>NW_024609846.1:124117136-124717136 GCF_016920785.2 Ixodes scapularis
AAAACATTTTTTACTAGGCTCGGTAACAGAAATTCAGTTATTTTAATGAATGGACAAGAACCGAAAAGTGTATTTTTTAACAAAAATTACGGGAACAGAGAAACATACGAAAACCGATAATTTCTGGCAAGAGCTACCAAGATTTTTCTGTTTACACAGTTTTTTACATTGCATCTTTAATAAAAAAAAAAAGAAAAAAGAAACTAACAGCTTTTCGATTATTTCGAGTTTTATTTTATTTTAATTTTTTTTACTCCTATACTTGCATCAGCGCCGTTTGTGGGGACAAACTTTACTATAGGGAGGAAACTGCCGAAGTTTGAAGCCCAGTAAGTAGTTTGGATCCGTTGTGTAACGGACGTGTTCCAAGTCTGACGTACAATTTCCCTGCTACATTTAGCGGGAAATTTTAGTTAGACCTGTTGACCGTCCCTTACAGATGTTGCGCTCGTTGTACGTATTGTAACTACGACGCGCTCAGAAACGTGCCGCACATTTTGTATTCTCAACACTTAATCCCTATTGGCCGGTGTGTGACGTACAGCTATTCGCGAATCCAACTGTTTATAAATGGCGCCACTCGTTTTTTTTAAGATGGCGGTTATATTGAGTTTCGGAGATACGTGCTGAGCCCTGTCGAGTCTACTGGCTTCATTGAGCGACACAAATTATTCCCGCTTGTACTAGGAAGCTAGGTCACCTCTTTATTCTGAAGAAGAAAAAAAAAAGCGGTGTTTAGCGAAACGTTTACGCCGGAAGGCACGTTTTTATTCAGAAACGAAACCGAAACTAATTTCTATTTTTTGTTTATTTATTTCTAGATATGAGTGTTCATTTCAGTTTCTCTCCTACCTCAAGATGTGCCTCACAGCGTAATTATTGTGCTAAAGAAATTGTACACGGAAGCTTTATTCTGTGACATACCTGTCCAATCCAGGAAGTTAAAAATATTTTGAAGAGCTCATTGTCCCTCTAAAAACGGGGTCTTCCTTACACCTCAGAGGTAACATAATGTCGTATTTGTTGGAAAAATCAGCGCTGGTATTTGGGTGTTCTTAAAGCCTTCTTTTACTCGAACAATGATCATGTGAAATAAAGAGCTGCAGGCCCTGTAATGGATTTTTAGGCATTTAGATGGTTTATTGCTTTAGCATTATTCCCAGCACAAAATTTATAAAATCAACCCAAATTTTAAAAAAAATATTGGTACGGGTGATTAGTTTAGAATGTGTACATAAAACATATATATTAAAAAACACTGTTCTGACTACAAAAACCCCCAAAACAGAATCCGAACCAAACAAGAAAAGTGTGCGCTTTTTTTTTTTCTTTTTTTTTTTTAGGGCAGCGCGTGACGCATAGGACTTTATGTTGTATCAGGTATTTATGTCTATCTCGATAACGATGTGAGAGTTTTTCATATGCTAAAAATAAATCAAAATGAGACCTTTCTGTAAAGATTTTTATGGTTACATGGCGTATTTTTGTGATTGTGGCGTTTTTGGGGGCCTACACTACGGCAATTTGTATTAATAATAACGCAAGTGATATTTTATTACATTGTTTTTCAAACTCTTATATAATTTGTTGCTTATGATCCAATTCCAAACGCGCGAACAACTATGGCAATCCAAAGTTTGCAAATTATCTTCACTGGTGCCACTTGCAGAATTCTTAATAAACAAGTTATAAAATAAAGATAGTCTAAACATTCTAGCTAGTCTGAGAAATTCACGTAAAATGACATTAATTATAGGTAAAGCATATGGTAATGTCAAGGTCCCGACTTTTGGCAATCAGCAAATCTTCCAAACTCGAAAAGGCAAACAGTGCACAGTAAACGGGGACTAAAGGAAGTGCAAACAGGACAAGTTTGCACTTCTTTTAGTCCCATTCACTGTACGCCGTTTGCCCTTTCGTTAGTATGAAACTATGAACCCACTAACCCACAGCGCCACCCTTTTCCAAACTCGCCGCCAATCCTTCAGCAACAAATACCTTGAACTACGAAGGAACGGATTTCGTAGTTGTTGTTTTAATTACAAAACTACTCAGAACCTTTCTTTTCTTTCATTTTTACGCGCCGCCGTATTGCCAACCTCAGCGCCTTTCCCGCTCGAAGCAGCGCTTGCCCACCAGCGTGCACATCTGCTCACTGCAGTAACTTTCGTTGGCGTTGGAAAACCGGCGAAACAGTACCATGTTTTATATTGCGTATACGAGCGAACGCAAGCACTTTGTGTTTAGCGTTACGCGTTCCACATTGAGCGTGCGCGGAGCCCGAAATCGCCGTCTTGAATTGTCGCATGGCAACAACGCGCATGTGCAGCTCTAACGTAAACTCACACCACTTGCGTTTGCTTCCATGCGCAATATTAAAACTCTCTAGTAAGGTAGAGTCAAATCCCGGCTGCAGCATTCCATCGGGCCAGTAAGGAGTGTTGTTTGCATTTAAAAATGACAGTTCGCGAGCCATGATCGCGACCAGTTCCGCCGTGCCGGTTGCGCAGGAGAACCGGGGGACCCTCACTAGAGCGCTTCCCTTTTCCGCCGCGGGAGGGCGAGCAACGAGCTGGAGGCGCGAATAGCGCGCGAATTAAAAAAAAAAAAAAAAAAAAAATTTATATATACATATATATATATAGATATATATATATATATAATACAACTTTTCGATCACATCTAATATAATTTAGCGAAATCAAGGAAAACATTTCGTTGCAAGTTCAAATGCTTCTGTTTTAATTTATGCGCACTATCTACTGATACCGTCCTCGCTGACTAGTCCGCTGTTCATTTCTTTACGTGTGTATCTGTATATGTGTGTACATGTGATGCAGCCTAATGCTGACTGAAGATTTACTTTGTTCCCTGCTTACTGTTCGAATGTTGAAACGCCCGTTTATTTTACCCTTTTTCTTCCCTTCTTTCCTTTTTCCAATTTGTAATGTATAGACGTGTTGTTTGTAGGCTGTTGACTTTGTTACTGTTCATTATTTTACCCTATCCCTGCCTGGAACTGCAACGTCCTGTAGTGTCTTCTAAGTAAATAAAATAAATAAATAAAATAAAACCACTCATGTTTGAAGATCTTTTTGTACATCAAAAATAAAAGCAGACAACTCTGCCTTTTCTGGACCCGGAACGTCCAGCCTGGAAACTTTAATGCGGGTAAGGTGTGCAGTGTTGTGATAACCCCGTTCGTCGGTTCCTTTAGGAGACGTATTGCGATAATCCTTGCAAACAAATACCTTTGAAACCGGGGCATTCACCCTTAAGCCATTTATAGCACTTCAATGGACTCGTGGCATTAAGTTACTGTTTCGTAGCTACCCCCACATGCGCATTCAGGGGCTATTCTCTAAGATCTACCGGGTTTGATCGGGAAAATGCAACCTGAGTTTTCGGCCCGCATAAAGAAAGTACACTCCGCAAAAAGCTGGAACTCCATCAGAATATGGTGTTAGTTGGTGGGGATAGGATGCAACAGTTTGAAAACATAATGTTATCCGGATCAGAAAATAAAATGGAAAGGCAAAATTTCTCCGTGGACCCATGTTCACCAAAGCCTAACTTTGTCAAATCAAGAAATAAAATTGTAAATAACTGTGATATTTTTATTTAAAAAAAAGAAGAAACATCACCGGCAAGGAAGACATCATATTCTTGTCTTTTGCTAACAAGTTTGTTTCTCTAAAATAAATGCAACGGGCGCTCAAAATATTGTTCCCTGCTATGACGAATGTAGGCTTATGGTGAACATCTGCTTGCAAAGGTATTTTATATTGCTTTTTTTTTTCTTTGACTCTGGTAACGTCATGTGCTCCAAATTTCACATTCTGTCCCCTGTAACGCCATATTCGGATGGAAGTACAGCTTTCTGCAACGCGTAGTTCATTTGTGCGGGCCGCAAGACCATGTTTAATTTTCTCAATGGAATCCAATAGTATCCTTGGATCGGAAAGGTGCCTTCAGCCTTCTACACGTTACCAAAAACAAACAAAAATAATCGATTACAATTACAGTAGACCCTTTTCAAAAGTCGATCAAACAACATTGGCGGTTACCATTGCTTGGACACGAAGCGCGTGATTGGTTCCGAGTCCTCGCCGAACGCTCACGCAGCACTCGTGTCCAATACGTGCTCAGAGCACGTGATCAAGCAATGGCGGACAGGCGAAGACGCGGACTTTTGAAAAGGATTTCATACTCTCGCTTAAAGAGTATTCAATTAGATTACTTGATTACAGGAGAAAAAAAGTAATTGGCCGTTACTTGAAAGATTAACCGTTACTTTTCCGATCACTTCAGATTTACAGAACAACATATTTTCCTGCTAGATTGAAAACGTTTTTCTTTTTGTATTGCCTATTATTGAATTAGGATCCCCGAATTATAAAGTGCAGTGTGATTGAACTAACAAGGCTTGATCTAAAATGGGCCGTAAAAAATGGCGCCTGCACGCAGCAATCTAGACTTTTCGTCAAAGGTGTATTTCACAGGCCGGTTTTTTTTTATGTAGAATTAGAAACCGTAGCTTCCTTTCTGTAAAAATATGGGGCCAAAAAACTTGCCAGGGTCAACGGCGGACGGGACGCGTTTGGCGCACATATTGGTAAATGATGCTACCTCCTTATCGAGACCAGAACCACGGGACCGCTTGCAACGACCGTGGTCTGCTAAAATTAGCCTAATCTTTTTGTAATGTACAAAAACTTGAAATAAAAAAAAATAAAAAAACTGGTTACATTACGACGGCGCTTTTGCTGCCGACGACTTTCGTGTGCGTGTCGTCTGCATCCTTTCGCTCCCTGTCTATACCTTCCGGCGCTGCCCCCGAGGCCATGTACCAATCAATACATCCGCCAAACGCGCCCCGCCACTCGACTCGGGTTCTCAAGGGGGCTAACAACAATCGTTTTATTGCTTGCGTGTTATAACAGACACATTTGTATCACGAAATTAGGCGAAAATGACGAAAAACATAAACACAACCGCGATCGCGCTGAAACCGAAACCAATCAAATTGAAGCCACCCGATGGCGGTGAGTGCGTCAGCGCCTTCTATCTGCCGGTCGGGTAACTAGTGAGATGAAAAAAAAAAATAAAAATAAATCAGGACCAAAAGTGCATCGTCATGGCGCTTGCTTTCTTTGTTGGTTTTCTGTCACCGGCTAAACCTAAGCTAAACTTATCACGCTCATAAAAAGCAAAAACAAAAGCTTGAGGTACACCTTAGCAATTCTTATGAGTTGTGAATGCGAAAGCGTGCAAGCCGCTCGTTCGCTCCCTTTTTTGCCTGCTGCGTACTTTTCGTCGCCGTTCAGCGCGCGTGCTCCCATGCGCACGCTGACCTTGGACGCTCCGTGTTAAAGGCGCGCTGATGGACACGCAGCGCCATGGGGTGAGCGGTCGTGGAAACTGACGAGCGCAGCGGCCAATGGGAGCCCCGTCGACGCGCGCCAGCCAAAGGAACCGAAGGAAACTATGTGCCGTTTTCGCGCTTCAAACTGATGACGTCAGCTCGCTCCATGAGAGAGTTAATGTTCTCGCATTAAAAGAAATCGCAGAATCGTGACACCTTCACTGTGGTGAATTCTCGCGGTGCTCGATCGACTCCATCGGAATGTAGCGGTGGCTGCGGTGGGACTTGAAGAGGAAAGGAATACGTAGGAAATTCGTTTCGTGCAGCGCGTGCTCTCCCCTTTCCGGCTCTGTTGTCCAACGTCCGAGATTTTCCGCCCTCCTGACGCTGCTGTCGTGACTTCGAGTCGTTATTTCCTGGTTCGACAGACAAGCATCGCTGATGAAAATGCTTTTCTTTTTTTTTTTGCGTCCCTATATGGTTGCGATGCAGAGCGCTGTGACGACGGAGGGCGGCTTCGGGAACACGACTTCTTGTGTACTCTGAACAAGCGGCGTGTGCGTGTATCTTGACCCGTTTTGAAGGGCAGTAGCTCTTCTTGTTTTTAGCGAAACCACACTGGCCAAATCTAGTTTCGCTAAGGTTTGACAGCCTTCACCACCGGGAAAGTCACTGACGTGGGCCGAGATCATATGCTGCTCTAGAATAAACCTTTCGCTAAATTAATCGTGCATGAAAGAGAATATTGGGAACGTATATACACGCGCTGCACGTGCTCGGCTTCTTTATAAAAAATAATCGAAGTAAATAACCAAAATAAAGCGTTCTTAGAACGCGCGTGTGAAGTGTCATTTATTTTAGTGTTTGTTTTCGAACACTTAAACCTGAAGAGGCCAGCACGCGCAGCGCGTGTACCTACGTTCCCGGCATTCTATGGCTAAATTACCCAAGCATCGTGAAGCATGCGGGGAACGTAGTTACACGCGCTGCGCGTGCTGGAGTTGGCAGTAGCATTTTTGTTTTTGAAGCAAAAATCTGAAACAAGTGGCAGTTCGCACGTGCGTCCGCAAATGCCTTTTTATTATGACTACATTGAAATCTTTAATGCAGGTAAGGCGAGCGAGCGCAGCGCGTGAAACTACGTTCCTAGCATGCTTCTTGATGCTCGGGTAATAGACCAATTTCACAAGCCAGTCTGACTACGCCACCGCTGCCGCAATGCATGGAGGGAACTTTAGTCTTTCTGCACCCGCGACAACCCCGCTGGAGCTCTGCGCGAATAGAGCACGAAACTGCAAGAGCCCTCGAATTCTAGGGAGCCTTCATGTTCGCTTTGCGCACATGAAGGCACCATCGCATTCAAGGCCCTCTGCCGCCTGTGAACTAAATTTATGGTGGCGCCACGTATGCGCCGAACGATTAGTAAGATCGGTCTATTTAGTAAAAGGTCTATTGAAAAGTTTGAAGATCGTTGCAGCGGGAGACCAGTTTCTCTAAACACGCTCGGCTGAGCCTATAGCATGGAGTCACCTTTACCGATTCCCGGAACTCGTATAGGGTGCTTTCACCGTCGTCATTTCGTCCATCATTTCATTGTTATGAGTAGTCTGGCACGTGCAGAAGGCGAGCACTCCAAAGATTCAGATTACATCCTCAAATTGTTACAGTGCACAAAACCTTATATAAGTTTCATCACGCTGACATCTAACAACGAAATGGTGGATAGAAGTCATGTGAAAGCACCCTACACTTTTACGTTTAACACGTCCTCATTTGTGGCTCCTCGATTTCTGCCTGATGACGTCATGGAAACATCATGCCGCGCGGCCCTGGTGGCGTGGCGCAGCTCTCTAAAAATCCAGTGCGTCTTCCGCAAAACCTTCGGCACCGCCAATCGCTGCAAACTAAGAAAAAGCTCTGAGATTGTTGATGCTTAAAAATATGTTTACAACTATATTAAAAAAAAAGACAGTGGGTGGTGTGAGAATTCGCATGGCGTAAACTTCATCCTCATTTGCACTGCGCAGACTGTTTTCTTTTTAGGTCTGAACAAAACAGCTCCATTTCCCCCAAAAAGCGTCCCATTATGTGAGTTGTTCATAATGCACGAGAATATCGCGGTTAATCTCGAAGCGAATACCGAATAGCGTATTATATGAAACTACTATTTGAAAATTTGAATATTCGCATAACACTACCTTTTGCATAAGTCTGACAGAAGTGTACGTTCCAGTTCGTCCCCGGTAATATGGGCTCCGTATGAACGAAACATCACTGTATCAACCTCATTCTTCAGCGAGTTCCTGCCGTATACATTACAGCGATTGGCTTTTCCAGCTGCTTTGCTGGAAAGCACTTGGCAGACGTAATGTAGCACAATTGGGTGATTTCAGATAAGATCGACAAAAGGGTGCCTGATCGGCAGTTTTAAATCAACTGATGTTTTTATATGCTATTGTGTAGTGGCTGGTGTAAATAAACCCACACTTAGTTTTCATCAGAAAAAAAAAAAAAGCTGGGGATAGGAAAAGTCGTAAGGCATGAAGAGGTGGACAGTTGCATAACACGCAGTGATGGAGTTAACGTTTGAATGGAATTAACTAAAACGATAAAATTAGGACAATTCCAATACTTTTTAGAAACTAACTATGGGTGCAAATTTCTTGTAATATATAGTAATAATATTTATTTAAACAATATTTATTTTTCTGAAAATTGCCAAACATGCCTGCTCGAACGACAAATGGCAAAATTTGGATGGCTGTATCTCATGGAATAATTTAATAACCATCATATACTGTTCAGATAGTATTCTAGTTGTATGTGGCTCATATTTAAAATATATATTAGGTGTCTGAGTGATACGATAGTCGTGATATATTTTGGCAAACATAGTAAAAAAAATCAAACAACAAAAAATTCCGATGAAAAAAAAAAAACAGATTTTTTCTTTAATGTGGGTATTTTGTCATATTTTATTTCGGCATTCATTTCCAATAAAGACATATCGCATTATTTGATTAAGAAAGAATACACTCTCCCCAAAATAGGGTCCTTTTCCAAAGCCTACACTTAGCAGTGTCCTATACCAGAATTGACTATGAGTTCCAGTTTCATGAAACTAACACACATCTTTCACATATTTTTATTCACATGAGGTAATTGACAGCTAGAGCGATCGGTCACACAGTAAAAGTAGTTTTATCGCCAGGTCCGGCAGAAATGTTAAAGCCCGAGTCGGGTTTTAACCTTTC
The DNA here is from genome assembly GCF_016920785.2 of Ixodes scapularis. NCBI lineage: Eukaryota > Metazoa > Arthropoda > Arachnida > Ixodida > Ixodidae > Ixodes > Ixodes scapularis. The sequence goes on from NW_024609846.1 coordinate 124,125,756, forward strand.
TGGGACGTGTTGGCAGACGCAAGTGCGCCTGCCAGCCCGCTACCCAACCTATTAAAATAATAAGAAAAATGAACAAGAAAATATTACACATACACTAAATTCACACAAAATATACTTCAGTCTGAAGGCAAAAAACACCCTGTATGCTACGTATCTGATAACATTTATTCTCTTTAGATGTGGCAACCATGTGCTTCCCACCTTAACGTAGCTTATCATCAATAACCGGGTGGTTCTCTTTTCAAGTGCGATGATGTTTAGGCCCGTGTGTGCGCCGGCCTTCCACTTGGAAATGAACAAGCGCACACATGTACCAGTGGCTGCGTTCAATTCATATACTGCTTCTAAAAAGGGTGTTCCCGGTTCATAACAGCCCCGTGTCCGCTGGCGGGTGGTGAAATGTCGACTGAGGATTCAGGACACGCGCAGGGCGGCCCTGGGTGGGGGACTTTTGAGCCGCGCCACCCGCCGTAGGCAGCGCACGTCTTTTCATCACGATTTTCGCGAACGTTGGGGCATGCCCGTGATCGATGTCACAGTGCCCGAGGCATTACCGCTGCGCGTGTCTGTCTCACCATGGGCCGCGGTGCTATATATTGTCTTGATGAAAACTAAAAAGAATGGAGAAAATATATCGCGCACCTTATAGGCTGATTGACCTTTGGACCAAAGCATTTCAGTGACCTATATATGTATAGAACACGTCGCTCTTGTGCTCGAGCGAGGTGGGTATCTTTCCGAGGAAGGTCAATAAATTGAGAAGGTATAGCTCGCATGTCAATACGGGTCGTTAAGAGATTAGGACCAGCCACGCAGCATATTAAGGCGGTTCTCAACAACGGACATGAGTATGGACAGCCCCGCAATAGGCGGTTGGAGTTCCAACCACCTCTCGATAAAGATCGCCCTCACGGGGTACTTTTATCGTCAGCCAGAACGAGAAAGATGGTAACTGTAATACTCAAAATTCAGAATAAGCGGGAAGTGAATTCAGAAAAACGTACGGGATATACCAGATAAATTTTCTGCATTCTTCGATGCTATGCTCGTTGTTGTGAAACAAAATACTCTGTCATCAATAACAAACATCACGAGGCACGGAGCCTGAACATCATTAGCAACGCACTGTCTTTCACCAAACATAAGTGGCGGTGCACGGCCCTCTATGTGTGTACCAGGCGACGCAACGATCCATAATCCTACTTTGGCAGTAATTCAATTACAGTCGATAAACTACTGCAATTCAATCATTTCTGAACTTATTTGTATTTCCGATTTAATACTTCCCATTTAAAGCAATTAGAGTTCGAATTTATTCACTCCTAGCTTCGATAATTGCACAATTTTTATTACGACTACTTCTTCCGTGTTTTTGTCACGCTCGAGCCTACAGCTCTACGTATAGGGAGCTTGCGACATCTAAAGCGGACGCACTGATCCAACCAAAGGTCCCGCCAAGTGACTCTGCTGAGCGCCGCACCGCGGCGCCACTGTCTTGTCGCACGCTTCCCGTTATCACTCCGCGCAGCCAATCAGAGTGCTGCGTTACTCATTATCATCGCCAAAGAACGAATGAGGCAGCGCATGAACGCAATAAACCCAACCGTCTTCACTCACAAAGTAACTACTGCAGGGCGTGGCTTATTATGTTCCTGCTTCTCTCTATGGCTATACCCTTTGTAACGTGCGGTAGTTTGCGCCACCTAGCCTAAGTCTAAAAAGACAAACATATGATTCCTCCCGCCCTTTGAAGCCAATTTTCTCGTGCGACAAGACAGTGGCGCCGCGATGCGGCCCCCAGCAGAGTTATTTGGCGGGAACTTGTTGAATTGTGCGTTATCGCTTTAGATGCCGCGCGCTCCCTATATTGTCGTTGACGGGCAAACGTGCACCGACACCCTTTGTTACCTTTCTGCAAGCTCGCGAAGCTTCGAGAAAGCACTGAGACTGCACCGGGGTCGATTGTGAGCGCAAAGTTGAGCGATTGTCATAGAAACAGCATTCATCAAGGCGCACAAAAGATCTTTCAGATAATGCGCAATCGCAGCGTCTTCTATTGTTAGGATGGATAGAAAAAAAATACGTATTTTGTGTATACATCCTTCTTCCGTTGAATCATGTCAGCCATCTCCTGAATAATTAAGAGCTTTAGCCTCCTATCCATTTCTTCGGTCCTCAGAAACATAATTTGATCACTTCTTTTTTTCAACTCCAGTGATTAATATATATATTCAAGCAGACTGCTTATGATCTACTCAGAACTCATCTTCGAGGTCTTTAAAGATTCATCACACCTACAATACATGGCTTGCAGCTGACGTCACTCAAAGAGCGCTCCGAAGACCACCAGAGAGGAGAGGAAGGAGCACCCCTCTTACCAGGATCCTCTTTTGTGCCTCCCGGATTTGCACAGACGTCGCTACCCTTCTCCCAAAAGATTATAGAAGAGTAGCCCGTCACTCAAAATTCTTACAAAAGCAGCTTCCTTCTCCTCCTCTTACATGGTGGTCCAAAGTAGGCGATGTGACGTCAGTGCAAGCCATGTATTCAGTGCCTCTTTTATGGCCTTCGTACAATATTGATTAGTTGTCTCGTTTATAGTATTTGTAAAACAACCTAAATTTATGCTGTTAACGACGATCCCCCTCCCGAGAAACAAAACTACCCTCGAATAAAAGTGCATTGTTTATTGTAAAACTTGCTCTTCCTATTTGTCAAAAACCCAATATACCCAGAAGACTTTCTCGCATTAGTAGAGGTGATTAATGAAAGGTTCGGGTAAATATGGTTGTAAGTTATAGATAAGCTTATGTCTGAAACAGCCCCCCTCTTTCGGGATTAATTGACTGTTGGTTGAGTGACGCATTGTATTAGAAGAGTTGTGCGTGAGGTCTTTTACCACCATTTGCTAACTCGCTATGAGGACATCGTAATAATTAATTTTACGTGAACATTTTTCTTTCGTCTGTGCAGGTCCCATGAGCCGGCCCGGCTAAATGATCAAGCCAGAAAAATCTGTGCTTCGAGCATTGCTCCTGGGATCTCTCGTCGTGTTCAGCTACTACTGCATCCACAAGAAGGCGCTAACAGATATCGACAGCCAGCATGGATTCGCCTACGCGTCTGGCACAAACAGCAGCAGCCCGACCCCTACCTCTAGTCCCCAAAACTCCACAAAAGCCCCGCCCACAGAGCCAACTCTATCGAGTACGAACGGCCCAGCAGAGAGGAAGTACGTTGTGAAGACGTCGGGGTGCAAGATACCGGATTTCGATCCCTTCGATGACAGCGTGCGAAAGTTCTACAAGAAGGTCGGTCGTTACAGTTGCAAAGGAAAGCCGTCTTTCATTCGTTTCGTCAACAGGACCACGCCGATCAGCGACGACATCGCTCTCGGGAAAACTTTCAAGCTCAAGCGGAGGGACATCAGTTGCTTTTACAGGGAGATATACCGCAACGAATCCATAAAATATCCAGATTTTCATTTCTTTTTCACGCCAAACACTACACTTGAATTTGGAAAGCCGATAACGGCGGAGTACATACACGTGCAATGCTTTGCCGGGAAGAAAGAGTTCCACCAGGAGTTTTTCCTCCTACCCTTACTGAAGGCCGACGTGGAAGAACGCTGCGAGCGGACGAGACAGCAGTTGAACGACACCGGGAGCGGGCTAAACGTTCTCGTTCTGGGAATGGACTCCGTGTCTAGGTTGAACTTCAATCGCCACTTGCCAGCGACTGGCAAGTACATGCGTGACGTCCTTAAGGCCTACGAGCTGTTCGGCTACAACAAGGTGGGACTGAACTCGTTCCCCAATCAGACGCCGCTTCTGACCGGCCTTTCGGGACCCGAAGCAAAGAATATTTCCGTCAAAAAGTTTTATGACGGGCTGAACTTTCTGTGGAAGGATTATAGGAAGAAAGGATACCGGACCGTTTTCTACGAGGAGCAGCCAAAGTACGGCCTCTACACGTACTTGGCCAACGGGCTGAAAGACACCCCGACCGACTACTACGCACGCCACGCCATTATGGCCATCGACAAGTCAAGCCTGAAGAAGAATGGTTACTGTCTTGGTCCGAGTCCGCCCTTAGACATGTACCTGGACTACATGCTGAAGTTGATCGACCTGTTCGACAAGCGTCCGTTTTTCGCGTACGTCTGGATGAGCGAGCTCGCTCACGACTACCTGAACATGGCCGGCCACAGCGATGCGCCTTTTAGGAACGCCATTGGCAAGCTTCACGACCGAGGCGTCCTCAACAATACGGTGCTGGTGTTTCTTAGCGATCACGGACTCCGCTTCGGTTCTCAGCGACAGACGTACATCGGCCGCTTCGAAGACAGTCTACCATTCGCCTTCCTGGCTTTCCCGGACTGGTTCCTACGGGAGCATCCCGAATTCGCCGAAGGATTGAGAGTGAACCAGCGGAGGCTGGCCACTCACTTTGACGTGCACGCCACACTGCTGCAGCTTTTGAGCTCAGAGCTGCCCAAGACGGTGACCAAGCACGGCCAGAGCTTATTCTACGAGCTGCCGGAAGACAGGAACTGCGAAAGTGCCTCTATTCCGAGCCAGTTCTGTACGTGCGTGCGGTCCGAAGTGTTTCCAGTTCGCCATCCGCTTTCGCAGAAAGTCGCCCGTTTCGTCATCGCCACCGTGAACGCTCTTGTGGAAAAGGAGATGAAGGGAAAGTGTGAGCAGTGGAAGCTCAAATCCCTTCTGGACATTCGCTTCTACCCGAACGATACACTTGCGACCGGTAAGGCCAATAGCACTGACAGCACATACTGGGTCAAGTTTTCGGCCCTGCCCAACGACGCGCTCTTCGAGGCGACCGTGAAGCATTCTGTGGACTGGAAAGTGTCGGACTTTTCGCTCATCCAGCAAGCAGACCGTTTGGACTGGTACAGTTCGCATTCAAAGTGTGCAAAGGGGAACAGGTGGGAGAAGTATTGCTTCTGTAAGAAAAGTTGATATTTACAGTGGAATTTCTTACTTTGAATGAGTTTCAATTGTTAGGAGCATTTTGTAGGACGTCAAGCTAAAGGGGATAGTGCCTTTTTACAGGCCGCGTGCCAGAAAGTGCTATTCGCCCGAACTGTCCGCGACAATGACTCCGCGCGAACACCGATCCTTTTAGTCTGTGAAAGTAGATAAAAGCGAAACCAATATCATAGACATGCATCTTGATAAAGGAGCTGCAACAAGGTGTGGAGTTGGGCTAGATAAATTAACAAAGCTGCGTGAAAAAAAAACAAAAAAAAACGGCGCTTTAATTTGAAGTAATAAAGGAAGGAGCACACAGTCACAGCGTTCTGTCCGTGTGCTCCTTCCCTTAATCCTCAGTTTTTTCACCGTTTTTTTCACTGAAGCTCTCTAGGCGGGGATAAAAAGGTGCAAGCATAGACACCATCCTCCAGTTTAGAGGTTCGTGCTTGTGTCTTTCCAATCTGCCCCCAATCTCTAGGGATATATGTCCATACTAAGCCCCGGTGCAAAAGAGTATTCCGGGGTCAACCAAAACGATGACTCCAAATAAAAGGTACCCTTTTTAATACGTACTTTGGAAGGAAAGCGACTAATCTAGGCTGTCGTAGCTTTTCTGCTCAGAAGGGTCGCACCGACAGCAGATTCCCTGGGAGCTCAAAAGGGTTATCCGCGTATGTCTAGAGTGCCCCGTTGACGCAACCGGTGGCACACTGCAAAAATAGCGGCGACTGTCGTTTTTTTCTTGTATTATAAAAACCTTAAATAGAAGCTGATTCATCCACGTCGTAGTAGCCACGTTTAGCGGGCAATTTCGCGTATTCAGCTTCCATCGTCAAGAGCTTAAGTGTTCGTTTAAAGTGCAACTCTGCTCAATTCCGAAGACTTCGAGATAATGATCGGTTTCGCATTCAAAGGTTCTAGTAAAAGACACTATGTCAATTGCTTCGCGAAAAATGATCTATATATTTTTAAATCTAAATTTAAAAACGAGCAGAAATCAAAACTAAACTTTGGTTCCGTCCGGCAACATTGGTATCGGGCTGCCAAGAACATGGCCATCACGTGGTACGAGATGTCACGTGATCCTCTACGCAACGACAAGCGGGATTGGGGCGGGCGTGTGAGGCGAAAGTGTCGTCTGCATCGCACTCTTCACCACGTTTTGGTGTCTACGACATTCGACGACGTCTGCACAACTGCGGCATAAGTCTGCGCACGTAATGTTCGTAGTGTGAACGAAACTCCGAGAGACAATAATCACAAACGGTGAAACGACGACAACGGTTCTGACGCGGGAAACGGCGGTAACGGCGGGACCACGGCGGGGCGGCCGGACGGCTCCCAAAAAGCTCGATGCACAGGCGCGTTACGCCAATCACGTGGACACCGCTGAGCGCTGAGAGCAAACGTTGCTGACGTCACCCGTTACGCTTGCCCAGAGAAGAAAAACAAGCAAATCGTGATGACGTTTGGCTCAATTTCGGCTACACCCACGCCGTAGCCTTGACTGCGCTGTTGGTTGAGCCTCAATTCGCCCGCTCGAGTCAGCCGATTTCGGCAACTTGGCGAGTTGCAAAGCTTGCTGGACCGTTTAAGAAACATTTAGACGGAACTAAGTCGTAATATTTGACGTGTGGTCTTCGTGGGCGATACTAAAGAGAACTGCAATGTTTTTGTTTTTTTTTCGAAAACCAAAAATGAAGCGGAGTTGCCCTTTAAAACAATTGTCACTAGTAGGGCAATTTTGGTAGTTATTTAAGAATACAGAGTGCATGGGTACAGATTTTCAGAACTGGTGTACACACGAAGTATTCCTCGCCCCAAAATATTACTATCGCACCCCCATTACTCATTCAATCTTCACTTTGTTGCAAAATCCCAATTTTATTGCCTCCTGTGACCGAGGCTATAGGGGAATATAGTGTTTAAAGTATCAGCTTGATAACCGATGAAGAACCCGGGCCAAAGGTGGGATTTCACGTTGGGAACGGACAAATCGAATGCGGTTCCTGTTGTTATACGTAACACTAGGAGTATTGAACCAGTCAAGTACTGAGATGGAAGTTTTAACATACAGCCGATGGACAATGTGCAAAACTAAAGCGACCCTAGCGGCTGAGGGCTATTCTGGGAACGACTGCCGAAAAGCCGAGTTTTGGTTTGTTCCATCGTACTGCGGCCAACCGCGGGCGCCGCGAACCTGCACTTTGCACGCACTTAGCGCAGCGTACCTCGACGTAGTTTTTGTAGATTGATCTACATGCGCAAGCGACGCAGTAAAACTATACGTTCCTTCTCGTGAGTTTAATGCACAGTAAACATTCAAGGCGAAAGCAAACCACGTCGCAACAAGCTAAGCTCACCACCTATCGGCGAACGCTGCTTTCAGCACCAACTCCACTTCGATAGACTTAGGCCATCACCAAGATTAGCATTGGGCTTTCACAATATCATTGTGTTCTGTTTTTAAGTAATATTCTTTCACTTTCATTTTGGATATGCAGTTTGCTTTGTCCTTTAATAACTCACCGCCCGATTAAGCCATAGAAAGAAAAGTATACTTGCCGCATCACACTCCCACATGGATCGAAACACGAAGCGTACGGCGAGGTGTGCCGGGGTGAGGTGCGGGATAAGGGTGGTTATCATTTGGGCCCGTTCTAGTCTCGACCTTCTCGTTCGGACTTTCTCAAAAGGACCATTTTCAAAACATCCGTCTCGGTTGGGCCCGCCGCCGTTGATCCATTCTCGTTACATCCTTCGCGCTTCGTCCTCCAAGGAAAGAAAGATCAAACGAGAACTTTTCGAGGTGTCGGTGTTATGGCTGGGTCACCGCATATCTCCGAAGTAGCTTCTTCAAGTCCGCCGCTTCCCCCTCCCAACTCGCCTATCAGCAAGCGTTCACAGACACACGCAGATGTGCTTTAGTCCCGCGGTTCGGCTAATAGTTCCGGGAATACGTTCCTGCTGCTCTCGAAACATGCAGCGAAGGTCAGGACCTGCTCGTTGGGTTGCTTGGAAGTGGTAGCAGGCGCTGAGCAATAAAACACCGAACTGCTCTTTTGTGCCAAAGAACGGATTCGTATGTCTCTCTCTTCCCGGGTCGCGGGAGGGTGCACTTACGACTGACTGCAGCGTACGAGCTGTCGGAGCCAATCCAGGGCTGAAATCGTACGCGCCATTCCGTCCTAGTGCGAACGGGACCAAACGCGAAAAAATCGGTTTGGATGCTTTGTGAAGGTTCAAACGAGAATGGGTCGAAACGAGAAAGGGCAAAATGTGAATGGGACTTTTTGAGACACGCCCGCGGGATCCTCAGTGTCTGCGGCTGGCTGCGGTACGGTGGAGAAACCCGAAACTCAGATCTCTCTTGACACTCTTTTCCCAGAATTCCACTCAGTCACTAGGGGCGCTCCGGTTTTGCACATTATCCCCCGGCATTCGGTATCAGTGGTCCCATTCATTACGTGAGAATAATGCAGACTTGTACGTTACGCGTTATTGTAACGCGTGACTTGTACCAAGCTACTTGTTTTGGCAATGGAGTGACGACCTAGTTACTTTTTGAGAACCAGAACGAGTAACGTATTTCCGTTACTTTTCGAGGAGGTAACGCTAACGGTATCTAGTACACTTCGGGAGGGGAACTTTATGGCACAAGTACCTAATCTAGTTATCACTCCAGCTCGCGCCTTTAATTGAACGACGAGAAAACGCTAGAGAGATCGTAAAAATATGCGCACAAGGTATGTCAGTACGGCCACAGTTATCGATGAGAGAACGCGTTAAAAAGCAAGGAATTGTTAGGGTTTTAGTAGATCGTTCTGGATACTCCCGATACCCCCCGATAACGATACGATGCCTGCGCAAAGGCGGCGGCGGAGTATCGGGTATCGTTATCGGAGTCATCGGAACGATCTACTAAAACTCTCTATTAACTACGACAGATATTGGAAGCGGCTACTAGTTTATAAAAACGACACATTCAGAGCAATGACAATATAACGTCTTACGTTTAAGCTAAGGTGACGTGTTCCTTTTGAATCGCAGTAACGAGTAACATACTCAGTCACTTCTGGAGTATGTAACGAGTATTGGTATTTAGTTAGCTATTACAGGAACGCCTACATGTCAGTCAAAGTGGGATGATGACTGTGAGGTATCGTGCAAGTAGACGCAACATGGATAGCATGAGCATGAATACATTTTTTTATCGAGCCATTTTTTTTGTGGTTGTCAGGGTATAGCCACGTACATTATGTTTTGTTAGTGAACAATGACCATTTTGTCGTGTTTCAGTTTTAGCGCATTACTCTTGGCAAGCATGCTACGCCTGCGTCACTCGTGTGAATATTTGAAATACAAATGTTAAAGACATATAAAGGTTTACATTTTGTTTGCTGACTCCTTGTATTTTTTCTAGTTTTCTCCAATGTATTCCTCCAGAGTGAATCAATGCTATGCAGATTGACAGCACACTAAGCGAAAGTACGACTCACACCCGGATATTATGATATTAGTTCCTACCAGACATGTGCAAGTTACGCAAAAAAAGTAATTAAGTTAAGGTACTAAGTATTGACGTCAAAAGTAATTTTAGTAGAGTAGAAATTACTCAAATAGAAAGTAATTGAGAAAATTACTAATTACCGTAAAAAGTAGCGAATTACTTTTGAAGTTACTTCTGAAGTTACTTTTATATGTTGTTTATGGTAAAAAGAAAGTACAAATGTTTTGATCTGTTAGCGAAATTGTGCTAGCCATATATGAATCCGCTTGTTATTTTTTTTTTTTTTGCACAGAAATGCTTTAATAGCTGGTTCTGCTTCTGCTTCCCTGATGGTTTTGTACTTTCTGTTTGTTTGGTCAATGATGAACTGCGAATCGTGTCATTTCTGCTTTGAGGTTTAGCACCGTCTGAGCTTAATCTTTTAGACAGTGTTTGTTTGTGTACAGTGTTGCGTAAAGTACATCTAAAAAGTACTTGAAGTAATCTACAAAGTAAATGAGAGGTTATGTACTTTAAGCAAAGTAGTGAGAGCACCGGGTGCAATGTATTTGAAAGTAACCTATGTAAATACAATATATTTCAAGGTAAAGCACAATCACTTTTGACACAATCTTTCATGATGCCCGTTCATGCTCTATACTGTGCTTTTTTAACTGGTATGCATTGCTCCAGGGGCCATCGGAGGTGCATCAGTTTCTTTACGGAAATGAGAGCAAATATTGTATAAGGTCAAGTTGCCGCAGAATAGCTGCTTTGCTCTTGCTGACGAGCTATTTGACACAATAAACTTAAAGGCACTATTACCGCCATTACTTCACTCAGAGAAATGACCAGATGATGTCTCGAAAGAGCGCGTTTTCACACGACGATAACGCCAATTTTTGTTTTCGGGTTCGGGGAATGTACATTGAAGTCGGGAGTTTTACTGTCCTCGAAAAATACAAGTGCATGTTCAGAAAATTTACTTCAAGTAAAGTAATTTTTCTAAGCAGTGGTATTTTAAGTACCATGTACATAAGGTACTTCCCAACACTGATTGTTTATTATTTTTTTATATAAAAATATTGGGGGAATTACCGCAAGTTTCTCGAACGATGTATGAATCTTCGGACATCTGCATATTCTGAGTTTTGGGAGGAAAGGCAACGCAAAAAGGCAATCTTTGCGTTGCCCTCTAGCACGCGATTCTTCGAGTGCAGCACAAAATACTGGAGCACAGATTAGTTTCAGAGCAGGTGCTGCATTTTGTTGCGTCCTTTGAATGAAGGTGCAGTCTGTGCACCTCCTGTAGTGGGCGAGAGTTTCTACGTTAGGGAGAAGCTGAGACAAACCCTTTCTTTAAATATGTCAAATCTCCTTGAGCTTCGTGACACAGAGAAACGCCAGTCTTTGGCGCAAATCCCTCAGTTACTCAGCCTCTCTTGCGTTGTGTCTATTCGCTCCCCGCGCCTCGTAGCAGTGTTTTGCAGTGTGTGTGTGTGTGTGGGGGGGGGGGGGGGGGGGGAAGGGGGGGGAGGGAGGTGAAAAGTTAAAAAAGGACGGCTGGGAATTTTTTTTCTTTTTTGGGGGGAGGGGGGTTGATTTTCTCCAAACCATCTCTCCTCTCTCTCGCCACAAGATCCCGCCTCTTTGCAAATATCAGCTGATCTTCGAACATCTTATCTCTTTTGTGCAGGAATGGTTTGTTGATAGGCAAAACAACCACTAAAATTTTAAAGTAATTTGTAATTTGAGTACTCAAAAAAAAGTAATTAAGGTAAACAACAAATTACCGAAATAAAAATGTAATTGAAAGTTACTAAACTACTCAGAAAAGTAGTTAAACTACAGTAACTTGAGTAGAGTAGTTTAACTACGTACAAGTCTGGTTCCTGCACTACAGATGCAAGTGTCGACACGGACGGCCGTTGAACGGGCTACTTACTTCGGAATCTGCATCGGGGCGGATACAGATCTGCTGGTTTTCTGGATGGATGGATCAATACGGCTGAACTCTTCTAATCGGGTGGTGGCTTGCGCCGCCTCGCCCCGTCCCGGTGAAATCAGCCAGGGCAGCCCAGCTTTAGAGATATTTGGCGCGCAGAAGTCTCCTCAGGCATTTCCATTCGCCAAAAAAAAACTGAAAAAAAAAAAAAAAAAGGTGGACACGCACGTTGTGTTGCCGTGCGGCGCAAATATACTTTTTTTTTTTTTTTCATCGGACCTGCTCGCTTGCTTGGGTAGCTGGGGCTGCTTGGTCCTGCTGGCAAGCAGTGCCAAGCGTTTGCTCGGTGGAGAGGGAAAATGCGCTCGTTTGCGGGCGTTATTTCCGTTTGCTTCTCATCATAAGACATATTACTTTTCAGAAAAAAAACGGTAGCTTGAACTCCTGGGGTTGCTTTCTTAAAGCTGGGAAAGATGTGCAATAAATACATACCAGTTTAATTTCAGACAAACCGCCCGTCCAATTAGTCTTAAAAAAATAATGGCGTGTCAGTTTTAAGCCTCAAGCTCTTTGGTCTCGTCCTTCGCTTAGGACTTTCAAGCTACATCTTTTCTTTCGAGATATAATTATTTCTGTTTATTTTTCCCACAGGCTTCGTTCTGTCTTCAGTCGCTGTTCTCGCCTTTGTGATCCTGCTGCGTCCCCGAACTCGCCACACCTTGTGGAGCTCTGGAGAAGCTGTACTATAGACGCTTTCCACACGTTCCAGATTACAGCCGCCATTACTGACCATCTTTTGCTGATTCAGATGCCGAGCCACTGAAGCGGGCGTTGACGTGCCTCCACAAAGTCCTATGCTGGGGAGAAGGACAGAATAGAATCCAAAATGGCAGTAACCTACCCTGCTGGGGTCATGATGAAGTGAAGTAAAGGAAAGACCAATGATTGAAGGTCGATTATGTCGGCGCCCATGCAGAGCTGCTGCAAAGCGTCTATACACATTTTCCGCAAGGACGCAGCCATCTTGAATGTCGTCATTTCTGGTATGCGTTTAAAACATCGGTTTGATATCTCCACGCCGCTGGAAGGTGTTCATGAAAAATGCGTGATTGTCACATATTTTTTTTCTTACCTATATATTTTTTTTTTTTTGCATAATCCAGGTTAAAATGTTTTATTATTTCTCCGTCCCGCATACCAGACACGTAACCAACCTGACTGAGAACGAGCCTTGGGAAGGGACGGAGAAGTGTTTTGCGCGCCGAAAATCTCGGAGACCGTGCGAAGCCGATAATACACGAGAGGAGACCTCTACAAAGTTTTGATTTGTTCCTGAAGGCCGATACTTCGGCTCTTTCGATAAAGAAAGCATTAATCGGAATGATGTTGTTATGAGAAAAGTGTTTATTACAACTGCGAGCTTTGCCACGAAGTTCAGCCTTTTTGTCGGGATTTTATCGTTTGCATTCAAGTAGCTTTGAGTTTTATAGATACCAATAGATAGATGGATAGCGGCGGGAGCGCAGCGGGGGCATTTCTTAACACGCGCACCAGTGATACACGCGAAAAGTAGGAAAGCCTTTTTTAAAAAAAAAAAAAGCGTCCCCTTTTCGATAAACGGCGTTTTTCTAAACTGAGGCTCTGCTTTCTCTAAACCGTGCTTCGATAAAACGTGCCCATTCTCTAAAACGTGCTTCGATGAAATGGCATTCGATCAACCGTAGTAAACCCATCCCAACCCGCTCGTTCTGTCCTTACGGATAACGCTACTCTCAAAGGTAATTAGAGGGGGTCCACTGGCTCGTGGCTGGGATAGGCGTCGTTGTATTGCATTCCGAGTAGTCTGGACCTTCTTTGTGTTTTGCCGGTTTGTCTTTAATGAGAAAAAAAAAAGGGGGGGGGGGGGGGGGGGGGGCTCCAAATCTGCGCCTCAGTTGCCGTCAAGGAAAGCAATAATCAAAAAAAAAAAAAAAAAGACCAAAAGAGGGGAACGCGTAGTGTTTCAGGACATTTAATCGAATGTCGTTTCATCGAAAAGGTGGTCGTCCCGTACCGAAACTTTCAATTTCAACAATTAACCGGTATTAAAAAAAAAAAAAAAATCCTATTAGCAAAAAAAAAAAAAAAAAACGTTGCTGACCAAAAAAAAAAAAGAAATATATATATATATATATTCGGGGCTGGTGGAGGGGGGAGGTGGTGGAAACCCCGATTTTATCCGCTTGGTTATAACTCCAGGCGTGTCCTCCGTTGTGCCTGTCATACGAGAGGACAATGAGAAATGACTTCATAGTTTGCCAGATTCAATGATTTCAAAGAAAGTATAAATTTTCAAATATTATTGGCAGAAACTTATGATGCATTCAATGAAACGGCGTTCGGTGAAATGTCCGGTCCCAGGTGCGGTTGATCTAGTGCGCAACAGATCCTCGGATGCCTCGCTTTGTGAAAATATGATGACTGAAAACCGGCATCGTCTTTCAGGCACATGCTATCTTTTTTCGGTTCCGCCATAAAAAAAAGGTGCAGGTCGATGCCGAAGTCACGAATCTCGGAAAAAAGCTAATAGAAGAAAACCTCACCGCAAAACCGACCGACGCGGAGAAAAGCTCACCGGCCTCTTGATTAATGCGGTGAAAACTCACCTACGATTTTCGTTTTCGGAAATGGCATTCGTTTGGTATATAAATAACAGCTACAATCTTTTTCGTTTTTTTTTAGTTTTTTTTAGTAATTTATGATTTCTTGTGCGGATGGGTCCTGGCACAATTTGGGGGCTCTCTGTGGTCGGATGCAATGACGAGGTCACTTCGTTATAGAACTCAACGTTGAGGCAATGTCTTCATAGAAAAAAATACGTGTCTATCACTGTGTTAATTATTCCCATCCTGCATAACTGTGGACTTCTGCTTCTTCGTTCCTGTTGGTGTCTGTAATATATGAATTTTGTATATATCTCCGTCTGTGTTCCCCACAGGGCTCCCTGAGTAGAGCCGCAAATACTAAATTTTAAAGCTTGATCGTATAATTCTTGCGCGGATTTATCTTAGCATCCGTCAGTTTTGCGGTGAGCTTTTCTCCCGTGAGCTTCTTGGTGTTGCGCTGTTCTCCGGCGAAGAAAAGCTCAGAGAAATCCGGCGGATGCGGAGAAGAGCTCACCAGACTTTTGATGCATACGAAGGAAAGCTCACCTTTACAAACCGATCTAACATTATTTCTTCGCAGCTCTCGATATTTTATCGAACTCTGTTCTATCAAAGATATTTATTTTAACGCCATTGATTTGAACCCAATTTCATCGAAGCCGTTTAGTAGAACTCCGTTTTATCGAACATCGTGGTTTCTGGCCACAATGTTTTTTTCTTTGCATCCAAAGGATAAATATATCGTCACGAATAACAACTGATGAGGCGGTGAATAACTTTAGAAACTAGACGTTTAATCGGGTGACGAAATAGAAGGTTAACGTCGCAGGCGTCGATGTCGACGAAACACCAGGATCGAGACTGACTGCGGCTCGGTTACCGTGCTTGCCTTCCACGCAGATGGACGAGGTTCGATGCCTGGCCACGCGGAGCCCCTTAAGTACATGCATCGTCTTCTGGAACAATCGGCGTAGAAGGTTCGGCGGTAGAACCAGCTAACCTCGAATAAGCAACAGGGTTCTACAACTTACCAAAACGCGACATTACAGAAACAATAAAAAAGTGTATCCGTGGCCAGGTATCGAACCTCTTCCACCTGCGTAGAATTAAGGCAAGCACGGTAACCGTTAGGCCCCGGACGCGCTGCCTACCTGACCAGCTGCGCACGTGGCAATATTATGTTCGTTTTTTGTTTACTTCGTATTAAACAATTACCTTTTTCGGTGATGTGGCCTAAGACGGACTTGATACTTTCTGGGAGGTCAGGAGTCGTCGAGTGCCGAGACGGAGGTCCACATTGTTAGTGTTCGTAGTACTCAACTTTCAGGCAATGTTCTGTCTCCACAAAAATGATAACAGGAAGAAATAAAAAAAAAAAAGAAACGAGTTCCCCACTTTTTAATTGTTCGCATTCTGCAAAACTGCGGATTCGTCTGCCTCTTCCCCATTTTTCTTAGAAAGCAAGATATTCTTCTGGGACTAAACAAGGACACTTGGTTTTACAACCATACGAACACGCAAAAAGCGCAGCATGAGCGGCGAGCAAAGTGCGGACGTGAGTTTTAAATATAAACACCGCAGTGCGAACAATGCCGAGAATATTAAATTTTAAATGTTGAATAAATTATCTAGTAAATGAGCTTTTCTCCGGTTAACTTTTCTTCGCCGCCCCTTCTTCGGTGAGATTTTTTTCGCCGCCCAACAGTAACGTAGAACCGACCAAGGGCTCATCGCAGCCAAGACGTGCAATCGACGAACACCATAATAAAAGGTGTGCGGGTTCTTGTCTAATACATTCGCCTCTATTTCATAAAATACTGAATCAAGAATGTGTTGGTTAGGGTCAAACAAAGAATCTTCAGCGCGAGACTTTCGCAACTTCCAAATAGAAACGTGTGACGCGCTTTCACCAAAAAGATTGTTCTGTTTTTTGCTTCACTGAAGACTTTTTCGCAATGTTTGTTCTATTACTGTAGAAATCAGCCTCCACGAGTCTATATGCAAGCGAATGTCGAAATTAAAACAAAATGGACGAACTCACCCATGTTTCTTCCGCATTTAAAATATGTAAACATTTTAAATGCATCTCTGCATAATATTTGAAATCGCCAAATCAAATCACCTCTCCTACTTCGAACAGAAAGAAGTGATAAGACAGTATCAACCCTTTGACGCTTCGGTAGCTTTTGTCTGCCCGCATTTGGTAACTTGGTAAGGACCCCTTGAGGCGTGAAATCTTTCACTCCCATTTTTGTGACCCAAAACGCCGACAAAGAACGTGACATCGTCTGAAGGACGCGCTCGGGCGATGGACAACCTACTGCTCACTATAACGATAATCCGCAAAATATCTTCACCCGCAAAAAAAAAAAAAAAAAAGAAAGAAAGAAAGCTTTGAGAGGCACTCTCCCTCAAAATTCCGACCGTCAACCCGACGACATAGATGTAAGTAGTCCGGGGCGCTATAACACATTGGGCAATTTCAAGTGGTGGTATTAGCGACATGCTCATAGATGGCGCAAGCTGATAGCTGGATTTCTGGCATTTGATGGGCCACAAACTTAGTTAAAGTTTACCACAATAAAAATCTCTGGCAAAGCAATCTTGTAAGAGATATATTCAAAAAGTCTTGGTCTTCAATATTGTGGCGCCTGAATTTGTATTCAGGCCCTGGTTTATTTTTAAGTGTTCATGAAAAACGGAATGAAAAAAGGGCCTTTACAAGCAAGTTTAAGTTCCCGTAAAACAATTTTAAAATTTAGATTGGGAAAGATAGCGCCACAATATTACTCAGTTTTTTTATCATCTTTCTAATGAAGCCATTCCCAATTCAATCCATTCGGTGGTTACTGAGAAAAAATATAAAAAAGTTGTCATTGGAATTGCATAGGGCTTGGAGGTGCGATACCCTCTCCGTGGTGCCAGTATGACGAAGGGAAAACTCACGTATCTTGCCACATGTAGGACGTGAAGGCGGTCCGTTTCGACCAGGGTGTAAGATAGACAGGTGGGGAAACGGCCCATAGAAGCCTACCGCAGCGCCGTGACCGGATTGTGTACTCGTCTGCTTGCGGGTACCCCCGATCTGCGACAGATGGCGCTGCGGCGAGAAGAAAAAAAAATTGGAATCGGATTTTCATGCAACTCTATGGGAGAGTGCGCAAAATAAACCGAGAGGACGACAGTCCTCCATTGAAAATCCACAAGAAATCATCTCCGTCAGTTTCGCCAGTCGCCACCGGTCGCCCACCCGGAGTGAGAGTTCGCGGTGCTCCACATAGATGGCGCCACAGAAAAAGAGGAAGCCGGGGGGGACACAATCCGGTCGCTCATTTGGCTCTTGTTTCCCCACCTGTCTATCTTACACCCTGGTTTCGACGGACAAGTGAATGTCACGTCGCTCATGCTCTACGCAGACGAAATGTGCGCGCCTGCAAAAAAACTTCGAGCTTCGTGCAAGCTTCACAGGAGTTTTCTTAGTTGGCACTGAGTGGACTAGCTACGCTAACGATGTACGTTTAATGATTTCTTAATCAGCTTCACAACAACCGGGCGATTGCTTTCGCGCTGTTTCGATATTTTTTATCTCTTCTCTCTGTAGGCTGACGGAAACATCCCAGGGTATGTTATAGGGTAAGCAACGTTCTCGTTCCGCTTTTCGTTGCCGGTGAAGTATTTGCTGCATATTTTAGAGTTTGCTGTAGGTATCCATGTTGATCCACCGTCGCTAGTAAAGATGATTGTATTATTCGTCAGCCACTTAAAGCACAACGAGAATTGTAAGGTGAGAAACGTCACTTACTTGCATCGACGCAAAAGTCGCACTCAGGTCGCGCGGCGCTCCGCCTCGTTCGGCTTCAAAGAGAAGCCGTAAAACTTCGTGCCGAGCGCGTCCTTGTAGGTACTGTTGCATCTCAGAAATTATAGCGCTAACCCGCCACAACGCACAACCAACGCAGCGGCTGGCAGAAGCTTCCCAATGAAACGGAACCGTTTGCCGCTAAGGGCGGTCTGGTCGGGGCTTGAGTTAGGTCCGCCAGGTTCCTATGCCTAATTAACTTGGTCCGATCCTGCTTGCAATTTTCAGTATTGACGCTTAGCATCGCAGCTACCATCCACATTTTTGCAGCCTGAGCGACATCATCGACTGAAAATAGCGAGCAAAATCTCATCATGTGAATCAGGCTTCAGCGTTGATTCTGTGGCGTTCACGCGGAATGAATCGACACTCATTACCATTCCCTTTGCGAATGCCCCGCGGACCGATACCCCCCTCTTCCCTCCCCTCACCTCTGGGAGCAGATGTTGCGCAAACCGGAGGAGTCAGCTCAAGTCCTGACCACCTCCCGGGCCCTGGCGATCGCGGCGGCCCTCTGGGCCTCCGCCACCCCCAATACCTGATCCCGGAAGAATAATAAAGTTTCCTCCTCCTCCTCGCCGCATGTCACATTATTTATACAAAGTTGTGCGCTGTAACGAGCCTCGTTAATTTCGCTCAGGACACTAATGTAGAAAAGAGTCAAGGTACAGGCTAGCTGGTGGAAGTCAACCATTTCGTCGTTTACCCTGAGACTTGTCTGTTTTGAGACCTGTCTGTTTTGAGACCTGTCTGTTTTTTTCTGTTACTTCTGCTCTTCAAAAAAAAACCCAGTCTCAGGGTAAACGACGAAATGGTTGACACTAATGTAGTAAGGCATTGGGAAGACGAAGAAATATCAATTCCTACGCGAAAGAGAGCACCACCCTGGCTCGCTGGTGACTGCTGCACCGCTGGGTGAGGCAGCGGCAGGAGTGCGAAGCTCGGCTCTGCGCCGGTACTGCGAAGCTCGGCGCGGCGCGGGCTAAAATGACGTGTCTTCTCATCATCATCATCACTCTAGCTGCGGGTACCGGTTGACGACGTTAGACCTCAGGGCGTAACGATACACCCAACGTTGGTTACACTAACGTTACTAAAACACTCAGTTGGGAAACTCGCCGTCGAAACCTGGGCCGCTGGCGTCCACCGAGACCGAGCTAAATACGACAACAGCGCCACTCTTCATCACTTGTCTGTACTGTGGTCACCTTGAGCTTTTAGAAAACATATTTTTTGCGTAAAAACAAACGGAAAAGGCTCTTTTTGTATGAAATTGATTGGAGTTTAGTACAGAATGAAGGGCGCGTGATGTTTTTAAAATCTTTAGTTTGCAAGGTTTTGCGGCACAATTAATATTGTTTTTATACACCCATGCCTCAGCGGTGCTTTCAGGTAGCGCGTCCCGACCTAGGTGCATTTTAACTTCAGTAGTAAGACGTGGCGCGTCCGCTGGGGGGACGGGGTTGGCACCCCTCTACCCTCTTCCGCTGTATCTGTTTCGGTGCCAAAATGGCCGCTGGAGGCCATAATGGACGTCACGTGCAGTTCCTCGAGTAGCCGCTGCGGGAGAAACGGCGGCGTTGTGTTCGCCATTAGCTCGGTGCTCGAGGACAGATCGGGGACGCTTTTCAGAGAAGTCTTTATGGCAGTTTCCCAAGTGAGTGTTTTAGTAACGTTGGTTACACCTAACATTAGGCTTAAAGTTAGGCCTAACGTACGTCAGGCAAGCGCATGCCCTCGCCCTCCCCCCCCCCCCCCCCCCCCTCCCTCGTCACGTCAAACAGCTACGCGTACCGGTTAACGACGTTAGACCCCAAAGCGTAACGATAGGCCTAACGTCAGGCCAGCGCATACCCCCGCTCCCCCTTTCTACTGCGCCTCCAGCAGCTCGGCTGGCATCTTAGCAACAATGACGCCGTTGCAATGGAGGCACATGACGCGTCGCAGTCAATGGGAATTAAGGTGCAGTTTCGCTGCTCTACAAAACGCCTGCTTCGCTCCATGGGGCAGGCAATGATTTCGCATTAATAATCTGAGAAAGGAATGTCTTATCAAATTGAAAATGGGAATTCGAGAACCTCCCGCGTGTGTAGTAAACACTTCAGTGAAGGAGACTTCGTGTATCATGTTGATTCCAATGTTTTTTGTGAGGGTCAGTCCCTTTTAACCAAGTTAATTCCTTTTTTTAATTTAAATTTTGTAAACCAGTAAAGAAACATTTCCTCAAAATGACTGGCAGGAAGAAGCGGTGGCTGGCTTCCAAAGTCGTTTCAATTAAATCGCTGCTTAGTCACCCGGTCGACGTGAAACGTGCTAGACCTCCTCGCTATCGGAGTCTTAAATCTATAGTAGGTCGGTGACACTTCAGTGTCCCAAAAGATGAGGTATAGACCTGCTACAGATTACTATCGTTTGTATGTTGAATTTTGCGGAGCCGAATGCGCATAATGCGCGTGAAGCGATTCTCACCGAGCGACTTTATATTTGTAAACAATTCTTTGTAAATATTCGATAGAACAAATTAATCATGTCGCCTGAATTTGCCGGGCCATGACCGACAACTTAAGAATTTATGTAAAATTTTGCTTTTTTTCAATCAGAAGTCGCGTTTTGACAAACTTCTTTGCCATGTATTCGATGCGGCCGGGGCTAAGCGTCAGTTGCTGACGAGCATTTTCCCGTCAGCAACTCTCGAGTCACATTTGGATAGAAGCGTCAGTACCGGTGTCAGTATCGGCATTTGGTAGAAGCGTCAGTATCGGTATCTAAAACGACTGTGCGGCGCTTTGCAGCACAACTGTGCGCGCGTGCACAGCCCAGAAGACAGCGTCATTTACTCTGGTGAATGCAAAACCTTTTTCTAAAACAGTCTCCACAAATAAAAAAAAAAATTCAAATAGGCTATGGATAGCCCTGACGCACTCCGCACAAGCTGTAATGTGAAGCTCCAGGCTTGTTTTTTGAACATTTCAAAGTTGTTTTTTAATACAAAAAAGCAACTTAGAGTCGTTGTTATTCATTAGAAAGATCACTCACAAAAACGTCAAACACGTTTCTCTAATAAAAAAAACCCGTTTTTAATCGGCATAGGTGCAAACTGACATAGCCACTCCTTGCTTTGACAAAGCTCGTCGTCTGCCCGCATCCTACCAGCTCCGTCATAGGAGGGCGTCTGCGAGGTGGCGCCACCAAAGCATCTCTTCACCAATAAAAACTGAGTTCTTTGGAGAAAAAACAAAAGCGGGACATAGCACCCCCTATAGTTCGATCTCCTTGAGAAAAAATAAAACCGCCTGCTACGGAAATCGATCGCGGTACCCCTTAAAGACAGGTGCGCTCTAACAACTGAGCTATCAAGGAGTTAGTCCTCAGTAAAGCGAATTTGGATGTTAACACTTGCCACCAGTCTTTTTGCAGCGGCTACCAGTCACCAAGAGGGCCTGAGTTACGCTCCATTTCAGTGGAAGTCATTTTGTTCTTGCATTAATCTTTTTTTTTATACGACGTGCAAGTTCATCTGTCCCTTGCACACCGCGTGCGTTTGTTTACCCCCAAACGTGCCCAGGTATGTACGTTTGTTTCCTCCCCACCTCAAACAATGACGCGTCGCACTTGGCTACCCCGTCATTGCTCGCTTCCTGCGGGTTCTCTAAGTTGGTCCTTCATTAGCGTTCCCCTGTTCACGTTCCGAAGCGCCAAAGAGGCATTTTGAGACACTCGCTCGACGGGGAAGTCTCCACTGTAGACAGGTTTTGAATGACTCTGGTTGAACTAGCTTCCGACACGCGACAGTGCCGGAGTCGACCAACAATCTCATCCGAATCGGGGCCGGAATTAAGTTGTCGAGAATGCATCTATACAAGATAGTGCTGCCAGCATCCTGCCCCGGTCGCCAAGCCGCTGCCTGCGAACGCTTCCGTGTTCCAATTACGACAGTTGCATATCTTTTTGATACGGCTGAGGTTTGTTTTGGGAAGTCATTCCTCGTACTAATGAGGCCTTCTTAAATAAACCTTAACTGAAAAAAAAACAAAAAAAACTGCAGTTTTTTGTTACAATGTGCGGAGAACTCAGAGCGAGAGTTGTCGTTGCGCGTAGTAACCCACTTGTAAGCATGTCTACTCTTTATTTACTCTATGACACGACACAACCTTGTGTAATTGAAGTATGTAAAAAGGAAGAGTCAACGTCCCTGCCTAATACTAAATTGATACAGGTACCTTTACGAGGGTTGCTTAACATCTGACAGTATACAAGCAAACCGGGTTCTACGGTGAGGATCGTGTAGCGGCGTCCCGGCCGTCAATCGTAGAAGATACTGCCGCCCGGCAAAAGTCAAGTGCGAACGCTTTGCGTGACGCCACGAAACGGCGCACACGCGAGCGTACCTGATGGGGTTTTCTGCCTGTCGCAACGCCGATGCCGCAAATGTAACTAGAAGAGCCGTTGCCGTAAAGGAAGAGCTCATGCGCCGAGGAACTGAGGGGGAGGAGGTGACGAGAGTGCGCGGCGACGTGAGAACTCCGAGCTCTGGTTAGTCCCCACTGCACTCGCCAAACGCGTTCGAATAGGGACCTGTCGAGACCAGTGGAATATTGCCGACGCAACAGCCGAGCGCCTCGAAAACGCTCCACCACGGAGAATTCCCCTCATAATCAGAAACATACGAAAATCGCTGGGAGCAAAATGTAGAGCTTCTATCTGTCGGTGACAGGTAGAGGAAGACCCTTCTGTCTCAACATTAGCAGAGCGAACCAGAAGAGGCGGTCTCCCCTCCAGCGTTCGCCTTTTGCTTTGCTGAAGCTGAAAGAGTTGGGAGGAGCTGTCGTCGACCATAGCTTAACACAATTTTTGCCAATAAATATTTAAAGAAGTGTCTCCGGAGGAGTCTGAGTATTCTCGTGATGTGCAATCACAACTGTGGCATTTTCCGATAGTTTTTTTTTTTTTGTTTTTTCTCTTAATAATGCGGGTACAACAATATATGTCTTTGTCCCTGGAGGATGCAGCCGTCACTGCCATGCCATTGGAACGCAGTGGGTGAAGATGACACCTTCATGGCGTCCAGAACATGACCACCACCGTCTCTTCTGCAGTGGCAGTAGCGCGAAATTTTGGTGGCAAGGAGTCGCTGTGCTCTCATTGTTGCGAATGGAATTTAGTTTTGGGGTTGAAATACAGCATTCATATGTCGTGCATTGCGACAATTTATGAACGGAAGCCATCATTCACATCGTTATCACGTGAGAAAATCACCTGGTGGAAAGCATTCGCAGAAAACGAATAACACACTCCTCCCCGAAGGCGAACGACGCCCAAAAAACACAAAACCTTGAAAAAAAAATTTTTTTGTGGGTTAGGACAGGCATTTTTCAAAATAAATGCTCGTCGAAAAATAAATGATTTCTCCAATATTTATGTTACAATACGAATTTTTCAATTTGCGGGCGAAGCCGAAATTGTATCCATGTGGGATGATGATGATAGAGTTTGTACCCAAGTAGTGTGCGCTCTGAAATCCAACGAACTCGGAGCCCACAATATACTTGTTTCTACCTCAACAACCGCATTAAAGAAAAAAAAAGTCCGGCATTTCGCGGAGCATCACGAATTTCTCTATTTATGTAGAATAAGTAAGATATATGTAGGTGCATTTTAAATTTTATATATGTTATCTAAGCAAGACGTATACACGTTTCAAATGCCAGAAGCATCCCTTCTTCCTCCGACAACCAAATCTCGTAAGAGCCACTTCGCACGGGGTATAAACGATGTGCTAAGCGTTTGTTTTTCTTGAGGTGAAAAAGAGTATAGAAAGAATTTACTGGACGCCAATTTAAGGGCGAGTTTTAGAGCGCATGCTCAGAACGAGCTCACATTAATTAATAGGTTGCTAAGAGAGGCAATCTTGATGGTGCAAAATAACTGTCTTGACGTTGCAAACTAATTCTGGAAGCTATTAGCGGCGAGATGTTTTGGTGGCGCCCTCCTATGGTTCCCCCTTGTGACGTCATTACCTTGCGAACAACAAGTTCGATGGTGTTTGTAAATAGCATGGTGGAAGCCTGAAATCATTGCGCTCTCAAAGCAACACTGCCAACACCGTCGAAATTAAAGTTCTTTCATTCCTCTTATTTCCGTCGATGGTATACCCTTTCCGACGTCATAGTCAGCTTTTGGGCCAATCGTGGAAGGCCGACCACAGCGACGCTTTCGGTCGCGCACGTCGCCAATAGACGCTTTGCAGCAGCTGTGCATGGGCGCCGCCATAACTGACCTTCAGTTTTTGTTTCCTCGTATGGAATTTTCTTCACTTCATCATTAGCATAGCAGGTCAGGTTATGGCCATTTTAAATTCTATTGCGTCCTTCTACCCAACATTGGCCTTTTTGGAGGCTCGTCAACACCCGTTTAAGTGGCTCGGTATCTCCATAAGACAAAAGAAGGTCAGCAATGGCGGCTCTAATATGGCGCGTGTGTAAAGCGTCTTTACTCCATTTCACCTTATAATGTACCGCAAGGAAGGTTACGAGCGTGAGCTCCTTGCTCTAGGGCGTATCTCGGCGGCACAAGGTCTCGTGCATTAAGGGCAATTGCCAACGCTAGGAGCTCGCGCTTTTAGCCTTCGCTGCGGTACAACATAAGGTGAAACGGAATATAGACAATTGCAAGCATGGCGCCACAAGTGGTGCCCCATGCGTGCAACCGCGTGCAACGCGCGGGTGAACGTAGCTTTGGTAAGCTCGTAATCGCACGGGCGTGCCTGCTCGAGCAGAGACATGGCGGCGGCCAGTCGCCCAGCTTGCAATAGACCCTTTTCAAAAGTCAGAGTCCTCTTTTGGCAGTCCGAAAAGCTCCAATATTGCCGCTCTAATGGCGGTGATAGGAGATCATGCGCGGCTAAGTCAAGCACCCTCGATTTCGTGCATCTAAGGTGACGTGAGACGACCAACATCTTTTCCTTCTTCTGCTCTATGCTTTCGAAGACGTTCGATTTTTCTGGTGTGGAGAAACAGTGTAGTTCCGCCATTAGAGCGTCGGGTCTGGCTCTGCACAAGGTGGGTAGACTGACTTTTGGAAAGGGTCTATTGTATAAACACTCCGTGCGACGCGACCGGCGCGCCGCCGCGCGGCCGTTACTGAAGGTAGGCAGTGAGAGCCCCTGTGAAACGAAACCACGCCGCGTACATTGGTACGCATTGAAGTGGAGCGGCGCGGTTGCGCTGGGTTAACAGCATGAACTGCTGCGTCGTTAAGTGCTCGAATAGTTATGCGTCGTATCTCGTGTGGACGAAGTTTCACAGTTTTTCACCTCGCCGATGTTTTGTGGGACAGCGACAACGATGAACCCGTGCCGTATGACGCAAGAAATTTGGTCTCCCGATCATGTCTGCTACTGTGTCGGCACGGCTGACATATTCGCACTGCCGCTTTGCGCTCTGCGTTTCGTTTCGTACCAGTGACGCCTACATGTCTCAGTTCGAACTGAAATGCCATTCCACACTCGCGGGTATGCAGTGCGAATTTCGTTGAAGGAATGCCCTCGAAAGAAGTTTTGTCCCCACCGTACGTGTCGATGATCTTTCCGGACCAGTATGGCACGCGGTTTGTACTTATGAAGAAAGATTCGGACGGTACAAAAATTGACAAATATGAATTTAAGGAAAACTACAATGAAACTTCGAATCACTGGACAATTGATGTTTGAGTATTGAAGTTTATGTGGTGTGCTTTCTTTTTTGATCAGCCTCCTTTTGGATGTGGAAATGCTGATACCCCGAGTCTTGTAGAAAAAAAAAATTTTTTTTCTCTCGGCTTTAGAGTCATTTATCGCAAAGTTATTCGAACTGGAAGTACCGTCCACTGGTCCCTTCCTAAACAAGGACTTAAAGTTTGGGGGGTCTCAGGGGGTCTCGACCCCCCACTGATTTTAACGGATGGTCTGAGACCCCCCTCCACAGCCGCAGAATTAGTGAAATCAAAATCATATCTTGCAATAAGATAGCTTGTTTTCAGGGATGTGACATTTGGGGTTGAGGTTTGCAGGTACAGCGTGGACAGAGTCAGCAGTGGGGTTTATTTTATGTGCATCTATTACATCTCATCAAAACTTCCCTCCCCCCCTTTTCTTTACCTTCTTGTAGGGACCCCCCTCAATTTACGTGGACTTTAAGCACTGTTCCTACCTGTAAAGTGTGCACCTCCCGGCCATGATGAGTGGTATTCTCTTGACAGCCTTTGACGGTCGAAACCGGCTCCCATTTAGTTACGCCACCCAAAAATATTTTCACCTTGTTAAACTATGCCACCTTTTTTAGGTATAATAAGTGTTTTGTCAAGTTACGGTTGTCAAAGTACCTGTGTGCCGAAAATCAGCACCTCGCACAACCAGATTACTACACAACAGCTGACCGCAAAAGCCTTTGACGGCCAAACCGTGTGTTGGCCGGAAAGGTGGCGTTGAAGCCACCTTTCGTAAAGCTGTTTCAATTGGAAGTACAGTGCACTAGTACCTTCCTATCTGTAAAGTCTCCATCTCCCATGAAGAATGGTACTCTCTTGACAGCCCTTTCACGGTCAAAACCGTTTCCCATTGAGTTACGCCGCCCAAACCAAATTTCCACCTGGTTTCCCTAGGCCACCTATTTTTGGTATTATAACTGTTGTGTCAAGTTACGGTCATGTCCAAGAACCTGTGTGTTCAAATCTGCACTTCGCACAGCCCGGTTATAAGTTATAACACAACATTTTGGGTCCAATATTGGATATTCCTGACAGCTTTATTCCCCAATTCATTCGAACCATAACTTTCACACCTGCGGTCTTAATAAAACTTCGCTCAGTTAGTGCGCAAACTTAGTGAACATCTCACTCGCCTCCAAATATCATCGTCCCAGCAGTCCTACATTTACCGCGACGAGCGAAACAAATCTCCCACTGAGAGCAATTATGGTGGCGGCCGTCTTGCTTTTCGGAAAATTGCTCAAACCCTTTTTTCGAACGCAACTGAAGAAACTACCCCTAATAACGACTCAAACTCTATATATAAGAAGCGGAGAACAGCTAAATACCCTTCTTAGGTCTGCCCCAGCACTCATGCAACGTCACCCTCAACTTACCGGCTCAAAAGTCAAAAGTTCCGTCCGTGCGCGCTTCCGCCGCCGCAGCTTCGCACGCGAAAAGACGCCGCAGGCTGCTGAACGCGCCTCACTGTCGAACGCCAGCTCCTCCACCAGCGGCGCTACGCGCGTTTTTCAAAGCGCCCCTATAGTTCCCGCACGGAGTGTATAGCAGTCAGCACGTGCTCAGCAGTCGCGCCGGTTCCACCTCCAGTGTTCGTGCGTATGGCGCGTGATTTGCTCGCCTTCCGAAGCGACGAACATGCGCGTGCTGGGCTGAGGGGATCGCGCGCTGGGCTGAGGACTTGCAAATATTGGAATGGTGTCCGTTCTGCCTTATATTGTACCGCAGCGAAGGCTAGAAACGCGAGCTCATAGCGTTGACAGCTGCCCTTCATACACCAGAGCTCGAGCCGCCAACATGTTAATCCCTTGAGCGGGGAGCTCGCGCTTGTATAGCCTTTCCTGCGGTGCATCATAAGGTGAAATAGGCGGCCATAGCTGTGTGCACTGGCGGCCATAGCTGTGTGCACGACTGCTGAGCGGGTGCTGATGGCGAGCTTCCACAGTTCTTTTGTAACGTGGATTCCGCACCCTCAAGATTGCCGGTCTTAGCAGCCTATTAATCTGGGTTCGGTGTGAGCATGCGCCCTAGACAGCACCCACAAATATGGCGCTCAGTGAATACTCCTTATAGTTGGGTACAAACGTTTATATAATCATCCCACAGGAGTACAATTTCGGTTTCGCCCCTAAATCGAAAAATTCGTATTGTAACATAAATATTGGCCCCCCAATTTTTTTTACAAACATTTATTTTAGGACGTGCCTGTCCTAAGCAGGTAGAAAAAAATGGCTTTCCTAGGTTCGGTGTATCTAGGTTCAATCTCTTTCGAAAGCGACAGCGAATTGAGGAGAAATACTCAACTATACAACTTTTCAACAAGGGCGCATCAATCTTGAATGTCACCACTTCTGGTATGTAAAAACAGCGCTCTGGTCTCTTAATGCCATTGGGAGGTGCTCGCAAAAAATGCGTGATTGTCACATTCTTGTTTTGCCTCGTCTATATTTTCTCGCGTTTCCTAGGTTGGAATGTCCTATTATTTTTTCGTGCCGCATACCAGATATGGAACCCACGTGATTGAGAACGAAAGGAAACCAAAAACGTGTATAGACCTTTTCTCTGTACTCTCGTCCCCAGCAACCTAATAGGCGTATCCGGTATGGGCGATGAAAAAATAATCCAACGTTTCAACCTGCAAATAGTAAAAAAATAAAGGGGAGGCAAAACGAGAAAGTGTGACGGTTACGCTTATATCCTAAATGCCTTCTATTCATGTGGCAAAGGCAAAACAATGTTTTCGCCCATACTGGAAGTGACGTCAATTCAAGATGGCGGCACACTTGCAGAAAAGGTCTATAGTCAGGTACAACATAAGAAACATTGCTAGGGGGAAAAGGACGCGGACTGGAAAAGCCGTTCTGGGAATGAAGCCGCTCTTCTCCACTTCAGCTTTCCTAATTTCCGTCCCTTTCCCTCTCGCACGGTCTTTTTTATGTTGTAACTGACTATAGGGAGTATTCACTGAACGCCATATTTGTGGGTGCTGTTTAGAACGCATGCTCAGAGCGAGCTCACATCAATGGTAACACTATACTCCGTTTCACCTTATGTTGTACCGGAGCGAAGGCTAGAAGCGCGAGCTCATAGGGTGGGAAGCTGCCCCTAATGCGCGAAAGCTTGTGCCGCCGAGATGTGCCCCAGAGCAAGGAGCTCGCGCTTGTAGCCTTCGCCGCGGTACAACATAAGGTGAAACAAGGTATAGTGATGTGCAAACGCTATCATCATCATCATACAGGGGTACAATTCCGCAATTTTAAAAATTCGTATTTTACATAAATATTGTGCAAGCACTTTTTTTCTTCCAACATTTATCTTGAGACATGCCTGTCATTTCCTATGCAGGAAACACATTTTTTTCCCAGGTGCGGTGTTTCTTGAAATCTCTGGAACATTAATGAGACCGGGTGGCACCACGATCGTTCGACGACATCATAAGGATGTTGCGGTGTATTTACTTTACTTTCAATAAAAGATATTTCGCATGACTCTGATGCCTCTGACTGCTCACAAACCAGAAAGCAAAAAAAGAAATATAGCTTTAATTATTTTTGTACAATTACACGTAACTAAATTACATTAGAAATTTGCATAACGTAAAACTAATTAATTACTGTTGTGATCGGGTTCTGCCGTGTCACCTAGGCAGTGTCACGGGAGGAGGCAGCTCGGCATTCCTCCCCTCTTTCCCGTTCTCTTTTCCGTCCATTCTGATTGTTAGCGACTGAAGTCATAGTGGTCCCCCTCTCCCTCTCTGAAACAACCCTTCTCCCCCGAGTGATATATATTGCGTTGTGTTCGAATAAACTGTGTGGTAGTTGTCTCAAGCACTCGCTTCGTCTGTCTGGTCTCTTCGTCTGTCTGGGCGCAACCACGGAAGTCGGTGGCGATGTGAATTACCATTGCAAATTACTTCAGGAAAGTAATGGCATTACTTTCAACTTACCTCTTCCTCTCGCTATTGAGGTGGAAATGAAACAGTCGTAAGACGTTTGTGTGTGTGTGCGTGTGAGCGTAATTTTCTATTTGAACGGTATATTCTTCCTTCTGGCGAATAGAATACAGAGTTCGTAGTATTAGGTAGTACAACCTGCTCCAGCGCTAGTGGCCAATTCTAGTGAAGCCTTTTCGATTCTTCGGTACCTTCACACGGCCAACAATGTCCACTTGCTTTTTTTTCCAATCTTTTTATCTTGAATTTCTGCATAGTTCGTACGCTGTGCTCACAAAGGGGCAACAACAAAACTCATGTCAGGAGCCACCTAAAATGGGAAGCTGTATAATGGTTTCGGGAACAAAGATTCGACCTCTGCAGCGTTCCCACTTGTACGAGATCCGATCAAAAAGTTCCAAGAGTGATCATGTAGCGTAAAAAGAGAGGCCACCACGGTGATGCGCCGGCAGCTGTCGAAGGCAGGGGCCTTCGTGTCTCACTATGCCAAAGAGCATTGGATTGGACACGAGTTCTTGTGACCTCGAGCACGATCGAGCGCAATGGCGATATTATTTTAAACTACAAATTTGAGCGAGGGCGAACATTAATTCTGTGTCAAACCCGACAAATTTAGGACATAAATCTTTGAAATGATTTAGCTGACTTATGTCAAAATGCAGTGAATTATGCAAGTATATTGAGTGCCACTCGCCCTTCGAGAATGGCAGAACATCGCTAGAAGAAAAAGAGAGGTAGGGCGACCTTCTCTAACCTCTCTTTGTCTTTCAGTTATGTTCTGCCATTCTTGAAGCTCGAGTGCCACTCAAAACGCTCCACAAAATTCACTTCTTTTTGGCAAGCCGCTCTTGAGTCATTGCGAAAATTTCTTTTTACGGATTTGCCGAGTTCGACGAAGAACTGATGTTCGCTCTAGTTTGCAGTCTATGGTAAAATATTCATCGTCCTCGGCACGTGGTCACAAGACCTCGTGTAGCACAGCTCCAATTCCCAGAATAACACCTTCTGGACAAGAAGGCAAGAAGGTTCCTGCCTTCGACTGCTGCGTGCGCATCACCGTGCTTGGTTTGCGCTAAAAATCAGTGTCGGAAATTTTTCATCTCGCGTGGTTCCTCCTCTGTTTTCTTTTTTTTTTTATTATTATTAGAGCACTATTGTGTGTGTGAGTGCTCGCGCTCCAGGTATGGTACGCTTAGGCATGTGTCTCTCACTGAGTCACATAAAACATTCTTTTTTGTTTTTATTTTACTTTTGGACCCCTACTATTTTTTGGAGCTGTGTTTTGTCGTCAAGACCAAGCTTCTCTTTAGTTCTGTAGGTGCACAAAATAGGCAGAAAACGTAAGGAATTTATATAAAATTACCTCCCAAAGTGTAATTTAATTAAGTTAGGAGCGGGCCTGTCGAGACACAACAGCATCGAAGAACCCTATAGGAACTACGGTCTTCCGCCTCTCAAATCCTTCCTTGAAGCGCGCAACGCGAGCCACGAGCTATGCCGCAGTACACCCTCACCCCAGACCAACCACCTCCAGACGCACCCCAGCTTCCAGAACTACTGGAACCATGGCGAGACGTTCGTCTCATGCTCCTTAAGCCTCTCTTCAGGAAATGCAACACCCAAGACCACCAGGCAGAGCATAAAGCACAGGCCTATCACTCAGACGAGACGAAGAACGCGGTGCTCACATGTGCAACCTGAAACGCTGCCACACAAAGGGGCAAATTATGAGTAATCTCACGAGAAGGCAAATGTAAATGTGTATTCCGACATGACTAACAACCCAGTTCAGACCAGCTCGAACTGTCCGCGATCCTCTATGTCGTACAAGGTGCGCAAAGACACGTCAGGGACCACGACTGGTGACTGAACGTGTTGTCCTTTACACAGACAGCAAGAAAGCCATCAACCAACTCAGCAACACCCCTCCGATTGCGACGCTCGTGCACAACATCAAGGGCACCAGTCTGATGCTTCAGCAACACCATGGAGTGTGGTTGAGGGTGGACTGGGTGCTTGGGCACGTGGGCTCTATCGGCAATTGAGCCGCGCACTCGATGGCAAGCGAGAGCGAGGATGTGCACCCCGTCCCGGCATCCGAGATTGTGCCCGCACCAGACGACCCTGGTCTGGCCGCCCTCATTTGTGCGGCCAAGCAGGTCCGAAGACGTGCTCTGAGGGAGCAAGTACTAGTCAACAACCACCCGCTGCCGCAGCGACTACCGCGTGGCGCCCAGATTCTGATCCCGAGGACGTCCTCGCCAAATGGCGGACCTACCAGACACGCACACGACGAACTCCCGTCGAAAGCGAGGACGACGAACCACAAAAGAAAGTTGAAGCCACCCCAACCGTCACGTGCTTGACGTGCACGACAGGGGCTAGCCCAACCATCGAACACATGCTGTGCGCAGGCTCTAGCTTTCACGACCTGAAGAACAGTTATCCTTCGCCTCTTATCATGTCACTGCAGGAATGGACCACCCAGCCAACGTCGAGCGAGCACGCGACACGCGCTGCTTTCCCTCTGGAAGTTCGCACACGGGGCGGGCACTGATCGACGAATGTGATTCCGTTCCTTATTACCACTCCTCCCGCTTGTGGTCTAAAGCGTCACCCTTTTGTTAATAAAAAAATCAATTCAATTCAGTTATGCCTGCAAGATAAGTTGTCGGAATCTCCAGCCAGTCGAACTAAGCCGAAGAAATGAACCAAACATGCGCTTATTTTGTCCATTCTTTCGACATATCCTTCGTCTCTTTTTGCGCTGCTTTCATTTTGCAATAGAAAGGTGTTCGCACCAGAAGATACCGACAACAGAAGACATAGACTCGCGTTGAAAAGGCCATAAAACTTCAAATGGGGAAACAAGAGACATTGATTGCTACTTAAATGTGTAGAAAACGAATGTGAGTCTTATACCACCTATAAGCCATATTCCCTATAAGTATTTAAATGCTATGCAATAGTATTTAAACGTAGTCATCGAAAAGAGACTTGAAAGTAAGCGTTCTGCAGCCTTCTGCCTGGTTAGGGATAAATATTAAGCGAAAAATTGGGACTCTAAAGTTTACTTTTGGTTAAAGTCCTTATTTTTCGCTTAATTGCTCAAGTTGCAGTGGTGATATGGCGCTTGTTTTACGAACACTCAACATCAATGTCAGGACCGCCAGGCCTATCGTGTGAACAGACAGGGATCCGCGAAAGGCCCGTGAAGGGTCTAAAAACTCTAAACCAACATTTAAGGCCGACGTTTTGACCAGTTTGGCGCAGATGGTGGGCAACCATCCGCCTGAAACATCTCAAAAGCGAGGTTGAACGACAACGACCCGGGCTGGCTTTCAGCACGTCTTTAATCGACCGCCTCCTAAACGGACGTGGCTACAGCTTGAAGCAAGTTTCCTTGCAGCCGGCCAAGGGCTGCACAGCAGACGTCAAGAAAAATCTGAAGGTTTTTGCGACATGGCTTAAAAAATACTGTCCCCAAACATTAAATTTTTACGTGAATGAAACCAACTTCAACATTTGGTGCTCCCGCAAGTTTGGACGCCCAAAACGCGGTACGGGAGCCGTGCAAAAAACCACAGCTCCAAAAAGGCCGAATATTTATATTTTAAACTACATGCCGGCCGATGGCTTGCTTTTGTGGAAGACGGTGGATTGAGTATCCTGACTAACATTTAATAAGTTTTTAGAGGATGTGTCACGCACTATCATAGCCGCTTGACCAGTCTGCGAGGCGGTTATTATTATGGACAATGCCCCAGCCTACAAGCGGGCAAAAGATGCCGCAGTGTCAGACCTGCACACTGTAATGTACATGCCTTTATACAGCCCCTTTTTTAATCCGATAGGATAGTTGCATTCTAAATCCAAACTCGAGGTCAACACTGACTGCGGGAGCAGAGCAAAGAGATCCTCACACGGCTCGACGCATCACAGTCAAGGAAAATCTTTGGCGCCTGCTTCAGTCTGCCACGCAAAACGATGCATACAAATAACCGAGCCGACTGCACGGCCTACGATCGTCACAGCTTTGATGATGTGTCATCCAGCGCTCAATGGAGCAGAGATGTTGAAGACCGCGCAGTTTGGTCGCGCCGTCTTTTTTAGAAGTATAACTGCAGAAAAGAAACCGCATGCCTTTATTTTGTCTCGGCAGTGCTCCGAGAGATGACATTTATTGAACGGACAACTTGAAGTGTGCTTTATACTGCCGTCTAACGTAATATTGACTCTGTCATACTCCGACGTCGGGCGTTGCAAACGCGGTGTAGCGCAGCGGACACCGCTCCTGATTGAGGGCATGCAGATACCGAGTTGCTGCTCTCCGGCCAATGAAAGGAGTATGTTTTGTCTTACGATAAGTTCGCTTCGGAATATAACAGAGTCTTTAATGTGAAACGGAGCATAAAGCGTAGGAACCCGGAATCTTCTTGATTATTGGCATTTTTTCTTTTGGATTGGCTAAAGATTGCATGCTCCAGTCCAGAAAATGCCATCACTTGCGTCAGACCAGATTTATCAGTCCGCTTCTGAGTATCGTCCAAATCATTTCTTCACCCTTTTGTGTTCTGTTTATCTTTGGCCTTTATTAGGAGAAGGAAGAGGCCTTTGATGACCTATAGATAAGGCAGCATTGAAGTATGCATATCCTGACAGAAATTCTAACCGTGTTGAATTAACCTGAGGCTCGAGTAGAGAAGAAACATCAAAACGTAAAAGAGTAAACGTTTTTTTTTGTTTTTTTTGCTTTGCGTGGTTTTAACGTGTATTGGCCCAACTAACGTTTCAGTGTGTGCGCGTGTGTGTTTTTTCATATGGAGAGGGCGAGTTATGATTCAGAAGTATGAACTGCGTTTAAAATAGTAGGGGAAGAGGTCCTTTTGTTCAAGTTTGAAGGTCAGTGGATGTTGCTTTATCGCGTCGACCTATAAAGGTTGTCAACGTTCTTGCATTGTGTGGTGAAGGCTGTGGCGCTTGAACTCTATAGACTTCGTCCTTTTGTTTTTTGTGTTTGTGGAGATGACCTTGAGATTGAGACTCTATAAGGAAGTGGACTAAATAAATCAGTTAGCTGAGTTTGAGACGTCGTCCTGTCTATTTTCTGTCCTTTCTACACTTCTTCTCTACCCCAGTCTCATGTTAATTCAACATGGTTAATATTCATCAGCTCGCCTGCACCCTTACGATCTTTTCTAAGAAATTCTAAATTCGAATTATGCTCTCTTATCTTCCACAAAGGGCGGCCCAAACCAGCCGGCAAAACGGTCGTGCGGGAACTCCGTGAGCCGGAAGTGACATCGCTTGTGACGTCAACGGTGCCGTTTTTTTGCTTCCAATGCCCGGACTGAAAGTTGAAAATGTTGAACTGTCCCTGCGCCGGAGGTATTTCCCCTCGAGAGCTAGGTGGGTAAAAGGGGGCGGGGTGGAGGGGGAGGGGCTTAATGCAAGGGCTAGGTCATCGCTCGGCAGGGCCTCGTCGTCAATCAACGTGTCCTTAAACGACCGGCACCGCGGCCTCCGGTCCAAATGCCGAGGTTGCGCCTTTTTGACGACGCTCCATAGATGAAGAGGAGGTTGCTAGCAGCCCTTACTAAGTTAAGTTGCGTTGCCCTCGCACGCTACCAGAAAAGCACCTCCTTCCCCAACACACACCACAAGCACACACGCGCACGTACGTCCGCACACTTCGGGGACTAACAACGCAAGACATCTCTCAGCGATTTCAATCAGTACAAGGTACCACCCACGCATACTTAAGGAGCGTCGAATATCACGTTACGCTTTACCCGTTATTTTTCAATGAGAGAAAAAAAGTGTATACTTTGTTTCAGCTTAAGTCCAGACGCAGCCGACTCAACGATCTGATGGGTCAGGCAGCGTCAAAAAGGCACCATCACGGTGTCCGTAATGTTTCTGTACGTGTTCTATCATCGCTGAACCAATCATAAACAGGAAAGGCCTAGCGACGAGGGCCTTTGACGCTGCTTAGTCGGTTCCCTTTCCTCGTGGCGTCGGCTGCGTCTGGACTTAAACTGAAACAAAGTATTTAAGAAAGCCTCTTTAAATCGATTCGCAGCTCTATACTTACTGCTAGCTTATTAAGAAACGCAGGAGGTGTACATCCCGTGTTCCTCATTGTCATCGCTCCATAGTCAACGAGACTACGGCACGAGCCGACAAGGCCGCCGAAGAACAAGTCACCAAGCAAGAAGCGACAACGTATTGAGCCGCGCACTGCATTTATTCTGATGTAAGTGAGTATAGATCACGGTGGTATATAGATAGACCTTTGCAAAAATCGCCCTCTGCTCGCTGCCATCTTTGTCAGCTGGGCTGTGGAACGCCTTCTAAGCATGCGCTGTTGATCTGCTGTGTGGTATATCGGACGCTGCGCATGCGTCCACATCTCAGTGACTCAGCATTTTTTGCCCGACTGATAAGCGATGCAAAGGTCTATATACACTAAAACGCACTGCACGGGCTCGGTTTTACCTGAAAGCCCGGGCCGGGTAAGGCGGTCTTCGGTGCGCCTGGGCGGGCTCGGGTTTTTATGTGCGGGCCCGGGACGGGCCGGTGGTTTTTGACTGCAGGACTGGGCCGGGCTCGAACCAACAACTTGGCGGGCCTGGATCAAGCTCGGGGTTGCGGCCCGATCCAGGCCCGTCAACGGGTGCAAATAATAGGTGTGGTTTCAGTAAGAAACATCTGAGCTTCGTTAATTTCGTTGTCTTGGCGACAAAGAAAACACGAGCATAGCGCTCTACTAAATATTGACGAGGAACTTCGTTTTAGGGCCAAGTAAAATGAAACGCGATTATGTACGCGGTCATAATATATTTTAGGAGAAATCACGGTACTCTGAAGATGGATGAATTAAAACGCGTCGAGCATAGCACGATGATATGATAAGCATGGTATGTCTCGGCTGCATCACGAGCCGAAACGTATAGTAGTTCGGGCCTATCTCACTTAAGGCTGTACTCCACGGGGCGAAAAAAACGGCGAATTTCGCCCGGCCGCGTTCACTCTGCGCGTGGTTTCAAAAGAGTGGATGTTGCGCCGTACGCAAAGCGAAAGCGCCTCCGGGCGGGGTTCGTTCGTTCTTCGCCGCCTATTCGCTTCGTTGAGTCTATCCTTTGCAGCATGTCGACACTTATAATATTTTGCTTCTTGTTTCTGGGGCATCACAACACTCAACAGAAGTCCGATAGCGTGGGATTCTGTGCTCAAATTTAGGAGCTGAGTACACCGCTACCACAGCTGGTGGATGCGCATTGTAAAAGCAGAGAGGAACGTTGGTTACGGCACAGTAAGACACATGATGGTCGGCGTGCCGGCGGTTTCTTCCGACAGCGAGAGCGGTGGCGAAGAATACGGAAGCTCCTGGATAAGTTTCAAGACTGGCACGACGACCCCGTCACGAACCGTGATGACGGTGAGTTAGACGACTAAACTTGCATCCCGGCGAGTCGTCTGAATACCTCGGTGACCTGCAAAAAGGGTGGGAGTCTCAGAGCGAGACATTTTCAGGTCTTTCTTTTCTTGCCAAGAAGGTTCTATGTACCTAGATTCATCGAATAACCCTTTTGTTCTTGCACAAAAAGTGGTCGTCTTTTTATTCAGAAAATGAAATCATTGTCGGAAGATTTTGTTCCCGTTCTAGTCAGTGGCAATTTTGCTGGCAATTTTTCAGAATAAGTAAGATAATTGTGTTAGGTCTGCGGCCCCGGAAGAAGAAAACTCTTTATCTGTAGAAACCTCCCTGTGAACAAATTCACTGTGGAAATCGTTCATCTGCCTGCTGTTAATGCTGTTCGACTTGTCTTGGAACCTAAAATAAAAATTGAGGTCGGAGTGGCCGTTTATTGCTTACGTCTATAGGCCGGTCAATTTATATATACCACCTTTTTTATCTTTTTATTTATGAGGTCAATATAATTCTTCGGGGTCGCAATTCGACGAGCCTACATAAATTTACTCGTGTTATTCGTAGCTTCGTCAGGTACTTCCGTACAAGGAAAGAAGTTGCGTACACCAGCAATTACCCTTTAGCGGTCGCGTTAAGTGCATAAAATTACATTGCCCAATACTTGGGCCCGGGCCGGGCCGAGGAACATAGAAATTGCTCTGGCTTGGGCCGGCCCGGTTTCAAACACCTGCGCCGCGCGATCGGGAAGATAAATTACCACGACGCCTGGCCCGGGCCGGGCCTAGACTCAAAAAAAGCGGCCCGTGCAGTGCTCCAACATGCACCAACTAAAAACTCGGACGGCATTGCACTGCGGTGGCGCTGGTGTCGGCATCGCGCATGCACGCATACTCCTTGCCGGTGGCTTCTGCTCACAAGCGGTTCCCATCACCTGGCGCGTGCAAACGGGAGTTTGGTTGGAAACACCACGTGAGATTACAGAAACCCGTCGGGATGTGGCTTCTGTATTCTCACGCGGTGTTTCCAACCAAACTCTTGTTTGCACGCGCCAGGTGTGGGGGAACCGCTTGTGAGCAGAAACCATCAATTGGCGTCGGACAATTGCGTCAATTGCCCGACGAATCGCTTTCCGTTCGATCGAACAAAGAAAACTGCAGAAGAGACATCTGTGCCATGTTACCTTTTACTAAAAAAAATAAAAAAAAATGAAATGCCGCGAAGGTGTTTTTTTACCGACAGACGCGTGTGCAAACACAGCAAAACGTACGTGGTGAGCAGGTCGACTGGAACGCGTACCTTCGCGCATGAGGGATGGATGGTACGTAAAAAGTGAGGAATCTCTCCGCGCATAGTAGAGTAAAACAATACATTTTTTTTATAAAAAAAAAAACAGTGGCCGGGATTTTTATTGTTCGAATTCTATAGACCTTCTCCAGAAGGGCGCCGCCATCTTGAATTGTCGTCACTTCCAGTATGTGCGAAAACACTGTTTTGCGGTCGCCAGACCAATAGAAGACATTTGGGATATAAGCGTGACCGTCACACGTTATCGTTTAGCCTCCCCTTATTTTTTTTTACTAGTTACAGGTTGAAACGTTTTATTATTTTTTCGTCGCCCATACCGGATACGCCTATTTGGTGGCTGGTGACGAGAGTACACGAAAACGGTCTATAGTGCATGATATTATATGTAAGGGGCGATCGTTTAACTTTTTTTTAGAAGACAACAGACCATCGTTTTGGCGGGTGAGGAACACGCAAAAACACACACTCACACAAACACACACACACACACACACACACACACACACACACACACACACATATATATATATATATGTATATATTTGTTTATCAATTTCCCCACTAAATTTAGAGGGGGAACTAACTTGCTGCAGAGGTATATCGTAACGTCAGGTAATGTGACGTCATTTGCTTTGCAAACTTTATCGGGAAATGCACGGACGCCGGACAAGCAGACTGACGTATAAAACTTTTAGATTGGAGGGGGGGGGGGGGGGGGGGGTTACGTTCAAAATCATGTCGTGCTTTAAAAGCCCCTCAAAAGTAACTCGGGTATGTCGAATATCCACCGGCTCGGCCACCTAATAACGTTTCCTTCAAGAGTAACTCGTTTTTGTTTTTTTTCTTACCTGGCAACGAATAAATTTTTAAAGCTAAGTGCGTTTTGTTTGTGATTTTTTTTTTGTGGCAATTTTAGTTTCATCCAACAAGCTACCTCTAAGTAGCGAATTAACAACGTACTTTGTTACATGCTCATGGGATACACCGGCGCGTGGACCAATTTATATTCTTTCGTAATGCGGATAAATACTTGTCAGCGATATTTTTTTAAAGTTTACGTTTGAACTCATGTTTACTACTTAAAATATATATTTCACAAAAAAAGAAAAAAAAGCTGCAAGGACTCAGTAATGCATTATGCGCGTTTCATGCCCACCTTGTGAAGAGCACAAGTGTGACGAGCCCGCTGTTATTATCAATCGGTATATAATTGACGAATCACTAGACTAAGATAAAGACTGACCGGTATCAGCAGAGCGCATGAAGCGCAAAGATTAAAAGTCTCATCTATATCTCGTTGGTTTTATCTGGAAACAATGAGCCGCATTGAGTAACTACCGCTGCAATCTATGGGGTACCGGTAGCAGAAGAGTCTTCACGGAATCAGACTTGGTTCCTCGACTCGGAGCACGATACCAGCTCAAAAAACGATGAAGGCGCTGATTCTGCTCGGTCTTCTGGCCACAGGTGAGCTCCCATAGAACGTGAATTTTATCCCTGCCTTTGATTGAAACGATATATATTTTCCTGCACTCTATGTCTTCTTAAACAAAATTTCAAACTGAAACTTTTTTTTTTTTTGTAAGAAAATGCAGCAAGAAGGTGAAAAAAGTATGCGACCATGTTCTTCTGCCAAAGAACAGTTTGCTATGTGGAGCGCAATTTCGTCTGGTTCTCTTGCAGGGGTTGTGGTGACGTTAGAACGACGCCTAGTCCTGATTGCCTCTGATTGAAGGATAATGGGTAGGCTTCGAAGCAAGCTGCCTCAAGGTCTACTTCTACCACTATCCTTCAATAAGATCCAATCAGGGCTTGGCGTTCTGACGTCACCAGAACCCCTGCAAAAAAAGCAGACGAACTTGCGTTCCGCATTAGTCAACGAGAACTTATGAAGCGCAGGGCGTGAGGGGACCTGCGGGGCATCTCATTTTCGGTCCGCAGCCAATAAGATTGCGGCGTTAGTAAGAACGCCGAAGAACCAATCATGATGCAAGATGCTTGAACGTACTGAACCACACCCTGCCTTTCTCAAACTCTCAGTGACTATTGTAACGAGTGATGTCATATCCCTTTACTCACATCTGTAGCGGTTTCCGAAAAAAATGATACGGCGTAAATTCCGGACTATATATAGTCCGCAGGACATTTTTGCGCGGTGAGAACTATCTATCGCTGCGGACTATACATTTTTTTTGTTTTAATTTTTTTAAGGTTTTTTATTTTGACAGAACGGGGCAGATTTTGGGAATTACAGATAACGTGCGGCATTATGATTTCCGTGTGATATGAGTTTCTTTGTTCCCCAATAAAGCTTGCGCTTCTTAGAAGGTTTACGAGAATTCCTTTACGTGCGGAATATATCCGCCAGGTGCGGCCTGTGCACAGGCCGTATCGTATAGACGCTTTAAACCCGCCAGATTAGAGTCGCCATTGCCGACCTTTCTTTCGTCTTACCGAGATGCCTCCACAATGCCCTATGCTGGAGAGAAGGACGCAGTAGAATCTAAAATGACAATAACCTGTCCTGCTGCGGTAATGATTAAGTGAAGCGAACTGAATAAGAGGTAACAAAAACTGAAGGTCGGATATGACGGCACACGTGCACAGCTGCCTGAACGCGTCTGTACGTACATTGGTTTCATTCCAGTAGTTAGCGCTTGCGCGCATTGTTTTCATTATGTTGCCGTGGTAACCACGCTGGTTGAGACGACATGCCCTGCCATAAGGTGTGTTCGGACGGACAAACGGACGACTTTCTGGGAGTAGGGGGCTTCGTTATAAAGCATTTTGCGATTTAATAATAGTTACACACAACCGCTCGCTTATCGTTGGTTGTGCGACATGGTTTACACAAATACGTTTGGTTGTGCTCAAGTACCGAGTTCTCTTGAACCCCCTAAAACGAGAGAACACTCGCCTAGATTGCGCTGCCCATCTCAGACGATTGGCAGCGCTTGGAATTCCCCTCCCCATTATCAATGCGAGCAGATATGTAGAATGGTGAAGTAATTACTATATGAAAACGCCTCTCGCATTATCAATGCGAGAGGCGTTTTCATAAAGTGTTTAGTTCACCATTCTACATATCTGCTCGCCTCTGCATTATCAATGCGAGCAGATATATAGAATGGTGAAGTAATTACTTTATAACGAAAGGTAACTTTTTGATGGAATATTTTATGAAAAAGACACAAACAAAGAGATTTTTTTTTTTGTGTGGGTGAATTAGTAACGGCAGACCTGGAGTATTTTTCATAGTAGAAACGCTGGCAGTGCGAAGACAGTTTGTCAATATGAAACGAGCTGAGCGGTTTTGAATGAATTCATGAAGAGCAATTAGTGACGGGTGAGCGGGGTCCCACACAGCAGCAGCATATTCTAATTTTGGACGGATTAGGGACCACCGAATATGCAGTATGTAGATACTGTAAAACCCTTTATTCTTGCGGCCCCTATTTTTCGCGAGTAGGTCACATATGACATAATCGCGACCACTAAATTTCGCGAATTCCAGACGCCTGCATTGAAAATCTTCAGGACCGAAATTTTCGCGCGCCCTTAAATTTCGCGAATTCTTCAATTCGTGAAATTCGCGAAAATTGAGGGCTCGCGAACATTAAGGGTTTTACAGTATATGCGGTGATCGAAAGGGTTCTAGGGTTACATAATAACTGACGGCAGTGTGTTAAACGGTTAGAAAGTGAGGCAACGCACCGAACATGGTAAAATGCAAAGGTGTGCATAGCAGCCATTTAGGGCGTATTCAAACTTTTACTGTTTTATATGCGCAGGCCTGGCGGATGACCTTTATGTGCTGACGATGAAAAAAAAGAGAAATCTGATACACCTCGACGCACTTGATGGCTACGTCGTCAGTCCGGGTTATATGAATCAAACGAACTACCCTGCGAATTTCTACGGTTCGGTAGAGTTAATCGTTGATTCGGACTATCAGGTAAGGGTGCCCTTCTGCATTATAGTTTTGCAAGTTTCGTAATGTATGCTGTTCTATGCGCGGCTAAGCCTAATAAGTCATATTGTTTATAAACGTCCCGGGACCCTAAAGCCTAAAGTCTTAATGTTAGGTGTACCGAGTGCGCAATGTGCACATGTATGCATAGGCATTTCCGAATGCGCCAAAGAAAAAGCGTGTACTCAAAAGTAACATTCCGGGGAGAGTATTCAGAAAACTTTGTGGAGAATAAAGGGAAAATAACACCCCCCAATATGTTTGTTTTATTTTTTGCCAGGTGATTCATTGTGTGGTCAAAAGACTACCCAATCAATATTTTGTTACTGTGTCGCGAATATAAAAAAAAAACGCAACTTACGCACTTCTTACGATCAAATCAGCATAGCCGACAGCGTCGCGGTCGCGACGACCAAAGGACGTTTCTTTTTCTACGTGCGCTCCTCACGCGTCCAGACTTCAAGCAGCAAGAAAAAAGTAAAAAGTACTTGAAACACACCACGACGAACAAGAACGCTGGATCCACAAACACCCGGGAAAAGCTCCAACGGCCACGATTCCACCGACAACGACCAAGCGAGCACGGCCGATAGGCCTAGCAAAACACTCCGACTCGGCGACCGTCTGCCCACGACCGGCTGGCCTGCTGAATGGAATATGTCCGCGCAATCCTTGTGAACCGTTCCCGTTTTATACTTTAATCGCTGACCTCAATTTTAGATTAAGAGCTCTTCCACTTGTCATCTCCTTGTTTTCCGAGGCAGCGGTGACTCTCACCGGTAAAAAAAGCGGTGAATCTCCGACAGACGCAGGAAAGGTAAAGCAGCCATCGCTTTGACTAGCAGACGTAAAGCAGACGACGTTAACTGCGCCAACCCGCCGACGCCGTTAAAGAGTGAGGAGTCTCGCCGCACACGAAAGGAGGGGAAAAGTATTTGGGAAGGAACTTGCGGACACTAACCACCCTCACTCTCGATTCTTAGCACGGCAAACAAACCTCGGCGCCTCGGGACACCTCGCCAGTGAGTCTTTTGACTTTCCTCCTTGGTGCGCGTCTGCTAATTGTTAGACAAAAACAACGAACCGCTCGAGTTATTTCGTCTGCCCTCTCTGAAAGGCGCAGTCGAGTTCGCTTGACTTCCGAAAGTCGCAGGAAAGGTAAAACCTACGCAGACGACCTTGCGAGCAGACGACGTTGCAAAGGAGCAGACGACGCTAAGATAGGGGGTCGCGATCAGCCAATCAGGGCTCGGCGTTCTGACGTCACCGCTACTTCCTTTCTCATGCGCAGAAGACGAAAATCAGCCCTCTTGCGAGGCGTATACCCGGCGGTGAAGATGAGCCTTTAACTAAGCGTTGTAGACAATAAAATTAAGTCAATGCTACCACTGCAAGATATCAACATTAGAATAAATTAGGTTACGAAAATTTGCAAGCTGAAACAGCGATTCTCACGAGAAAACTTGCACCCCCCTTTCGAGCGTAGCCCATGTTCATTTACAGTACAGCGGTT
This sequence comes from Ixodes scapularis, assembly GCF_016920785.2. NCBI lineage: Eukaryota > Metazoa > Arthropoda > Arachnida > Ixodida > Ixodidae > Ixodes > Ixodes scapularis. Next base: position 124,169,606 of record NW_024609846.1, read on the forward strand.
AAAATCGGTGCGTGCTCTATTCACGAAATGTTCCGAGCACACTCGAGAGGATCGCATTGGGAAAAGTATTTTTATGTTTACGGACGCAACCAATGCCGCCGGAGGTTTTCGCCATTTGAAAAGCGATGGAGTTTGAAGACATTGCAGCCGCAGTTGCTTGTCGGATACCGTGCACGATATCGATATATCCTCCGATAATATTCTCCGCTTTTGGTTGTTATTCATTCAGCCTGTTACCGAACAGTGATGTCCCGATGACCAGGGGATTATCGTCATTGATTGCTCTAGGTAGGTCTAATTATACCTGGAGTAAAATAAGATAGAGAAAACCGCGAAGAAAACCACCAAACTTGGAGAAACACACGCGTCCAAGACGTTCATCCGGGTCTTTCGTTCGTTTCTAACCACTCAGTGAGGAGAGAAGTGCTGGTAGCCCTTTCGTCCTTTTCTTTCTTTGCCCCTTTTTCAGTAAAACACCCTATAGGTAAACACGCCTTAGCGATTTACGTGTTAGCCTTTAGCCGGCTCACAGATATTTGCTTACCCGGTACGCGTGAGCAATTCGAGGCGAAAATCGAGAGATGGATAAAATGAGCTAAACACACCATTCGGAGGCGCGTTCCAGGCACCATGCATGCGTGCAAATTAAAGGGGTGCGGAAACGAAATTCCAGCGCTCATTTTTTAGCTTTAATGTGCTGCATGTTGCAGCATAGCCTCAAAAATACGCATCTTTCATTGAAAGGCACAAGTAAACTAATTTTAAAACTAATTAAACGATCTTTCAATGTGAATCTGGTGGATGCATATGGAGCCTATTTGGGAGGTAATCTAGCAACGTTGGGGAACTTGCTACGTATAGCAAGTTCCATCGGAGCAGCGCCGCTATTTGGAATTCAACATTTTCCTTCTTAGCTTCCCTCCTTAACTCACAAATCGCGCATTGTACCAAACAGTCCAAGAAAAGGGAAAGGATGGACTTGGACTCTCGTTTGTGTACCCGGACCAGGACCAACCCGGACACAGCCATTCTCACCCTAGAAGATTAGTCCGTCGCTCAAAACTCGTACAAAACTTGCATTCCCCACCTCGTTCAGCCCTAAGCTGACAATGTTGTGGAAGCTCATAACCACGTCAGCCTTCCTACGTCACGAATGCGGGGAATCTATTTTTTTTTTCTGTTTTTGTTTGCGCCGGATATCCCATGACGCATCGCGCTCTCCGTTCGTTTCTCTTCCAGCGCTTGCTCGAGTGCACCGTTTGGAAGGAAAACTATAGCCGGTCGTTAAAAATATAAACGTGCGATTATCATTTATGGTTATTGTCCATCACGCTTGACTCATTTCCAAAAGAAATTTTTATATTTCAGTTTTTTTTCCGTACCCCTGTAAAGCGGCACTGAAAACCACATTTTTTTTTTCACAAACGATTGGACATGATACCCACAGACATCACTCTCAGCAATTGCAGCCTGGGAACCTCGTTTTACCAAGAAAAATTACACAACATAGTTTCAGAAATCTGAATTTGAAGTTCCCGCGCTCCTCCGTGACGTCGATCAAAAGTAAAATAACGTTTTTTTCTTCGTTTTTTTTAGTTTTTTTTTTTTTACATTTGTTGCATGGTTTAGTCGCCAACGAGCTTGTCTTGTTCGCGAGTTTGTGAAGTGAGCTGGTTGAGTGGCCACTAATGGCGAATTCGGGTGGTCAGTCGCCGGCGAGAACGAGCCGGCGGAACCGGCAACCAGAAACGCGCCGGCGGCACACCACGTGACCCTCACCACCCGAACACGAAACGCCAGACGGTGGCAGTTTACTTCGCCCCTTGCCCGCGCGACACCGCTAGTGAGAGCCTGTCGCACCTGTCGCCGCCGTCACTCATGTCCCAACGACTTGGATCGACTTTCGTAGCGGCTGCTAAAGTTACTTCAAATCAGTTTCCTTCTTTCGTTCATTTTTTTTCTCACTGACCTTCTCTCTCATTTCGGAAGTGACGACACCGGATACAGTCTGGCGCCTACTCGCCCGGCCGTTCGGAGCTCGGGCAGAAAAAGCGCCGGAAAGTTGCCGGTGCTTGCCGGAGAACCACCACCCGAACGGTGCGCGCCGGCCGGAAACTGACCACGCGAACACTATTGCCGGTTTTCCGGCAAAATAAGTTGCCGACGATTGACCACGCGAATTCGCCATAAGTGAGACTATGGTCACTGGCTAATTGAGAAATGGGGGACGTGGCGAGTAGCGCCTATCCGATTATCGCTCCTTAGCCAATTAGATTGCGGCAGTATCCGATAAGAAACCCGAAGGTCCAATCACGAAGCAGGACGCTCAGGTCCCAGGGCGCCGCCATCTTGCTCGTTTGGGGTGCGCTTGGGCGCGGCCATAATCTGATTACGACGCCTTTGCAAGGCTTCGTAATATGATTATGACGCGTCCAAGCGCACTCCAACCGTTGAAGATGGCGGAACCCTGAAGCCGTCGGTGACTGTAAACGTTAATAAAAAACGCGCTATTTTTATTATTTATTTATTTATTTATTTATTTATTTTTCGAATGGATTTTGTGGACACAGAGAATCAGGCTTGACTTCGAGGACCTGGACTTGGACGTGAACAGCATGTGCAACAGTGACCGCATCGAGGTCCAGGAGGCACTGAAGGACATCTGGGTCGACGCTCTCAGGCTGTGTTCATCTCAGCGGCCCAGACCGTGGCTGTCCCGCCGAGGCCACGTCAAAATCGTCTTCAGCACCAACGCCATTCAGAACGGACGGGGATTCCGGATTCGTTACCGGGCGACCAATGCGTCAAGTAGGTGTTGTTATAGGCCCTTTTTGAAATTATGCGTAGGTTATACGCGGCCGCCATTAGTTGGTCATACATAAACTGTGAGCATGCATTGGACACGAGCGCTTCGTCAGCGTCCGAACCGACACTTGGATTGAAACGCATTCATGACGAGTGCTGCGTCACTGCTCGACGCGAACTCGGAACCAATCATGGGTTTTACGCCGGAAGCGATGAGACCAACTAATGGCCGCTGCGCATGATCTATGCATCATTTCACAATTTCGGAAAGGGTCAATTTTTGAGAAATATTTATTTATTTATTTATTTTTCCCTCAAGGCCAGAGAGGCATTACAAAGGGGGAGAGCAAAGAAAAATACAAAAAAAAATGGAAAACAAGCCCATAAATAAGTTAAACACACTCAATAAATAAAAGATTAGTAATTGCAGTTTTGAAAAGGTCAGAGTCCGTGATTGTGGCAATTGTCCCGGGAAGGTGGTTCCATTCTCGTGATGTACGAGGGACGAACGATGAATGAAATGTTGTTGTGTTAGAAATTGGAATACCAACCTTGTGATTGTGATCGTTGCGAGAAGAAACGTAAAAAGGACGGGAGATTAATTTGTCGCGCAGGATAGAATTGTGGAAATAAATCTTATGGAATAAAGAAGGGCGAGAAATGCTACGACGAAAGGCTAAAGGCGGCAATGATAGAGTAGCTTTCATGGCAGTCACGCTAGCAGTGTTGTGGTAGTTAGAAAGGATGAAACGAGCTGATCTGTTTTGAATTGCTTCCAATGCAGTGATGAGGGTGACTTGTCCAGGATCCCAGACAGAGGCTGCATATTCCAACCTTGGACGAATTAATGTTTTATAAAGGGTCAACTTTAGTGCAACTGGAGCTAATGAAAAATTTCGTTTAACATAACCTAACATGCGGTTATCGTTAGAGGAAACATACTGAATATGATTCTTTCATGAAAGGTCAGATGTTATGTGCACGCTGAGGTATTTATAAGACGACACCGGCTTCATATAAACCTGATCAAGAAAATAGTTAGGATTGTCAGAAGATTATCGAGATACACGCATAGACTTACATTTGTTAGTGTTAAGGCTCATTGACCATAAATCACACCACTCGATGATAGTGTTAATGTCGGACTGTAGAACACTGGTGCCATGATTATCCATTATGTCACGATAAAGGACACAGTCGTCAGCAAACAGACACATAGACGAGGAGATGTTAATTGGGAGATCGTTAATATAAATTAAAAATAGCAATGGCCCTAGAACAGATTCCCGAGGAACCCCGGAAGTAACAGATACAAGAGATGAGTTACTATTATTGACAGTAACAAATTGCGAGCGATCAGACAGAAAAGATTGAATCCATGCAAGTATGTTAGGATCTAAGTTAAGCTTGGAAAGTTTCAGAATCAGAAGTTTATGAGACACTTTATCGAACGCTTTTGCAAAGTCTAGGAAAATGCAGTCTGCCTGGGATTCTCGATCTAAAATGCAATGGAGGTCATGGGTGAAAGAGAGAAGCTGAGTTTCACATGAAAATGTTTTTCCAAATCCATGCTGGGAAGGGCTGAAAAAATTGTTAGACTCTAAAAAGTTGACAATGTGGGAGAAGATGACATGCTCAAGTAGTTTGCAAGGTATGCTGGTTATTGAGATTGGGCGGTAATTATGAGCAGAATGCTTGTTACCAGCTTTGAGTATAGGTACCACCTTCCCCATCTTCCAGTCGAGAGGAAGAACGGCATCTTTGATTGACTGTTCGAACAACATAGTTAATATTATGGATGAGTAAAATTTAGTATTTTTGAGGAATTTTGAATTGATACCATTCACTCCTGTTGAGGAGGACAATCTGAGATTTTCTATAATTGAAATCACTCCAACGTAATCAAGAGGAATCGAATTCATCGGCAGGTAATCAGTGCTAACCAGCAGTGGGGTATCAAGGCGTCTATCACTTAAAAAAGAATCAATGAAAACGCGATTAAATACATTTGCGCAGACTTCGCTAGGCATACTTTCACCACTTGAAGTGATTGAAGAATGGGATTTTTTGTTCATAATGTTCCAAAATTGTTTAGGGTTATTTATCAACATTGCTGGTAAGCTGCGTGTGAAAAAATCTAATTTGGCGTCTTAAATTGCTCTTTTATACACTTCAGCAGCAGTGCGATAACTCGACCAGTGACGTTCACATGTGCTGAATTTTGCAGCGCGAAATAAACGCTTTTTCTTTTTGGAGAGGCGTTTTAGGGCCCTAGTAAACCAGGGTGACTGAGTTTTCAAAGGCTGTTCTGAGTGGAATATGCTGATTGATAAGCATGTGTACTTTGGTCTTGTAAAGTTGCCAATTTTCTTCTACTGACCGGCTCGAGAAACCTGCTAAAAACACGTCAAAGAAAGCTTCGAGGTCATGATTAATTTTGATGAAGTCAGCTTTAGCATAATTACGAATTTGCTTTGTGGGAGTTGATGGCTTAGGCACTGCTCCTTTAACATCAAAATGCAATATGGAATGATCACTAAGTCCTGCGAGGTGTATTATCGGGGAAACAATATCAGGATGAGTTGTTAGAACAAGATCCAAGACATTTGCTATCAATGGGGTCACTCGCGTGGGTTTCGTGACTAGCTGAGTTAAATTAAAATCTAGACACAGGGAGACAAAGTCTTTGCATTCAGAAGATAAAGTCGTTGCAACTATAGATTCAGACCAAACAATAGAAGGATAATTAAAGTCACCGAAAAGAAAAATAGGTGAACTGGGACAACGCACCTTAATGTCATTTAATGAATCATGCAAGGCTTTAGCAAATGATGACGCGTAGGAGGGTGGTCGATAGCGCATCCCTATTATCCACTTTTGATGGTTGTTACCAACGCACACACAAAGAATTTCTAAATTACAAATCGTGTCTATGCAGAAAGAACTCATGTAAGCTGCTACTGCAATTAACACTCCACCACCGCTCTTACCTACTCTGTCATTCCTGTAAATATTATACTTTTTATTCGCGTGAAAAATATCATCATTACGCACCTTCCCGTTTAACCAAGTTTCCGTTAAAACAATTACATGAGCATGAACATGAAGGGAAAAGTGGACGGACCGATTGTTCCCCTCAACTGAGTAGAATGTTACAAGGCCACTAAAAGGCAACAGCAGATCGTTATTTGGTTGCCTTAAAGATGGACAATGATGTCTTCGCCTAAAAATAATTTGGAGTCAATCTTATCAAGTTTTCTAATGGCGGATTCCACGGCCGTTTTGGAGCGCATCAGAGTCGACTTTTCTGGAGCACGCCTATTTCACTGAGTCATCGGGATCAAGACGGACGTGGTTCCACTCGTCCTTTTGGATCAGCTCCCACTCCAGATCTCGATCCGGATCCGAAAAAATTCACCCCGCCGATTTCGGCGTATTCGACCAGAAGCCATGACCTGGTCAGCTCTCGGTGCGCAAACGCAACTTCCTTTCTCGCCGGGCGCCGGTGCAACTCGCTTCGCCTCGGAAGAATTCGTAATGGCCGCTCGCGAAGTACCGCCCGCTTTACTGCTGCTGCTGCTTGATGACACTTCGTCGTCAAGCTGCTCAAGCAGCTCCTCCAGCAGCAGCGGCTCGAGTAGCAGCGACGACGAGGATTGCTCGCAATGTCCCGCATGAATTCGACTGTCTTATCCGATTTCCGCAGAAGAGGCTGAAAATCGAGACGTATACTTGGACACCGTTTACGAGTTTTCCGATTGAAGAGGCAAGTAAACTTACGCTGACACACATCGCCGATCGACACGCATCTTTTACATCATGATTAGCTTTGTGCGTTGAACATGTGTTGTTGGCGCTGCGATTGCGAAAACACGTGCTTCAAGATCCAGGGCCACGGGAAGGGGGATATACCCGGGAAGGTGAATGACGGGAAGGCATCCGCCGATCTTGGAGGAGTAGTCATGTTCCACATGGGATCCGGAGGCGGAGCGACTCTGTTCGGATGGCGTGCTCCATCTCGGATCTGGTCTACTGATCCCGGCGCGCTCTAAAGCGACCTTTGGAATTCGCCATAACATCCTTGCAAACAATGACAGTCTACGCTGGTTGTGGCTTATTACGTTCACGTTCTTATATGGAGAGAAAGCCGTCTGCTTCTTGAGCAGGAGTTGCGGTGACGTCAGAACGACGCCACCGCAACTCGACTAACACCGACTATATTGTTTTGATTTGCCATTCGTCTTTTATATAATTACCTTACACTCGCCACCGCAGTACTTGGGGAATCAGGAGACGCGTGCGCTGTACCGTGGTTGTAGTCCGAAGCACCGTAGGCCCGCTCTCGGCAAAATCATTTGTGATACACACTGTAGAGAAAAGTATGACTTTCAATGTGGCCTTCGTATATTTCCGGTGGTGCAGCTGTCTGCAACAGCGAAGACATGTTCCAGTGCAAAAATCGGGACTGTATCCCGCCCACACGCGTTTGCAACGGAATCTACGATTGCAGCGATGCATCGGACGAAAAGTTCTGCGAAGATATTGGTAAGCCTCTGCCAATTACAGCCTTTTTTACCACAATATACATAACATGTTTGCTCTATGAAATGTACAAAAAAAAAACGGTTCTTGGCGTGAGTGTTGTGTTTGCACCCCTGCTTTGTCGGTAAAACTACTGGACCTGTTTGTGTTTGCCTTTCAATATATATGGGACAAATGCACCAGTGCAGGAGCACTCGCTCGCGGCGTACATATGTTTTGCGCACATGCACGACAAAGGTTGTCGACACTTGTAAGAAACGCGAAGCGTTAACTTTGTCCGGTGGCATCATATGTCAAGACATGGGCTCGTGCCCAGTATGCGGGGCTGATCGCTTAGAGGACAAGAAGCGCCGGGGCATCTCTTTATGACGCCCGGCTTCCAGGCTTCAGAACGCGCTCCTGGCCTGCAGTCAAACTTTAGCGGCGCCTCCACGCGCTAATGGCTGGTTTACACACTTGCGTTTGATCGCATGCGCTCTCCAGCCTCGTGCTCGCTTGTGAGGCGGCCCTGGCATTGCATTTTACAGAGTAGAGGTTTTGAAGTATTGGCGAGATCAAATGTGCATACAATCTACGGTAAATTGTGATTTGCCAAAGTTCTTCAAGTTTTATGATAAAGGTGATGCGCTGTATTCTGTATACGGCAATCTCAAATGGTCCGGGACTGCAGTGTGCGCTCTCGTCGTAAGATATCACAAGGCTGCACAGCACACTCGGTTGTAACCAATCCTAGGTGTAGACGGCGAAGTGCTATCGAGAGTAGGAAGATCGCGCTGGAGGCGGGGCGACTGAAAGACCTCAGTGCGATGCTCACCCCGTCAGTGACTTACGGACAGAGGAACCACCGTCTGACAAAACGTCTCGTCGTCGATACTTCAACGTTTACCGTTGGTTGGACGTGATTTGCTCAGCGGACTCATGCACGTTTTTTTTTTTTTTTTTTTTTTTGTATCGTCATGGCACTCGACGTTACAAGGTCACTTGACGTCACGGGAAACCGTGACGTTTAGCAGATATGTGTTTCCGAAAACTTTAACGGGGAAACGCTCGGTGCACATTCCCTCCACGATGTCAGGGCGTTCGAAATACAGGCCATGCCTTTCTCATACCCTCAGTGCAAGCTTATCTTCAGCAGAGTGTTTAGCAGAGCGTGCAAGGCCTCGGCTATCGCCGCAGTTCATCTCCGAGCCACAGCGCAGATGAACTGCAGACGGCTTGGAACCGGGATTATTTTCGCAGGGCCGCAAGCAAAAAGAAGGCTTCGCCGAGCCAAATGCGGCGCGCCATTGATCGCGCCCGTGACGTCCGAAGAGGACCGCGTCGTCGGAGGCCAGGAGGCTGTCCCTCACAGCTGGCCCTGGCAGGTGAGCCTCCAGCATCCACAGTTTCACGTCCTTGGCCACTTCTGCGGCGGAAGCCTCATCAACAACAGCTGGGTTCTCACTGCGGCCCACTGCGTCAAAAAGTGAGTCGTTCAGTCTCCCGATTATTGATTCGTTTTTTTTTTTGTTTTTTTTTTTTAACGCGTTATTAGTGTTAGCATTAGTGCCCTGGTACATGCGCTGACCTCAAAAACGTTTGGAGAACATGTCATGGCCTCCTAATCGGCTCATAATGGCATATCCTCGCCGCGTGACGTTGCTGGAACCAATTTAAAGAGCCAATTACGGGAAAGCCAATCTCCGTGAGTCCAGGAGCTAACTAAAATGGAAGAAGACGACGCCGAGTACCGGCGAGTGACTGTACCAGCGTGTGTTTTCGAAGCGATCTAGCTTTCCATGGGACTGGACAAAAGCTGCCATTGCGATAAAAAAGACCCGTAATCAAATAAACATATGTAAAGCCAGACCGCACGCCACTGTTCCCACTATAATTATACAGGCGCATGCTTGTTCCGCTTTCATTTACAAACTTCCAATCAAATTAATTCGTACATAGGTTATGTGAGACCGCAATCGGTGACCAATATTTTGTTCAGTTGCGAAGCGATGTGCACCGACATGAGCATTGACCACCGTATGTGAGCCAATTCATCGCGGTCGCGCATAGTGAGATCGTCTAACAGCTCACGGAATCTTCAACAGACAAAATGCGCAAGTCCATTTTTTGATCGTACCCCGTCTTGGACTTGGCCTTAAAGTTATGAACCAGCTTGTCTACGATTTTAAAATAACAAAGTTGTTGTGGTAATTAAATGGTTAATGTATTTTGAGGTGCGGCAGCTGGAACTATAATCGGTGACAGGTCAAGAACGAAGTGGAAGATCCTCCCACCCATTTCCACTTCAGCGGAGCGAACGGTGGAGAGGAGGTCGCTTCCTCTCCAGTGTTCGCACTACTAAAGTGGAAAGAGGTGCAAGAAGCTTGTACTTCGTTCTTGACCTGTCACCGACTATACATGCAAACGCTTTTCGAATGAATGAACTTTCAGGATCGTGTCGGCTTTGCAGCAGCAACAAATGCGGTCTTCATTATTTCTTCCGGCGCTGGTTTCCTCGTTATTACTTAATTTGCACAAGGCATACTGCGGTGCTTATTTACCCTTGATACACTGATTAGGAGAATAGCCGCTCGGTAGTTAATCAGCGATTGTTCGTAAACCGGGCAATGCTAGCCAGTTTTCGTAAACTGGGAAATATTAAGCTGGCTTGCCATCAAACTTGGAGTTATGAGGCCGATGTGGCACAAATAATTTTACCACACTTTCCACTTTAAAAGAAAAGCCCGTGCGTCTACTTTCCCGCACAACAATCGGAGAGCCAATCCCCGCAACTTACAGAGGCAGCTCAGCAAACGACGATGTCGAAACATATGCTTAGACCAAGAAATGCAGTCTGAGTTGTGACATTAGGCAATGCAAAACGTCACGTTTGCGTTGCTTAATGTCACAACTTAGACTACGTTTTGAAGAACTGGAAGTGTCAGTTGTATGAACACATACTAGTGAAGTGCCTAATGTATAGGTAAGCTGTACATTTTAGCAAGCTGGGAGAAGCTTACATTAAAAAACTAAGTAGCGAAAAAAGGCAGTTATAGCTGTTCCCTCATTTGTTAGAAAGGTGGTACTTCTACTATTACAATTCCTTTTGTGTATATTTTGACGTCTAGACATAGTTCATTTTCTTTTTCTCAATCACTTTAGCTTATATGCAGAAATTGCAAACGGTGTGTCTCCTTGGCAGGCGAATCAACACGACGCGCTTGTGAGACCCACCAAAAACAAAACCACTGCAAACGAAAGATGGCTTACGTGCAAAATAGGGCGGATAGAGAAAAGTAGGCTGCCTTCATGTGCGCTTTGCTTAGGGTGGTGGCATCTCGCCATTTTGTCCCACACGTTTATTTTTCTTTTAGGGGCGAAGCTCCTTAATAAGGGGTATTCACACGAGGGAGAAATCCCGGGGATTTCTTCCTGGCACGCGAGCATCACGAGACGAAAACGCGAGGCTTTTGCACATCGCAAAGCCTGACGTTTTCGTCGTGGGATGCGCGTGCCGGGGAGAAATCCCTGGGATTTCTTCCTCGTGTGAATACCCCTTTAAGGGGTATTCACACGAGGGAGAAATCCCGGGGATTTCTCCCCGGCACGCGCATCCCACGACGAAAACGTCTGGCTTTGCGATGTGCAAAGGCCTCGCGTTTTCATCTCGTGATACGCGCGTGTCGGGGAGAAATCCCCGGGATTTCTCCCTCGTGTGAATACTCCTTTAGGGGCTAGCCATGTCCGTATGTTCGTCCGATGTCCGGCGTCGGGTGCTCGTGCTCACGAGCACGTGAGAACGTGCTCCCATGCTCGTGTAGGGCAAAAAAAAAAACAAAAAAAAACCGCATCTCCACGTGGTGAATGATGTTGATTGGGGCGAAGCTCTGGTGGTGCTTGTCTGCGTAGACGGTGAGCCGCAGCATGCCGAGCCTTCCGTTCGTTTTCATCCATGTCAGAAAGAGAATGTGTGGTATGGAACGTAGTTATATAAAAGTATTTGAGCATTTTACCGCAGCGTGACATGGATGAAAACGAACGAAAGGCTCGGCATGCTGCGGCTCAGCGTCTACGCAGACAAGCACCACCAGAGCTTCGCCCCAATCAACATCATTCACCACATGCGGTTTTTTTGTTGTTGTTTTTTTTTGTTCAGACCATCGATGTGTTTTCGTTGGTCTTGAAAGTAGCGTCATATGCTCCAGTGCACGAGGCTCGGGCGTGTCTCGAGCGGCCCTTAGAAGCAAATGGCGGCGCAGCACAGAAGTGAGCGGTAAAGCCCCTTTATGTTTTAAAAGTAGCACAAGGTGCGTCAGTGCACGAGGCACTGCAACGTGCAGCCCTTGCGAGTATCATGGGGGCACATCACAGCACTGGGCTAGTTTTCAGGCGCCATGTTCTTTCCGGAAATGGCGCGCGGCACGTGTCTCGAGCATTTCCACAACAATGAATGGCGCCACTTTTCCCAGGATAGAGGGGCTTTAATGAGCGGCCCTTGGAAGCGAATGGCGGTGGAGCACGCACTCGTGGCACGTGTCTTGTGCGTTTCCAATTCATTGATTGGTTGATTAATTGGCCGATTCACTGGTTGATTGATTCATACGTCTATAGAAGGGGCGAAAGGGGGGAGGAGTAGGGAAGTTTATTCAGTGGCGGCAAGGTCTGGAGGACGGTCTGGCAGTGTTAGATGTGGGTAATTAATGGAACGCAAAATCTCGAACTCTGTATAATTGTATTCGTCAAAGCACGAGCAGTCAGGCTTTCAAAAACTGCTTGACTAGATAATCAACTTCGTGCAAGGGCTCATACGCGATGGTTCTTAAGCTGTGTTCGATGTTCTAGCAAGCTTCCGAGAGATGTGACAGTCAAGTTGGGCCTGCACGACATGATGGAGGAGGACAACGTCGTCACCAGGAGGGTTAAGACCATCGTCAAGCACCCGGTAAGCTGGGAATGCTCACAAATAGCGAGAGCTAATACTCAGATCCTCACCCTGACAGACTTATAGAACACAAACATTTCTTGGACGGGCTTCTCTCCACCACTCAAGGATGTAACGAAAAATACCGAAACGAAAGCCTTCCGCCGCCAAGATTCGTACGATCCTCTATAATATATACTAGTCTAGCGGCGAGGCTTTTTATGTAGTTTTGTGTTGGAGATTAGCAGCTTGGCATGTATAAAATTTAGATAGAGCATGTGTCCAATCAGTGTCACCCTTGGTAGTGCATAGTGTTCTAAGATCACAGTTTCAAAAGTGCAGGGCCTTATATGGAGGTAAACCTTGAGGTGTGCAGCAGGTTTCACCACCCCGTTTGGCGCGGAATACACCCCCATCAAGTCAGCAAGCTTTAAAATAAGTAGAAGAACGTGATTACAACCACAGTGGAAGTGAGGCTTCTTGCTCATTCGCCCCCCCCCCCCCCCTTTATGTGCTTGGGTTACGTTGCACTAAAGTCACGTTGCACTACATAGGCCGTCTTACGTTGAACCCCATATAAATTTAAACTAAATAAAGAAACAGGAAGTCCACTTTACTTCTGTCGGTTTTATATTTTCTCAGTATATCGGCGTATGAGCAACGGAACTTCCATTGTCTTCCTCCTCCTCAAACCTGCTTGATTTTTTTTTTTTTAGAAATACTGGGGTCTCAACATGAACAACGATATTGCTCTGCTGCAACTTGACATGCCGGTTAATCACTCCGTCACCGTGAGGCCAGTCTGTCTACCAGAGAAGGACGAGGCTGTACCCTTGGGCAGCACCTGCTTCAGCACCGGATGGGGCGAGACAAGAGGTCAGATACACTTTGCAAATCTTGTTAAACTGTCAAATGTTTCCTTTTTTTAGCGTTAAAGCAACGCTTCTAAGCCACGTAAATCACCGGTCTAATACGAGCATGCACCACGTTACGTTAATCTTATCGTTGTATCCCATCAGTTTTACAACTAATAGAAATATCTTATTCAGTCAATGCAACAAAACAAATTAAATGCTACTTTATAGCATTATTTATTTGTATCAGTTCACAGTTCTTTGTAACTTTATCAAGCACATACTCAAAGTTGTCGTTATTCCGAACTGAAGTGGTATTTAAAAAAAATGTTTTCGTTTGCTCTTAGCGACCCGATTGCAAGGTCCCGCAATTCAATCTTGTTGCGGGAAAAATTGCGAAGTACTTAGTACCTGTGTGGCGGTATGTAGTATTACTTCAAAGACTGAGAATACTTCTCTTAAAACAAAGCCACTTGAAATTTAAAAAAAGAAAAAAAAGATTCCTCTGGAATAACGTTTTTGACCGCAGTGATGGTCATGTGGTGATTATAAAGTGAGGAGTGTCAAATTAATTACTTAAAAGCTACTAATGAACCTTTAAAACATTCGCCTTTGCTGAGACTTTCCAAATAAATGTTTGTTGCTCGACGTCGAAGTATGCCACAGCTATTGTTTGAGTTCAGAAAGCTTAATTCGACTACGCGCTACTTTCGGGGAAATTCAAGCTGCGAGAAGACAGATACAACGAAACTAGACTCAGAGAAACGACAGAAATCCCAGCCGGATTGACGACAGCCCAAGCAGCCGGCGCGGATGGCAAGCCATCATGAGCCATTCTAACAAAGTCGAGTCATCAAGCATTGAGGAAATTGTTTATATAGAAAATCGGAGCCCTGCATCGTCCCAATAACGTTTTTGGCAAAAAAAAATATTTTTGACACTTTGCTGATATTTATTGATTGCATCATCCGCGAGCCACGTTTATCAATTGTTGAAGCTCGCGATGAAAAATATATTGATTACCGAGAAACTAAAAGTGGGTGATTTCAGACAAGATCGACCAAAGGGTGGCTGGTCGACATTTCTAAATCAACTTTGGTTTTTATATGCTATAGTCTAGCGTCGGGTATAAATGAATCCAAGCTTAGTTTTGACCAGAAAAATTATTTGGGGACAGGAAAAATCGTAAGGCATCAAGAGGTGGACCGTTGCATTAACGCGCACTGATGGAGGGGGCACGTTTGGGTGTGAGTAACTAAAACGATAATATTAGGAGAATTACAATACTTTTTAAACGGAAACTATGAGTATAGCTTGCTTGTAATATAAAATAATATTATTTATTTCCATTTTATTTGTTTTTCTAAAAATTGACAAACATGCATGCTCGAACGACAAATGGCAAAATTTGGAGGCCTGTATCTCATGATACAATTTAATCATTATTATATAATTTGCAGATAGTATCCTACTTATACATGTCTATTATTCAAAAATAAATAAGGTATCTGAGTTATACGATAGTCGGCATATATTTAGGCAAACATGAAAAAACAATTCAAACAACGAAAAATTCCGATGTGAATAAAAAAAAACACCTTCGATTTTTTTATATTTGGGTACCCTGTTATACTCTATTGCGGCATTCATTTCTATTAAAACATGTTGCATTATTTGATTGAGAAAGAAGACACAACTTCCCAAAGTAGGGTCCTTTTTCAACGCCTACACTTAGCAGTGCCCTATACGAGAAGTGACTCTGAGTTCCAGTTTCATGAAACAAACACACATCTTTTATATAATTTCATTCAGATGTGGTCAATGATAACTATAGCAATCATTCGCACAGTAAAATTGAGGAGAAACTACTGTGTACAAAGAGCTATCATATTACGAACTAGTGATCCGATAAAAGATTCTGCAGCCATCGACCACTGGGAACTTTGTTTACTATCTTTTCGTACGACACTATATGCTCCTCTCTCTTCCCCTCTATCTCCATATCTCTCTTATATATATATATATATATCCCTGACTAACATCTAGAATAAAAATGAAAGCCGTTTACAACTCCCTGTAACGCCGAATCAGAGCGCAGCTCTTGAGGAGGAGGAGGGAAGGGTACTGAGGTTCCCGTGTTTTCGGGGGGGGGGGGGGGGGGGTCACGTGACCTTGGTGGGTTCACATGACCCCCTCCCAAAGGTCACGGGGGGGTCACGTGACCCCCAGAGAAATCTTTCCGCTAGATTTAGCGGGGAAATGTTTTCCGCTAGATATAGCGGGGAAAATTTTCCGCTAGATTTAGCGGGGAAAATTTTCCGCTAGGTTTAACGGGGAAATTTTTCCGCTAGATTTAGCGGGGGAATTTTTCCGCTAGATTGCGCGATTTATGAGTTGAGGAGGAAAGCTAAACAGGAAAAAGTTGGAAAAGCGTTTCATGACCCCTTTAAAAGAAGAGGGCCTCCCTCTTTTACTAATGTAAAGGGGTTCCGGGGGAAGTTTCCTCCTTTCTGGCGCTTGGCGTCAGAAAGGAGGAAACTTCCCCTGAATCCCTCCTTTCCGGCTGCTCGTGGGCCTTGCTAACTCAAATTTCGCGAGCGTCGCGGGGGCATGTGGCGCTGCAGGTTACTGCTGGACTCAATCGCAGAAAAGTTCACGTGCCTGGGGGCGTGCCACCAGTCACTGATTTCAATTCCTCGCATCTGCGGTTTCTTTTGTAACAGGTAGTGGAGGCTTCGGAAAGCTCAAGCAGACCAAGCTGAAGATCTTGCCCTTCAAGGTCTGCAAAGCGGCCTCGAGACGAGATGTCCTAATGTTCGAGGACAATGCCGTCTGCGCGGGCGACGAAACCGAGCAGGAGGGTGTTTGCCACGTAAGTATTCTTCCTCGCGTATAGTAAATGTTACAATATTTAATTCCTTGCGCGGTAATATTAAATAAAGGGGGATTCTTTTGGAAATATGTATAAAGGGAATTACGAATCATCATTCGCATTTTGTGGCCACTGTAGGAGAAAACTCTATTAATGAAAATTTGAATAAACTAGAAACCAAAATATCAAAATAGATCGAATGTTTCGCAGGATTTCTTCGATTACTGGGAGATCGTTATTCTTCGAACACACTTGAAGTTTTAGTTAAATATACTATAGACCAGTTTCATAAGAAGCGTACTTTAAAAATTAAATAAAATGCAGAAGATTCATTATGGTGATAAGGACTGGAAGGCCCAGAATGTGGGATAACCTTTTAGGTCTTATACTTACCGGCTTTCGCCTGCGGGTTCTCTGGTGCAGGCTCTTCCTGTTGCTTCGGCCATTTGTTACGCTTTTTATAAGCTTTGCTCTTCCACGATCAGACTTGTACCGTACGCATTACAAGTAATCAAATTACTTGTAATCGATTACTTTTTGGAGTAATTTTGTAATCAGTTGATTACTTTTATTAGGCAGTAATCACAAGAGTAATCTGATTACTTTTTGAAGTAATAAAATTACTTGTAACCGTTACAATTTGTACACGGGACCCCCCCCCCCCTCCCCCCCTGCACACGCCTTTTTTTTATGAAATGACAAAAATAAAATTAGCTTTTTTTTTTCGAATGGAAAAAAGAAAGATTTTTGCGGAGCTGTAGGAAACGAGGGCAATCTCTTCCTATGTACAGTTTCTGTGGAATGTCCGTTTTTTTTTTCTTTTTTTCGAGCTGAAATTGGGAGTGGGAAGCCCCAGGAAAGCCACAGTGCGTGACAAAGGCCATTCCGGGCGAAGTTTGAGGGAGCAGAATGTAGCTTTGTGAGTACTTCGTTCAAACTAGCCCCCTCACGCACACACACACAGAAATAAAAAAATTAAAAAATCCTGCTTAGGGTACCTACTCGCAGCCCATAGGAGAACCAGAACCGAAGAATGCCCAAAGCGGATGCAAAATATAACAAAGGCAGTTGAAATATTTCCCCATTTCCCCTACATGGTCTTTGTGACAAGCAATGTTTCGAGTTGAGAAGTGGTCGGGGCGATCTCTTCCGCTAATGGATACTATACACATGATCCGTTTCAAATCCTGGAGCTGCTGCTCTTTTGTATAACATGCGAGCTCTTCCACGTGTGAATAATAAAATGAGCGACGCAAACTTTGAGCGACAATCCTTCCTCTAGCTTAAAAGGGCCCTGCAGTGACCTTTTTACTAATTTTTAATTTGCACCGAACCTGAGCTCACTGAACTTAGTGAAACTTTTCTTTTCTCGAAATTCCCTTTCTTTTAAATGTTATAGGCAAATTAAAATTAAAACAAACAAGCAAAAAATAACCTCCCTCATGACGTCCTTGATTGCTTGAGAGTGGCTGTGAACTAGAAGAGAAGTAGTGAGCTCATCGAGCGCTCACGGCGGCCGCACTCCGTGTCGACGGCGCGAGAGGGCGCCATTAAAGCGTGTTCTGGATAGGCTGTATGCAGCGGGCAGCCAGAGCGGCTCTCATTGCATTTGCTGCGCGATTAAATACTAATTCGGAATGACAGTTCACTGGTCACAAACGACAGCAAGCACGGGGTAAAGATCCGTTCAGAATGGGAGCTACTTTGCGCTGCCATACCGCGAAACGGCCAAACCACAAGACAAAGCTTCTCGCTGAAGGCCTTCGTAAAGCTCGGAGCCGGTCGGATTATCCTGTTCATACGACAGCAGCGCCGCCGCGTACATCCGGGACCTTTCCGTGTCGGCGCCTGATCCCACTACTCCTTTCTAGTATGCACCGCCTTTTCCACCGCTTGGTGGCGGGTATGTCGACGGGTCATTTCTTGTTTCCGTACTTTATGAACTGCATTCGTTTCTTTTTTGACCTGAAATACTGAACAAAACCTACTCTTATAAAAAATTGAAATGGTTCGCGCCACTTATATTTTGTATTTCGACTAAAAAGAAGCATTTAGCGGCTCTGACCAGTAGTAAGCCCAGGACCAAAAACGTCACATTTTGCGCGCTTTCGGTACCGCGGGTCGCCCTCGTCGGTGGAGGTGGTTTCCGCGTCGTCCGGTTAAAATATGGCGCACTGATACCTAGTTAGTCTCTCCGCGCCCGCTGGCTTGCCCGAACCCCAAGGGACGTGGAAACCGCAAAAAAGGCAGACGCTTAAATATGATTGCAGGGCCCCTTTAACAAGATCTAGAACCCCCTCCGCCCCCCCCCCCCCCCCACACACACACACACTGGCGAACGCCCAAATCATTAAACGTCTTCAAACGAATTCTATGGTTGTATCCGCATTGTGAAGGTGCAACGACCACGAAGAGGGAGCCAGTTTTAGAGCGCAGCTCTTAGGGGCCCGTTTCCAGCCTGAGCGGCGTCGGCGTCGGCGTAACCGGGGGGGGGGGGGTCACGTGACCCCCCCCCCGAGGTCGCGTGACCCCCCCTCCGAGGTCACGTGACCCCCCCTCCGAGGGCACGTGACCCCCCCCCCCCCGAGGTCACGTGACCCCCCGCCGAGGGCACGTGAGCCCCCCCCCAGGTCACGTGAGCCCCCCCAGGTCAAGTGACCCCCCCTTGAGGTCACGTTACCCCCCTCCCGAGGTCACGTGACCCCCCGAGGTCACGTGACCCCCCCAGGTCACGTGGCCCCCCCTCCCCCGAGATCACGTGACCCCCCGGGGTCACGTGACTACCCGCAGGTGGCGTGACCCCCCTCAGTACCCTTCCCTACTCCTCCTCAAGAGCTGCGCTCCAATTCGGCGTTACAGGGATTTGTAAACGGCTTTCATTTTTTTTTCTTCTTCAGTACTTGTGCAGATGTGAAATATAGGTTGGAAGTAGTTCATTGTTATGAGCGCTAAAGATGTGTCTTCACACAATAAAGTAATCGGAAAAGTAACGATTACTTCTTTAAGTAATGTCCAATTACTTTTTCCATCGAGTAATCAAGTAATCTAATCGAATACTTTTTAGCCAAGAGTAATAGTAATTGTAATCGATTACTTTTTTTTAGTAACGTGTGCAAGACTGTCCACGATAAGCCAAGAAGAAAGAGGTGTCTGAACCGCACCGCCTCGCTACGAAGCATGTGTGTCCAAGATTCGCTCTTATTTCTGACAAACGCTGTGAGATGGCGCAGCATGACATGCTCACACGCTTTCAAAGCCGCGAGGCGCGCGACCTTACAGTTTTCTTTCGAAAGGTTCTCTGTTCGCGTCGACAGCGGATTTTCGTTACACAATACGGCTTCTTCTGTCTATTGTGTACCTAAAATGTAAATAATTGTTATGTTGAAAAAAGAAAACAACATGGCTCGCTAGCTTAGTTGGTAAAGCACCTGGGTGGTGAGATCAAGCCTTGGCGAGGGAATGAAGTATTTTTATATGGGCGTAACGATTTCGATGTCGGTTTTACGGTACAGCCAAACGTCACACACAAGACGTTGCATACCTCAATAAAGACTGGCTGTTAAAACACACTCTGAGTAAAAAAGATCCGAAACTTGTGAGTTTCAAAACATTCTTGGAATAAACAAAATGTGTAATATGGCTCTACTGTATTTGGAGTATTCCGTCATGATATCGAGTGTTTTAGAAAACCAAATGCTAATCATAATTATAAATATATAGAAAAAAATTGCAGGGATCACAGTTTTAGCGTTATTTATCCTCTCTTATGACTATTATAAATCCGTGAGTGTGTGTTAGAAAAAAAAAGGAAAATTAACCTGAGGCTTCTTTTCACACTTCCGTTTGCCTGTGACCGACTGCGTTTTAACCGCTTCTGACAGCAGCTTACCGCCAAGATAACGCACTGGCGTCGTGGGGAAACCCTGGTCTATTTCCGATCCGCGTATATTTGCTAATGTCCACTCATTATCCTTTAAACTTCGGCTTGCAATAATTCCGACGATGTTGTAAGCGAACATTCTTCTACATACTGCGGAGATTTTATATCACGAATGCCCTAAAAGCTTCAGTCTAGTTCAGGAAAGATAATACAAACCGGAAATGGGCCAAGTGTACTTGATAGGTGGCGTCAGTGTGTTATCTCGTCATTAGAGGGCCTACATCACAGAATTTCCAACTGCTCGATCGACGTCACGTGATCTATGGGCCGCGTTTGCAATACGAGCTACAAGGAGGCGCCGGAAGCGTTGATCGTCGAAAAACGTCTCCTTTCAGCCTGCTTTCCTCCTCGCCACAAGAAAAGGAAGCGCACGCGCACTTCCGACCAATCTCCGCAGGAGACGTCCGCCATTGAATTGCAAACGCTCTTCACAGCAAAAGCTGTTGCAATGCAATGATTCGAACCATAAGCGCCAACTACGGGGGGGCAGTGGGGCTCGTGCCCCCCCCCCCCCCCCGGACGGCTTCACGGGGGGGCAGAGCCCCCCCCGGCCCCGGCCCGGGATTTTTTTTAAAGAGCTTGGCTTGGGTCTGCGCCCATCGACAGTGGACTGTTGGCCGTCCTGACTGGCAGCTATTTCACAGGGGCCTGTTTATTCCCGCTTCTTATTTCCTTTCAGGCTTTTAAATGGTGGATCTCGGGACAGTGACAGGTCAGACATTCAGTGGAAAATTCCCCTCAGACGGAGTTAGATGCGCGGAATATGTTGTCTGAATGAACAGCTGAAGTGCCCGCTTCAGCTATGACAGGCTAAAAAAAGTCTTGAAAGCGTCGCGACATCTCTGTCGGTTTTTAGACAACAAAAATGCTTCTGAGAATAGGAAGCATCCCCGACACAGTGAGTCAGTGACTGATTCTGCAGACCTGCTCGCCAAGAAAAAAATTTTAATTTCTTGCGCGTCTACAAATGAATGCCCTTTCGGCCAAGAAAATATTGTACACATTTTTGATTGGTCAGTGAAGGGCTTTACTACCAGTCTTGTCACCGAACAGAGACTCGAATACTCGTCCAGAAAACAACTTTTGGCGGAAAAATTTGTAACCCCAGCTTCGCACAAGGTATAGTGGTATCAAATGGTCTTTGCTACCGTCTGAGAATTATTTTTGGCCCTCTTAAAATTGAAGTCAGTCGTATAATTAAAGCTTCTTGTGCCACCATTACCCCACTCTCCCCTGCTGCATGTGTTAACAAAATAAACAAAACATGACAATAAAATACACACCAGAAGCCAAATAACAGCATCGCAAAACACAACAAAAACAAAGGGACACTGCTTTGAAACAAAAGCCTGTGGGGAAGAGAGCGATTGGGCCTTCGGAGTCTCTACGAAGGCCAACTTTGGGGAAAGAATAATCATCATGCCCGATACGTGTTCCTTTTGTCATTTTTAAAACGTTTTTTTTTTTAATTGTAAGCGTTTTGTAACCGTTGCATTGAGAATTGCTCAACGTGTGCCTCGTGTGTCTGTTCATTATAAATGTACCACACGAAAATAAAAATATTAAAATATTTTGGTTACAGCAGATTCATTTTCTCCTGTTCACCATTTTCAAAATTAACACTTTTGGTGCGCCTGCGTATCCACTCGGGGAGTTTGGTACTATATGGGCATCTCAAAATACACTTTACACACAAAATGGCCCGCAAAATTTAGATCCTTGGTGCAACAAGTAGGAATATTCCTGAAATACGTGTTTTACTGGTCACATTTATGCAACAAAATTTTAGACCCGAACTACCCCTGCAGAAAAAAAAAATATTCGCTTTTTTGTACTGGTAGTTTAGTCTTGCAATATGTTTGCATAAATGTGGCCAGTAAAACACGTATTCAGAGAAATTTCTACTGGATGCGTCAAACCGCTGAAGTTTCCGGGTCATTCTTTTGCGGAGCGTCTTATTTGGGGACACCAGGTAGTTAGCTGTCACAATGTCCGTGTCCGTTTGTTTATGTCCTTGTCCCTTTTTCTCCAGTCTCGGGTTTACCAAAATGCTCGGTAAAGGCTCCGACTGCTGCAGGTGACCCTTATGGGGAGAACCCACGGAACAAATAAAACAAAAACCTTCTCCTCCTCTCCCCCCCCCCCCCCCGCAGCCTCCCCTCCCCCCCCTTTTTTTTTTTGAGCCACATTCCGAGTCTGCCCCCCCCGGGAAAATGGAAACTCTACGCCGCTGATTCGAACTCAAACGGACATGTGCGAACCAGCCTTTGGTTTAGAGCTGTGCTTCCTGAAGTGCGCATGCTTGTCATTGTTGGATTGAGGGAAGAGGTATTTGGGGGGAAAATGACAGGACGATCCATTGGTGGATTTTTAGGGAATGCGTTAGCATGAACCTTGGCAAGACCACGCACGTCCCCTTTTGGGAAACGCTGACGCTGACCCCTTCACTTTTCTTTTTTGACTTTCCCTTTGATTTTTTGCTGCCTCTTTTTGACCTCGTTACGGGGTTAGTGTTAGCGTTTCCCAAAGGGGGACCTGTGTGGCGTTTCCAAGGGTCATGCTAACGCATTCCCTAAAAATCCATCAATGGATCTTCCTGTAATTTCTTTCGCCCCCCTTTTTTTTGTACTTCGCCTGTCAGAGTACGTCGACACTCTTGGATACGGTCATCCATATCACTTGTGGAAAGAACCACATCCATACCACTCGTGCGAGGAACTGCATCCATTCCATACCACTTGTGGACAAACTGCATCTATCGTTTTCACTACACACACATCACAGCCCACACATCGCTACAGGAACCCAGAGCGAAGAACAACCGGCAACGGCAGAGCGGCAACTGAGCACGCCCGCTTTCCACTTGGCCGCGGCGCTACACTTCCTTGATAACAAAGGCGCAGTGCTGTATGAGATGGCGTCATCAAAGAAGGCAAACACTGGGCACAGATTGGACACGAGGACTGCGTCAACGTTCGTCTCAGACTTGACTCGAAGCAAAGCGCTGACGCAGCACTCGTTTCCAATCTGTGTTCAGCGTTAGCCTTCTTTAAAGACGCCATCTCATTCAGCACTACGTCTTTGTTATATAGGGAGTGTTGCGCGGCGCCTCCTCCTTTTTCGCTCCGCGCCAGCTGTGCGCGTGACTTTGACGAAAACGAAAGGGCTCGTGCTGACGAAAACCCGGCTGTGTCTCAGTTTGTCAGCGCCGAGGGGAAAAGAAGAGGTGTGACGCATACTAACGTCATCGCTTCGGACCAATGAGAGCGTCGCACGAGTCACCTTCTCCCTCTCTCCCCGGCGCTGACAAACGAAAGACACCGCCGGGTTTTCGTGAAAACGAGCGTTTTAGTGCTATCGCATGCAAAAGAGGATAGAAAAAAAGTAAGGCAGATGGCCATAAGGTATTGATTGGCTGCCAATAACAGGGTATAATGATCACGAGGCCTTCTTTCAACATGTGTACGAGCGATGTATTATATTACTGTCACATCTCCTTAATTACTTGTAACTTTGTTTAAGAAACACATTTTCGTAATGTTCACGCTTTACTCTTCCCGGCGTGCTATTTATTGCATCTAAATTTAAAAATATATACGGCCACGTATTGAGAAAATGGCAAATAAAAATTATGCAAAAAAAGAAAAGTTTCCGGCGCACTCCAGTAGGATGAAGTGACCGAGCAGGTAGTCTATAAAACATAATTTTGCCACGCGCATCGCCGTGCGACCGCGTGCGTGACCAAATGGTTACCCCCGCTTGACTGTCACGCGGAAGGTTTGGGTTCCATTCCAGCGAGCGGAATGTTCTTTTATTTATTCTTTCAGTTTGGTGTTCTCGTGAGTTAAAGAGCACTCTCGTCTGATCGAGTTCCGAATGTTCTTCGCGCCGAATGTTCTAGGCCGAATGTTCCAGAAACCCACGTGGCTACAGCAGGTGCTCCGCGAGGCGAACCGGAGTCAGTCTCGCTCCAGCGCTCGATCCTGCTGTTTCGTCGACACCGACGCCTGCGACGCTAACGCTCTTCTATTTTATTTTGGGCACAAGTTTAATTTCTTCAGTTACTCTTCGCCTCCTCATTTGTCATTCGTAACAATATTTTGCGGATACTCTTTTTTTTTTTTTTTGTCGTCTTGCTGGCGTGAGTTTTTCCAGCGTTCACTTCACACCGTGAAACCTAAGACCCGTCGAGAACAAGCATTGCTGCTACATCTGGCGTCACGTTCTCAGTGTTGATAGTGGAGCCCCTCAACCTCTCAGACCTTACGTGCAATTAGGATTCCTTGTTTTCGGAGTTTATTTTTGATCAATTTCGGGGGTATTTTTTAAAGTTTTTCGGATTTTTCTGAAAACGAGGCCCTACTTATAATTTATGTTACTAGATACGATATGTATATTAATTTGTTGAACCAGTAGACCCTTTTCAAAAGTTCATCAAGCAACATTGGCGGTCGCCATTGCTTGGACACAAAGCGCGTGATTGGATCCGAGTCCTCGCCGAACGCTGGCACAGCCCTCGTGTCCAATACACGCTCAGAGTAGGTGATCAAGCAATGGCGGACAGGAGTTGGTGCGGACTTCTGAAAAGGGTCTGGTTTGAGAAATGTATCAGGGGCTATACATTTCTTTTTTTAAATCAATTTTATTGTTTTTAAAAGTGACCGACCTGGGGATTGCAGCTTCGAATCTACCGGCTGCTTGACGCGACCGCCGACGTTTACTACTTGATGGTCGTTTGCAGGGCGACAGCGGTGGTCCTCTGGTGTGCAAAGACGACCGTGGGCGTTGGGTACTGCACGGCGTGACCAGCATGAGCACCTCTTCGTCCGAACTGACCTCTATCTGCGGAAGTAGTGCCTACTGGAACCGGGTCCAGGAGAAGCGATCCTGGATCGACGACACCTTGAACGACCTCTAAGCCAAAATGACGGGAACGTTATTCTGGCTGACTATGCTTTAGTTCGATGCATTCGTGCCTTACAAATCAATAAAATTTCCGAACTTGGTATCTAAGTTGCCCGGTGGAGCGCAAAAAGAGCATAGCGTTATACGAGAACACATTTACCGTTACCGCCGTGACGGAACAGCGGGCTGGGAAATGTACCACAAGCGAAACAACGGAGTGTTTTTAGTAGATTACGTAGGAGAGTTTAGTAGGAGTATCATTGTCGGAGGTATCGGAACGGTCTACTAATACTTTGTGGACCTTACGTAGGCCATCCTTGCCCCTTCGTATGCTTTCCGAAACGAAGACGCCACTGCTGCGCATGTGTGCCGCTCTAGCATTGTCAGCGGAGTTCTGGATCTCGTGAATCGGGTTGTTCAGTTCTTTGTGCCTGCAACGATTTTCCAAAAATCCCCAATTTATCTAGGCCGTACCAGGCTGACGGAAGGAAAGATAATAGGGAGTTTTCGTAGACCGTTTTCGCCATGATACGATATCCGCTACGATACCCGGAACTCTAAAGTCAAAGCTATCGGCGCGCAGGCGCAGTAGCAACTTCTTCGTTGCGGAGGGCTTAGCGGAAAGGGAAACGCGGTCTAGGAAAACTCCCTAATCACGGTATGAAACTGGGGGAGAGGAGGAGACAAGAACGCGCGGGGACGTCAGAACGCTGAGCGCTGGTTCGAATAATAATAATATTAATAATAATAATAGTCTTAATTAATCAAAATCAACACTACAGATTGTCATGTCTGCCGATGCCAATTAGGGCTTGTGTGGCGCGACCTGGCAGTGGAAGCACATTCTTCACAACAAAAAATACAACACAGAAATCAGCGACTGGATACTCACAATGTAGAATGCTTATTTCTATCATTAAACAATCTGTTGAGATTCTTTTTAAGGTGAAGATTCGATTTCGAAAGAAATATGGAGTCGAGTAACGGGTTGAATATTTTGGGTACATAAAATACCCTAATGCTTTCCCCGTAGTGACTATATATACGCGGGACTTCAAAGCGTGTATTACATTTTGTTATACGAGGTGCCATCCTTTGAATTATAAAGTCCTTGTTGCAAAAGTGGTGCTGAACGACGGTTTGTAAAAAAAGTGAACGAAAACAAGGTAACTGAAGCGATGCGAAGATATTGTCACTTGAACATAGCGATACATTGTAGGACACAGTTTTCAACATCCCCTTCAAAATACCATCGATTCTATCGTGCCATTACAGGGAACAATTAAAAAAGAGAGTAATGCCGTATCTGAGCACACTATAGGCCAGAGAATGCATTATCAACTTTTTCACTGCAAACGGAAGATACATTTTTTAAATTGTAAAGCTGGCATGAAACACTTCGGAGACGCTTTGCATCAAAAGCCATATCCGTATTCCATGGAAAATCGAAATAAAAAATATACCAAGATACTTAAGAGAATTAACGTACTGGACAGAGGTGCAGCAACAAGGAACACAATTAGAACCATGCAAAATTAAGTTCGAGAAGACAGTGAGCTTTTTCCAAGGGCTGCGAAAACAGACGAGTTTAGGTTTTAAAGAATTCGCAGTTATTCTGTTTTCTTTGAACCAATCCATAACTGCAACAGCATCTGTTTGTAGCATATGCATGGCGGGTTCAATATCGGTGTGACTGGTAAATAACAGAGTGTCATCCGCATATTGTAGCATATGTTACTAGTGACAACAGCCGGAAGATCGTTTACATAGATATTGAATAATAAAGGAGATAATATGGGAACCCTGTGGCACTCCAGAGAGGAGAGGAACTTTGCTACTTCGAACATTAGCCAATGACACCAACTGTGAACGAGATCATAAGTAATCTTGCAGCAGAGCGAAGAAAGGACCTCTGAATCCTACCATGGTACAATTTCTTAAGTAAAATTTTATGATTAACAGAATCAAATGCTTTTTTAACATCAAGGAAAAGAGCGCATACACAAGAGTTACCGAAAGATGAATGAAGGAAGCCAGAGAACACGTCTAGTAACCATGACTTGCCACGCCCCGTGACAAAGCCGTGCTGTGAAGATAAGATTATACAATGCTTATCAAGAAAACCATTCATGAAAACTAATACGTGTTTTTCTAAAATGTTTGATATGGACAGCAGTATCGAGATGGGCCGATACGATGACAGCAAGTTACGGGGGCCACCTTTGTAGATGAGTACTACGATTGCTCTTTTTAGATCTGCAGGCAAACAGCCAGAACATACCAACCCATTTATCATGGCTACTAAGCTTCTGCAAGCACATCAAAATTATCACAGAGGTCTATGATAGATATACCATCGATTCCTTGTGATTTATTTCTTTTGAAGGAAAATAGAATGGAAAGTAACTCGGCCCCTAAAATTGCAGGAAGAAACGCAGATGACGAGACTATATTTTTATCATAAAGATTGGGCACATCGTCCCCTGTGCTATTACAAATGGAAGAGGCAAAATGTTGAGCAAAAGAAGTAGCTGTGGTGAAATTGGTTCCAAAGCTTTTTTTCCAACATGGAGGCACTTTCTCGAGAGACACCGCGAAGCTCGTTAATTATGGACCACGTTTCCCTAGAATTGAAACGCGAGTTATGAAGCTTTCCTGTGTAATGATTATGTCTAGCACAGCGAATTAGTGCATTTACCTGGTTCCGAGATGCCTTGTATCTCGCTCGCAACTCCTCATTTCTGGGCGCACGCCGGCTACGCTTCCATAGAAGTTTTTTTTATTTTTGATAGCCTGAGGAATGTTGTCGTTAAGCCATACTTGTTCCGATCTACGCTTTTTTATATTAACAGTTACTGTGCTAGAATCCTTAAATGTTTTAATAAGCGAGACTAGTTTAGAATAGAGTTGAGATGGGTCTTTTTTACGTAGGAGAGACTCCCAATCATAGGAAGAAACAAGATTGTTAGAAGAGGGGCATTTAAGGAAGTTAATTGTTTTTAAAACCCGAAGAAGTGTTTGCCCATGTTCACTGGAATTAATCTGAATATTAATATGAAATAGTGGTCAGATAATTTTTTTGGTGATAACAAACGATTTAACTGAGTTAGCGTCAGGTGCCCTAACGTTTATGTGGTCAATACAAGACGTAACAGCTTGTCCCTTAAGAATTCTACTTGGGTAGGGGCATGTATATTAGTTTCAATGCCAAAGCTTGCAAGTAGGTTCATATAGTCACATACTAAAGGAACATTGTCTTTTAGGGTGTCGATATTCAAATCATCAATGATGCAAACATTTTTTTATTGTCGATGACGTATTCAAATAGCTTTTAAGTTCCCCTAGAAAAGCAGTGATATTACCTGATGGCGGTCTATACACTGTCAATAAGGACACTAAAAAATCTGATTTATTAATGTCAAACGCCAATGACTCAGCGTGACTGAAATGTATAGGCACTTTTGTCGTTATCAGGGAGTTCCTTATGAAAGCGCCAATGCCACCCCGACTGCCCGTGAAGCGCGTAAAAAAAAACATTTGCAACGCTGCTTCAGGAACATTAGTTTCCGTAGACATAGCACAGTCACCCAGGTTCTCAACAATAAGCCAAAATTGATCCCAGTATTTTCTTATGCTACGCGCGTATCTTCACATAAACAACAGTAATGACACTAGTATTAGATGACTGAAATTCTCTTTTGAACAAACAGAAGTCGGGGCACTCAAGGAACTGTACTGTCATGGCTCTAGTTTATCCTTTCAAGGTTCTGTTCATATCTGATACGGACGGACGTAACCTCCCCCCCCCCCCCCCCCCCCCCCCCAAATCTGCTCGCTTAGCAAAGCAAAGATCTTTCCGTTACAAACCCAGACATATTTAAAAAAACAAAAAAAAAAAACCGGATCTCTACGTGGTGAATGATGTTCATTGGAGCGAAGCTCCGGTCGTGCTGATGATACTGATTTTGTTTAGAGGTGGTGCTGATGGGGCTGATTTTTTTATTGCTCATAGCCTAGGTAGTGCTGAATTCCGGGTTGCGTTTCGACTTCATTATTACTGCTTTATGGTTGGTAAAGTGCAGAGCCAGTGGTTCTTCTAGCGGATCAGCTTGGATCCGCTAGAAGCCGTGGGAACTCATCTTTAAGTCAACGGTCCATGTCAGAAAGAGAATATGTGGTATGGGTCGTGGCTATATACGCAGTTGAGCATTTGACCACAGCGCCCGGAAAGTTTAACGCGATTATATACGCATCTGACCGCAGCGCCCTCTCCTGTATAGACGTTGAGCGGCTTCAAGCAACGTTTCATCCATGACATTCCCAGCTCTTGAGTTACTACCACATCTCAGGGCCCCCTACTCGTCCCGCAGTCGTGGCCGAGTGGTTAAGGCGATGGACTAGAAATCCATTGGGGTCTCCCCGCACAGGCTTGAATCCTGTCGACTGCACAAACATTTTTTTTTTTAAGAAGACAGATGGGATGGCAATCGATGTGAGCACGGACGCCGGACAAATCTAGACCCTAAGGAGCTTCGCCCCTAAAATGATTGATCTTGCCACGAGTTCTGACTTGCCAGAAGAGACTACGGTTAAACTTTGTTAGGTTCTCATTGAAATATATCTGCGGAACAGACTTGTTAAGCACTAGCGTACGTAGTTTACCTCGTGCGTTCAACCAGGATCCACGAACTTCAGCTGACACAAATTTTATCAGGACCGGAGCCGTTTTGCCTTCCTGTCCGTGTAATCTATGCAGAGTGACGATTTGAGAAGGGTGAAAGGAGGACAATTCCAATCGCATAGCGAGGTCAGCAACGTTATGCATCAGGTTTTCGTTGGAAGTTACAGGCATTCCGTGAATTTCAGAGTTAGGAAGGCGACTATGCTGTTCGGTCTCGAACTCCGCTTGCAGTTGCACGATACGGCAGCATTCTCCGATACAGTAGTTCTAAGTAGGGACGCCTCCACCCTGAGCTCATTGACCCAAGTTTCGTTGGTTGTTATTTGCTTAAGTAATGTATCGTACGGAGCCGAGCTAAGTTCCACGGACTCCTTCAGCTCATTAACTGTAACCTTCAATTCATCGATTGGGGAGTTTATTACAAGTAAGCCGTCCACCTTGCCAGTTAGAGGGAGAAGGGGTTCCACTTTTTATTTTAAGGCAGGAGTTGTTCGAGTTTCCCGTTCATGTTGGCAAACAAGGCAGAGAAGTATGCGAAATCAGGCTGGGAGGCATTCACGTCCGACACTGAAATCGCCCGCCCATCCTTGGCTTTACATGTTCGGCATCGCAAATTCTCGCGCTTTCTAGGTCCTATGCTTACAAACGTAGTTTCCGCGACACCAGAGCACGTGATGCCAAGAAGGAACACTCCGAACAACATAGAAAACGGTTATCATCGGGCAATGCCTTAGCGCATGCTAGGCAATCGTTTGAGGTTATGACGCACCTAAACAACAACACAAGGTAGACAGTCACTCAACGTTGCGGTCGACGGCCGCACAGTAAAAAGAAAAACTTCGGCTAAAACGTTGCGCTTACCTGCCGTACAAAATAGAAGGTTGCCGAAAAGCCGAAGAATGGCCGCCGACTGCGAAGACACTTAAACGCAGCGAACGGGAACTGTTTTTATTGCTGTTCGAGGGACAGTGACGTCGATGATATACTGGCCAATCCTGGTGCAGTGGGCCAGTTCATCCTCTTCACTACCGACCATAAGGTTGGGAAGAAAAGCAGCAACTGATGGGAAAACTTTATTAGACATCTCGCCATACGGCCGTAAAAATATACAGGCGCATGCATTTATTCTTTTACAGCAAAGCTGTCCACAAATGGGGACATTAGTTGTGGGGTTGTGCAAGTCATAGAAGCAGGTCTTTGCTTGCACGCAGAGAAACACATTGCATTTAATGCATTTCACTCTAGTTTTACCTTTGCAATTCTTTTTTCTGCATCGCATGCCATTATCGAGTTTGGAAAATTCTGGGAAATGCCCAAAGCCATTTTACGGATGTCTAGGCTAGGCACTTGGACTGCCGTTGTTTTTTCTGCCTCTGCTGCACTTCCGCGGAGCTTGGACTGGGAGATGTTCGCATTTGTAAGGTTCGCTCTGATCAGTGTTTCAGCAATATCTTGTTTGAATGCCAGGACCGGGAGGCGTTCTTTCTGGGGCATATTCAGAGCACGAGCGTCACGGAGGAACTCAATCCATGCGTTGCAGATGGCCATGTCAAGGAAGTCAGTGAATATTCGAACTGTCCACTTCTTGGTCCGAATCGATGTTTTGTAGTGAGCAATAAATCTCTCTATGAGGTCGACTCCCCCAATGCACCTATTGTACTTCGAAACAATGGCTGGCTGAGGAATGGGTATTATCTTCTCGTCTTCCTTGACCATCTTCTGCACAAACCTTTTGGATCTGTCCCTACAGCACTTGAGAGGAACAAAACGCTCCTATTGTCCGCCATTTCACTTTGACATATACCTTTCCACCGTCACGGACGAGAGAGACCGCTTGCCCACGAGTCATGTTCTTATCAGAACGGAGCCTCGCAGAAGCACCCTCGACAGTTCCAGTGATAAGTTTGTTCTCCGCCAGAAGGAAGTCCGTGATCTTCAGCCCTGTTTAGTACCTGTCTGCGAAGACATGGGCATTCTTGTTGATCACAGTTTTCATTAACTTCTTCACAACGGCGCCACCTAGTCCAAAGGCCTTCTGTCAGGTTCTTTATGGTAAAAAGAAAGGAAACTGTGCGGTCCGTCTGAGTTTTGATATCAAAGAAATATATTTGCACCCCGTTGCTGCTCTACTTTCCGAATCCCCGTAAAGAAAAAAAAAAGAGAAATTTATTAGCAAATAAATAAAAGAAACGAGTGTACAACCAAAGTTCGACTTGCCGAGGTTGGCACCGGTTTACGCTGGTGGTAGAAGCCGGTCTCGTTTGGCTCCAGCTGCCAGCGTACCGATGGAGACCAGGGGTGCTATGTTGCGCTTTTTGCACTCCCAGGAGACTTGGAAGAGGGAAGTGACGTCAACGACACAGCAAACGCAGATTGGATGTTGACAGAAGAAAACGAAATCAACATCCAATCTGCGTTTGCTGTGTCGTTGACGTCACTTCCCGTTTCCTAGTCTCCTGGGAGTCCAAAAAGCGCAACATAGTACCCCAGTCAACCGGTTGTTAGGATAGCTTTGCCGGTGCGCTCTTGAGCCAGGCTTGCCGTTCAAAGTCGACGGTGAGGACAGGTCGGCAGACTCCTGCGAATGACAGCTTCGCCGGTGTATTCCGGAGCCAAGCTTTTCCGAATCCGTCCGCTCTTCGCCCTGAATCTTCTCGTTCTCCCTCACTTCTTTTTCTTCCCTTTTCTCCTTGTCTCCTTCCATTTTCTTCCTCTTTTTGTCGCCGTTTTGATCACATCATTACACCTTCATGTCTGTGTCTAT
Organism: Ixodes scapularis; assembly: GCF_016920785.2. Taxonomy (NCBI): domain Eukaryota; kingdom Metazoa; phylum Arthropoda; class Arachnida; order Ixodida; family Ixodidae; genus Ixodes; species Ixodes scapularis. The sequence goes on from NW_024609846.1 coordinate 124,201,869, forward strand.
GATTGTATCTTTTCCTGTGTAAATTAGAAATTCAAGCACCAAGCCATCAGGGGAGGCAAGAACAAAGTTCTTCAACCCGACTGGGTTTGGTTTTGAAGACAGATACTGTCTGAAGCTACATCTGCCTGAAAATGGGGACATTTGCTTATCGATTGAGACTTAAGTTCTCCTTGGAAGTGATCGACTGGCACTTTGGAAGTGGCCAAGAATAGGACGCACGAGATACAGCTTGTCTTTGTTCTGTTCGTCGGTTCTGGATGAGAAATCAACGAAATGCAGGTGATTACGCAGCTCGTAAAATCTGTTTCGGGTCATGCAGTCTGCAATCAGAGGTGTTCGCGTGCCTCGAGACCAGTACACGTGAACGTGAGGAAGGCCCATTACACCCATGAGGAGGTGAAGTCCTGCAAGATTCTTCACTTCGACGATGTTGGTTTTCACAGAGCGGTGATTGCGTTTTTGTACGGAGTACAGGTTGGTCTGTGCGGCACATTCTTCCCAAAAGTTGGCTGGAAAGTACTTCATGAGATACTGGTGAGGAGAGAGGAGACCTTGGTGAATGGGTTCCGCTGGATCTTGATTACCTGGAGTTTCCTTTGCTTGAAACCTGAAAGAAAAGATAGTGCTCCTTTATACCTAATGATAATAATAGTAACAAAAGTATGAACGTACGTAGCTTCTCTCCAGGAATATCTCCTCTCCTTTCTCGGAGGGCTGGGTGTTCCGTGTTCATCTTCGTCATCCATAAAAACTTCTTGATCGCTTGTATCCCTGTAGACACCAGATCCAGATTCGTCTTGGGCAGAAATACAAAACTCGGGGTCCCCTGCATCCGACAGATCCGCATCGCTTTCGTCCAGAATTGCTGAAATTTCTTTGTCTGTGAGAAACCTCGCTGTAGGGCACCAAGATGAAAAAAAGCTTTACACCTGTCCAAACTTTTGTCCACGAACGTGGACACGGAAATGAGAACACCATTATTTCGTCACAAACATTCACTCATCTTCAATTTTTGTTTCAGACGGCTCGTGGAGGTATCAGATTTGTGTACACTCAATCTCATTTACACAAGAAAACGGTAAAAGTACATAGAAATGCTAAAAACTTAACACATGGACGCTTCAGACCGCTTGGGAGGAAGTCGCCATTTTTTATTCCGACCGCTGGATGGATGGATGGATGAATGCGGCTGAGCCCTTTGGATCGGGCGGTAGCTTATGCCACCTTGCCATTTTGTTTTACCATTTAAGCTTAGAATATTTAAATGTGAAATCTATATTCACTCCGCACCGCAAAGAAAGTGGGGCTGTAAAACCCCCTTGCCATCAGTTAATAAGAAAATACCTAGTTTTCCCTCGCTTTCTGCCACCATTCACTTAATCTTTGCTTGGTAATCTCTACCGTCTTGAAATCCACTCTCCCTTCACTGTCTCTAAAACCCAATGACTTTATTAAATCCATGTTGTCTTCGGTAAGCATAGGGTCAAGCCCTTTACAGTAGATTATCAAGTGCTCAGCCGTCTCGTCCTCCTCTCCACAAGCGGTGCACACTGTATCCATTTCCTGGTAACTCGCTCTGTATTTTCTGGTTCGCAGAACACCCGTCCTCGCCTCAAACAACAATGAGCTTCCCCTAGAATTATCATAAATGCTTTCTTTGGCAATAACTGTTTTGTTTAATCTATAGCTTTCCAGAGCCGTCTTGGTCTGCATTTCGTCTAGCCACCGATCTCTTTCTGTGGCCTTAACTTTCTTCTTAACTGAGACTTGCTCTTCCGTATCTCCACTATAGCTTAAAAACTTTCCTCATAATTTCCTAGTGCGCTGTCTCCACTTCGTGTCTATGCTCCTCATGTATAAATAGCTGAAAACCTTTCGTGCCCATTGGTCCCCATCCATTTGCATCAACCGATCCTCAAATTCTATCTTGCTCACCGCTTCCCTGCTTTAAAAAGACGCCCATCCCATGTCTCCTTGTACTCCCTGGTTTGGCGTTTTGCAATGTGCCCCCAAAGCCAGTCTACCTACTCCGCGCTGTTTTATTTCTAGTCTTGCAAGCACTTCGGATTTCATGCATAGCACTGCGTTTCCAAAAGTCAAGCCAGGCACCATGACCCCCTTCCAAATCTCTCTCACCACCTCATACCTGTTGTAATTCCAAAGTGCTCTATTTTTCATTACAGCAGCATTTCTGTTGCCCGTACCTATTATATACTTTTCATGCTCACTGAGATATTCTGCACCGTCACATATCCATACTCCTAGATACTTGTATTTACTAGCTCTCTCAACTGTAATATTCTGTATTTTCAGCCTCTCAACTTCATCATTGTTAAAAATCATGACTGCTGATTTTTCACTACTGAATTCTAAACCTAATTCCTCTCCTTCCATACGCTCCGACGTACAGGCTGCGCCATCTCTTGGAGGGCGTGTAAAACAGGACGTCCACAAACGGGGACAGATGTTTTGCATGCCGACGAAGATTTTTCCGACAAGTTCGCGCTCATCTTAGCACGTCCACGTATGTGGACGCGAGTAGTGAAGAGGAGTAGACAGAAGGTTTTCGGCGCCTTCCAAAGCGGGGGCCTCAAGCAGAGTCATCCGATTGGTTCCAGGGCGGCGGCAACCTGCCGTACAAAATAGAAGGTTGCAGACAAGCCGAAGAATGGCCGCCGACTAAAAATTGGTTTGCTCTTTATGTTTATACAGCCTTGATGGAGATGCGCCCCAACGGGTAATCGGTCTCTTAGCTGCAGATGAGAAATTCAGCCGGTGCAGTACAACCACTAACCTGGGGTTTTTAACGTGCATCACGCAATAGTGATCACACAAACGCGTGCCGGTACGAAACTCATCCAGATCGAAACGGGCGGGGGGCGGCGGGGATCGAACCCAGGAGGTTCCCAGCGCAAGCTTTCGCTCCAGGCTCCGAGCTGAGACGCGTTAAGCGCGATCCAAACCAACGCTTCTTTTTGGGGCTGTTAGAGTTCCTGTATAGGCTCCCTACGGGAGCCAGAGTTGCGCATTCGTTTTCCCCGCGCCGCCGCGCTGCTGTTCGCCGAGATCCATCACGTGAGGAGCAAAGCATCCGGTGGCGTGCAAGAAAGCCACCTTTACGGTCGCTCCGCCTACGTTGCTCGCGCCCCGGCGTATATTTCCCTGCTTTCCGCCTCCTTTTTCTCCTCTCCTGTTTTCCATGCGCGGCGGCGCGTGCGGCGCCGCTACTCGCCAAATTTAGTCGCGTGAGGAGCAAAGCATCCAGCTCGTGCGGGAAAGCCGGCGCTACGTCTACGCGCGGAGGCTGAATGCGCAACTCTGCTACCAACTTTAGCGGCTGTAGGTCGTGCGCGCCCCGGATGTGACGTATTTCGTGACGTCACGCCGGTTCTTCGCTCCTTCCGGGCGCGCACAAGAAAGTTGGATAATTTCAACTTCTTTCTCAACGCGCACAAAAACGCGCGGTGACGTAGTAGGGCGCTCCTGTCTCCCGGCCAATCGGTGGAGGGCAAGCTAGTTCCGGCTCCGCGTTTCTTCGTCGTCTGGCCGGCCAGTCTGTCGCAGTTACACTTTGCTTGCTTGCGAGTATGGCTGCATCTATGGATTTTCCCCCCGTTTCCGACGCGAGGAAGGTGACCGCCAGAGCGCGCTCGTGCCTGCGTGCGCGCTTGCCCGAAGCTGGCCCGTCCAAACCAAAGCGCACGGTTCTGACTCAGAAAGCGCGCCGGAAACAGCAAAAACGTAACGAAATACGTCACATCCGGGGCGCGCACGACCTCCAGCCGCAAAAAGAAGCGTTGGTATGGATCGCGCTTTAGCCCACTCGGCCACTTTCTCCCCTGCCGCCGACTAAATAAAAAAAAAAAAAAATTGGTTTGCTTTTTATATTTATACAGCCTTGAAGGAGATGCGCCTCAACGGGTAATCGGTCTCTTAGCTGTAGATGAGAAATTTGGCCAGTGCGGTACAACCGCTAACCTGGGGTTTTTAACGTGCATCACGCAGTAGTGATCACACGAACGCGTGCCGGTACGAAACTCATCCCGATCGAAACGGGCGGGGGCGGCGGGGATCGAACCCAGGAGGTTTCGCTCCACGCTCCGAGCTGAGACGCGTTTGCCCACTCGGCCACTTTTTTTTTTTTTTTTTTTTCCTTAAAAACACATTTTTTTAGATATTATTTACAGATGATTTCCACTCGCAGGTGGTTTGCACAACAGTTGAACAGATAGACTTACAAAGCAGAACAAACTTGACCGTCACTGGCCCGAGCAAAACAGAGGAAAGATACGTTATATGGGCATGGGCATGACGTATTTACAACACAACAGGGCGCCCCTGCGCAGCGCGCCCCTCACTCAGCTTCCCCGCACTGGCTCTCGCGAGGTAGCCGCCAAACCCCACCACGCTGAGGCCGGTGCCTACGGCGGATACCCCCGGCCTCCAGCTGTCTTTCCACGCACCGCCACTCGTCGGTCGCTGTGCTTGTCCCCCTGTCAATCAGTGATATCACCCAGTCCAGCTTGGCCACGAAGTAGTCCCAGGTTGAGCGTGCGTCTATGTGGCATTGCACCATCGCAGTGCGCGATTGCCAGATGGCGTGCAGTCCTAGTAGCACCAACACATAGGTCACCTCTGCCGTCTCCCTGCCGCCTAGAGCCAGATACTTGAGGTTAACCCACTCTACGTCGAAAGCCGTTCTTAGGTTGAAAATCGTCCTCATCTCGTCCCAGAACAGGTAGGCGTTCGAGCACTCGACGAGGGCGTGTTGGATGGCCTCGGTGGCACCGCAGAGGTCGCAGTTGAGCGACCAGGGCACAAAAATCCCCCTCCGGTGCAGCCATGTTTTGACTGGAAGCACCTCCAGATGCATGCGCACAAAAAAGTCCTTGCTGGCCGCAGAGACAGGGAGACGGCGCACGAGCTTGAAAAGTCCTGCTTTGCCGTCGGGTACTGGCGGCGTCCTATACAAAGGCGATGGAAAGGTCACAGAAATTGTGTCCCAGTAGAGTTTTCTTTTGCCGACGGTCGCCAAATAGTCCCAGGAGAACCGAGCCAGGAAGAACTCGATGGAGGCCGCTATTTCGCTGTAAAAGCGCAATGCGGCTGCCTTCGCTGTGCGGCCACTGGTGGTCACCATCCATCTTCCCAGGTGAGGGAAGCGGAGGTGGTGTAGCGCACTCAGGAGAACGGGGTCCTTTGCGTCCCGGAAGAGGAGAAAACGCTGTACATGTAGCTTGAGCACGATGTTTACCAGGCCAAGACCTCCGCCCTCCTGGTGTAGGAAGAGGTTCTCCCGCCGTGTCCGTTCCATGGATGACTTCCAGACAAAGACGGCCCAGCTTCTGTGTATCCTCTTGGCCGTCACTCCAGGGCAGCATACAGCCTGCGCCTTGTAGAGAACGGCTGGGTATATGACAGCGTTGCATACGTAGGCACGGTTGAAAAAGGAGAGATGTCTGCACTGCCAGGGTGAGAGCTTGGATGCTACCGAGTTGGCAGCCTTTTTCCATACTGTGGAGGAAGGTCCCTGTGGGTCAATAGGAACACCGAGGTAGTTTCCGACTGACGTGGTCCAGCCAATCCCTGCGAAGAGCTTTGGCGTTGTTGCCCATCCCCCAAGCCACGCTCCCACCGACTTTTCCCTGTTTATCTCCGCGCCTGCTGCGACGGTGAAATTCTCCACATGCCGCAAGATGGTCTCCACCTGTCTCTTGGAAGAGCAAACGAAGGATACGTCATCCGCAAAGGCTAAAACGCGGACATTCTCGTTTCCTAGCTGTAGTCCCGTGATAGTTTGGTCTTCATTGATCGCGCGACATAGTGGCTCAAGCTGCAGCGCGAAGAGAATTGGCGAAAGGGGGCATCCCTGACGGACCGACCTCCCTATGCGGATGGGCGCTCCCCTGTCTCCGTTGATGAGTAGGCGTGTGCTGATGTCGCGGTAGCAGAGGGCTATCCACCCCCGCAGCTCCTCCCCCACACCGAAGTGTTTGAGTGCTGCATGGAGAAATTTATGAGACACCCTGTCAAACGCTTGACGCAGGTCCAGCTGAGTCACAGCGAGAGGCTCGTGACCCACAGCGGTCGCCTCGCAGACGGAGCGCATGGCGTGCAGGTTCCGCGCTATCGATCGGCCACGGATCCCGTAGCTCTGATGGGGCCCTATGACGGATCTAAGCCCAGTGTCGAGTCGTCTTGCCAGTATCTTGGCTAGAATCTTGTAGTCACAGCAAAGTAGGCTGATCGGGCGGAAGTCAGTGACCTCAGCTACAGGACTTGTCTTTGACTTCTTCGGTATCAGTACAGTAAAACTTTCCCTCATGGACGGGGGGAGCAGCTTGCGTTTCTTTATGTCCTCGAACACCTGAACCAGGATTGGGCAGAGCGCATCCGAGAAGATCTTATAAAACTCTGCTCCAATGCCGTCCGGGCCGGGCGCCTTGTTGCGTGACAGTCTTTTTATAGCTTGCTTGACTTCTGACAGTCGAATTGGACAGTTCATAAGGTCACTTGCTTCTTCGGGCACGGTCGGCGACTCATAAAAAATTGACTCGAAGGCGGTCTTGTCCAGGTTTTCCTCTTGAAACAACCTCCCGAAAGCCTCCTCAAACGCGCCCGCAATTTCTTGCTGCGATGTTGCTACGCCCCTCTCGCCACGCACTTCCCTTAAGGTGTTTTCTCTCACCCTCTGTCTCCCATGTGTGCGGAAGATCTTGCAAGGCTGTATTTCCCCCTCAAGAGCCTGCACTCTGCTCCTGACTTGAGCTCCCCTGTAGCGCTCTTCGAGTATACCGAGCAGCTGTTCTTTGCAGTTCTTTATGTCGTCCGCAAACGTTCCAGGGTTTTGCTCCTCCTCCTCTAGAAGCATCCGCAGGGTCTTGGCCAGGTGGATTCGAGTCTCACGTGCCTCAAGGTGTATTCACACGGCGGACAAATTTCGGGAACCATGTCCGCGGACCTGTGAAATATGCGTATCACGTGGCTTCGATGTCACAACGGACTAGTCCGCGGACTTGTGCAAGTCCGAGGACATACGAATTAATACTGCATGGTTGCCGTGGACCAAGGCGAGAACTCCGAGTCCGAGCTCGTACCTTTCTCGCTGCCTTCGCTGCACGAGATATCTGTTCAGGATTGGTATTTCCCAACGCTTCCACCTCGCACCAGAGCCTTGGTGGTGCTTCGCTGCGTTCCAAGCTACAAGAAAACGGCCACGCAACGCACGTGACGGTCGATTCCAATCCCGCCAGCGTCTGATGAACCTGGCATTGAAGACGACAACAATGAAGGATCTCAGCGATGAAGCGACGCTGTGTTTAATTGCACTCGTAGGAGAGTTTCCACAGCTTTGGTGCCTTCAAAACGACCAGTACCGCAACAACGGCATAACATCAGAGCTCTGGAAACAAATTTCCAATGAAATGCAACGGCGCTACTTCCAGCATGGGCCTTACACGGAAGGTGGGTTCATTGAAGGCGGACTAATTAGTGTCGACCCCGAGTTGTATTTGACCGCTTATTGTTGTCTGATATTTCAGAGGGAGTGAGGAGCTTTTTTCAAAATAAGTGACTCATCTACAGACGGGAGAAGGAAAAGATCATGAAAACGAAGAGCGGCCAAGCTGCGGAGTACACGTACAACGGTAGATGGAGGTTCTACCGCAGTCTCCTGTTCTTGGATCGGAGCAAACCTGTCCTTTCCCGGGAGTGCAACGAATCTTACCAACACAATGATCCCAGTGGAGTGAGTAACGTTTGGCGGGTTGACCCATTCGTTTAACTTAATTTTTTAGACCTATCGAACGAAACGTTGTCGAGCGTTCGTTGATGGAGGTCACTGAATCCTATTAGCTTGGCTGACGTTCGAGTTCTGGCGTTGCTCTACACGCTTCAGCTTTTTTTTTTTCGTTCAGGCTTCAGCATTTTGTTTCGTTCACTCGTGTTAATCACGGTTTCTTGAAGTGCTGAGAGTCTCTGGATGAAGCTGCGAGACACTATCCTAGGGTTTGACAACCGGCGGCCCGCGGGCCGGGTCCTGGCCGCAAGGCAGTTTCATTCAAATTTCAGGGCCACGCAACAGTTTTGACCTTAAATGCAGTGTACACGGTCCTTTATTGAGTAAGCTTTTTTTAATTAAATTTTGCAAGTGAAACGGCCAACCGCCGGTGAGCCTTCGATGGGTCCAACCTGCTGCGTCTATATAAAAAACAACTCTAGCTTCTCCCACAATACTACGGTGGTGACATCTACGCTTGGTCACGTAATCTATCGCCGTCCTCCCTTCACTACTAAAACTATCTCTCTCTCTCTTTTTATCTCTCCCTCATTGCTCTGAACAGTAAACGGCCGACACTTGCGATATTCTGACGTGCAAGCGGGGGCTTTACATATAGTTCCTCTAGAGTAACGCATTCGTATTTCTTTTACCTTTCCAGATGGACAGTGAGACAGAATTGGCGTCTGTTATGACCGAGATGAGGGAACCCGTCCTTGGCACGCATTCCACACACACACCGCGCGGAACAACGAGTTCCAGTGTGGAAGCGTCTGGCACTCCAGTGAAGCGCTCAAAGTGCGATGACGGAAAAAAGAAAGCAGATGACTGCTCCAGCTCTGGGTTGAAAGAGCGCACGGTTGCTTTCTCTAAAATTGCCGAAAGTTTTGCAACTGAAAAAAGTGGCGACGACGCTGATAATTTTGGAAGAGTAGTGGCGGGCCACATGAGAAGCCTGAACGGAACCAATTTTATTGGGTGTCAGAGGTATTGGAACTCGTCAAGCGTTACCTAGACCGACAGCAAGAACAAATGTAATTCAACGAACTCTATTTAAACTAAAAAAATGTTAAATTAAAATTAGCATCTCGCACTCATAAGTAAAGGGAATACTTGAAAACAAACAAATGCTTGTATCCTTTGCCTTTCGTACTTTTCCATTAGGACCTGACGGCTGTTTTTGTTGGAGTGGGCGAGTGTGTTAGATTGCGAACCAATATTATGGCATGACGAAATAAAAAATAACAAAACACTGAAGATTCTTTCAAGTTTATTTATATAAAGTTGAACAATTAGAGCATACCACAAAAAGTTTTGGTGGTCAAAGTGCCAGCACATGCATGAGCGATTGTTAAGTAAAGGAAGTAGCAATATACAGTTCATGAAATGGTATCTTTGCTTCTGCACTTGTCTGAACATGCAGATAAGGTTACATTTTGTTATTTATCGGCAGATTAAGGCCCGCCTCTTCCCTCTGCCACGCGATGGCACCTTCTAGAGCTCTTGCCCCGGAGCGCCTTTTGCAACTTCGTAGCCCGCGAAGTAGATTGTCCTTCTTCGCTGGTGGTCCTCCCTCGACGCTTTAAAAAGCACAGGTGCAGCTCGCAAATAGTTGTGCAGCACACGCGCCGCCTTGATGAATGAGGTGACCCTTCCTGGTTCGGCATCGATAGTCGTGTGCAAAAACCTAAAACGGTTTGCCAGAATGCCAAACGCATTTTCTGCTACCCGTCTGGCTCGCCTTAATCTGAAATAAAAAAAATAAAATAAAACGATAAGGAAAACGGTGTTTAGAAATGACACGATGTAGGCAACACACCTGTAGTTAAATATAACCTTTTCTTCGTCCAAATTTGTACCAGTGTACGGCTTCATTAAGTTTGTAGACAAGGGGAAGGCGTCGTCTCCCACGATGACGGGTGGGACGCCGACCGGTCGAGGTCCTGAGATCGGCAGACCGGCTGTTCCGTTCTCGATGGCATTCCGCAGTGGTGTCGTCCTCCAAATGCCTCCATCTCCATCAGACCCAGGTGCGCCAATATCAATGTACAAAAACCTGCTGTTTGCATCTACAAGAGCAAAAAGCACGATACTGAAGGTCTTCTTGTAATTAATATACACAGATCCAGAGTTTGGAGGTTTGATAATTGTGACATGTTTTCCGTCCAGCGCTCCAATACATTGCGGAAACTGCCATCTTTCGTAAAAGTTCTTCATTACCGCAAGCCTTTTCATCTTTTGTCCGCGGGGACACCAGATATTTTGGTCGCAGCATTTTGTAAATGGCGTCACAAGTTTCAACGAGGAACCCGTTCACGGCACTGTGGCTAATGCGGAACTGCCTGCTTAGGGAATGTTGACTTTCGCCTGAAAATTCGCAAGAAAACAAGAAATACGGCTAAGTCGAGCGTAGCTCTCAAATATGCTAAAACAATGACAAAAGTAAGAAGAATAACCACACACCTGAGGCAAGAAACCGCAGCGTCAGTTGAAGTTTGTCTTTGGTTGGGATGGCTGGACGCATTTCAGTGTCGAGTTTTTGGATGCATGATGCAATTGACGAGAGAATGTCAGCAAACTGGTTGGAGTCAACGCGCAGCAAGCGGCGGTACTCTACGGGGTCGCTCTCCAGAAGTTCTTGATAGAGTAGATTCTGTATACCGAGTTTCTTCTTGGACATCCATGTCTTAATCCATGGTTTTTTTGCGTCGATATTAGGTGCTTCCGCGACTTCCTCATCCGCCATCATGAGGGCACAAGCCACAACAACTTGTGGAGCCTTGTTGGCCTCCATGTTCGAATTGAAAACAATTTTCAGTCGTTTTCTTTCTTTTTCTTTTCGGCTCCTCTTTTCACTATACGCAGGAATCCTAGAGCATCTTCCACAGCTGTAGCTCGTGCGTACTAATCGTACAGGAAAATGAGCAAAGGTCCATCCGTGCACGAGAACCGTGAGAGGCATATAAAAAGAAAAGAAAACCGCTCGTGCAACGAAGTGTACCACGAGCACTTCCACGCAATCGGTCCCGGGCTTGTCCGAGGACCACAGCGGACTCGAAAAAAGGCAGAATTGGATCGCGTTCCGGCAGATTTGCGGACATATTCTGTGACGTTCGCCCACGTGATACGCAAGATATATCAGGTCCGAGGACACGTTCTTCAGGTTCGTGGACATGTTCCTTGGTTTTGCCTGCTGTTTTCGCAAGAACAATGGCCGATTTTATACCCCGGAAAAGGTGACGTCAAGCCTTTCGTAGGAACTTGTCCGCGGACAAAGTCCTGCGTGTGAATACACCTTCAGCAGCCCTGCGACGGCCAAACGCGCAGGCCGACTCCCGGAGATTTGCCTTAAAACTCTCCCAGGTGACCGCATCTACGCCGCTCTCGACCAGCCTCTCCAGAGCACACCTCGTTTTCCCGACGAACTCCTCGCTCTCCAGGACGCTGACGTTCATCTTCCATGTGGTGTTGCGTCGCGCTCGCTCGGCCACCGGCGCGCCTGCTCGTAGAACTGTGGCGACGAAGCCGTGGTCCGAGAAGGGCACGATTTTCGCGTCATAGGATTGAACCCCGTCGGATAGCTCACTTGATACATATACTCTGTCCAGCCTGGCCTGGGATGCACCCTGCCATCTGGTAAAGCGCGGAGAGAAACTGTCGAGCACCTGAGTCACGTCCACAAGATCGAAGTCGCGCACAGCGTCGCGAAGCGTATTGGCGCCCACATCGATTCTGGGGACCGTTGATCCGCGCACTCGGTCGCGGCCATTCAGCACACAGTTGAAGTCTCCCCCGACGACGAGCGTCGCGGGGGTCTCGAGCTGTGTACGGAGTCCAATGAAAAAATCCTTTCGCTCTGATGGGTTGCTAGGAGCATACACGGATATTAGTCGCGTTAGTTCATTCCCGATCAAGACGTCAACCAGCGCGAAACGTCCATCGGCGCAGAGTTCAGGATGAGCAATCCGGATGCCGGTACTTTTCCTGATTAGGACGGCGGGGCCTCCGGCGCGGTTCAGGTCCGAGGTTAGCGTGTGTACACACCAAAAGATGTGCCCGAAGAATTGGACGAAACTCTTTGCCTTCTCTGCCGAGCAGATTTTCGTCTCTTGTAAAAAGATTATGTCTGCGTGCTCTTCGTTCAGAAGATCCATTAAAAACCGCTTCCTCTTTCGTGCTGTTACGCCTACACAGTTGAAAGTGGCTATTTTAATGTTGTTCATTAGGTTGGCTTATTTAGTTATAGAGACTTCTAGGGGACCAAGAGATAAGCGATGATAAGAGAAGCGGAAGGGAGAAAAAAAGGAAGAAAAGACCGTGAAGAGGGGAACGACGGCGAGGCCGCCCAAGGGGAAGGGAAAATTCTTCTCACCGACCGAGAAGGGGGCTAATCCTTCCCGTGCAGCGGCGGGTAGTCCAGGGATGACACATTCACTTCCCGGGGGCGCAGAGCTGGGATGGCCGCCTGCTCGTTCTTTCTAGTACGCGATTTGTGGCGCGTGACCTTGGTGGTGCCCTTGGCGACTTCCTCCTCGCTCGTCTGAGAAGACCGCACCGGAGCGGCTGCGTCCGCTGGCATGTCGCTCGGCGATGCTTGCCTCTCCGACGCGCTTTCGTTGTTGGAGTCGTTAGAGCCCCTTGCGCGTTTCCCTTGTTCCACGGTGCTCGACGCTTTAGGGTTGTCTACCTTTGCTGGAACCTGCGGCAGCGAAGTTGCGTTCTTGGAGGTGGACGCAACGTCCCTCACCTTGTCCTTTCCCTCGGGTCCTGGCTCCTCCTCGTTACCCCCCTCGGCCGGTGTTACCGCCTCCATCGAGTTGGCGGCAGGTTCGCTTTCACCCACCTCACCGTCGTCCAGAAGGTCACTGTTTTGAAGCGTGTCCGCATGTCGTCTGGTTTTGGCGGCGTAGGTGGGCACACATCAGACTCCAGGTGACCATAACCTCGGCAATGGCGGCACCAAGGCGCCCGGCATTGTTTGCGCATATGCCCCAGCTTGCTGCAGCGGAGGCACATCGGAGGTCGGCCTGGGACAGATATTAGAACGGGGTACCCGGCCACTTTTCCCTGGTGTGGTAGCTCATCCTTTGCAGTTCCTTCCTTCATGGTGATTGTCACTGCCCTTGCCGAGGTTTCGACTTCGTAAGTTCCACTTGGGGACGTCCACTTCTCCCTGGTGATTCGTGTTACGTTTCCATATTCCGCGAATGCTTCGCACACTTCTCCATCGGTCACGTACGTCGGTAGCCAGTTGACCCGGACGACGGCCTCCTTGACATTGGGGTCAATGACCACGCACTTTTTTCCTTTCACAGTGACTTCTTTCAGGGCCACGAGGCCTTCCTTTGCATCAGCGGAGTCCAGCGTGCATATCCACACGTGGTTGAACTGAAAAGCTCCCAGCCCAACCACGTGCTTCATGCCGACGGTTCCCTCGAGTGCTTCAGCAAAATCCTGCGTCCGGTAGGGCCTACCTTGAGGGTCTCCGTGGAGGAACACCGTCTCCGTCAGCCTCTTCCCACTTGGCAGCGCCGGCAAGATCATGCGGTAGCCTCCGGACTCCGTGGTGATCCCGTTGGTCACCGCAGAGGGAGCGGTCGCTCCGTTCGGCATCGCTCCTGACGCGGGGAGGGGACGAAAGGCACGTCCGTTCCCCGTGCGCGCTGACCCTTGCAGCCGACTGCGAAGACACAGCATATAAGGGAGCTCTTTTTATCGCTGTCCGAAAGACAGTGACGTCGATGAGATGCCAGCCAATTCTGGTGCAGTGGGTCAGTCCATAGTAGACAGTGGGTATTCGGCGTCTTTCAAAGCGGGGGCCGCAAGCTTGCAGAGTCATCCGATTGGTTCGAGCCTCCAGGGTGGCGATTCCGGCGATGACTATGCCGAAGGCAACCTGCCGTACAAAGTAGAAGGCTGCAGAGAAGCCGAAGAATGGCCACGGACCGAATGCTAAGCTAAGGCCTTGTCAAGCTACACTTGTTGACGAAAATAATCCCTGGAGGAGGGAAACAAGGGGGACAGAGAACAAACACAAATCTCCAAGCACAGCTAGGTGATTGATGCGCGACCGGAAAAATCCGCCTGGTCCTGGTATCGAACCAGGGGCCTCATTTCTAGTGGAGCGCTCTACCAACTGAGCTACCCAGAAGTTAGATATCAGCAGAGCAAACGGGTTCTATGAGCTGCCACCAGTCTAACACCAACAAGGTTGAACGGCCTGCATTTTAAGGTTATGATGATAATGCAATTAATGTAAAGGTGCAAGCGAGCTGGACATGAATGACGAAAATAATCTCTGGAGAAAGGGAACAAGGGGGACAAAGAACAAACACAAACAGTTAGACTGGTGGCAAACACATTCTAAAAAAAGAAGCCCCCACAACACTCGGAGAGTCAATCACCGCAGCGTACGGTAGTTCAGCGAATGATGATGCTGAAACATATGTTTAGACCAAAAAAAAAAAAAAAAAAAAACGCAGTCTGATTTGTGACATTAAGCAATGTAAAACATCACGTTTGCATTGCTTAATGTCGGAACCCAGACCGCGTTTTTTGGACTAAACATATGTTTCGGCATCGTCATTTGCTGAGTTGCCTCCGTAAGTAGCGGTGGTTGGCTCTCCGAGTGTTGTGCGGGAAAGTAGACGCACGGGCTTTTCTTTAGAGTGCAATTAGACTGGTGGCAGCTGATAAAACCCGTTTGCTCCGCTGACGTCTAACTTCTGGTTGGCTCATTGTGGTGTGCTTCCTGTTAAGCCATGGCTCGAGGAGAGAGGTCTTTTTGTCCCATGGTCGGTTAACTGTCTGTTGTGTAAGAAACAAGAAACGATAGAACATGTTTTTCTGGAGTGTTGGGACGCGGTCTTTCTATGGGACATACTTCAGCGAACGTTGAAGAAAGACCTCCCCCTCGATCCATACGGCATACGTTTTTTACCGCTGGAGAACGAAGGCGGGGTTCCGTACGATTTGTTCATGCTCCTCGGCCTCCACAGCCTCTGGAGGACGAGGACAGAAGTGAACAACGCAGATGTCAAGATACGCCCCGCTGGAGACCATTTAATTAAAAGTGCCGCGTATATACGCGAAGTGTATCGCGCTTTGCAAGAGCCCCCCGACTGGGTATCCTTGCTTGATGAATTGGTCAATGTAAAACGTTTTTAGATGTAACCGCGGGGCCTCTCAGAGGTTCACGCGCTTTTAACATTTTCATATATGTGTGTTTTGTTTTTGTGTTATAGAGTTTCAATGTCTAACCAGGCAATAAAGAAGAAAAAAAAAATTCTGGTTGGCTCAGTTGGTAGAGCGCTCCACTTGAAATGGGGAGGTACCTGGTTGGATACCAGGACCAGGCGGATTTTTTCGGTCGCACTCCAGTCACCTAGCTGTTTTTGGAGATTTTTTTGTTTGTTCTTTGACCCCCTCGTTACTTTTCTCCAGGGATCATTTTCGTCATTCTTGTCCAGCTCGCTTGCACCTTTGCATTAATTGCATTGTCATCATGCACTTGTTGCCGTTTTTGGCCCCAGCTACCATCTTTCTCTGCGAAAAAAATTGGGCGTCGCAACGTGAAGTTTTGAATGAACTGAAGTACGCCATTTATGGCATTAAAAAAAAATTCAAGGTGAAGTTTTATTATTTTTTATGTACCAACGCGCCGCCGTGGCGTCACAACATAAGATGGCGCTGCTGTCGGTTCGGCGCATGCGCAGACCCGAATTAATTTCATGCGAATCTGGTTTCTGCGCACGCACAGTGCCCACACCAGGTGTAGGCAGACGAGGACTTGTTTGTAAACAGCCCGTCACGCTATATAATATGCATGGAGATAAACTCAACTGATCAATTGATTGATTAGTCAACAAAAGAGCGGCGAATGATTAATTTAATTTTACTTAATCGATACGCAGCTCTAATTAACATTTCTTTATTTATGGAAGACGTGGGTAGTGCAAGATTTAAGTAAAAGTGTGTAGAATACGCCATTCTACAAAACCGCGCTAGCAATATTATTCTACAAAGCCGCACTAGTAATTTCCACTCACGTGAAACGATACATCTCTCGAAACAAAACACGCAAGCATTTAACGTACATAACGCAGTATGTAACCATTTTTGGCGGACATCCATCTGGCGAGGAATATCGGGATCTTTGCTTTTATTAAAGCGTGCTTAGAGTTCCAAGTTTAAGTTTTATGACGCAGTATTGTCAAAAATAGGCGTTTGTCGTTTAGTTTTACGTATTTTAATGTGGTGCACACACAGCAGACGTATTTCAATGTGAGGTGCGCGCACAGCAATTGCGCACACAGCAGCGCATTGGAACAACAAGCGCTCGAAATCGAAACTGAAACCAACTTGTGCAAGGATGCTTGCGGAAAATACTATGCAGCACAAATCCTATGGGAACATACACAAGAAAGAAACAGCCATTAGGTATTCATTTTCCATGTAAGGTGTTCGCGGTATATTTATTTTCAAGAGCCTCGATGATCTGGGTCAATCAACCCATGCAAGATGACGTCCTTGAATGGTACTTTCATCAATTTACTAATATATGTATTCATATTTCTGAGCAAAACAAGTAGTCAGACGCACCAAAAAAAAATTGTAAAAACGATATTTAGTTTTGTTTTTCGAGTAACATCTGACCATCTGACCCATATGGCGGCTGTTTGGCTTCGATCTGGGGAAAACATGACATGGTGATTGCCAACACTGTGTTCAGCTACAAAAAAGTTACAAATTAACAATGGTGGTGTTCGCGTAGCTCGCCTTTGTGCGCGAGTTCGAAATCATCAAAACGCTTTCAGTTTGTTTAATTTCCCCGCTACTGACAGTGGCCTACAATAACGTGTGGATTTCACTGTGGTGTGGACGTTTGACTTACGCTGTGCAAAATAAGACTCTGTGCCTGCTGTTGTGTCACGGTGTTACATGAACGGACTTGCGTTCAAGGGGTTGGGCGCGGCGCCGAAAGCCGCATGGACTGCCAGTGCCATCTTCATGATTTTCAGTGTGCACACCTTTTCGCTCCAGTCGTCCACTCAGGTAACCCTCCTCCTTTATCTCTTGAAACTTCCGAACAGGGAACTTTTTACTTGCGACGTTACAGGCTGGGGTATTCTGAGCCTTGCCCGAGACGAAACCAAGCCGTTGGTCAAAACAAAGAGCCTGCGAAGTCCGGGAGAAGAGAGGGATCCGGATTTAAGAGCTGGCAGGGTGGGTACGGGGAGGGCGGGAAGAAGCCTCGCAGGAATAGAAAGACTGAGAGAAAGAAACTGCTTAATGTAGGGCTCTTAAACATGCAGGGAGGCAGAAACAGGCTAAAATGGGGAAGAGATTGGGCACGTTAAGTCGGCGCTCCTTTACTCCTACTCTACGCTCTGGTAGCCCCTTCCCCTGGCAAATGCCGAGCGCTCCGCGCTAGCGGTCGTCGAGCGGTCGGCCTCCGTGAGCTATCGGTCACGTGGTCCATCCCAGTCAGGCCTGCGCAGCCGTAGCTTTGGCTATTGTAACGCGCTCCCCGACGGCTGAACGAGCGAAGGCGCGAGGAGAAAAGAAAAAGAGCGAACGAAGAGGAGAACGAAAGTAATAGATGGAGAGGGAGGTAAGGGAGTCCGTATGCCATCTTCAGTCAGTCAGTCAGATGGACCAAAACCCTTTTAACACAGGGCGGGCGCTCCTAGGAGGAGTGCCTCTGGTACCGTAAATAAAATTAAAAAAAATAGTCACTTCTGATGTGCACTTGTTGAGGTTGTTCAGGCGTTCCGCTCTAGGCAGGGGGTTTAGCGGTGCGGCAAAGTCGCTCCCACGCCACTAGGCGGCGTTTTGTTGCGTCCGTCGAATGCGTGCGGTTTTTACGGTTACCTTCGTCACCGCTGCCTTCCTCGGCCTCTTCTTCGTAGCCAAGGGCCTGTTTTACACCGCTCTGCAACGCGCTTTGCCCTTTCTGGTCGATGCCACTGCATTGTCCCAAGATGTGTTCGACAGTCTCCTCGTCGCCACCACAGAGCCCGCAGTTTGGGTCTTCTCCCTAGAGCTCAAATCTGCGTCTCTGGGTCAGTAGGGAGCCCGTTCGAGCCTGGAACAGCAGCGCGCTGGCTCGGTCTCCCCGGTAGTGTGGATAGGGTGCTGGTTCCTTCTTGTGTTTCTTGTACAGTTGGAGGCTGTTTCTTCTGCATTGTCCTTCTCCAGTCCTCTATTCCAGCCCGTGTCACCTCTGTCCGTATTGTCCTCGCCCACTCCCGTTCCGGCGTCGCCAGATGCCTTGTTGTGCCCCCACCGTACTTGGAATCTATGGTCTTTATTCTCTTCATCCAGCCTGTCTTGGACCCTTATATCGGATGTGGTAGTACATCCTTCTGGCGTAGCTCTCCTGGAGAAGGAACTTTAGTCTGCCCATGTATGCAAGCTTCGACCTGGCCTCTCGTATCTCGTGGGTGGACCATCCCATTTCCCCGGTTACCGCTGCGTTTGCTGTGCAGCTGCTCCCCCCCAGCAGCCATCTCCCCAGTTCGTATTGATGTCGATCCAGACACTTCACCACTGTCTCGCTGTATGTAAGTGCGTCATTCACGTAAGTCACTGCTGGGACTGCAAGGGATTTCCACAGTACTCTCCCAACCGAGTACTTATTGTATGAGTGCCTGGCGAGATGCCACACCACCCCCTTCAGTTTGTTCGACTTTTTAATTACGTTTTCTTCCTGTTCGGTCAGGTACTCCTTGCTGTGCGTTATTGTTACACCAAGGTATTTGTAGGCTGTTGTTTTCTGTACCTTTTGATTTTGTAGGTAAAAGGTGGTGTCCAAATTCGCGTTGAAGCCCATCCACTGAGTTTTTCCTGCATTAAATTTAAGGTTGTCCCTCGCTGCCACCCTTGTGCAGATGACCATCATGTGCTGCATGTCGGTTGATGACTCTGTGATGAGCACCACATCGTCCGCGAAGGCTAGGCATGGGATGCGCGTATATTCCTCCTCTCCGTCCTTGGTCTTAGTGCTCAAGCGCAACCCTGCCCCTTCCTCTTCCAGCTGTTTGAGAAGGTCGTTTATGTGCACATTAAATAGTGTTGGCGATAGGGGACACCCCTGTCTCAGTCCAATACTTATTGGTACTGGTTTTGATTTGTAGTTTTCCAATGTGTAAGAGGCCTCGCAACCCCTGTAGAAGCTCTTCAGGAGTTCGACACTTTCCTCCTCGAGTCCGCTTTTCTCCATCTTATCCCATAGTCTTTGATGTGGTACTGCATCATATGCTTTATCTAGGTCTAGGAATGCCAGGAACAACTGGGAGTTTTGGATGTTTTTCATTTCTATGGCCTGGGTTAACGTAAATAGGTTATCACTCGTTCTTTTGTTTTGCCGAAAGCCATTTTGAGCTTCTACGAAAAAGTTGTTTTTGTCATACAAGATCTGTAACCTGTGGTTTATTATGCTTGCAAATAATTTGCAGACATTGCTAATTATTGCAATTCGTCGATAGGCATTGAGGTCTTTTGGGTCCGCTTGTTTCCCTTTATATAGAAGCTTTGCTCTTGCCTGTTTCCACACTTACGGTATTTCTTTCGACACCAGGATGTCATTAAAACATGTTCTGAGGTTGTCTACTGCCTCTTTCTTGAGTGCCTTCAGGAACTCGTTTGGAATATCGTCCATACCGGTTGCCTTCCTGTTTTTCAGTCGTTTTATTCCGATACACGTTCCCATAGATGGCGCAAGTTGTCCTTTACGGCGCGCGCGGCCGCAGCACCGCCGGCGCGCCGCACGCTCCACTTGCCCCCCTCCGCCCCCACCCCTTTTTTTTCGTTTCTCTTCCCTCTCCAACATGCACTGGAGCATTGATTTAGATTGATTGCTTATCACAGCAAGACAGCTTCATATAGCTGCTTCTGCCGTGAGGCGGAGACAAGGATGAACGCATGTACATCTCATTCATGATTTATTATTTTCACACATTTGTACAAAAAATCTAGAACAGTAATTCACATCATATGTAAACACATCAAAATGCAGGAAGATATAGTGGACAATGCAAAACACGAGAGATAAAAATATATTTGGAAATCCCTATCCGTACGAAATGCTTTTAACATGAGTCTCAGGTGCATATCTCCTCTGCAAGTTATCATTAGCTCATGGGAGCAAATTAGAAAGGCAAGCCAAACACTATTTGCTGAAACTCAACAAGTGCACATTAACGATCGAAACTTGCCTGGTGGTACTAAAAGCTGGAGTTGGGGATCCGATTCACAAACCGAAGGCACGGCATCACATTTGAGGCGATTTTTCTTTTTTGGGTCTGCATTTGAAAATGCAGGCCTTGCAAAGTGATCCGCGCACAGAAACCGCTTGTTCTGTGCATGGTCAGGCGCTAAGTTGGCATAGGAGGCCACTTCTTGTACCTGAAATAGCAAAATCTCTTAGTATATCTCTTGATATCCGAATGCAAAAGGAGGCAAGGGACACAAAAACACGCCACACACGGACAGCGGAACGCTGTCCGTCTCTCGCGATGTGGAGTGCGCACATGCCCTACGCCGTGCGCTGGTTCGCCGATTTTATAAAGTAGCTTAGTGAAAAGGATCTTTAGGACGCCGTCTGACAGGGATATTACTCACATCTTGCGCCGCTGAAAGAGCAAAGCGCGGAAGTTCCATTCCCGGATAGAGCTGGAGCAAATAGAACCGAAACGAATGAAACGAAACGAAACCTACCTCTCGCTTTGGAAATCTTTCGGGAATAGGAAGAACGCCAAGTTCTTAGATTTGCTGGAGTTCCCGCACCATTTCGCAGCACAGTACCGCCAAGGCATCCCCTTGAGAGAACACACGATTGTTCAAGCTCGAGTTTATGCTCTACGTACGCCGATCCAAGCAAACCACCTTCCGCAGAACACTAGGAGAAATCGAACTCGGAGCACCTGATAACAGACGCGCAAGCGTTCACGCGTGCCCGGTGCGCCGATGACCGTTGATAACCGCGCGCGGAGCCGCCGAGCGATATTAGCGCCAGTTGTAAACACGGCGGTGGAAGCGCGAAAACGCTAAGTGGGTGATTATCATATTGACGTCACCGTGGTGTCACTCAGGCGTCATCGTGACGTAACTTTTGAAGAGCGCCCTCGACGAGCTTTCAATGAACGCCGCTTGCTTCGGGAGCCTGTCCCAGTGGCACGCGCTGCGGAGCAAATCGAGCGTAACGCTCCCAGCGCCACCGCTTCCAGAGCGTCTGCTCTCGCTTTTGAACAGTTGCGGTTCCCATTACTATCTTGCTGAAAGCATGAGGTTCTGATCGGAACTTTATGCTTTGACAAAAAATTGATTGTTTAATACTTGATTAACAGTGACCCCGACGTTAAGACACAATAATTTTTCCTTACAGTTATATAAGCCCGATGAAGACAACTAGAAGTACTTGTACTTCTAGTTGTCTTGCGATCGTCATCTCCGAAGGCGATTTCCCTCTGCGGAGTATTTGACGTGTTGTCTTCTAACTATTCAAATTACATTACAGAGACCACAAAACAAACAAACGACATATACCTAGCTCTTCATCCGAATTGGCGCGCACAACGCCTTCGACGTAACGCGGTATCTTGGGCCTTTTCGCTAGCCAGCCAAACGACTCGGCAAACACTTCGCCGAGAACGGCTGCCTCGTCGTCACTCGAGCTGGAGCTAAGCTGGTATCTTCGTCGCTGTCACTGCGTTTTATTAGACCTCCTGAAATTAACTGCAACGATGTCACTGTCGCAGTATGCTCGGGCGAGTCGGTCATGACGAGGGGAACGAAAACAAGCACACCAAGAGAGCCCACACAGCAATCGAAACAAAAAAAGCTGCGAAACTCCTTCACTCCCCCGCGGGAATGTCGATAATGAAACTGAAACGTGGCGAGAGACGACTACAGATCGTACTCCTCCGAAAAAGGCTGCGCGGAGGACTACTTCGGACTGCTCGACGCGCTCCGCCACTTTTCCACGAAGCGGTTGGAGCCGCTTGGCGAGCGCCCCAGTGGCTCCAGATCTACAAGCGGCACACGGAGAGATTGCTTGCATCTCACGAGGGAAACAAGAATCCGCTCGGCGAGCGCTCGCTATTTGCCAGGGGAAGGGGCTATAAGTTTCATACTCCGAGCGCAGCAACTAAATGACGCATAGCCAGTGTTGCCAGATGGTATCACCAAAAAAACGCCAAACGGCTGGGAGGTATAGCCCAAATATAGCCAAAGCCGTAAAGAAAAAATATAGCCAAAATAGCCGACTGAAATCAATGATTTTAAGCTATTTATTGATAATTTTTCACACACAAACAAAACACGCTACATTTTCTTTTTCAACCCTCAGATGTGCCACTTTTAGTGTATATTATGTCACTTGTGAATTTAAAAAAAAAAAAGAAAGAACTTCGGAAGGATGAAAATTTGTATAACCCCTTCATTTGTAGCTCTTCAAATGTACAAAACGCACAAAGACAGCTTTATTCTGAAGTCCGGGAGATATGATCATATAGTAAAAGGCTTGAATACAGAAGCAGAACGGTCAGAGAACTTTGAGTTTCAAACCATAAGCCCCAATATCCAAGGTTAACAATCTCCCACCCGTCTCTTTTTTTTTTTTTTTAATAATAGCAACACAATCAAAAGTAGCGTTCACACAATTTTTAGTGCAATCTGTTTGTTCTTATTTCTTCCGCCGCACTGCAGGGGACCGCTTGAACTCTGTAAGCATTGCTTGTCTGCGCATTGTGAAAACCCCGAAGTTTGAAGCCTTTCTCCTTCCTCTCTCTAATCTTGACTAGCGAAAATGGAAACAATTTTCTTCGAAACTGATTAGAAATTTCGAAAATAATTAGTCCAACCTCAAAGTTCGACGTCGAATCTGGGGTTCGAGAAAAGTTCGCCGCATCCTTAGAAATAGCCCAAAAATAGCCACATAGCCTACCACAAAATTCTGACGCCAACTAGAAAAAAATGTAGCCCAATTTGGCTATATATAGCCCAATTAGCAACACTGCGCATAGCGTACAGGAGCGCGACACACCGAGGCTGCGTTCCAAACCTACTCCAATGTATCCGAGTTACCCTGTCGTTTTATGTCATGTGACAACAAAAATAGAGAAACGCTATATGCGGGTAGGTTTTCGATAACCACCTTTACCCTAGAGTTAGGTTGAGTAAGTTTTGGAACACAGCCAGAAACTATCGACGGGCCACAGGGCCACATGCGCTCCTTCCGACCGTGGATACGGGTGGCAGAAGCCGAAAATATTTCGAAGATAAATAATTAGGCTCGTGTGGAGCGGCAGAGTCTAAAGCAAAAGAGACGGCGACATTATGAAGTTGCCACAAACGTTTTAATATTCCTGAAAGGTGTGAAGACTCGCTTCATGCACATATGTGAAAGGTTACCTTGGCCGCCGATTTAAATTAAAGACATTTTTGAACCCGCTTGTCGACGCAGGAAACCCTCACATTCGTCAGATTCCCTGGTTACGTCGGTTACGTCTCGCAGCGAGATGGAAGCTACGCCGATACCGGCACACCGTCGTTCAGTAGTACGTCAATTCGTTTTTAGGTGGTATGCATGAACAAACCTTTCCCGCAACGCTAACTGGTGTTTCGGCTTTCCAATCTAAGTATCTTTATTCGCCGCGGCTGGGCTAAGCATTCTAAAACAGGGCAGCAATCTGATGTCTTTTCATCACAACTTTTATGTCGCTGAGGTATTGGCACGCTGGTTCGATAGATCAATTTGTTTTCAGGCAAGACGCACAAACAAACCTTTCCCGCAACGCTAACTGGTGTTTCGGCTTTCCAATCTAAGTATCTTTATTGGCCGCGGCTGGGCTAAGCATTCTAAAACAGGGTAGCAATCCGACTGTCTTTTCATTACAACTTTTCTGTTGCTGAGCTATCGGCATGCTAGTTCAATAGATCAATTCGTTTTCAGGCAAGATGCACAAACAAACCTTTTTCTCAATGCACTGATGTTTTGGCTTTCAAATCGAAGTATCTTTATTCGCTGGGCTAAGCATTATAAAAGGGACAGAGCGGTCCGAATGTCTCCTCATCTCGACAACTTGCTTTTCTGTGATAAAACAGTGAGTGCGCAGGTGAACTGGTGTAAGTTTTAATCATGTAGAATACCCGAGACTGTGGTAAAAGCTGGGAAACTTGGTCAAAGAAAAAAGACTGGGGAAAATAACATCTCAAACTCAACTACTGCGTTTATTTCCTTAAAGCCTTATATATCCACAACCTAATCACCGACCACAGACGTCACAAAGTCAACCTTTGTTATACAATTCTACCCTCACTGGTCTTCACCTCAACCGTAAACGGTGACCTCAGTCCCAAATTGGACACTTGGGACCTTGAACAAAACAAACACAACAAAACAAACACACTGATCCACTTCCCTTCCAGCCGGAGTCTGAAACGGCTGTGCTTTATCTAAACTGATATGGCCTCCAACTGAACCCCTGCCCACAAAGTGACTCATTGCACGTTCATTTACAACTAAAAAAAAAATTTATTATTTATTTATTTTATTTACATTGTACCTACATCGCCCTGTGGGCATTATTGTAGGGGGGTTTTAGAAAACATTATAACAAGTGGAAAAAGAAAACGTCATTATCATCAATGGACACAACATCTTCCGGGAGATCGTTCCACTCTCTCGCGGTTTTGACAAAAAATGAATTCGCAAAACTGTCAGTCCTGTAAGTGGGAACAGCAACCTTTTTAGAATTATCACAACGGGTAGAAACGTAGGATGGCTCCATAAGATAAGTGGCTTTATCAATTCCTGTTTTGTTGTGAGAGACACGGTGGAAAAATTTTAGTCTTAGTTTTTTTTGTCTACATTCGAGTGTTTCCCATCCCAGCATGGCTTTCATATCTGTAACACTAGCATAAGGGTCATAGTTGTTCAGAACAAAACGCGCGACCTGATTTTGAATTTTTTCTAGTTTATTGATAAGGAAGTCGTGATAAGGGTCCCACACAACGCACGCGAATCAAGGATCAAAACATTACATTTTAAGAAACTTCTTGGAACTACTTCCGAGTTGTATTGAAGCATGGCTGATACGATTACCGGTGGATTTGATACAAACTGTCTCTCTTATAAGCCTCTTAGTGTTGTTGCGCTCTCTGTGCACAATGTCAGTTTGCGACCAATGTGTTTTACAATCGTTGCACTCACTAATGTGTTTAGCAATCTCTGAATTGGGTGCATTTACTTTTACATTTCTTTTGTGCTCTACCAATCTATCATTTACACACCTTGCCGTTTGACCCACATACTTGAAACCACATTCCAGTGGTATTTCATGGACCACCCCTTCCTTGCAAACAACCGACTTATCACGTTGCACTTTCTGACACTTTCTGACTCGTCTGAAATGGTGTCAAACGGTTCAGTTTAAAGTCGGACTTAAACTCTACATCTATCAAAAAAATTTTTGCGCATGCTTTAGGGTTATGAGAAATTGCATAAAAATATGAAATAACCGCAATAATGCCTTTTCGCCTTCTTTTCTGGTCGTTGTTTAGCCTTTTGCTGCAATTCCAATTGTCTTTTTATGAACACACTGTCATAGCCTGCATCCTCTAACATTGACCTCTGCCTTACTACCGCACAATCCATAAAATGGGCACATGACTTGTCCAGTGCGTTGCTGATTAGAGATCTGACTACAGCTGCTTTTACTGATTAAGCAGGACACACAACGAAAAAATAATTCTCAGAAAACCCTGGAAAATCGGCCCAATTCTGCCCATAAATATACAACAAAAAAAAGGAAGAACTGCAAACCCGTTAGCAAGTATGCCGAACATGTATATAAAAAAAAAGAAGAGGGTGGTGGGTGAAGTTTCCAACCAACCTAGATGAGGAATGAATCTACACCTTCATGAACCTATTCAGGCAGATGAGGGAACCAACCAGGGCATGCGAAGCGAGCCATGCTCGCTTCACATGCCGACTTGGGGTCCTTAGACTGGCCCCTCCGCGGATGGTTCCTGTGCAGAGCATGCTGCGTGCTCCAAACGCCAAGCCGACTACTGTCACAACCTTATTGGGGTACAGTGGCTGCTGGCAGTCGTACTTGGTGCTCTTGAAGTCACACATTCTCTGCAATGATTGAGGGCGATCGTCCCAGGGGACGGCGATGTCAGCAATAATTGCAGAGTCGCCGTCCGAGATGATGATGTCAGGTTTAAGATGGATGTCCTCCGGGCTCATGATGTGCTGTTCATTTTGGATAGTTGCCTTCTGATTGTACTTTCCAACAAGCCGGCATACTTGTTTGCAGATGAAGTTATTGTGCTCCATCCTCGGAAGCTTGATGTATGTGCACTCTTGAAGGATGTGAAATGGAGTTTCTAGGGCCTGGTGGCACCTCCTGTAGAGACGAGTAGATGCATCGGTGTAATAATGATGGAGAAGGCAGTGATGTGATTGCTGCGCCAATTGCGCCAAACTGCGCCAAGAGGCAAACCCTGTTACATCCTGCTACATTTTGCCAAAATATGGGTAATCTGCGCCAAGCCTGCGCCAAAAGACCAATTTTGGTCGTGTTTCAAAACCGAAACTAAACTGAGTACCGTAATTGAGCATGCATGAGCTAGGTAGTGCAAGCGGCCGCCCAGCAGGAAGCACCCTGTATCAATCGTCCATCCGTTCTTGCATAGTTTTTCTCGCCACCTCTCGTTTCACGCTCTCGTCGTTCCTTTGTCGCGTCTTGCGTATTTTTAAAAACTATTTCAACGATATACACCAACTCATGTTTACAAACAAATCGGAGCGCCCCAAGCGGACGCCACCGGCGCCGCGCATGCGCGGTGGATGGTGGGCAAGAAGCTCGCCGTCGCCCATAAACAAACCATTGAATTGCGTTGTTGTTGGCGTCGGTGGGAGTCCCCGTGCTCTTTCTCGCGTTGGAATTGTTGATTCTACGTCCTCCTACAATGTCTGACTACTTGAGCGGCTTCAGCAAAACTATAGAGGCAAAACTTTGCGTGAATAATGTGACGTGCGGCGATTCATTTCACGTGGACGCCGCAGAATGGGCGCTAAAGCCTGACTCCCACGATGAGATTCTGCTCGCTATTTTCAGTCGCGACGTCGCTCGGACTGCAAAAGCGTGGACCGTAGCTGAGATGGTGGACATCGAATCTGAAAACCGCAAGTAGAATCGGGCATTACAAGTCGGTGTTGCCACTGGTAACGATGATCAACAACTTCTTGTATCTGTTTGCACTTAGCCGACTTAACCCAACCAACCTTCAAAAGTGTTTTGAGGCCTGCACTTAGTTGTTATCGCAATTACCGGGTCAACGTTTGGTTTACGGGCCGCTGTCGTTTGAACGAGCTGACGACAAAAAGCAGCCAAGTTTGAAAAAGCAGACGACAGTTCAAAAGAACGCGCAATGGAGTATGGGCAAGAAGCACCGCGTCCCGCGTCAACAAACCATTCGAATGTCACGTTGTCGGCGTCTGTGTGAGTCTGCATACTCTTTTTCGCGTTGGAGTTGTCGATTCTACGTCCTCATCGCAATGTCTTACGACTTGAATCGCCTGAGCGAAATTATCAAGGCTCGTTACGCCGCTAAACTTTCCGTAAATAATTTGACGTGCGGCGATTGATTCGCATGAACGCTGCAGAAAGGACGCCAAAACCATGATGAGATTCTTGTAGCTATTTTCGGTCGCGACGTCGCTCGTGCTGCAAAAGTGTAAAAGGTAGCGGCGATGATCGACGTGGAGACTGAAAATCGGGAGCGGGAACAGACCAAGCACATCACTAACAAGTAGGTGATGGCCACCGGTACCAATAATTAACATCTTGTATCTACTGTTTACACCGAGCCTGCTTAAGCCTTTTGAGGCCTGCAATTACTTTTTATTGCAACACCGGGTCAAAGTTTGGTCTACGGGCCGCTTTTGTTTGAACGAACAGACGACAAAAAGCAGACAACTTTGAAAGAGCAGACGAAAGTTCGAACGATCAGGCTGCCGTGTGAATTTGACGACGCACTGAACCCGTGGGTGGTCCGGACAACTTGGGTTTTTACTCTCGTTCATGTTGGAACAAAGCAAATACATCTGGCGACCACAAATTGTGGCCCGCACACGCAATCGTAGTTCGACAGCGTCTGGTTTGCCCTTTTCACGGCTACTATCCACGTTCTCGGACGAACGGAGGGTGCAAGAACACATGAAAACTGATCTTCAAACCTTTCCAGACTCTCTTGTAAAGCTCCCATCGCAGCATTTTGACGAGAAGGCAGGTTTTTTGTCTCCTTTCTTCCAAAGGAACACAGGAATGCATGTCTGGCACGGCGACTTCTGCCCACCGCCCCAGACCGGAAGTGCGTCCGGCGCGCCACCATCGCGGCGTGACGTAGGAGAGTTGAGTTGGTGTGTACGTGGGCGTGTGTTGACGCTTCAGTGCTTCAGTCGTCGTACAAGGCGCTCCAAGCACATATTTGACGCTGACTCGCGATGTCTTGTTTTGACCTGACTCGATCAGGTTTTTTTTTTATCTTTGTGTTTAGCTTGTACCTCACCTGCTGGCCGGTCAAGCACTTGCCGCTGGACTGTTTTTTTCTCGTATGCTGGACAATTACATTTTGCATACAATTTTGGGAACCAGTTGGCGACGGGGCGGAGTGGCATGGTGTATGTTTCGATCGAACAGCCATCTACGCTCGCGCGACGAAGTACGTGCAAATGCAAGCAGCCCAAGTTGCCCTCATGTGCATGCGAACATGACTGCCCGACAGAGGCACCAGTCGGGACGCTTGCAACCCATTTTTTTACGTTTGCTTACTTTTGACGAAAATCTGGCACGTCGGGAACCAGTAAAACGGTGGCAAGCGGTTTTTCGGAATTGCTCGGCAACGGCCACAGCACTGTTCACTTGTGGGATGTCTCAACGTTTCTTTGGAGACATTGAAAGTGGTAATTCATTACTAGCCAAAGGCAAAACGAGGCTTGCAGCAGCCTTGTAGAAAGTTTCGAAAAGCAAAAAGAAAAGCGCCCGGTAGTCTTAATGCACCTTTGTCTTGTATACAATTTCGCATTGCAGTGCAGTAGTTAGTGTTTCATCAGTCGGAGACAGCTTCCATTTATTATATTATATAGCTACTGTAGTGAACCTGATGCTGTGATATCTACAAATAAGCTGGTAATTTTCAAATAAATCTTAATATGTGCAGTTTCATTCTAATTTATCTATAAAGGCACATATATATGTATAATTTAACTGAAGCATTGCGAAATGTGTCATGTCATTGGAATTTCAGTTACATGTTGAAAGACTCCCAGGTGGCCGAACTTGACCATATTTGTCTATTGCGGCGAGCGAAGTGTCCTTCGTTCGTCCAGCACTTAAAACAAATATGTTTATTTTTCTAACAATATCTGCTCCGAAAGCCACTTTTGCCGCTCCGAAACACTGTTTTGGCTGCTCCAAAAGCAACTTTTGTTGCTCCAAAACACTGTTTTACCTGCTCCAAAGGCGATTTTTGCTGCTCCAAAACACCGTTTTGGCTGCTCCAAAAGGTGCTCCAAAACGGCTTGGGCCAATCACATCACTGAGAAGGGCATCGGTCGGGCAGATGTTGGTTTTCAGATGCAACACCTTGATGCGGCCGCTGTCCTTGAGGTGCCTGGAGTTGTGTTGCAGCCAGGTGTTTCCTAGAGCCTGACCTTGATGGGCGAACAGGTCCTTGTTCAGGTAGGCAATTTGTAGCTCCCTCCACCAGTCTTTCCTCGACTGCCCAAGTGCCGCTGCCAGTTCTTCGGCATTGGTTAGGGTGGCAGCTGAGAGGCGAGGCGGCACTGGTATGGCCCCATGGCAGTGTCGATCAAGTGGTCGACGGCCCTGTTTCCCAGGCATACAAGTCTTGCCAACGCCTTAAGCTGAACCTCCTGTGCCACCCTCTCTATGTTTGGGCACCCAAGGCCTCCATCCCACGCTGCGAGGTGCATGTGGGGGTTCGGGGATGAGAGTGGAAGATGGAGTAATGTCTTGATGGCAGATGCGTAGTGCCTTGTCGTTGGCGGCTGACTCCCCCGATGATCCCAAGATGGAAGAAGCTGCGTAGAGGTGCTTAAGCATGATCAAGGGTGTTAATGCAGCGCAGTTTTTGAAAAGGTTTAAGGGATGATGATTCAATGAGAATGACGTTGTCCTCTGCATGCTGCTAGTGAACAACGGCGTTTAATTTCAATGCCGGAAAGAAATTGTGATTATCGGGGCTTGTGTTGCAAAGCGACTGCACGGTTACTAGAAAAACCATGGCACTCCTTACATTACACATGTTATTGAACAGATACTAAGCCTGTCTCACAGTTAATGCACATACATATGGAAATAACAAAAAGCATGATGCTTTTAGAAGCATGATATCAAACCTTAAACCTATTGAAAAAAAATGGACATGTACATTGTCAGAGACTTGTCAGCCATCGGAGCTTGTTCCTTGCGGTTGAGGAAATGCAGCCCAGAAAACACACGCTCCACGTTTGCACTTGAAATAGAGATGGCAAAAAAATCTAAAGAATCTTTTTACAAGATTGGCCATTCCTTGCTGTGCACCCTCCAGAAGCTGCCAATGCGAACTTCAGCGGATGGAACTTTATACAATGAATATTCTAGGAGTTCCTCTTTCAATGATGGTAAGTCGGCAGAGCTCACAACAGGCGAAAACAGACCACTGAAGTGTTTTTCTGCTGTCATTAGTTCCTGCTTCCTGGCTGGGTCCACAACTTGCACTTATGTCTGAAGTTATTTCTCAAGAAATGAAAACTACCTGGAATGTTCCTCTTCACAACTTCTTCCTACTTTGCCTGAATCTCAAGGGACTGTTCGCGGAAGCTGCGCGCCCATTTCTCTCGGACGTCAAAGCTCATCGTGTGTAAGAGTATGTCGGTCTGTGTACCGAACGCTTGCCGTTCAGGAAGGCATTGGCTAGCAAGAGTGTACTCCGGCGGGCCAGAACCGTGTACAGAGAGAGTTTGATCAATGGGAGGCGCGGGCAGAGCCAGGGCGTGCACCAGACTCGGAAAGAGGACTTGGCATGCTCTCTTGACCAACCAGAAGCCGAAAAGAATCCCCTAGCGGTGGTAGCGAGAAACAGTTCTGATCAAAGGTATATGTTCGTATATGGTTTGAATAAGCGCGTAAGAGTAAAGTGTAGTAGCTCTTTGTTGTTGAAAATAGAGTTCACGTGATGTTTTGATCATGATCATGCAGAAAGATGTAAGAAACGAATGCGCCGCTCAACTCTGTTTCGCTCGGACAGAGTGTGACCGCTCGGACGGCAGATTCTTGGCGCTTGGCGTACGGATTATATCAATCATTCTGCTAGTCGCACTCTTCCATCATCATTCTGGATGAGCGTGATTGAAACATCACGTGTACCATATTTTCAGTCACCGAGAGTTACTCCGATGCACTTATCAGGTTTGTTTCTCGCGACCACCGCCAGGGTAATGTTTCCGGCTTCTGGTTGGTCACATTCGAATTTCTGAAGACGCCCTGGAACACTCCCAGCCCGCTTTCGGCCAATAGTGCCTCCTCATTTGTCTCCTATACTTCCCAACGAATGGCCAAACTCAGTGATGTGATTGCTGCGCCAATTGCGCCAAACTGCGCCAAGGGGCTAACACCGCTACATCCTGCTACATTTTGCCAAAATGTAGGTAATTTGCGCCAAGCCTGCGCCAAAGGAGCAATTTCGGTCGCCCTTCAAAACCGAAACTAAACTGAGAACCGTAATTGCGCATGCGTCATCTAGGTGGCGCAAGCGGCCGCCCACACTAGAGTTCCTGTATAGGCTCCCTACGGGAGCCAGAGTTGCGCGTTCATCCCCGTAGCGCCGTCTTTCCTGCATGGCATGTTAATCCAGCGTCTCACGTGACTGAATTCGGCAAATAGCAGCGCCGCGCGTTCGAGGCGCGCGGCGCGCTCAAAAGTAGGGGAACGTTCGGCGGGGCGCGTGCAACGTCTACTTTCCTGCACGGCACTTGATCCGACTCCTCACGTGATCAGATCTAGGCGAATAGCGGCGCGGCGGCACGTGGAAAACAGACGCGCAACTCTGGCTCCCGCGGAACTGTGCCCGACACAAAGTACCCTGCATCAATCGTCCATCCGGTCTTGCATGTTTTTTCCCGTCGTCCTAACCTCCTTGCCGCCGTCTCGCGTTTCGCGCCCTCATGCCCAACATTTGCCCGTGCCCTCGTACCTCGTCGTCTCGAAAATCTCGTCTCTTGTCTTTTTAAAATTTTTTCAACGATAGAAGCGGGCGTGTGCGGACGCTCCGACGCTAGTGTGCCGGGTGCCAGCCATGCCGTCATGCTATGAAACAAAACCACGTTTTTTGGGCGGCGAGAGTTACTTTGTGAACTGAAGCGCTCGCGCGACCACAGTCACCGTGGTCGCGCGACGTCGGGTGTTGCCTTCCCCACGTCGCTGTAGATATGGCGCTTTCTAAACTTGTTTATCGACATTCCTGGCCTTCTTTAAATTATACTCTACTACAAAGAACCCCTAACTCAACGACTGCTTGTCCAAATATTGATTACCTCGGTTTCTCTCGGTGGACTTTCTTTCGAGAGGGAGCCCGGTATGTGAAAAATCTGCCGCGAAAGAAAGTTGGTGAAGAGAAGTGAGCTAAAGCAAAGAAGGCAATGTGTGAACCCGCACGTCGCACTTGTTTGTCTCGAGTTTGGTCGTTGCACAAAGCGCTCCAAGAAAGTTTTGACCCTGGTTCGCGGTGTCATGCATCGATGCGCTCAGGTTCTTTTTTTCTGTTTGCTTAGCTTGTACATCGCCTGCGGCCTACCAAGCACAAGCCGCTCAACTGTTTTTTTTTTTTTTTTTTGTATGCTGGACAGTTACATTTTGCATACTATTTTGGGAACCAGTTGGCGACGGAGGAGAGTTGCATTGTTTCGGGTTCTATTCAACAGCCGTTGTCTCCGCTCGCGCAACGAAGCACGGCCACTGCAAGCCTGCTGAAGTTGCCCTCACGTGCATATGAACATGACTGCATGACAGGGACGCCAGCCAGGACGCTTGCAATTCATTGTTTTGCATTTGCTTACTTTTGACGAAAACCTGGCATGTCGGGAACCAGTAAATCGGTGGCAAGCGTTCCTTTCGGAATTGCTTGGCAACGCCTATAACACTGTACACTTGTGGGATGTCTCAGCAGTAAAACACAAACAGCGAGTTCTGTCACAACACACCACAAAGCGCCCTTCGTTTGTCCATCAATTAAAACAAATATTTTTATTTTTCTAAGCATATCTGCTCCAAAAGCCACTTTTGCTGCTCCGAAACACTGTTCCGGCTGCTCCAAAGGCCACTTTTGCTGCTCCAAAACACTGTCTTGGCTGCTCCAAAAGGTGCTCCAAAATGGCTTAGGCCAATCACATCACTGCAAACTCTACATATACGGCTCTGCGGTGGGTTAGCCCCCTTGAGTGCTCTTCTCATGAAACACCAGTGCACGGCTGAGAAGCAATAGCCGCAGAGCTAACACCACAATCTCGCGACTCTCTTCGCTGCCGTGCAGCCGCACGCTTAGGTGAAAAAACACACCTTCAAAGCGGTATGGTGCACATGCATGCAGGGAGTATTAAACAATAAGGAAAACATTGTGATTGTTGATATTTACATTGTAGTGAAATCTCTAAAATGTGACTGTGGCTATTAGGGCAAGGGTCCATGTTAGGTGGCGATGTTTAACAACCTGTGTTCATTATTCATGCTGTTTTTTTTCTTTTTAATTCAGAACTAAAGAAAACAATTGCATATAGCAAGAATATTTATAAATCCCCTCAATTAGGTATGACTGGGCTCCTTTATAGGTTTAATTTTATGTCATATCTGTCGTTTACTTGCCATTTCAGTGCAGGTATTGGACTTTCTCAGGCCACAGTCTATAAATATAGCTAGATTAAATTTAACACAGCTCAATATTGGGCAATTAGAAGCTTGTGAACAACCTTTGCGAGTTCAGCTGAATTTTTGTTTAAAGGCCGATGACCAGACGAGATTCTGCAAGGCAGAAGATCCTCCTCACCATGGGGGAGGAGGAAACAGGCAACAGTGGACAGGGTAGAAGGGGGAGAGGAGGAAGCGGGGAAAAGTAGAAAGCGTGAACTGGTCGTCGGCCTTTAATTGTGGTGTAACAGTAGTGAAAGGCGTGAAGATGTGCTCAGCAACTGTTCAATATTCAATTAAAAATATTTGGTCAAAACCACTATACACCTTGAATTTGCTTCCAACCCAAAATTCGTTATTTGCACATGCCTAGCTACCACAAAGCAGAGAGCTGCATGGGACACATTCAACATTAAAGTGTCCGTCTGATGTCGAACTCATGCCAATTACGTCACCGTGACACAAACCCTACAAAGTAGCCAAAAACGTCTGGGGTGGTCCAGTTGCGCCGTTTGTGCTATTTTGATAAATTCCCGCTTGCCTGCGCCTTGCTGCTCCCAAAGGGAATAATTGCACCGAACAGCGCCAAAGTGAACAATTCTGTGAACAAATTGGTTTTTGGAAGAGTTTTCATTTTCATCTGGCAACTGTGGGAATCGAGTAGGGTTTGGCCATCTCATCATCATCACAGGGTTTGCACCAATTTTACCGACATTCCTAACGCAAAACAGTTTTAACCGTTTTAGTTGCATTTCAAAGTGCACTACTAAAAATTAGCAAGCACAAGTAATTTTTTTTTTCTGCGTGTTTATGATTAGAAGTGTGACACTGTTTTATACGAATATGCTCGCACATGGTTCCCATTTCGTTAGCATGCTTGGTCGGGACTGGTTGGTTACGAATTGTTGCCTTTTTCATGTCAATTGATCTGAATCCATGATAGTACAACTCGTTAAAACATATATACATTAGAGAAAACTCAGAATATTTTTATTGATTATTTGCTCGTTTCACGTGATAAGATTTACCCCTCTGTGTAGAGCAGGGGTCTCGAAACCCCGGCCCGCAGATGGCTGTGGTCTTTCCAGTGATGCCCGGCTCCAGCCGGGCATCACTGGAAAGACTGCGGGAGAGGAAGCCCTTTCCAGCGTTCGCTCTGCAAAAGTAGAAAGAAGAGGGAGGAGATTCCACTTTACTCTTAATCTGTCACCAACTATAGTACAGCATAACTTAAATTTGGATTTTTAATGGGCATCATGTAACTGATTGCATGAATGCATGCCGGTATCACTAAGAGGGAACTGCATCGAAGTACTCCAAACTTATGTCTATGCTGCTCCAAAGCTACTCTAAAAAGCGACTTTTTCTGATACAAGCATGCTTCATAACGAGATTTTTTTTGCTTCAAACTCAAAGCTGACTGGGCCACCACTACAAAAACATATTTCCGTCAAATAGAGACCGAAGACTCCTAATAAGTTAATTGAGACATCTGAAAAATTGCCTGCGTATGAATGTTCAATAAATAAATAGATATCTGTAGGTATGGCACCTTAAATAGTCGCCCAACACTCCAACAACTAAAGTTGTTTTCCACAGGCTAACTTTCAAAGAGATTGTGTAAAATTTTGTGACATGAAAGCTCAAAATTATCTACTCCAAGAATGGGAATCTCCTCCAAAAACCTGTTGTTCCCTGCTACAAGAGCTGCTCCGAATCGCAACTTGTCGGTTCCACCACTGAAAGTGCATCAACATCACAAACAAGCAAGGCTGATGCAAAGAGTGTGTGAACATGAATATTAGAAAAGTGTCGTCACTGCACTGCTACGAAATGAGATTTGCAAACTGTGCAGCCACGTCCCTTCCCTGGCACTCGTGATTTATTTTCCCTGATGGTTACTCTGCTGCAAGACAGCTCAATGATACGATCACCGGGATACATAGCAATTGCGACAATTGAACGCGGCGCAGTTTACCATAGCTCTCGCTGCGAATGGCCGTCGACTCAACCTTGGTGGTTGCCGGTGTTTGACATTATCATATGACGTAGGTGCAAGGCATGTACACAGTTGACTACATACACATTAGTCTGTAGTCATCCACGACCACGGCAAGCAGCCGCCAATAGAGAACACCCCAAACAACAGGTTAGGAGGACCTAAGACTTGTTCCAGGTTCTGGGCTTCTCACCAGACATAATGAGAGTATCAATATCAATCTATTCTTGAATGGATAGCGCTCCATTTGTGTCAGGCACTCAACCGCAAAAACAACTTATAATTATGCCAGACTTATCCACATTTGCCCTCGTGAAACAACACAGCTAAACAGTGGTGTTATTGATATTATTACTTATTTCCAGCTGAGCATTAAGTTTGTACATGGTTGAAGAGAGTTTGGGATAATTCACTCGCTGCACGCACAGCGAGAGGATCGATGCATGAATGCGCAGGAACTGCAGGTTCTTTAAGTGGTTTCACTGTGTCTCCAAGAAACCGAAGCTGCCACTAGCAAAGACTTTTTAATGGAAAGAGCACTTGCGTCACGACAGGGGTGACATTATTGTCTCAATGGTCATCAAGCTCGCAAGAAAACAAGATTGCGAAATCGCCAAACTGAAAACGGAAGTCGTGGCAGGCTTTCCTGTTGAAGACGGCGATGGCGTAGAAGCAGTCTCTAAAAATGGCTCGTAGCTAGTGTGTAGTGGCTATAGTAGCCATGTTTGGCATGCGACTGTTCGTTAAACTTTACTGGAAAGAGGAAACAACTGTTT
Source organism: Ixodes scapularis (assembly GCF_016920785.2). NCBI lineage: Eukaryota > Metazoa > Arthropoda > Arachnida > Ixodida > Ixodidae > Ixodes > Ixodes scapularis. The sequence goes on from NW_024609846.1 coordinate 124,238,397, forward strand.
TTCTTATACGTCGCTGCCTGTATGTCACAGTTGGGCATGTGACAAAGGGAAAGTAGACAACTGTATCCTATCAAAAACTTGAATGTTTGTTTATTTGCAGTTTAGTTGGCAAACCAAACCATTTGTACCATCATAATGCTTTTTTTATCCCTTGTGGGCTGTCAAAGGTGTTTTTGCAGGGGGGCTGACTTAACCATGCTCATTGTAAATACCTCAAAGGTCACGTTAGCGCAGCCACAGGGTGGCTAGTTTCCTTTACGCATTCAACTGAGGTTTCCAAGCTGCAGTGGCTATAACGGGAGCGTGCCGCGGCAGGTCCCTTGCTTGCACTTGCTTTCTTTTCTTTGGTTTTGGTCGCATTAGTTTCGTGAATCGCCACGTAAAGCGAGTAGTTCACTGAGAATCAGAAAAAGGCAAAAGACCTGGAATGTGACAGCTGGAAACAATGCGGCGTACCGTGCGATTGGTGCCGCTCGTACAGATCAAAGCTTTGCCTGCTACTCAATCACTGCTTGTTCTCACATTTCTCCCATGGTTAAAAGCTCCCGTCGCAACAGCTAGTGTACTTGTATGTGGACATGCAATCAAAAGGTACGTACAAGCGGTGATTAAGAGCTAGGTGGAGCTTTGATACTGTCGAGACCGGTTATAACGAAATAAAGGCTACAACGAAGCGATCACGATTTCCCATTCCTTTTTTTACTTCGTTAACCGAAGTCGGTTATAACGAGATAGCAGATATAGTGAAGTGATTTTTGATTCTCGTTGACGTTGTTATAACCGGTCTCGACAGTATGTGCGAGCGGCACCAGTCGCACGGTTCGTTGCATCACATCCCTGGAAATTCGTCTTTTGGTGCTTTTCTGTGAACTACTCACTTAACATAGGGCGATTCATGAAACCAATGCGACTAAAACCGAAAACAAACAACTTATGCGAGCAAGGGACCTGATGCAACATGCTTCCGTTGTAGCCACTGCAGTGCGGAAGAACCGTCCTGAAGCATGTAAGGGCAGTGGCCACCCTGTGGTTGCACCAATGTACCCTTCGGGATATTTCCTCTTCCGTCCGACGAAGGTCAGGTCCTCGTTCATGCTGAATTGGTGGGTGTCGGACCAAAAGGGGCGGGGTTGGGACCGCTGCTGCTACGACTAGCAGGTGACGTCGTCATGGTTTCCCCCGTGACATCACCGCAGCCACTTTCTAAGCTTTTCTGTGAGAGGGAGACGACTTGCTCTCCGTATAGGCACTGACTACTAGGCAGTTTTTCAGAAGCTGGATTGCATGGACAAAAACATGTCTAATGCCATGATACGAGTCACAACCGGCATTTCGCATTTAAGTACATACCCGGGGAACTCTCCATCGGCCTCATCCAATGCATTAAGATCCTCATCAAATTTGCCATTCTCCTCAGGCTTGCCATTGGACTGGCACAGTGCCGTCCCTGACGGTGTTATCTGATCGTCTTGTTTTTTGGTCTGGCAGCTTGCATCACGTAGCGATGGCATTCTCCTGAATGCCTAGAAAGTAGTGCATAACATCCTTGAACCTCCAACTTCAGATGACAGAAGCTTATAATGATACAACATGGCAGTTTAAGATCAGATTTGGGACCCATATCCTGCTTTTCGGCTATACTCCATCTCATGAGTTGCGTGCAGCAGAAACAAAGACACGTGCGAGTGCGTGGCTTTCAGATTTGCTTTTTTTTTTCACAAGCACTCGCGAAAGGAAAGCAAATCTGAAAGCCATGTGCCCCTGCCTATGCTTTTGCTGCATGCAACTCCTGGGATAGAATATAGATGTCTCAATAACCCAGTATTCGGTTGGCTGAGGCATATTAACCAGCTAAGGTGAGAACCATATTAGCATTCACCCTATGATTATGACACTTAACCATAATGACAGATCATGATTAATTTTTTTTTTGGCAAGCCCCATTTTATATGAAGGCCACTTGAAGGGTTTAAAATTTAAAACTAGTGGTTCAGTACTTTACACTATGGTGCAGATTTATTTCTAATAAATGCTCACCTATTTCAAACTTCAATTTAACCAAAATTCAAATTTCGGGGTTTTACGTGCCACACCTACACCTGGCACGCCTCAGCAAGAAACTGAGGATTAATTTTCACCACCTGGGAATCGTTTGACATGACACCGAAACCTCGATTACACGATGCCTTCACCCAATAAGCCTCCGTCATATTGCGGGCATCTCGGCCGGGATTCAAACCCACCACCTGGGGATCCAGAGGGCGGCACTTTGACTCAGAGCCACCGAGGTGGCTCTTAACTTTGGTGAGAGAAGAGGACAAGTGAAAAGAAAATATTCTAATCCCTGTGCTAATTACTTACCATCATCTTTGCACCCGATACTTGTCTGGGTCCTTTTGCTTGTGCCTTGTCGTACATTGGCTTGGCAGCCAATTTCCGAATATTGTGGCAGCACCAAAGGCACTGGGAAAGACAACAGGTCTGTCTCAGCGGAGATCTCTGCGCTGTCGTCATCCACATCCATGACTGGATCCGTAGAATATCCTTGATTGGATGGTGCTGTCTCCCTCATCGCATCGTCAACCAGCTGTGTAGGCATTCAAATTGGTTGTCATCAAAATATAAAATATCTAATATTTTTTTAACCTCTTCACTACCGACCTAAGAAGCAATTGAAAACAACCGATTTTTTTTGCTATTTTTATTAAGCGTCCTCTTAACAATGCATAGAAAAAAAATAGTCAAGAAATTTGATTTATTTTAGCTGAAACAAGTATGTACACAAACGTGGACATAAGTTGTGTTCACGATGGACGGGCCGACCACGAATGTCGGAATCAGTGCCTAGCGTTATGAAACTCGGCGAAGCAGTTTTGCTTCTGAAGGCACAGAAAAATATTGCATTTCATGCACCTCACCCTTGTTCTTCCTTTGCAGTTTTTTTTCCTGCACCGCATTGCATTTTCGAGCTGGCAATATTCTGGGAAGTGATCGAAGTGGTCGCTGCGGGTATCGTTGTTAGGGAGTTGCACAGGCCTTGTTCTGTTGATTGTGGGCTCGTTGCTTGCTCTTTCAGTCCTGCTGTTTTCTGTAGAATTCGCCTTGATCAATGTTTCTGCAATATCTTGCTTGAATTGAAGTAAGGGAAGGATTTCTTTCTTCGGAATGTCCAGTTCTTGGGCGTCCCGCCGGTACTCAATCCAGGCGTTGGACACGGCAAGGTCAAGGAAGTGCGTGAAGAATCGAATGGTCCATTTTCTTGTTTTGATCTTAATTCTGTAGTACGCCACATACCTGTCAGCCAAGTCCACACCGCCCATGCACCTGTTGTAAAGTGAGACAATAGCTGGCTGAGGAACAGTAATTTTCTTTTTTTCTTCCTTGGACCACCGCTTGCACATACCAATTGGGTCACACCCAACTGCGCTCGACAAGAAAAGAACTCCTTTGTTATCTTTCCATTTCACAAGACAGACTTTTCCGTCCTCGCGTACGAGGCAAGCACTTTCACCACGGTTCATTGACCTGTCACTCGGCAAATTTCCGACTGCTCCTTGTGTGCGGTTAGCGTTCACAGTGCCAGTCAAAAACATTTGCTTCTCAGTTAGGTAGTCCACAATTGACAGTCCTGTGAAAAACCTGTCAGTGAACAGGTGCGCCTTCTGGTCGCTTACGGTTGTTGAAAGGTGCTTCACGACTGCGCCACCCAGGCCATACAACTTCATGTCTTCAGGAGTCACTGTATTTTTGCCGGTGTAAACCAGGAAGTCTAAAACAAGGCCGTCGGGGGAAGCCAAGACAAAATTCTTCAGACCAAGTGGATTTGGCTTAGAAGGAAGGTATTGCCTAAATGCACACCTTCCCGAAAATGGGATGATCTGCTCATCGATTGAGCATTCTTTTGTGCGCGGCAATGAGCGGCAAGCACTTTGAAAGCTGCTAACGATTGGCCGCACAAGGCGTAACCTGTCTTCTTTCTGTTGTGCTGTAACTGCGGAGATGTCCACAAAGTGCAGGTTATTGCGCAGCTCATAGAATCTGTTTCGGGTCATGTGGTCAGCAACAAAAGGTGTGCGTGTTGCTCGTGACCAGTACAGCTGGACTTGAGGAAGGTTCATAATTCCCATCAGTAGGTGTATGCCAGCGAGCTTCCTCACCTCAACTACGTCTGTTCTCACTGACCGGTGATTTCGTTTCTGAACAGAATACAAATTTGTTTGTTCAGCGAGTTCCCTCCAAAAATCCATTGGAAAATATTTGGCGAAATACTGATGTGGGGACAGAAGCTCCCGAAAACCGACGTCTGCTTGACCGTGACTGTCTGTCATGTCAGGGTTTGTGAATCTGGAAAATCAGATATTATGTAGGTTAACCATACGTCAAACTAGAAATATTTTGAAAGAAAGATGCTATGAATAGACGTGCGAGAAAATTTAGTGCAACAAAGTGCAAGAACTCACGTTCCTGGCTTCCAGGAGCTTTTTTTCTGCTTTTTGGGCCAGTTGGCGGTGTCCGGTTCAGGTTCATCTTCATCTTCGGATGTGTCATGACCACTTGCCGATGACGGCAAAGCACGATCATCATCATCATCAGACTCTGAAAGGTCCGCGTCGCTCTCTTCCAACATGGCAGCGATCTCATCATCGGTCAGGAATCTGGCTGCTGAGAACAAGCCAGAAAGAGAAGCGGCGATGTTCACAACCTTTGTCCACAAATGTGACACATTGTAAAAAGATGCGCTTGAAATCAACCGTTGTGCTTTTTGGCCTAGAAATAATTCATGTCGTCTTCGGGAGTTATAAACTTCATTACCAAATGACTCTTTTCCCAAGGAGTGAGAAAAAAGGTACAATAATTGTCAAAACTTACCTCGTGGTCGCTGTCCGACTCTAGAGCTGGATGCCGCCATTTCAACTTTTCCTGAAGGCGCTTTGACTGGACAGGTGGCGCCGCCTCTTGGGTATGGTGGCAACTACAACCACCTCTTCTAAACGCGCCAAATTTGAATTCCGCCAAACATCCCTCCTTGAGGTACAGCGCATAAATGTGGATGTTCACGAATGTGTACACCGGTAGCGAAGAGGTTAAAAGACAACATTAGTGCCGGTTTTTCTACTCACAAACAGATGTAAATTTTGTAATTACTAAGTTTACTTTACATGAACGAAGATTGTTCTAGATGGAAAGGCGTAGTTTCAACATTTTTTACACAAAGTTTGACTTTTCATGATAAAGTAACGAAGGGCATCTGGCGCTTTTGACATGACCAGAAGGTTAGCTGTACGACGTTTCCTCCGCAACAGGCATCTGTAATATTACGTTCACGTCGGTCTCGATTCGAGGCCAGCCTAGGTTGGCTCAGTAAATCGGCGACTTGCTAAAAAGTCGTTCAGTGAGTGACGGCTCGAGAAAGGTCGCTTTCCGGACGGCGCTTCTGAACGGAAAACAACAAACTTTCCGAAATGTAGCGCCAAAAACCAGACGTGTTACGCAGGTAATCCACCAATCTTCACAAGCCTGTTTCCGGAATATTCAGTAGTTGGCGATTCATTTCTGATATAGCAAAAAACACTGCAAGCGCATTTCGGTGCGAACACAGCACCTCCGGCGAGTCCTACACGGCTGTAGCTGGCATGCTCTCGCTGGCTGAGCGTTCGCACGAGCAAAGCCAACACCTTGCAACCCCGGCGAATTTGGCGAACCCCTCTCCCGTGGTCTTTACACGGGCACGAGCGTTACCAACCTGGGATCTTTTCCTCTTGATGGCCGCTCCTCTCTCGATGGGGGGTCGCCGGTGTTCGGTGTGTTTGAAGAGCGTAGGCACAGCGTCTCGCTTCAGTTTCCGGTGACTCGCGAGGCCGAATACCAGCTTCAAAAGCGTATCCGCCTCGTAGCAGTCCGCCGTGCAGTGTTCCGAGCACAAGCGCGAGCTGTTTGTCGGTGTCCAGTTCTCTCGGCGCACAGCTCGCGTTTACTGTAGCCGCAGGTGGCTTTCCACCGGAAAGCAATGATAAGAAACGCTGCGGTTGGCGATAGTGTTGTTCGAGCAGCCAACCGCGCAGCACAACACACCGGGCATTACAAATCCTCTTTCGCTGCAACTTTGGACGGTTTCTCACTCGAAAAGCAGCGCAAACGAATATTGAACCTGAGCAGATACACCAAAACAAGCCATACCACCGATACCGCACTCGCGAGTGCGCACATTCGTGACGTCATCGGACAGGGAAAAGTAGGGATTTTTGTTGTTGCCAGTAGACAGTCACCTGCTGGAATTGAGGCGCACGGCGAAATCAGAAAATTCAACAACTCAACAAAAAAATTTTATTTTTATAAAATACTTTGGTTTTTAGCTGAGGCAGAGATACTGAGTCCGCATGCCAATTTTCAGCCAAATCGAAAACCATGAAAATATCGGCGGAGTTCCCCTTTAACTGGGTACTTTTCTGACCAAAACTTTTCGCAAAATAAGGAGATTTTTTTTTTCTCTTTTTTTTTAACGGTTTTTAGCTCTAGAAACTTTCACAATATTCTGAGAAGCCAGAACACATTTATTTACATCAATTTACAGGGTTCAATTAACATTTAGAAGTTGGTCTTCATATCATACTTCATAAAGCACGGAGTGACGCAAAGAGCCGCACTGCAGTTTTTGCAACAGTATATTGTCTCTTTGGTTGTGTGCAAGGCACACCACACACCTCTTGTGAAGGTGCTTCTTGGTGCTCAACCTTTCATTGAAATCGGGGAAATGTCGTCCCAAGAGGCGTGCTGGAGAAGGCTTCGATGGTGGACGACTAATCTTTACCACTGTGACGCTTGAGGGTCCATAGGTCTTTAGAGGCTGTTTGCAAGGTTCAACCGAAACATCAGTTGGTCTCTAGCAGATCCCAGCTTTGCCGACAGAATGAAGCAGTTGAAGATGGTCACATCAGTGAGGTGCCGAAACATTTTCATGTAGTATTCTTTTAGTCTCTTTTTGGCCATACTGTACGTCATGACACATTGGTCAGCAAGATCAACGCCCCCCATTCCCTTGTCTACGCAGGCTTTTGGTTTCAGCACTTGCTTTCCTGCATCGGTGGTCACGCTTGCCATCTCTTCATCATGAACGGTGCTTATCATGAGCTCATGTTTGCTGTCCATCCATTTCACCGTGCACAGCTTTCCGTGAAACTTCACAAAAATTTCGCCTTTTGCCAGCTTGTTTTTCCACTTTCTTTTTGCCTGACCTAAGGAGAGTTGTACCCCAGAGTTTTAATGAAATCGAGAACGGGGTTTTTTTGTATTGTTTTTTTCAATATGGGGGCATTTTTTCGAAAATGTGTTCTTTCAAAATTATTTTTTGTTATGTTCACATTTTTATAGGAATCTAATATTTTTCACGAATAATTTAGATGCCCTGGCCTATATTATGTGTAGCTTTCGAACTCGTTAATGCCATAGAGATTGAGGTAGAAGGCCTGAAAGTTAGTGTGCCTGTTGCACCTGGTCTAAAGTTAGGAATTTTTTATATATTTTTTTAATTCCTAGAGTACACAATATTTGCATGCAGTTGACTTAAACTTTGGTCTGTTACATGAAACAGGAAACATTTTGGGCGTACCACTCTCCGCCTGCCTTCCACAGGACCACAAAGTTGGCACCTAATGCAGTCCACGGTGGGAGCGGGACCGTCGCGCAATCCTGAAACATTTTTTTTTCTCGTAGTGCATTCGCGGTTTCGAGACAAAAAGTTCCGTTTCGTGCGATTCGTTTGAGTGCACATCACATATAAAAAAAACAGGAAAAATAAAAATGTTGAGGGGACCTGCTGGTTCGATCTCTCGTGGAATCACCCCTGTGTCTTGTGTAGGAAGGGAATTTGGGTGGAATGGGTTTTATCAAATTGTCTACAAAGCTCGAAAGTGGTTCAGTTAATGTTCCATTTCCAGAAATAATAGGGCGACCCGGGTTTCCAGTTTTATGAATTTTCGGTAACGTATAAAAACGGCCAGTGGTAGGCTGTGTTTGTTTTAGGCCTGCTCGAACTTTCGATGTGATCTTGTTTTGTCTGACCAATGTCGAAAGTGCCTCAGTTACAATGGTTGTATGATGCGAAGTAGGGTCGCATATAAGATGTTTGTAAAATTATGAGTCGTTTAGTTGGCGGAGGCCCTCTGCCAAATAATCTTCCGAGTTCATTATAACGATTGCTCCACCTTTATCGGTGGGCTTTATAACAATGTCTGTCCTTAAGCTGAGTGATTTAAGGGCATTCCTCTCATGCAAGTTGAGGTTTTGCCTGCCTGGTCTTTTTTGCCTGAATTGCTGCATTATTTTTCGCTGAACAGCGTCGATGTATAGATCCAAGCATCTGTCCCGCCCCTTGCCTGGTGTCCAGCCGCCGGAGCGGCCTGGCATGATCAAGTCTCCTGTGGCTTGTGGTCTGTCGGCGAAATATTCCCGAAGCCTCAAATTGCGTGCAAAATAATCAAGGTCACGGAAGACCTGAAATTCGTCCCAATTCCCCAAAGTTGGACAAAAGTTTAGGCCTTTAGAAAGTAGTGTATATTCGTTAGAAGATAACGTGATTTTCGACAGATTTACTACACTTTGCACACTGTTTTCCACTCTTTCTTCATTGTTAATGCTAGCAGTATGAGTTGCGGGTGGGGAATTTGTTTCTGAAGTTAATGTATGTTCATGCCTGGCCTCTGTGTTCATTATAAATTTCTCTAAATCATAGTTGACATTGTCTCGAGGAAGTTTTCTAATTTTTACAGTAACGAGTTCTTTTCGCAGTTTTGTTTCAAAATTGTACTTTTCCTGAATCTCAATTGGTGTGAAGGGGTGAGATTTAAGTATGATATTTCCCTGTTCAATTAGGCAGGTGGTCTTTCTTTCATAATCAGTTATCGTTAGTCCCACTAGTTTGAGCGAAGCAGCGTCAACTCGCTCTGCCATTCCGTGCGGTCACAGACAGAGAGATCGTTCATTGCCGGTGGATGTGTCAGGCGTAATCCCTTAGGCGGAATACCAGCCTCCAAATAAACGCGAAGGGTGGATCTGTGTAGGTTGGTGTCTAATTTGCTTACCTGAGATTTTGTGTAATTTAAGAAAAGACGGATCAGAAGAAGGCGGATCAGACGTCGTCTCTCAAGGCAGTCAATTTCGGAAGCGGGCAACCTCAAGGAATGGTCCCCTCAGGTTGTTGCGATGAGGCAAAGAGACCGGGATAGGCGACGAGGGCAGTTGGACTCCCTCCTGTCCCAGGGACAGGAGGGAGTCAACCAGTGGTGCCTAGTGAGTCCGAGTTCGACTCACTAGGCACCACTGGCGCCTCATTCGCTGCCGATGAACCATTCGGTCGCGTAGAGCACGACACTTGCACCTCCTGCGTGGATGATGTGCTGGACGTCCGGACAGCGTCGGCCACGTCAGGTCTATTGTCAGAAGATGGAATCGCTGACCACGATGGAGGCGATGGAGCTGCTTCACGTGGAAGAATCCCCCTTAGGTGCTCCGCGATCACGGCCACCCCTAGAAAGTTGGGGTGTACACCATCGGCGGCCACGAATTGCCGTGGCGGAAGGTCCTCGAAGCCGTGGTCCACGTAGAAGACGGTCTGAGAACGTCTGCACAGGTTCCTGACGCTTTGGTTGAAGAGCCTTGCGTGGTTGTTAAACCAAAGTATGAACCCTTGGTTCGGTCGGAAACTCTGATGGCTGATGTGTCGAGGCAAAACCAGCGAAACATAGATCCGCCGGACCTCCGGGCGCTCCCTCCAGGTATACTCCACCAAGGAGCGGTATTGCCTCAGGGTCTCCTCTCCACCGTGTGACGCTAGGTCGTTGGTCCCGACATGAAAAACCATCGCCGTCACCGATCTCGGCGCGTTCTTCAGTTCGTGTAGAATATCCAGGATTCCGGCTCCCCGCCAGGTGATCAATGCAGGAGTGCCCTTTTGCATCGGGTCGAAATAGTTGAACAGGTACTTCGTCTGCGAACCTCCAATAATGGCTGTCTTGGGTGCAAATTTGGGGTATCTCCTCGTAAGCTTGTCCTCGGTGGTGGTGCCGGAAGCCATTCGTGAAAATGACATCTTGCGGCTAAATAGGCTGTAGGCATATTTTTTTATAAAAGTAGAAGGCCGCCGGGGGTCAAACAAACTTGGAAGGTTTAATTCAACATGTATAAGTTATACAGAAACCGCGACGTTTCAAAGGGGGACCCTTCTTCCTCAAGCGGGACTTAAAAAGTGAGACCTCAAATATCGAGCGATATACCGCAGAAGCAAGAAAAACAAAAAAAAGGCAAAAAATACATAGAATGCAAAGATAAAAAGATAAAAATAAAAATTCAAACAGCAAACACAAAACATGGACGAGACCAGTGGCGGCCTCATCTGCAAGCTCGCCCAAAGCAGACGATCCTAACTCTCTGTGACCGGCGATAAGCCTTCCACCCAACCACACACCCACGACCTATATGCCGTAAAATACCGAGCAAGCACCCCCCAAAATTTGGACATAATATGACTAGATAAAGAGGAGGCCCTTACTTGGATCGGGCCCAAAATTCGAGGCTGCCACCACAAAGTAGCAACCAGTAAAAGTGAAAAAAAAAAAAAAAAAAAAAAAAGCATCATAGCTTGCATAATTGAAAATGTTTATTTATGGACACTCCAATCATTTTTCAATTCAGAAAACGGAAATTCTGGTGTTCACCTCCGTCGCTAACAAAGCCACAAAACGATTCCTGAGAATCAGATCTAAAAATGAGGTCTAGGCCCTCGGTCCGCAGATTGTCGGGGTTCTCGGGGACAACGGCGCTGATGTCAGACAGCCGTTCATGAAGGTCGCCCTCCTCGACGCACGTCCAGAGTTCCTTTCGCGCTCTGAGAACTCGTACAAGGTGTCGTCGACTTCACTAAAGATAGGAGCACCGTTGCTCAATTTGCGTCGTACCTTTGACTTCCCGAAGTTGTGTTGCAGCAAAACTTCATACTTTCGTGTCCCTCTCGCATATACCCTCTTACAGTCCAACTTGAAATTGCGAGAGGTCAGGTAGACCTTTTTGTCATTCTTCCGAGCTCAATCCACAACTTCGAGTTTCTTTTGCACCGTATACGGATGCTTGGCGAACAAAGACAACCGCTCCCAATGCAGGCACTAAGGAAATGGCGGCGATGGCTGGTGGTGCGTTCTTGTAGCAACCTCTTGTATTGGATTCAATATTGGCTTTGTACACTGCGACAGCCAAAAACAAAGCTAAAAAAAAATGCCTTCGGGACGGGCGGCAGTGGGAGGGGGGCGCTTGCTCAAGTAAGGGTGCATGCTCAATATTTTATGGTATATATATATATATATATATGGGCGGTTTCATTTGGATTCAGGCAACGACTGGCAGTCATAATTTTTAATTTGCTTCAATTTTTTATATTTTGTGGTGCATGTTCCAAGAAGAACAATCCTTTTTATTTTAATGTCCTGATATGTTTAGTTTCTGAGAAAAAAAATCTCAAAAGAAGCGGGAAAGAACGACGAGGTTTTGACGATTGTCGTGTGTGGCGTTTTTGAACCACTCTAAATCTCAAAGTATTCAAAAGAGAGTGTCTATATTTTTTTAGTGTGATATATATGCAAGTAGGTAAAACGACATTATAACTACTATTTATTATTCGTTGCTCCAATCTTTGTAAAAATCCCCAAACATGCCTCCGCGAACAACTGTGACCTAAATTGCGGATATTTTTTTTAGTCGACTATGTTTAGTATCGCTTTTAAAATAATACCACGTGTAGAACCTTTTATTGAATTCCCAATTAAGTAAATTTTTGTGCCTTTATCACATACGAGTGCTGAAAAATAAATGATGAAACCGAGGTTTTCACTTTTTGTTCAATTTCAGCACGCTGTATATAAAAAAACATATTTAGTTTGTTTTTTTCTTTTTTTTTTTGCGTCACATTCTCTTCGCACCCTTCTTTTAGCCAGGATACACTTCGTTACAGGTATATGCACTAGATTTGAGTTGAAGCCTTTAAAAATGCTAAAAATAGAGCAAATGCCGATGGCGGGTGTATGGGTTATGAGGAGGCCTCGAGGCTAAATGGGCATAACTGCATATTTTATATATCTTTTTTTTTTTTTTAATTATCTAAGACGTTTAGTAAATAATGTGAACTACATTATTTCTTGTAGATCAGAGATAGTGATATATATTTATGAGTATCGCATTCAAGGTAATGACAAGTAAGGCGCACGTCAAGGGCGTTATGTGTTATGTATGATTTATGGATTCCTTGATTTTTGGTAATGTTAAATAAAATATAGAACACGATCAGCTTCAAAAATTCGTTACTTCCAAAGTTCGAGGCTTTCTGCTTTCAGGCAAGCTCAGCATGATAACACACAAAATGGCACAGTTACCTCGAATAATTTCAGAGGCTCTCAAAACTTTTTGTAAAGCTATTTGACTACTTTGATTCTTGTAGGTTAACTATCAACTAAAAAAGTGGAGCTGAAGTTTCCTTTGGGTGGTTTACGATATATTTATTTACAGTGAGCAATTAAATTATAAAGTTTGAGGTAGCACAATACAGCTATATACATGCGACGATCTTGACAAGAGTGATCGGAGGATTCAAGTTCAGTGATGAATTTCCTTAGGAGTCCTAGCTTTTCGCACTCTTTTCCCGGTGGAGACGTCTGATGGTTGCTTGTACCAAACGTGGCACGAACGGAGACCAGGCACTGAGCCAACGGATTCCCACTTCTTCATTTCTTCCCGGAACTTCATGAGGTCCATGGTGGTCAAGTCGATAATTCGTGTCTTGCCTTGCTTTGATGTAAGTGCTGACACAAAGTTTCTAGGAGTGAGGATTGCAGCATTTGCAGGCTCTCGCATGTTGTGTAGTGTGGCATGGTGCTTAGGAGGCCACCAATGCCGTCGCATGCGTTCTTGCCGTGCCCACTCGCAGACAACAACCATCTTGAAAGAAGGCCGCTTTCACCCATTTCGTAAGACTGAAACCTGTTTTTAAAGTGCGTCACCGCACCATCCGAGATATATGTTAAATTTGTAAAGATGGGTTCTTCCTCTTCGAGGACCTTAACAATTTTCTTTAGCACGAAGATGGTGTGCGAGGAATCGTGATGAAGATCGTCGCTGATAGTGACGAAACGTTTTGTAGTGCTGGGCTTCGTTGCAACGCAGGTGAAAATGCTTAGTTGCTTTTTTTGCCAGTAATACCCCGCACTTGCTTTGGGAGTATTATGCTCCAATTTTCGGCGAAGTCGAAGTGAAGCGGTATAGACTTGGGTGACAGATTCGACTTAGCATCCCATATTGCTTTTCTTTGAATGTCTTTTATATACTCATGAGTGATATACTTTTCGACGCAATCTCTCGCCAGTTTGATTGATGAGGTGTTTTTTATTGATGCTAACAGCAGTTCGAAGTTCGCACAATATGTGCAAACAGATTGGTCCCGGTACGGAGCAATCTTGACACCATTTTGGGCGCAACATATACAAATTTGTTAGACCAAGCTTGATGTCTGGATGAGCTTTCATCAAGAAAGCATACGATTCGCGAATAGAGCGAGTCATGTAGCTTTTGACAACACACTCCTTGGTTCCCGATATGTTTACAGTAACATCTTTCTTGTTTGGGCTTTGAATGGAGCAGTCCATCTCATCTTCTCAAAAGTAGCGGAGAGTTGTCGCAACATCCGATTCTTTCAGCTTGTTTGAAGTGTACGGATCGGAAAAGCCTCCATACTTCGTTAGTTGCCTTGAGCTTCCTCGACTTGTCAATCAAATACTTCGTAGCCGCATGAACAGCATTCAGTATTTGTTGCTTTGTCATTTCGTTCGGAAACAACGTCAGCAACTGACATCTTTCCTTGATCGAAGTGCTCTTCTCATATGCTTTTCGAACGCTCGCTTCCCATTCGCGCACATTTTGTTAGAACATGTCTTATTAAGTTCCTCATCTGGCACATCATATGCGTCACTGATCTTGCGCCGTAGTTTTGACTTCACAGCATCCTCGACTTGACTCTGCTTTCTTCTGGAGTATGAGCGAAGAGATCTTTTTCGCAATTCATCTGGCATTCTGAACGGTGACACCTCTATATCCAGTGATGATACGCACTTGTTAAGTTCGATGATAGATGCTGCCTTGTCAACATAGCCACTGTCTTTATCCGAGGGTCCAGCTGTTCCTGCTTCCAGACAGTCAGAAACACGGGATAATAAATACCTGAAGCAGTTCTTGCACAGCTTGTCAGTCTCAAGAATGGGCACAGGTCAAGGATCCAAAATTCTCCTGAGTGAGTTCAAATCCAGAGCGGTGACACACTTGAAGTCCTCATTTCGTAGAACCATTTTCTTGTGCCGGCGTTGATAATCGGTACAATAAACGCGGTCCGCACTGAACGCTTCCGCCATCGCTTTGGAGGATCGTGGCACTTGAAGTTGAGAAAGCGCTTTCCTGAGTCTGCCCTATCTCAAGAGTATAGCAGTGTGGTCGGCCAAGCAGACTTTTGAGCGTTTTTGTATTTCCTTTCTCTCTTTTGGGATGGTAATGCCAAGCGACTTCCCGACCCTTCTTCCCTGATGCAAGGCCGATAGCTCTTATCGCGAAGGTCACTAGAGGCAATAGGAAAACCTTGCAAGGGAAAGAGCCCAAGGGCTGCGGCTCGCTCGCTATTTCGTAAAAAGCCGGGAGGAGCTTTACAGCGTTTTCTGAGTGCGATGGGAGGAAGAACACATTCATTTATCATCGTTGATCTTTAGCCCTTGATTGGGTTGTCCTCTCTCAACTTTGCCTCTCAGTGCTTGGTCAGATGACTGGCAATCTCGCGAACGAAATAAAGAAAAAGAAACAAATAAATATTGCTAAATTTACAAACTGTTTCGAGGGCTGTTCAATGTGAATATTGCCCTCGTTATGCTCTAGAATTATTCATGGGAGTATTATTGCCACCACAACTGACTGCCTTGAACATGACACACACATTCCACTTGTTATAAACCCGTAGTTGGAAGGTACTGTTCTCTATCATCTGTAGAGGCCCGAAACACCAGAAAACTAATTTTAGAACCCACCAGTTGTTTGCAGAGTAAAATAAAAACATTAAAAAAATCAAGTGGCAAAATAAATAAAAATGATTGTTTTTTATCAACGTGAATTTTTCATTTAAAATTTGCAATTTCGCATTTAAAAATCTAGGTTACTACAGGAAATGTATGTTACTCTAATTTTTTGCAACATTATACTTTGACATTTCTAACATAGTATACACGTTTGCAAGTCCGGTCTCAGAGCGCCGCCTTCTTCCTCAGTGGGGTGCGCTCTCGAGAGAGGCCATAATCCGATTACGACGCCTTAGCAAGGCTTCGTAATCGGATTATGACTGGTCCAAGCGCACCCCAGACAGGCAAGATGGCAGCTCCCTGAAGCCGGACTTGCAAACGTGTATAGATTATGTAGCGCATAGGGTTTAGGCTTGAGGCCTCTCCAATCGTTGCACCGGCGAAAGTTGTCTGAAAACCCGCTTTCGGCAGTTGCGATTTTATAGTGTTTAGACGTGTGGAATTGCGAACTTGTAATTATACGCCTAACGACATTAATGTCTTTTATATGAGCATTTATTCAACGTCCCTTAGATTAATATAATAAACAATAAAATATACAGCTATAACCCATAAACCCACCATCAGCATTTTTTAGCATATTTAGAGGCCTAAAACTGAAAACTAGTGCATATACCTGTAACGTAATGTACGCTGGCTAAAAGAAGTGTAAAAAAAACGCAACGCAACAAAAATTAAAAAAAAAAGTTTTTTTTTCTACAGCGTGCTCAAATTGAACAAAAAGTGAAAACCTTTTCTGTTTCATAATTTATTTCTCAGCACTCGTACGTGATTAAGACACAAACTTTACATAATGTGGAAGGCAATGAAAGATTCTACACGTGGTATTATTTTAAAAATAAAACTAAACATAGTCGACTAAAGAAAAATCCGCAATTTAGGTAGGTCACAGTTGTTCGCAGAGGCATGTTTGGGGATTTTTACAAAGATCGGGGTGACGAATAATGGATAGTAGTTATAATGTGGTCTTACCTACTTGCATACCCCCATATCACACTAAAAAAATATAGACGCTCCCTTTTGAATACTTTGAGATGGAGAATGGCTCAAAAACGCCACACACGAAAATCGTCAAAACCCACCATCGGCATTTGCTCTTTTTTAGCATATTTAGAGGTTTAAAACTCAAAACCAAAGCAAATACCTCAAACGAAATGTATTCTGGCTAAAAGAAGGATGTAAAAAGAACGCGATGTGAAAAAAAAAAAATTAAAAATGTTTTTTTTTTTATACAGCGTGCTGAAAGTGAATCAAAAGTGAAAACCCTCTCTGTTGCATAATTTATTTCTCAGTACTCGTAATCGATAAAAACACAAACTTTGCTTAATTTGGAAGGCAATGAAAGGTTCGACATGTGGTATTATTTTAAAAGCAATACTAAATATAGGCGACTCAAAAAATTTGCAATTTAGGTCACAGTTGTTCGCGGAGGCATATTTGGGTATTTTCACGAAGATTGGAGCGACGAATAATAAATAGTAGTTATAATTTTGTTTTACTTACTTGCATAAATATCACACTAAAAAAATATAGACGCTCTCTTTTGAATACTTTGAGATTGAGAGTGATTCAAAAACGCCACACACGACAATCGTCGAAACCTCATTGTTCTTTCCCGCTTCTTTTGAGATTTTTTTTCTCGGAAACTGGACATGTCAGGGCATTAAAATAAAAAGGATTGTTCTTCTTGAAACATGCGCCACGAAATATAAAAATTTGAAGCAAATTAAAAGATACGACTGCCACTCGTTGCCTGAATCCAAATGAAACCGCCCGTATATATAGATATAAATATATATATTAAAAAATAAGTGCCCTTAAGGAGGAGATGGTCGTTAATAAATAGGTGGTGTATGCAGAGAAACGTTTCGAGCCTGGTAGACCCTTCGTCAGTCATTGAATGAACACTTTGTTTTTCTTTTCTTTCAATCAAAGCAAACATGGCCGCAAAAAAGAAGCAGTTAGAAAAATGCTTACTGGTTAGCGGGTATCTACTATATCATTCGTAAAGTCAGTCGACACTTCGGCCTGGGACAGATCTTTTTCAAGACTGTTTACTTAAAACGAAATATTGACACACCTTGGCTGCATCACATGGCCCATGACGTCAAGGGATTATGCTAATAGACCGATGTCACCAAGCGAACTGCGCAGGCGCGCGCATTCCGGAAGTGGTGCCACCGCCATGCTACTTGTAGTCATCCCTTCCTGGCTTCCCGGCTACATACGGCTGCGCGTACGTACATCATCATAGACTATCATTTGGCACGCCCCGGTATCACCTTGATTCTCTTGCATGTTTTTACTTCATAAGATTGTGTTGTTTGTAATGCTTTACTTTCCTCAGCAAGTGCAGAAAAGCAGTTTCAGTCGTCTTATCGCTTTAAATCGCTTTATTGTCTGCTTCGTCGTCGTCTGCTTCGTCTTCGTGAACGCGTGAGCTCACTGCCGTTCACGGGGTAATCCCACTGCGACCGCGGAAAAAAACAAAACAAAACAAAAAAACTACTCGAGCATTCCGAGTCCTCGGACGTCTCAATTACCTTGCAAACAAGTGAACATCTAGTGCTATAGCAAAGAACAAGAAAATTCGAGGGACCATCGGCTCGGTGAAGCACCACGGAACAGCATCAAATGTGATGAAAAACTGAGCTTGGTGGTGCTGAGTCTTGTGCATAACGTTTAATCAGCTATCAAGTAAGAGGAGCTAAATAGACTTTCTCGGTCAGGGATAGTTTTCTAAAAGTTGTTTCATTCTGATTGACAGCCTGTGCGACAGACTACAGATGAACAGCGGGAGAAGCCTGCACACAAAGAACTGATCTACAGAGGGGCCATGCCTGACGGCCGTAATAATTGGCATCTATAAAAAAAAAGCAAGCATGTTATATACCTGAAAGCTTGGGGTGGAGATGATTTTTCGTGCACAGTTTCTATTCAGTTTAATTTTGTTTGCGCAAGATCCGAACGCTAACAGTCGCCCGACGGGGGAAGCTTTTTTCTGCGGTCTCGACTGGTGCTAGTGCAGGATGAACCAGTAACACCAGCCTAATAGACCACCACAAAATGGATGAGGTTCCTTTGTTACATTTTCGGCGGTAAGTACGTGTTGCACTTCTAAATTGCATTATGTAATCTTTTTGCGTTGGTATGGAAAAAAAAAATGAAGGCTGCTTCCGAAAAAAAGTTGTTTTATATCAAATGGTGCATATCGGGAATCGCTGCTCTTTTTTAGTGATTGTCCTGATCTTTTGAAGCACAGTTGTGCTTGAAATATGTCGTCGCAATAAAAGTTATAACCACCAAAATACACTGAGTAAGAAGTGTATTAAAAAGGGCCTCCGCAAACCACAGCGGAGGTCCTATTTGAAATAGACCAATGAATAGGCCGCTACGGAGCAAATGTTCAGAGAGATTCCAGCTTACGGAACACTTCGGCACGCTCTATGTCTCGTGCCCTGTAATCGTACATATTTTAGCTGACGTACAATAATTGCATATAAATTATGAAGGAAATCGCGAAAAAAATCGTAAAATGCTATTTTTGCCGCCGCTCTGTCCGGCTCTGCCTCTCTGTCCGGGAAGACATAATATCCGAGGCCTTTTTGCCTGGTGCTGTTATTATAGCTCCGTGGCATACACCATGTGAAGCCACCGATTGAAAACCATGAGTCAACACCTGGCTAAAAGTCTCGCGCCAACCCGAAAATTTCCAAACGCCCGGCGTACAATGCGTGCCGACGCGGCCGGAAAACCGGGGAGAACTACAGGTACCAGAATGCACCGCGGCAGCGGTGGCGTCGCGCAACTCCTCGTGAGATCGGTCTATTCAATACACCTGGTTCCTTCAATACACACACACACGCACGCACGCACGCACGCACGCACGCACGCACGCACGCGCACGCACGCGCACGCGCGCGCACGCGCGCACGCACGCACGCACGCACGCACGCACGCACGCACGCACGCACGCACGCACGCACGCACGCACGCACGCACGCACGCACGCACGCACGCACGCACGCACGCACGCACGCACGCACGCACACACACACACACACACACACACACACACACACACACACACACACACACACACACACACACACACACACACACACACACACACACACACACACACACACACACACACACACACACACACACACACACACACACACACACACACACACACACACACACACACACACACACACACACACACACACACACACATATATATACACTGCCACGTGGCAGTATCCATGGCAACCGGCTCTCGCGTTCCTACGTCGCTGTGACGTATACGCCTCGCGTCGCCATGCTGCTCGGATCTGGTTGGTCCAGATATTCATGACTTCATTCAATTTTTCATTCATGGAGCCCGGTGCTTGAAGCCCAGCGCTGGCTCTGACGACGAAGTTCGTAGATCGGTTGTGCGAGCGAAGCCGGTAGCAAGCGCGAGCATGTTGATCTTGCAGTGGAACGACGTTTAATTGACAGATCGTTTCATTGACACGCAATGATTCATCACCAGATTGCTTGATCGACAGATCATTTTATCGACACCTCGATTCGTTTTTTTATGTACGCAGAGTGAACAGATGGGATACACTTGCGATGAAATGTCCCTATACCATTCAATTAGCGTAACGAGTGTCATTGGAACGTTAGTGTCGACAAGCATGTCCATGACACGTCTGTCCACGAAAAGTTGTCCACGAAACCTGGTTTGGAGAAACGATCAGGACCTGTTGCTCTTTAAAGGTGTGTTCCTCTACGTCACGTTTTTTATTTACAATATTTACAGTATGGCATACATGGTTCTGAATGTCTCGTCTCCGCTGCTCACGATCCTGGTTGCCGAGTTTTCGTGACCTCTCCTCTTTCTTTTCTTCTTTTCGCAAGCGGTCACTACACTCTGATTGGCGCTAGCTGTGCACATTGAAAGCAGCGCTCATTCTGGGCAAACATATCTCAAAGCTGTGATCTCGTGCCCACTTGCACTCCCAGAGAATGGGGTACTGTGCATTCGATATCACAAATACAAAAGCAAGGAAACTGACATAAACAGAAGAAAAAAGAATGCACGTCCTCAACTAGCAGGCCAGGCTTCTCAAAACTCAGCTCAGAACGAATGCATGTAAACGGTAGACTTACCTTTGTCTGGTGCACTTGGTTTGCGACTGCAGCCGCTGTAGCTACGTGCGAGGAAACCACTTCGTGAATCCTACCCGGCTTCCAAGCACGCTTCCAACTCGCATAACTAAACGTCGAGAACATACAAAAACGCTTCTTCAAAGCTTTGCTACTTTGCGCCTGCTCGCCGCGCCAGCCGAGGCAGGCCCAGCCGGTGTGTAAGGGGTGAGAAGTCTCCTAGCAATGCAACAAAGTGCAAACGGTATCACATCGCGATTGGTTGTCAGTCGGATGATGTACCCAATCAGTGGCGTACCAACTTGGTTTTGAGTGAGGGGCAACCCAGACCCCCCCAGGGTCGGGGGGGCGGTGCCCTTGGTAACCCTTGGGCGCCGCCGGCCAGCGTTTCCCCTGCCCAGTGGCGGCCGTTTCAGAGGGGCAAAACACATGCCTTGCCCCCCTACTCTGAGAACTGGGGGGCAAGCACCCCCCTTGCCCCCCCGGTTGATACGCCCATGTACCCAGTGGCAGCTAATCGAAACGCTTTACCACCGCACGCATTTTGTCTTTTTTCTTGTGCTTCCTCGACGCTCTCCCCTCTCCCCGTGTTGACAGCGGAAGTGCCGTCTTTTTTGTTGATGTTGAGGGCTCGTCAAAATTGACAAGAAAACTGCTGTAAAAGTGACAACCACTTTCTACAGTGCAGGCAACAATCTGCCAAGGAGAGTGGCTTACACTGTAAAAAAACAAAGGAGAGTCACCTTGGCTCCCTTTAGTGAAGTCTAGGCTTGTCCCTGTGGTGAAACCTTTAAAAGTGTCAAATGAATCCAGCGCTCAGTGGAGTCCCTTGACTCTGTCTCCACTGGAATCTCATGAGTCTATCAGCTAGTGGCATCAGGTGACCCTTTTATTGCCTGGAGTACTCAATTGACTCTGTCTCACGAGAGTCAGTGGCTTCTCTGCGGTGGAATCAGGGGACTCCGATTTTGCTAGAGTCATGTGACCGCTCCAGGAGAGTCATCATATTCCAAAATTTAATGGAGTCGGAGGACCCCCCTTACAGGAATCATTGGATTTCTTTTTTTAACTACAATCATTTGAACCTCTCAGGAGAGGCAGTGGATTCTCTCAAACAGAATCACAGGACTCTGTTTTTGTTAGAATCACTCATCTCTTCAAGGGGGTCACCAGATTCCACTCGTCGATGAATCGGACTACCCCCTCATAAGAATCATTAAATTATTTTTTTTCTGGAATCATGTAACTCCCCCCCCTCCCCCCCTTAAGAGTCAGTGAATTCTCTCAGGTAGAATCGGTACACTCCTGTATTGTTAGAATCGTGCGACCCCTTCATGAGAGTCGCCAGATTCTAAACTACAATGGAGTCGGACAACTCCCTTATAGGAATTATTGGATTTTTTTTTCCGCTAGGATCATGTGACCCTCAAAAAGAGATTCTATGTATTTTGTTTCGAATTTCGCGTGACTCCTGCCAGGGAAGTGACTGGATCTCTTTTTTCTTGCACTCACCTTAGACTTGCTTGTTAATTTCCGTTCTATTTTGATAAAAATTGTATAATAACCCCACGGGAATTAAATCATCACCCCCAGCTATCACAGTGTTTCTTGTATTAGAATACAAATGACTGAACTGCACCTGAAGGCTCTTATCAACATCCATTTATTTATCAACCGCTCAAGATGCCCCCACAAGAAAACCCGCAACATGCAAAACGTAAAGCATACACAAAAAAACTGAGAGAGTAACATGGACACAAGTAAACTAGATTACACATTGCCTAACCTTTTTATCAAAAATATTAGAGTTAATGCAAACCCTACTCATTTAATTTAGAGTCTTATATAAAATAAAAAAGAAGGAAATAACAGCGTTAACGTCAAAATATGAAACTGGTTTGCATATGACCTTTGCCTTATATGTGAAAGAAAAAAAACCTAGTGGTGTTCACACAAACAGAGCAAACTAGTTTGCACACTGCCATCTCCTTAGATACAAAGAAAAGCAATAAACGAACAGATTTAACACAACAATATCAAAGTAGTTCATACTCTGCTGTTACTGCATAGTAGAAAAAACAAAAATCTGGAAGTTCACGTTGGTACTAGCAAACTAGTGTGATATGCACATTGCCTTTGCCTACTAATCGAAAAAAAAAAAAAAAGAGGAAAAGAAAGTCAAGCTAAACACAAATTGCCATTGCAGCTTTCTCTGCTGTTACTGAGGGTAGGAATGGGTTCAACCCAAACAAAATTTCCATGAGAAGAAAAGTATTCTTGATTAGCGGGGCATACTCTGTGTTAAATGCCCAATAGGCACAAAATGCCAACTCAACGGCCTCTGAGATGTTGAGAACTGGCGGTGTCAAGCTCTTGAACTTCACACTTGCGCAGCTGGAGGATGCAGGATGGTCCCCAGTGTACGTGACGTCCGGGTACACAGATATCTTCTCTGGGTCCTGAAAAGTATAGCATTTTCTATGTAACAAAGAACTATGCATTTTTTTACTGAGATAGGATTAGGACACAAAACACTGTTAACAGCCGGAAGTGTTTTCTTGTGCTGAAAATGCCATCAGATACAAGAGATGATGAATTGCTTGAATAATAGTCTAGACACAGAAATAGAAATTATTAAAGCTTTTGTAAGTAAGCTTGAAGTGAAGATATAATAAATTTTGCCCACAAACCCATGTACTGCCGAAAACAACCACTGGTAAAATCTTCATCACTCTGCTATGATAAAAAAAAAGAAGTATTTTAACTTTCTGCAGAAAATCATGTTGCAATGGCATTAGGAATCACAAGCAAGTCTTCAGAACAATGCTGAAACATCAGAGTGTACGGATCTAAATAATGTCAAGTTTTATATGCATGTCCAGAACAAGGAGTTCCTTAAATATACTGCACGTCACGGAGGGCATTGATCCCGTTAACACAGGATAAGTTATAGGGTTGGGCGTTGTTTGAAAACCGTCTGAGTGAGTGAGTGATCTAGATCGAGGGTCATTTTAGGCGAAACTGCTAAACGCTGGCCAAAGCAATATCAGGCACATGTGGCTGAAGAGACCCGATTGGCACACACTTCCGGCACACGCAGATTGGCCCGTGGGGGGAGTGCTTGCAGAACCTCGACCAGTGCATGGCACGTAAAACACTGAAAATAAATGAAACAAAGGTGCGGATAGATTTTTGCAGGAGATGTGTGCTTGTTAAGCTTCTGAGTGATGGGAACTAAACTTCGTTATGGTTAAGGACTAAAATACACACTGGGAGTTAATCCCAGGGAAAGAAGGTGAAGCCATTTTACCAGGAAAAGACAAAGATCGCTCTATTAACAATAACAAAAGATTAATACAGATATACAGGAAATGATCTAGAGGAGATACATTATACTGTGCTAATTACTAAATTGTCCCTTAATACAAAATGATCTCTCGCTGTATCACTATCGTTCAATACACCAATAGAAAAAACACCCGAAGTGCAGTTCATAAAAGATTTCACCGGTTCGTGGCGATGCGGCCGGCGGCGTGGAAGTCCTGGATCAATGAAGTGTCGTGGGTGTAGTAACCTTTAGGAAGATGCCTCAGCTTCAGCGTTCCAGGACCAGCGTCTTCTTGAAGGGCCGACGTGGTGACCGTGGAGAGGTTATGACCGCAGCTGGTGGTCAGAGGTGGCTGTTGGGCAACTGCAGGAGGACTTGGTGGAGGTCTGGGGCAAACTTCGGATCTGAATGCCCGACAGGTTCGTTCACCTCCGTGCCCGAATCCTTCTGGTCACTGATGTCATACTTTAAACACCGTGACCACCTGTCCTCCGAATGCCGATCTGCCAACCAACATTGGCCATCGTCCTCCCATGCTCCTCTTCTTCTTCCATACCCCACTGCCGGGTCACGGGGCTCGTGTTGCACGGATTTTGGCGCGGCAATTCAAAAATACCACACGGTGTCCTTCGTTCACATCACAGTGCTGAACACCGGTCAACACGCACCACATAGGGTACTAAAAGTAACACACTTAAACTTGTCTTCATCGTTTAAAAAAAAACTAAAACAAAGTAGAGAGTGCATTGTTATTGCAGTGCGTTCGAAAAGACCATAGCACTTCATAACCATGCAAGACAACTGATAACATATGAATAATGAAGGCGCAATGAATGCAAGGCACATTTTGTGCTCACCAAGTTTACCAGAATAAAGAGAAGCTAACATTTTTATGTTTTGCACAGCACACTATGAGTTTTGACAACAGCCTTTCAAACGTGTTTACGCTAACTGTTCTGTGATTTGTAGGAACCGTTGATACATAACCCTTCATAAATCAACAAAACAAGGCATCTTGAGATCTTGAGGAACAGCCAAATGAGTGTCACTAAAGGCTACTTGCATAGCTTTTGTGACATTTTTTTATTTTTTTTAAGACACAAATTTGTGCCTTGTTAGAGCTTTTCTATATTTTCCAAGCCATTTATAGTTCTCCACCTTAGCTATACATCGCTCACCATTTGGGAGATAAAGTCGTCGGTTCCTTATGTGACCAGGCATTGTAGGCTGATCAGTACTGCAACTGGGTACTGACCTAGAAAATAAATTAACACAGTTTTGTATCACCTATAAACTTTTACGTGATATTCGTCACGAGAATGGAGAGTAATATTTTTTCTTTTCTACATGCCAAGACACTGCAGGTGACCTTGGAGTTCTTCCCAAGTTTCCCAAAAAGCATGGAAGTCTCGGCATCCAGCTTGCTCCATAGAAACTAGGGATTGATTTCTTTTCCAGCTTTGGTCTATGTTGTTTGGCAAACTTTCCTATCTTTTCCCTTCTTGAGATATAAGAAGAGCTCAGTGTCATGAACTCCATATCGCCAGGTTGAGACACAACTGTGATGGGTGAACTGAAGCCAGTCCTCATTGTTGCCAGAGTATTCCTTTACTTTTGCCGAGTCCAAAGTTTTTTGGTCAAGGCACTTAACTCCTGAGCCCCAGCAGCCCCTACCAACTGGACACTCGGGGCCGTAGAAGCACATTCCGACCTCCTCCCACTTAGTCAGCTCTCTGAAGCCTGGTGGGTAAAAGTGGAGTTACTTGAAAGATCCAGGCGCTTGGGTCAAGCTTCCCTCCGTCATAGCAGTATTTGGTGTACTGACTTGTGTTTACTATCGTTGCTTTTACGGTAGATAGAGCGACGAGAACAGTTGCCAGGTATTGTTTGTTGGACACAGGTGCTTGTTGTATTCTCTGTACTTGTAGCTTGTAGGGACCTGTAAAACCTCTTTCTGACCAGTGAGGCTCAGCTAGTTTAATGAGAAGGGAGACTCCTGGGAGACTGCGCCTGGCTGCAGCGTGGCTGCACCAGTACTGCACCCTTGTTCGGCCTGTGCAGCTTGTGATACAATAGATATCTCAAGCTCAGTATAAAGTTCACACAAACTATACAGCCAAGGTAGAGATGTATTCCTAAAATTTTCAAGCAGACTCGCACACGGATGTTACAGGATCTCCTGTGTTGGTTTCTGGATTGTCTGTCTGCTTGTCAACGGTAGCATGAGGGACAGAACACCTCACCTGCACCAGTAAGCCTACAACACACATAGGAGGACTGAGTCAGGTCTCACCTCTTTCATACGGTGGCAACTGCACTCGTAGTTAGCTGAGGAGGTAAGCAGCCTACAAAAAGGGCAGATTGTGCCCTGACAATAAAAGGCCTGGCACAACTTGTGCGCCGCACTGTTCGAATGGAGTTGCAGTCCGCTGTCCTTTTTTTAAGCTTTTTTCCAGTTGCGATAGCCCTCGGTCACATACACAGCACTTCCACTCCTCTGTCCGTTGCTAGTCGAAAACATCCGGTGGGCGAAACAGAATGCCGAGTTTGAAGTCACGCTGTACTCCAACCATGGGAAGCCGGTGTACCATTCGGACTTGAAGGTCCTGTCGTTGATCCATACTTAGTCACAGGAAAGGATTGAAGCATGGGCTGTACCGGCGAATCATGGGCTGTCCTGGCTACATCAGGAGGTATTTCAGTCTTCATCTCGAAAGCTTTTGTTCGGAGGTCTTCGTTCCGAGACTCGCCATCCAAGCCATCGCCATCGCTGTCACCAATAATTGACTTGCATTCTTGTTCCCCGGCGCTTTGTCGAGTATACACTTTTCATGAAGTGAAAGCTTTCTTTGACAGGTTCCCGTTCGGCGACATTCTCTTGAAGTTTTTGCTTGGTCTCCTTCAGTTGAAAGAAGTCACTTATCGAATTACTGGATGCTATGGCGAACCAAGAGTATAGCTGCCACCTTGCTGTCACTTTCTCGAATTCCTTGTCACCACTTGACACTGTGAAAACTTGGGGTCCACCTGGCTCCGCTGATGCGTGGTGCACAGAGCATCATGCTGTCGAAGTGCAGAGGTGGGCAAAGGTCGTTTCT
The DNA here is from genome assembly GCF_016920785.2 of Ixodes scapularis. Lineage (NCBI taxonomy): Eukaryota > Metazoa > Arthropoda > Arachnida > Ixodida > Ixodidae > Ixodes > Ixodes scapularis. The sequence continues at coordinate 124,265,129 of NW_024609846.1, forward strand.
ATCGGACTTGTTTAATTACATATTTACAGCATTCGTGGTGAGCAGCATCATTTTTTGGAGATTGCGTCCTGACTCTCCACATCGCTTCCAACTTCAGTGTCCTTTTTCTCCCCTCGTGGACGAGGGAGAGAGGGAAGGTTTCCCTCTCGCCACGTCGATGTCACCAGCAGTCTCCCTCCCGTGGAAAGGGTGGGCTCCCCGGCTCAGCATCCTGCCAAAGTCCTTGATCGCCGGGCAGCTAATCCCCCGGGCACTGTGCTTGTGGACGAGCCGTCTCTGGGAATGGTGAGAGGTGTCAGCTCGTTGTAGAAGACGCCGGTTCACTTTTCTGGCGTCTGCAGGTCAGAGTCATTTGTCTCCGTAAAGCCTTTCCGTGATTGACCGGTCGCGGCCTTGCTGTTTTGGGGGAATCTGGATAGCATCGAAGGTCGACTCATCCCGCTGGCGATGAGCAGAAACCCGTAGGAACGTGCGACGGGCTCTTATTTCAGGGTTGTGTTCAGCGAGGCGTCGACGCTCTCTGACGTGTGTTGTCGTGCACCGTTTTATTCTATTCCTTTGCGAAATGAGAAAAATTTAGGTAAAAGAGAAAGGGCAAATTTGACGAAGGCGAACCTCGTTGAAGCACTTCACCAGAGAGGGGTTTCAGTGCCATCCGGCTCGCCGAAGAAAGAACTCCTTGTTAAGTTGTACAGGCAGCATGTTTTGAACGACGTTCATTTCACCACTTGAGCAACGAGGACGTCCGAGATACCTCCAAGGAACACGACGACAGCTACACGCTCCTAGAGGTGTCCGACAGCTTCACGTTGCTTTTAGACGACGCCTTGTTTGCCAAGCTCCACGACTTTGGTTTCCAGACAGGCCCTGTTGTAGCCTTGACTCGGAGCCTGTACGAGAGGCAGCTTCAGCGGCTGCTGAACAATGGCAGCGTCCCGACCACTCTATCTGTCCCAACCGACGAGTTCTCTGCCACAGAGGAGGAGGAGGAGGAGGAGCAGCCTCAAGTCATCCCCGAGGACAACTCTGACAAGGAGGACGGTGGTAGGCCGCTGCAGAAGGGACCCACGACATTCTTTTCTCTGAGTGCCCAGAGTGTCCGATACAACCTGAGCAACAGCAACTCCCCCGGCGTAAACGAGGCCGTGCAGCCGAGTCGGCGTTCGTTCACGTACAGCGCCCTCAGCAGCAGCCTTCCTCAGGCCGGTTCACCTGTCCGTATGACGCTGCATTCCAGAGCGGGAACACGTGGAGAGGACAAGGCGGGCCGCAGTGCGGCCACCACGTTGGCTGTTGTCAAGCAGCGGCGCATGTCCATGGCGTTCAAGGTGCTCATCGTGCTGGTGGTGATCACCGTGAACGTGCTCATCTACCTGCGAATGGCCGTCTAGCAAGGGTCGTTTAAAACAAACATCTTAATCAGTCGCTCCAGCATCGCTACCATTAAACCAGTAACGCTACCCCATTTGGAATTGCTAGCTTGCTTGCTAAGAGCGCGTCTCTTTGACTACCTAAAGAAAACAGTAAGGATTGCTCACCTGCACGTTCAGTTTTGGACTGACTCTGAAGTTGTCCTATGCTGGATTGCCGGTGATGCAACAAGATGGCAGCAGTTTGTGCGCAACCGTGTGATTGAAATCCAGCGCCTCACCGAAGGATTTCCTTGGACCCATTGCCCGAGCCACGATAACCCAATAGAATGCATTCGCGTTTTGAGGTACAACGACGTGATCACAGTTATTTGGGGGGGAGCGCGACTGCGAAAGGATCAGCTCGGCTCCAAACTGCGTCGTGCGGAACGGCAGAGTAACGTGGCATTTAAAGGAGCCCGACCTGCTGCACCCAAAGAAAATGAAGTCGAAGGTTGTGGCTAGCATTGAACCCACCGTCAATCTTACTCCAGCCGTCTTCATTTCACTTAAGGTTTCCGTGGAGCCAAAGATAAGCCACAAGCGATCTGAACATGAATCCTACTGGGACGAAATGGAAGCAGACTGTGCCGAGCAGAAAGAAACAGATGACAGAGGGCAAGGCGAAGCAGATGACGGAATGCGGGGAGGGGCGGAAAATGGACAGAGCCCGTCTTACGAAAAATGCTAATGGACAAGGCGGAACAGACACCGCCATCTTTAGAGAAATCACTGCAAGTTTGCAAGCTTCAGTGTCCTGGATTGGAACTTGTAGTTAAGGCTGGGAGAGAAGGAGCAGATTTTTTGGGCCGTGTCTCCTCCTCCCAGGATGACGCCTCAAGCCGCTCTTGTTGGACACTGCCGAGCTGGAGACGAAATCGGAGCCCCAGTCCAAAACTCAAAACGCCTTTGAGGGTTGGAGAGTTGATAGAGTTCAAGGTGCTTGAGCTCAATGCCAAGTACTGCCGCAATATGTTAGGATACGAGGGCAAGGTCCGGCACCACAGCAACACTGCCTCAACTACAGGTCGGCGACGTGGTTATCGTAGAAGACGACAACACATCTCGTCTGCTATGGAAACTTGGTCGGGTAACGAAGATGTTCCCTGGCAGAGATGGCGTGACTCGGGCATGTGCACTGTGACTCTCCAGCGGCTTGGAACTACGCCGTCCTGTTCAGCGCCTTTATCTGCTCGAGGCGGGATCATCTCCTTTGTTGCCGCAAAGGTGGAGGATCTTAAATATTAGAAGACGAGAGCCCACAAGAGGCACAAGCTCGTGGGCCAGCGCACCCGGGGAATCTCTCGTGCGGTATCGAGGAGTTCGAGTCCTTTCTTTACATGCCTGTCACATGTTGAACTGGCACTGTGTTTGACCACATAATTTTTTCCTGCGATAAGTGGGGCTTTGAGGTTACACAAACCAGCACACACAAAAATCACATCGCTAATACTTTGGCGAGGTGCTATGGCACAAAGCTGACTTAAAAATTCGATAAGTTTTCGTGCAGTTAATGGCCCACTCGACATGAATCCTCACAGATGTAATATGTTGAGTCTTCGTCACTTCACTCTCCGACAGCTGAGGTTTTTCTGAAAGAAAAATAAAATAAACATTGGAAGTTACAAAACCTGGTAAGAGAGTATGCCATTGTGTCTGTCCCCACTTTTTTTTCATGCATGGAAGATATACAAAACTATAAAAAACCACAAACTGAGCAGAGCCCACCACTGTAGTAGGTTACATGTCAAGAAGGTAGCGGCAAATGCCCCTCAAAGGTAATCATATATCCCTCTGCCACCTCCGCATCCTATAGCGTCCCATCGTTTCCATGACGTTGCGGCCAACGCGTGAGGAGGGTCTTGTCTTTCTGTACATATTTGCTTTATCTTTAGACTTTGACTTGGCATTGGGGGAGCCACGAGAGCGAGACTAGAGTTTTCCCCCGCCGATGGATACAAAGGCTGCTTTCAGGGGCTCGGTTCCCCCTTCGATGAATACAAAGGTCACTTCCTTAAAAAGTGAGATGGGAGACAAGTTGGCATCACTCTGTAACCAATATCCATCCATTGAAGCAGAACAAGGAGCGTTTCCAGTGAACTCTTCTTTCGACTGCTGAGGGATTTGAAACCGACGCATCACGCTTGTGGGAGGAGCTTCTCCTACCTTCTTGTAATTGACTATAGTTTTGTCTAGCCATGCAATGAACCAGCAACAAGTGCTACATAACACTTGGGACAGACAAATAAAGAAGAATATGGTGATTTATACATAATTAAATATGTTGACATATTTTATGCCAATGAGCTTATTTGTCAGTCTTGCACGTTGGTCACTTTTATTCAAGCCGACCACAAGTTCCTTAGATGCCCAAAGGGCATTTATTAAAGGCTTGAATGTGTTCAGATATCCGCAAGAATAAGTGTTTTATCCAGGTAGCTACTGATTCAACTCAGTATCTATTGATCATGCAAGGAAATTCTGCCATGCTTTCCACGGAGGCATGCTCAAGCAGTGCCTTCGCTAAAGCCCCATAATGAGAATAAAAGATACTGTTTATGCACCATTCTCAATCACTTTTGGAAGCATCCATTCGTAGAAGAGCCAGCTGCACATGAGAAACAGATGGGCTTAATAGTGAACTCTTTGAGGAACCATTGTTTCTGAAGAATACCTTAGCTGCATAAAGGTTATTGTTGTTAGTTCCTTTTCAATTTTTTACATCACAATGCATGGTTGCAAGAGTCGAATCTTAAAAGTGTACACTCTTCCGTGCAACACATTTGTTTGATTTTTAGTAATTAAGCGTTCACAGTATTTCAAACACCACGTAAGAAAGCAGCCTTTTTGAAACAGCCGAGTCACTGTACTCCTTGTGAATGCGGCCACATTCATTTTGATCCCTCTTGCCTCTAAGTGAGCTTCCAGTGCCAAACCTTGATCTGCCATGATTTCATCCCCTTTCTGGAGGTAGTCCTCTACTCTGCACGTACTAACAGTGTGTTTATTGGAGGCTCTTCCTCCATAGGCATCAGGTACAAACATGAGCTGCCCATTAGGTGTAATCACAGTAAGAGATTTTACAGTGTTTGCAGCTTTATATGCATTAACTTCCGTAGTCTCTGCAAATTGACCCTGTGCAACCAGAGATACATGTTGTCTTGTCGTAATCATTCTCTACAAAAGATTTTTTTTTAATTGTAATGCAGTGCAAAAGACGAGACAGAGTAAAAAGAACACAGGACAAGTGCTGACTCACAGCTGAAACATTTAATGAAAAGAACACAAAGCACTAATAGCGGCAAAAAGATAGAAAACAAACCACACGGTCACTGTCAGTCAACACGTGTCAAGGAAGGCAATCTCCTTCCAATGTAAATGGAGCGATGTTGGGCTGACACATGGGTCCTTCCCTTCTTTTATGATGGTATAAGCTTCCAGAATCTCTCTGGCCATCTGATGCCCACCCCTTCCAATGATGGTCACGTTATCAAAGTCAGCAACACTCACAATCTGCGCTGTCTAGTGGAATGTGGCCCCCCCGCAGTTGATCGGAGGGTCCAGTCGTGCTCTCATTCTTGTGTTCACACATCTTCCTGTTTGGCCAATGTATGCTCGTCCACAAGGGAGCAGTATCTTATAAATAACATCTACAGCATGTTCTATATATTTCTATGCTTCACTGCACATGCATACTTACTGCTGTTCTTGTTTGTACCTCTGGGGCACAGTTGTGCCAACTTCGACGGTGCCGAAAACATCATATAATATAATATAATAATATTTGCACTTCCTAGGGCGCAAGTGGTGGTGTGCGGTGCTGGACAGATAGGTGAGAACCCTTACGCGTAGTGCCTGTCAGCTCACCACCACCTGCTGGAACAAAACAAGAACTTAAGCAGAATGAATAATAAATAAATGTTACCACTACGGAAAGGAAGGGCGGGGGAGGAGAAAAGAGAGAGAGGTAGTGTTGGAGTGTTGATCACGAGGATGCCCCATACACCCTCGACAGCTCCTTCGATCCTGTTCTGTTTGTCGGCGGAGGGCTCCGCACATTCAAGGGGAGTGTCAAAAATTGATGGCTGCTGAGAGCATCGAAGTACTGTGGCGCACCATTCTCCCCTGCAGCTCTTCGGGTTGTCCAGTCCTCCTCCCGACTCGCACAACTGTGGTGAGGTATGAGCCGGTCAAAGAACCGTCCAGGACTCGGTATGCCAGGCTCACGCGGGACACTTACTGCCTGTGTCGAAGGGGACGCCACCCAGGTGCCCTCAGCCGGTCGTTGTAGGCTGTGTCCGGCCCAAAGAAATTGCCGCCCACCCTAGAAGAAAAGTACGAGATGCCCTTCGCTGGACGCTCCCGATGAGGTACGTCATACTTAAGTGCTACTTTTCTAATGTTTTGTTTGACCTTATGAATGTATGGAAATATCAGTGATCTCCCATTGGGCCTTTTTTTTGCCCTTGAGGGCCTCCCGTTAACTTCTTGATCAACTTCTTGATCAACTTCTTGATCTTGATCAACTTCACCACACACCGTTACTTTGTAGCCACTTTGCTACCACTCATCAAGCACAGTGGGGGTCAAACAGGGGCACATACACTAAAGCTTGATGAGCGAGAATAAAACATAAAACAACTCAAAGTCATAAACCACAAAAGAAAAAAACACTTTCTTAGACACTAAGCAAAGGGGGTCAACAGGGGGAACAGTACACTGGTTGCTTGGTGAGTTCAAAATGACGTAAAGAACCCTGACAGCCTAAAAGAACAAAAGAAAATAGCTGATGATGGCTCTCTTGGCCAGGTGCTCCCTTGGGAGGCCAATACTACCTAAGGACTTTAAGGTAGGCTCTTATAGTCTTCTAGCTCACTCGTCTCCGAAGAGGACCGTACACTCCAGGCGGAATTTGTGGAGAGGTCACTAAGTAGGTACCACACTGCCTTACTACATCCGAGGGCTTTAGGATGGGGTGTCCTTTTGCAGTGAGACACACACTCTCGCCCAGCAAGAGACCAAGTGCTGAGTGCTTGTAGTCCTGAAAAGGACTATTTACGGGCCTTGTACTGGGCGGTGGCGGCAAAGATGACGGTCTTGATCCCCTCGGTCAGACGGACGGAGCCCTCCACCGCCTCAAGCCAACCCTCCTCTACCAGCCGGAGCAGCCCCTGTCGCTGCGTGACATACATGCTTTCCATGGCTGCATGTGCAAAGCCGTCCAGGGACGCTTTTTGTTTTGCCACGTCCCACTTTCCGTAGCCTTTGTTAATGACCAGGCTGACCTGGTGCTGGTAGAGGAGGTACGCTGAGAGCAGCACCTCGGTGACGTCCGGGACGCCTCGGGGGATCAGGGAGAAGAAGGCAGAAAACATTGTCTGCCGAGGGTAATTGGCCAGAAGGCCGGTCACGGTGAAGTGTCGGACCGGCCCCACCTCCACGACCTTCAGAACGTCTATGGCCATGCCAGGGTATGTGGCAATTACCCTCAGCAGCGTGATGGCTGCTGAGTCTACAGGCTTCGACTGAAGCTGGTAGTGCCGGATCAGTGTGTCCAGCCGCGCCTTGTTTGCCTCCTTCATGCCCTTTCGGACTTTGTCTAGGTTGGCCCCCCTCAGCAGGCCAATCACCACTAGGGTTAGGCGATCCATGTAGGCACCTGCCTTGCCTTCTTTCTTGTGGAGGTCGCTGACCCCTTTGGCCGTCATCTGGTTGGCCACCAACCGGGCATCGAATCCTTGATATTCGAATGCCTGCTTCAACTCCTCGATGATCGCTGTCGAGGCTGCATAGTCGCCAACCTGTGACTTGACCTGGTTCCAGTTTAGTTCGCCTGCTGCCTCATCTGCTTCGGTAGTTGAGATACCCAGGGCTGTGCAAATTGCCCTGACGGCATTCACGACCGCCGTGGTCTTGTCTTCTTTGAATTGCAGTCTATGTGCAAACTGCGTTTGCAGCAGGTGCTTCCTGCCGTGGAGCCTCTCTGAGTGGGCCAACCTGACCTAATGCACTCCTAGAGTCATTCATTCCGAAAACTTCAGTGGATTGGAACCACCTTCCCGCATGTATCACAACAATTGTTCCTGACCATTTATTTAGAACTGCCATAAATAATCTATACTGCTCAGATTGAGCTGCAAAGTGTACTACTGCCACTAACCCCCACTCCCCTCTGCAATGCCGATGGCCTTGAGGGTATTTTAAATAAATAAATAAATAAACACAAACCCCACTGGCATCCTGAAAACCAAGTACGGATTGAATGATTCCAACCCACTGAGGGGCTTCTGTAAGAATTGGCTGACGAGTCTCTGCCACGTGTTTCTCTCTGTAACAATGCACCGGAACGGAGTGTCCAACTTGTGTGTTTTAACTGCAAAGACAACTTCCAAATGCTTAGTTTTACTTTTTCTGATGCTTTGTTTTAGCCTGGTAAGGTCAAGCTTTTTGCACAGGTTCAAAGCTGTGCTCTTAACTTTCTTAGTGTCAAGTGACGTTGACTTAAAGTTCTTCTGGATGGCCGCATCAAAACCCCCGAATTCATAGATGTCGAGCTTCAAACTTGTTCAAGTCCGTCTTGCAACGAGCAAGCGCGCTTTATAAATGCACCTTAACTTGAAGCGAACTTGAAGTGCCCAAATTTCAAGACTGGGTTGGACCTATCTTGAACTCGACTTCGTAGTCGTCTCAACATGGTGGTTTGGCGAAGCGACGTCGCAGAGAGGATCTCTGCCTTCCAATTCGCAACCCGTGCGTGCGATATCGTCTTCGGGGACGCGTTTTCTTTGTTGAGAGTCCCGCGACCATCAATTCGGGATATGAAAAACCCGATGGAGCGCCACGACGACGTGCAGTTCTTGGTGTGGTATCGCTTTACAAAGGGAACCGTGCGAGAGCTGGGAACCGTGAGAGAGCTGGGAACCGTGCGAGAGCTGCTCGGTATGCTGCCGCTCCAAACAAACACAGACTGCAGGGACCTTCCGCTGACTCCCATGCTGCAACTGTTTTTTCTTGTTTTGTTTTAAGCAGTATCTGCACGAAATATGAAAATCGTTCCATCACCCCTTCAAATCTTTTGTCGTGAAAGTGGCTTTTTTTCCCATTGTACTGGATTAAATAGCACGGTGTCCAGTGAAACTGTCCTGTAAGCATTGTCTGGAATTATGCTCATATGTAAATAACTGTTTTTTTGTCTATTTCGCAAATGCCTTTACTGTTTTCTTTATTCCTGTTTATTCACCAAAAAAAATGTAAAAATATTGCCAAAAGATTTGCTGTAGTGACGTGCAGTGGCTTTCTACTAGTCCAAATGATAATAATGATAATAGGCAGGAGCCATTATCTAATCATGCACCTTCTCAAAGCATGCCCGACGTGAAACAAGCCGACTTCTGTGAAATAAATTAGATCACTTCAAAAGTCCAGGGGTTGGCAGTGCTCTTTATTTTTCGCCTCCCCGTTGGAGCTCCCTGAGCTTCCACTCTGCGATTTTTAAATTTGTTTGCTCCATCTGGAGCAGCACGCAGTGCTCTGCTACCTTCATTTGGTGCTCCTCCTCAAGGAGTTTGATATGGATGGCAGACTCTTCCCTCAGCAGAGAACTTCGTACATCAATCTTTGCTGAGAGAGTCGGCTCCTGGAGCACCATCTTCCCTCTGAGCGGCCTGGCTTCATCGTGAGTATCCGCCACCCTGTCGCTGCTGCAGCTTGAAGCAGCTGCGGGAGCTGGTACGAGCTGCTCGCTGAGGGGATCCGGGGCTGCTCCTGTAGCTGCTGCGGCAGTGGCACTTGCCTCTGGCTCTGCTATGTCCATGGAAGGGCTGCCAGGTTGATAGTGGTTTCCTGTCACAAGATAGGTTAACCCATATCTGGATTACAAGTCTGTAGCACAAGGCACAATGTTTATAAATTGCACGGCATGAAATGGGAGCTGTATCCCAATAAACTGCGACAACTCGATCTGCAGGTCACGTTGCCCCTGGTTGTACTCCTCCGACTGCTGCACTTGGGTGATGTCTAGATTTTCTCGGGCCTCTCGAAGGTTGTCAGAGAAGCTAGCTGTAATCGCGTTTCGCGTTCCCGGAGGCTTATCTTTTTTTGCTTTGCAGAGTTTGAAACGAAATCCCTCTAAGTGAGATAGATGAGGTAGGCGTGGTATCTTGGGTGGCACTGTCTTCTGGCCCGAGCTACTCTGTCTGACTCCGGTGTATTCGGGTAGAGCTCTTGCATGACCCGAACATACCGGACCAGACTTTCGCCCGAATGCTGCGTCCTTGCCTCAAGCTCTCGGAGAATCTGCAATGCATAGCCCGCAAGCAGGAACTCTTCTCGAAGCCTTGTGTGGAAGTCCGCCAGGTTCGTGAACGGGGCCCGCAACCCCTACAGCACCTAGCACTGGCTTGCAACGCCAGTGGGACAATGCGGTTTATGATAAAGGCTTTTGAGGTACCGGAGGCAAGGTTGTACGTCTACAACTCGCCCAGGAAGTCTGCCATGGACTTTACGTCGTTGTACCCTGTGTAGCCTGGTACAGTCAAGTGTGGTCGGGGCTCTCGCGGTAGGGTTTCCTGCTGGCCAGGCGTGAGGGCCGTGCGCTACATCACGGAGCTGCACATCTCCGTGACCTCTGTGAGCAGGTTCATATGTGCGGCTGCGGCCATTGCATCTTCCTGCTCCCATGTGAGCATGGCTGCAAGCACAAAAAAAAAAACGCCCCCCAGAAACCAACTCAAGCGTGCAAAACTATTGCTGCAGTCACAAAACAAACAGTCAAAAACACATCAATACAACAAACACGGACGGGACGGAAGCGCGGAACGACGGTGGAGACACGGGGAGTGGGAAAAAGGCTTACTGAAAGAAAAAACCAAGCTCCGTGAAATTCCTGCGATTGGGTAGCATACCACACTTGGGTGCCATTGTGGTCGGTTAATTTATGCAGCATTACCACAAAGCTACAGAATGGATTCTGTGTTACCAGTCCTTTGTGAGGTGCGCACTGTGATGACGTGGGGGAACCAAGGATGATAAAAACGACACACGTGAAAACTGTGAATTGGAGTGAGCAGACGATGAGAAAGGAGACACAGTGAACGTGGTGAAGATGTGAATAACTAGAAGACGAAGACGGTAAGGCAAAAGCAAGCGATGGATATAATGAAGAACAAAGACGTGATGAGAGGAAGATGACACAGGCTTGGTGATACGTGAAAAAAGGGCGGGCACGATACGGAACCCGGCTTGACAGCGGTGGTCTTGGCAGCCAGGGAAGAGCCCGGACGCAGGAATCCAAGCCCGTGGGGCTGTTAACCAAGCTTGCTGGGAAACATCCGCTTGTGCCAAGCGAGCCTGCCAAGCATTTCTGGGACAGTACTAGCTGCATGGCAATGCCGACGTGCAACACCATGTTGTGAGTGGATTTGCCGAAACTGAACTTTGCATATATATCTACACCGTTTTATTTCTTACTTTTTCTTACGACTGGAAATATCTTCCTTCTTGTATTTACCCCTTTGGTCCCTTTATTTTTTTCCATCACACAACCTACAAGTAGCCGAAAGTGCAGATTGATGTGTCTCAACACTGTACCTGCATACTCATACAATGGGTTGCAGCCAACCATGCCCCCCAGCAGCCGCACCACTGGCTCGTTCTGGACAGGGACAGGTAGGTTGCTCCGTTGCAGTCGTCATCGTTGACAAGGCAGGTGGCCATGTGCCCTGCCACTGCCCCCGCAAGCACAGAAATTGCACTCGTGGGTGTGGGTGCGGCCCCCTCCTAAGGAACAACCGTATATGTCAAGTCACTTGATTCAAGCAGTCGGGATATAGGCACATCCTGTATATTCTAAATAAACACCCTTGTACATAGATGAGGCTGGGACATTTTAGCACAGTATTTTTGTCACACAGGTAACAAATAGAAGCAGTGTGCTTTGATGGGCTAGTTGGTTCATGACTAAATGGAACAGCGTGGAACATAGGACAGAAGGAACAGGACAACACGAGTGCTGACTTACAACTGACTGTTTAATGAGAAGCGAAGGAAGAAGAAGAAATAAACTGAAAATAAGGATTAAAACAAAATATTTGCAATGAAAATAACTAAAAGATGAGGGAAAAGCAAAACAAAAACAAAAGTGAAGAAAAGAAATTAACTTTTTAGAAAAGCAAGGTTCATTAAGTGCTCTCGAGATATGCGATTTCCTTCCTCAACAGGGTCACGGAAGGCATGCTGACTGCGCTTGTGTCTTTCTTAATGATGGAGAACGCTTCGATGATCTCGCGCGTGCGACAGTCTCTATGGTGTTTGATAATCTAGCATCATTCAAATGCTGGGACGCAGGCACATGCTGCACGATGCCTGGCTAGGTTGCTCCCAGTGGTCGTTCCCAAAGAGGCGCGATGTTCTCTCAGACGATCGTTGATCGTCTGAGAGAACGTTTAAACAAATAGAAAGGTAGGTTGATCAATAAGGCAATGATGCTGTAAGAGTAAACGGCAACAATGCCATATTATTCCATTTTGCATGCAAAACAACTATTTCCCTGCTCCCTACAGAAGATATGTCGACATGTGCTGTGTGACTCAGTACAACGGAGCTGAAGCGGATCTAAACGGGAGCGGGATAATCCATGGGCACTCGAAACTTTTCGCACATCACAATCTTTCTAGTTAGTGTTCTGAAGGAAATGCAGAATGACACGCGCTGGCAAAAAGGAAGGGCGAGAGGTTTCCCAATATGATCTTTCGCCAGTTGCAAATGCTCGAGTAGATCGATCACTCGAGTAACATGGACGAGTAGGGACAGAACACTCACCTGTCTTGTGGGACTTGCGCTTGTCGTCTGAGCGCTCGTTCTTCCACTTCTGTTTGAGGTTCCCCAGCAGTTCTTGAACTGATTAGAGTCCCGTGGACTAGCACCCGGTAAGCAGTTATACTCTGTGCAGAGTTTTTCTCAGGTCTCGTTTTTGAGGTTCAAAGATACGGAGTCTGTCTTTTTGCATTCAGTGATCGGTTTATGCTTGCCGACAAGCTTTGATAGAATAGATATTATATCAGCAATAAAGCGTGGCATTTTTTTTTTTTTTTTTTTTGTGGCCATTCCATTGTTGCCCAAGGGTTGGGGTAATCTCAAAAGTTTAGCAGAAGAAAACTTGGACTGAAGGGAAGGCTGGAGCGTCCAGATGAGCGAAGAGCGTGCTTGGCGGCTATTTGGTATGTTGCTAGACGAAATCATCATGTCCAGAAAACGCATACAATTGCTAAAATAATTAAACTTCTTATAAAGAATGTTTAAAGAAGTAGCTTATTTTAAACTCTGAAGCAACTTTTCCGAGAAAAACTTTAGCCTACTCGCTCCCAGGCCGAAAGCGCCGTGACTGCTCACGACTTGAACGCGACTTCACGAAGGAAGTTTGCGGGAGCGTCTATGAAACGTAAAACCCAGCTTGGGCGTTTTCAAGTCGAACTTAGTGTTGAGACGGACTTGAGCAAGTCGAAGCTCGGCTTCAGTTGAAGTCACATCTATGAGTTCGGGGGTTAGTCTGCGAACTACTAGGGAGAACAACAAATCTGCCCTCTTTGTCTGCCTGTAGCAAACCCAAATCACTGCTCTTGAATGAAACAACCTGTCTCAGTGAACCTCCCGAGGTAGCTGCAGTTCCAGTGGCAGCACACTTTAGCAAGCCATCCAACCCTTCTACCATACAGTGATCCTTGTCCTCTACTGCAGCCCCCCCTGATACCCTTTGAGCGTCAGCCAACAGTTGGCTTCCTGCTCGACTGGATGCTGTACTTTGGTCCTTTCTCAAGGTTTCTAGACGCATGCATGCGAACTTGAGTGCCTCCCAAAGGCATCAACCTGTCCAGACTTTCTGCTGGTGCGGGAGACTTCTTGGTGAGACCGACTCTCACACGCTGCCACAAGAATTCAGTCACCTGGTTCACAAACTGCAGGTGCTCGTGATGCCATCGGAGACCCGTGGGCGTGGTGTGGTTAAGCAAACATGGCACTCTCAGGTAGTCGCGTAGGAACCGTTTTTCCCTCCAGCTCTCCGCCCTCAGTATCTTGAAGATGCGTTTGGCGAGGCCACTGAACGGGAACCAGATAACCGAAGAGGGCCCCCGCTTGCTCGGGGACTCGGTCATTCTTGATGCATAGCGACAGGTATCTGGCACGGCACGTCGATACAGCAATGAGGTTGACACATGCGATGCTTGGTTATTGATGCTGTTAGTATATGTAAAAGGGCCCAAACGTAGAAGAAATTAACTGAATTAAGGTGGCGATGCGGGCTAGTTGGTGCATATCACCAACTAGCTGGCATGGTACTTTGAATGCATACTCATTGCAACCAGATCATGACATACTGCATAATCTTTTTCAAGATTTCAAGCATCTTGCTAAAGATGGCACAAATGCGACTCACAGATATGTCAAATCTCCTGGCAAGATCGCCATAGAGGAGGCTCAGACGTAGCCGCATTAGTGTAAGGAGTAGCTGATCCTCGAAAGGGATTCGCGAGTTTTCTGTGGCCATCAAGGATATCATTTCAGCTAAAGACAAAAACACAGCCCTTGATATGCCAGTATAAAACTCTAATGTCAGCGCTTGACATTGCCAGCCAAACTGCAGCTTTTGATGGCTGTTTCACGCTGTAGTCAAGGTCAGCTGCTGCAAAGACCTACTGCTGTGACTGTTTGTGTCTTGCCCATTTGCTGCAGCAGTGCTTCTGGGAACTGCTATGTACAGAAAGACATAAAGTAATTAATACTGCACAATAAAAAACAGGCTGAGAGGCAAGTGCAGAGGTCTCTTTACCACACTAAGGGTAGCAGAGTGACTCATGCAGCGGTTGGCATCTGAGGCCCAACCTTTGTTGCAGAGGGGCTTGCTAAACCCTGCTGTGCCAAAAGAAAAGCAAATGCTCATCAATACTGGACAACACAGAGGGAGCCGACAAACCAGCACAACTGTCTCCTTGCCAAGCTGGGTAGCCTACCAGTTTCCCCCACAATCGTTAATGTTGGCGACTGAGGCCCAACATTTGTGGCAGGAGGCTCTTCCTTTTCATCTTCATGGCTCTTCCTTTTAATCTTCATGCTGTTCTCATTGTGATTGATGGTGGAACTTGACACTTGACTTGACCAAATTTACTTTTAGTGTGTCTTTGGGGGGGAGGGGGGGTATTTAATTTTATCCCCTAAAAATGGGTTATTCTTCACTTTGTGGGAATGACTTTTTAAACATTTTTCTCTCCACCTTGCTACTCGTAGCCGTTCGCAACTTTTTAGTGTTGCGAGAACCTTGATGTGGGAGAAGGCACACAGAGGGCGGAGATTTCCCGTGCATGCTTTGGGCGCATTTGCCCGTAGGCATGCGCGTGCCTTTTGCACTTCAAGCATCTCAAGTATTACAAAGCACTTGGATAAATATTCACGGAATCTTCAAAATTGGGTATGTGGGTATGCACTGTGTACTGGTACCGAACCATACCAATATCTATTACAGTTGGCTGTATGTACTGACACACCAGTAACATTACAAAAGTTTTCAGTGACGTGGATAGCTTCTACGCTTTTCTTATCTTTACATAAGACGCCTACGTCGCCGGCGTAAGCAAGAGTCCTTTCTTTTTTTTAGGAACAATCCTTGTATACTTTGACTTGCGAAGATGCTTAAGCATAAAGGTTCCAAGTATAGGGCACGCAGAGACAGAGCCGCCCCCTCTTTCCGTGAAAAAACACACATATACATATCCCTTTTTCACGTAATGAACTTCAAGACGGAAGAGCCGAAAGAGGGAAAATAAACAAAAAAAAAAACGGTTGCAGCTTCTGAGAAAACTTGCCCCAAGCGGTGTACAAGCGGTGCACGAGCCACCTCCTCAGTGCGTAAAAAAACAACACACACACATACATATCCCTTTTTTCACATAATAAACTTCAAGACGGGGAAGACGAGGGGAGGTTGTGGACTTTTAAACCAATATTATTGCTCAAGATGTGTTAACTGCGTGCATGGACTTATTATTCCAGGGTGTTCATTGATCCCAGCTTTAATAGTGTTGAACTTGTAAATTAAATATGACTCCCTCTGCTCGCCATCCCGGTTAGTTTTAAAACTAGATTGTAGAAATGTTACCTCAAGTTTATCGAATGAGTGTCCGAAAATACTCATGTGTTTTGAGAGGGAGATACTTGGGCAGGGTCTTACATGGGACCTATGATTATTGAATCTTAAGCGGAAAGGTGTCATCGTCTGGCCCACATACTGCTTATGGCATTTGCCACATTCCAATAGGTATATGACGTTACTTGTATCGCAGTTTAAGTTCCCGTAAATTTTGTGGGTAAAGTTGGAATTTGTACTCTCTTCGTTTTCTCTCGGCGTCACGTGCTTACAAACGTCGCAGCCCTTCTTAGCACATAGCCGACTCCCAGTGCTCTTAGAGACAGTTGTTTTTGACTTAACTATTTCATCCTTAAGATTATGCAAATTTTTTTTTAAATACGACTGACGTTAGGGGACCTATTGCTGAAGGTCAGCACGAGGTTGGCTTGTCGGCCAGTTTCTGTCTGGGAGCGTCGTTCGCTTAATATTAATAACTCATCACGATCAAGAGCTTGCGCCTTTTTGATTGCATCGTCTATAATTGGTTCAGGGTACTTTTGTTCTTTTAATACTTGGCGTAGTTGGTCCGCGTTGGCGTTGAAGCCGTCGTCGACGAACACACGCGTCTGAACCTGTGGGCCTGACTATAGGGTATACTAGTTTTGCAAGGGCGAGGGTGGCAACTGTCGAAGTGCAGGTATTTTTGGCGGTCAGTCGGCTTTCGTTAGAGTTCAGTGACTAGTTTTCTGCCGCCTATAATTACCCTGACGTCTAGAAAATGAACTTCGGTTTTGGAATAATTATGAGTAAAACTAATAGAGGGGTGCTCAGAGTTAAAAGCCTCGATAAAGCCAAGGAGTGCTTCCTCTTTGTGTGGCCAGATTATAAATATGTCATCAATGTATCTTTTGTAAAACGTCGGTTGGAGGGGGTTGCTCGAAAGAAAGTTAGACTCTAGGTTACCCATGAAGATATTTGCGACATTTGGGGCCATTTTTGTTCCCATCGCGGTGCTGCTAGTTTGGAGAAAGAAATTTCAGTCGAATTCAAAGCCGTTTAGTTCGAGCACGAGACCAGCGAGAGCGGCCAGAACACTGCCATCTGGAAGGTCGGCTTCCCTGTAGCTATTATATGTTCGCACGAGCGATTCAATGCCATCCGCATGTGGAATATTCGTGTACAGGGCCGATACGTCCATTGTTACAAGAAATGCATTCTTGGGTACCTCTAATTTTGAGATTTCTCTAAGAAAGTGATTTGTGTCTCGGACGTACGATGGAAATGTCGGATGGATGTTTTTGATTAGGTTGTCAGTGAAGCTAGATATCGGTTAGGTTAGGGTCCCTGATCCGGATATGATGGGGCGCCCCGGATTGCCTTTTTTGTGAATTTTTGGTACCATATAAAATCGGCCTGGGACGGCGTGTTTGGCAGTCAGAGCATTTAATGTGTTAGTGGTGATTTCACCTTGTTCCTCCAGCCTGACAAGCCACTCATGTATAATTTCGGCTTGAGTCTTGAATAGAATTTGGCTGAGTCTTGAATAGAATTTGGTATCGTTAAGTTGTCTATATCCTTCCTTAAAGGTAGTCAATGGTGTTCAGAATAACTACGGCGCCGCGCTTGTCGGCCGGTTTGATAATAATGTCCTTTCTATTGCCTAGGGCCTTGCGAGCGTTGTGCTCTGGAAGAGAGAGGTTAAAGTGCTGGGGTTGCCGCTTCCCATAGGCCACTACTACGTCCCTCTGTACTGCCTGAATGTAAAGGTTGAGATGCTTGTCCCTCTTAGCATCTGGAGTCCAACCATTTGATGCTGAAGGAAGAGGAATCTTGGCCACGTGTGGCTTATCGAAAAAATATTCCTGAAGTCGAAGGCTTCGCGCAAAGTTATCAAGGTCTTGAAGAAGCGTAAATTCGTCGTGTTGCCCTGTGGTCGGACAGAAGTTAAGGCCACGGGAGAGAAGTGACTTTTCGGCGGGGGAGAGAGTAACATTTGAAAGATTAACTGTGTTGCTGCGGTCAAAACTATTTGGTACGACCCGTCCGTGCACTGTTGTTGGTAAAGATTTTACACTATCTCTGGCCAATTTCTTTTCCTTTATCTCCATGAGCTGGCCCCGTTTTCCTTCCTTGAATAATTTAAGTGTTGTGATCTCATGAGGTGATAGCCCGTTATCACGTAATAGGTTGCCCTCAGCCCCCCTGACTTCAGTTAAAGTTGTCTCGCAGTGTTCGATAGTTATTTTTACCAAATCTAAAGAAGCATTAGTGAGCACTGCATTCCACTTATCTAATTCCTTCCGAGACAAGGTTGTCATGTTGGGTTGTAGTTTGATTTGCAAACCCTTAGGAGCAATGGGCGAATTCAAGTAGGTTTTAAGGCATGCGGCATGCGACTCGTGGCGTATTCTCTTATCGGCCAGTTTTCTGAGTTTCAAAAAACACTCCGACTGGTTAACGCAGTGTCCAAAGTTCTCACTCGAAACAGGAGCTCTCGGTTTGCCGTGCGGTGGCCGTCAAACTTCAGTTGAGCAGTGGGCGGCGCTGAATGTCTTCCGGAGGTTGTAGTGTGTTCGGATGCCAGGCGTCGTAGCGACATTCCCTGCTGGGGCAGAGCCTGAGTCGTGTCCGTGATACTCGGGCACATCAGTCGACCGTGGAAGCGTCGCAGTTGCCAGGCGGTCGCCAGCGAGGTCGGAGTCCCGTTGATGCGCTGAGATGGGCGACTGACTGCAGACCGACGGGAAGTCGTCTGAAGAGGTTGCTCCCCGATGGGATCCGCTGGCGTTAGCGTCGCGGCTGTTGGGTGGTCGCCGGCGAGGTCAGAGTCCCGTTCATGCGTTAAGACGAGCGGCCGATTGCCGGTCGACGGAAGGTCGTCCGAAGAGGCTGTTACCCGATAAGGATCCGGCGTTGTGAGCATACAGGTGTCAACCACAGGCTCAAGAGAGGCGGCATGATTGCGCCACACGTCAGTGGTCCGGCGGCGGCATCGGGCGAGGAGCCGGTGTACATTTTAGGCCAGATAGAACACGCCGCAGAAACTCAGGTGTAAGCCATCTGCAGCCATGGCCAGGTGCCGGGGAAGCTGGTCGAGGCAATGGTTCAAGAAGTATGTGTTTCTCTCCCGATGGCAAAGCCCACGGAGTCTTCCGCTAAATGCACGCGCCCTGCCATTAAATCGGGCGACGAACCCCCTGTTCGACGAGCCGCGGCGTCTATTAGGTGAACGCTGCAGAACGAGGGTCGCGTACACGTGCAAGGTGTCGGATCGTCGCTCTCGAATCAGTCCGAGGAAGTTACGGTACCCTGCAAGGGCAGACGAGACACCAGTGGTGGCGAGGTTGTTGGTCCCCAGATGCAAGATGAGTCGGGTGACACCGCGGTGCACAAAATCCAGAAGATGTGTGGCGCTGAGGATGGTTGCTCCCAGTTGGGAGATGAAAGCAGGTGAATGTTGATCTGCTGGGTCAAAGTGTTGATGCACGTATTTCACTTGGGAGTCCCCGATGATTGCAGTCGTCGGAGGATGAGCGGGAAACTTCCACATGATCGGCCTAGAGGTGACGTGGTCAGCGTCTATCGTATGAATAGAAAAATACTGTTGCGTCGGACGACGAAAAGTGCACAGGAAAGTAAACGTACCTCGAAGCTTTTCGTGGAGTTTTATTACATATAGGTCGACGTTTAGGCCTGAGCCAGACCTTTTTCGAGACTGGTACATGAGATGTCAGATTGACGCTCCTTGACTATGTCGCGTGGTATTCCAAACATCTGGTTTCTCTCAAGAGTTGACGGTACCCCCCGACGCAGGCGTCCCCCCCCCCCCCCTCCCCCGTGTAAACCTGACCCTGGTGAAAGAACTCGCACAATATCGGAAAATCTAACTGAAGCAAAGCAGTGGGGGAGGGAAGAAGAGGGGCAGCCACAAGAACAGCAGGCGCCACACTTTGCCGGGAGAGAAAAAAAAAAAAAAAAAGGCTTTTAAGAAAAATGCCTTGAGCGGTGTCCGAGCGGTGTACCAGCCGCCCCCTCTGTCCGTGAAAAAAACACATACCGTAATATCCCAAGTCATCGCCCATCCCCGAGCCATCGCCCACCCCATTTTTTGGGCCAATATCGATTTCCGAAAAAACACCGAGTCATCGCCCACCCCTTCAAATACCTCAGCGCGGACTCTGCGATCCGCGAACACTCATCCTACCCGAATGACGCGGCCGCGGACCTTACAGTTGGAGGACGTCCGTGACAAAGTAAAACGAAGGAGGGAAAGACACTTCTTTTTGTTTACGCATTTCCTCCGCGAGCGACCCCAAAGTGGTCGTGTATCCGTGCGAAAAGAAAACGACGGAGATAACAAAATAAGAGTTTGTTAATGTAACCGCGGAGTGTTAAGTCAAAGTCTGTCTCCGCCTAAGTAAGGACACCGCGAACCCGCTCCTTCTTCCCGCCCGTCGCGACCTCGGTTGTGCAATATTTTAGGCAAACCCATCGCGTAAATAAAGCTTTGCTGGAACGCCCTACACAGACGTTTGCAGAGCGTCCCAACCGTGCATTGATAGCCCGCCGTGCACGGGCGCACGTATGTACGCACCAAACAAGAAAGTTGCGCAAGAGCTTGCGATTGACAAGGCGCCCGACTTGGCCCGACGCCAAAGTATTTGCCAACGCGACCGCCGGCTTTCCCGCTTTCCCAGGATTGCTCTTGGTCGCTTCTTTGGTCCGCTCGCTCGCTCGCTCGTTGCGCCTGGTCAGTTTTTCTATTTTCTTGTAGACTTTTCTTTCTTTTTTTTTTTACTAACTAGGAGAACATAGTGGTGACATTCTCTCACGGAACAATCGTTCGTGCTATATGCAGATCGGCAATGTTTTTAGTGCGTATGCAAGCAACGGACTTCGCTATAGTAAAATATTCTTTCGTGAGCATTTTTTTCTATAAAACAATGAAACTAAATCGAGTTTTGAGTTTGATGTATTTCTTGTGCATCAGCGCTAGATACGCAGAGAAAAATAGGCGGTTTTTTCCGCTTTTTTTCAAGTGTTTGTGCTCACCCACCGAGACATGGCCCACCCCACTTCTTTAACGAATTTCAGGCGGTTGGGGGGTGGGCGATGACTCGGGATATTACGGTATACATATCCCTTTTACACGTAATGAACTTCAAGACAGGGAAGACGAGGGGTGGTTCTGGACTTCCTCGCCGAAAGAGGGAAAGTAAACAAAAAAGAAAACGGTTGCAGTTTCTGAGAAAACTTGCCTTAAGCGGTGTGTGTGTGTGTGTGTGTATATATATATATATATATATATATATATTTTTTTTTTTTTTTCATAAAAGCAATGGTTATTACAGAAAGACAATAAATAACTTTGTGCTGGTGGTCCATTTTTTTAGATCTTGGTGTCGTGGTATTCCAAACCGAAAATTGATTTTTAAAATAAACACCGAAAAAGTATGCCGAATTTTGAAAAAATAGAAACCGAAAACGCGGAATTCTAGATATAGTCAATATGTTGTTCGTTATAAAAAGTACTTTTTACATGCATTTTTATTTAAATTTTCCGCGAGTTCGATATCGACACTAATTCGCTGTACCTGGGCTCGTTCTAAACGGGTTTCACTGTACTTAGATGTCGACCGTCAAAATATTTCAGAAATTATTTCGACAACTGTGATGTCACTTCCGTGAAACATAAAATAGTGGCTTTATTATTTCGACGTCCGCCTTCAGTGCCGCTGTCGCAGGGTGGAAGCTGTTTCGTGGTTTCATTTTGTTTAGTTTTCTGATGGTGTTGTCGGTGTTGTGTTGACGTATTCGTGTGTTGTCTTTACTCTTGCATGGGAGTTTGCCAGGTATCTTACAGTAGACCTGCGACCCTTTTCTCGAAGAGCACATGCTCCCTATTTTGTACAGATTTTTTGTGTGGAATAAACTTGTACTTAAAGATGCTTGAAATCTTATCTTGCAATTGGGATTGCACCTGAAGGGCTTTAGGTTAGAATGCATAATGCAAGAATGCAGCGATTCCTTGTGAGGACACACTCAGTTGTTGGTGGTCAAGGGTATCCCAACAGTACCAAACAATATGAACGCGCAGGGCCGCTGCACTGGAATTCTGGTGGTGTCGCACTACTTTCCAGTGGGAGTAGTTGAGCACCACATCAGGTTTTGGCTGGGACTATGCGATTAATATATCAGAATGTGGTCGGCTGCAAGCTTGGGTCCAATTGCTGCATCGGCACTTTGCAGTGGGCCACAAAAAGGCAGTGAGCAAACCTTGGCTAGTCAAGGTGGTGTTGACTTTACTCTGGGTGGTGGCATAAGTCCATATACGGTTCATGGCAAGAACCTTTGGACAGTAAATGGGACACGTCTGAACTCAATGACGGTGATAACGTAACATACCGATTACGACATTTAATTCACAAGACAGCATGCACAAATCACACAATAATAAAACCAACATGGCAATAGAACAATGGTAAAGTGCTGGCAGCATCTGGCTGTACATATGAAAAATATGTTGCTACGTTTCCTCCAGGGTGATCGGTGACAGTGTGTGTTAAAGCATCGCAGCTCGGAGTACGTGGATAGACACCCATTGGGGCTGACTAACTTCCCCCTGCGTAAACACTCGCATCATAATTACTTCCTCTCTTAAAAATCAGCGTAAAGAAAGAAACAAAATACTGGGCTACCTCCTCTTCTTTGAGAGAATGCATTGAAAGTTGATGTAACTGCCCTTCTAAATAGAAAGTTCACTACAATACAAATGATTATTGCCGCACCAAGTTAAAGAAGGAAAAAGGCTTTACTAAACAGGGACAAAATGAACAAAGTAACACCTTTTAAAAAACCATCCTTACACAAAATACAGTGAAACATAATGTAATAAACTAAAATGCGACGCTAAAAAAAATCTACCTACTCTTGTGTTTTCGCTTCGAGAGCAAGCAGCTGTTGCAGCTTAATTCACTTGTCGAGCTGGAGCAGCTCAAGTTCCAGCTCGATACACTGCTGCTGGCCACGAAGCAGCTGCACCTGCAACTGGTGCAGCTCCTTTCTCTCCAGGGCGGCCACACGAGCATTCTTTTCAGGAGCCAACATCGCATCAAAAGCGGCGACGCGGCTTCCAGCCGGTTTCGCTCGGGGGGCCGCAGAGGGGTTGGGGGCCTGGGTGGCGATGGAGCAAATGCCGACTTCATGCTGTCAACCCAGTCCAACGGTGGTGAGGCAGGCGAAACGGGCAAGGCAGGAGAATCTGGACAGGCACAACAGGTAGACGCTGTGAATGTTACAGGCAGGGGGTAGACATGAAAGAATGTGAACCCATTATGGAAATGTTAAACACCAGCTGTTGGTATAATCTGCTTGACGGATGCTGTTCTGCACCTCTTCCAGTGTTGTGGCTAGTTCATAGTTGCATTATTACACCATTTATCTTCATTGGCTTGATTACGGATGGCGGTCCTAAACAATGAAACTTGCCACAATGAACGATGCGAAGGCTAACAGAATCAAACTGGTATAGTACAATGCAAACTGGACTCCAGCCGTGTCTACATAAAGGCGACTTAGGCGCATTGACTCCAGTCACCGTATTAAGTGTCGCTATGTACACGCCATATGCGTTTGGGATGAGCATCGCAATCAAGCCACTAGGCAGAGGTGGGTGGAGACAGAAAGCGCGCATTCTTACAACTAACGTAAACAGCTTGCGTTACATTTTGTGACAAGGAGGATTATGGGAAGGCGCCCGCTGCGCAACTGCTACATTTACTGCAGGAGCGGGTGATATTCGTTGACCCATAATCTTAGTTTTATTCCTATACACCAACTCATGTTTACAAACAAACCGGAGCGCCCCTAGCGGACGCCACCGGCGCCGCGCATGCGCGGTGGATGGTGGGCAAGAAGCCCGCCGTCGCCCATAAACAAACCATTGAATTGCGTTGTTGTCGGCGTCGGTGGGAGTCCCCGTGCTCTTTTTCGCGTTGGAATTGTTGATGCTACGTCCTCCTAACAATGTCTGACTATTTGAGCGGCTTCAGCAAAACTAACGAGGCAAAACTTTGCGTGAATAATGTGACGTGCGCCGATTCATTTCACGTGGACGCCGCAGAATAGGCGCTAAAGCCTGACTCCCACGATGAGATTCTGCTCGCTGTTTTCAGACGCGACGTTGCTCGGACTGCAAAAGCGTGGACCGTAGCTGAGATGGTGGACGTCGATACTGAAAACCGCAAGTAGAATCGGGCATTACAAGTCGGTGATGGCCACTGGTAACAATAATGATAAACATCTTCTTGTATCTGTTTACACTTAGCCTACTTACCCCAACCAACCTTCAAAAGTGTTTTGAGGCCTGCACTTAGTTCTTATCGCAATTACCGGGTCAACGTTTGGTTTCCGGGCCGCTGTCGTTTGAACGAGCTGACGACAAAAAGCAGCCAAGTTTGAAAGAGCAGACGACAGTTCGAACGCATGCGTAATGGGGTACGGGCAAGAAGCACCGCGTCCCGCGTCAACAAATCACTCGAACGTCACGTTGTCGGCGTCTGTGTGAGTCTGCCTACTCTTTTTCGCGTTGGAATTGTCGATTCTACGTCCTCATCGCAATGTCTTACCACTTCAATCGCTTAAGCGAAATTATCAAGGCTCGTTACGCCGCTAAACTCTCCGTAAATAATTTGACGTGCGGCGATTCATTCGCATGAACGCCGCAGAATGGACGCCAAAACCATGATGAGATTCTTCCAGCTATTTTCGGTAGCGACGTCGCTCGCGTTGCGAAAGTGTAGAAGGTAGCGGCGATGATCGACGTCGATACTGAAAATCGGAAGCGGGAACAGACCAAGCGTAACAAGTCGGTGATGACCACCGGTACCAATGATCAACATCTTGTATCTACTTTTTACACCGAGCCTACTTAAGTCTTTTGAGGTCTGCAATTACTTCTTATTGCAATCACCGGGTCAAAGTTTGGTCTACGGGCCGCTTTTGTTTGAACGAGCAGACGACAAAAAGCAGACGTTTAAAAGAGCAGACGAAAGTTCGAACGATCAGGCGGCCGTGTGAATTTGAAGACGCACTGAACCCGTGGGTGGTTCGGACAACTTGGCGGTTTTCTCTCGTTTATGTTGGAACAAAGCAAATACATCTGGCGACCACAAAGTGTTGCCCGCGCACGCAATCGTAGTTCGACGGCGTCTGGTTTGCCCTTTTCACGGCTACTATCCACGTACTCGGACGAACGGAGGGGGCAAAAACACATGAAAACTGATCTTCAAACCTTTCCAGACTCTCTTGGTGCAACCCCCTCGCAGCATTTTGACGAGAAAGCAGTTTTTTTTTTGTCTCGTTTCTTCCAAGGAAACACAGGAATGCATGTCTGGCACGGCGACTTCTGCCCACCGCCACAGACCGGAAGTGCGTCCGGCGCGCCACCACCACGGCGTGACGTAGGAGAGTTGAGTTGGTGTATAAGACAGCTCACCAAAATTGAAATACCAGATAAATAGAAGAACATCAATAGTTTCCTCAGAAATATACACAACGAAATATGCAACCTGGTAGTAACTAACCTCTAAACTAATTTCTATATGTACAGTCATGCAGAAACTAAATAGCTCCAAGCGAGCTGGCGTTTTTCCTTTTCAACAAGACCACGCTTAGAAGACGCGGATAATAACAGCAGTTCCTTTGCGTTGAAGGGCTCCCCCCCTGTTTGCTTCACATAGACGAGTCCTGACGTCAGCACTAGTACGGAGGAAAATCAGAAAACAAATGCTTGCTCGCTTAGAGTTATTTAGTTTCAGCGTGATTGTACATGGCAAATGCAGTCAGAAGGGAAAGCTTTTACCCAGCATCCTGTCAAAGTTGGTGTGCTGGTCGACCATTGCTTCCAGCATGGCAGCTGGCGGCAGTGACAGCACCGGCTGGTCAGCATGGGCACAGTCGCTGTGGTGTGGGTTTCGCAGCCGTGTTGCCATGTGGGACGCCAGTGCCCCCACAAGCTGGACGGAAGGGCTCATGGGCCGGCAGGTACGGGGGCCCCTTCCTGTGGCGTATATCGTGTGACAGCATCCATGAGCTGAGATGTACAAGGCACAACACAGAAAGGACAAGGAATCATGCCACAACTAAGTCAGTAAAATTTGTAGTTTGACGCTAAACTGCAAGAATGAAAAGTTATGACGTAATGATTGTGCTGTTTCACAATCTGTATAGAAAATGCTAGAGGTTCAATGTGATCAACTACAGCCATGCTACCGACATACATAAGTTTTCAAATAAATTGATCCCAGCTTAGCATGCCAGCACAAAGCACTGGTTGACCTCACTGTTTACAAGTAAATGCTTACACTCTATTTCAAAGTTTCATAGAGAGTTTCACTTTCCCTAATCTTTCTCTGGTTTCGGTGACACCAGAATTTGCAGTGCCAGTATGGTGTCCTGCATGATGGTCGGCTGCTGCACAAAGTGGCAGTTGAACAACAAAAGAGAGGAGAGCGAGCTTGCGGACTCCCGTTTTTTCAAGATTCCGAGAGCCTGAACACACGAGTGCGAGAAAGCACGGTCACTCTCCGTGAGAAGGCAATGCAAATGTCTTGTGTGAATCAACCGGAATGTCCTAGACTAAGACAAGTGCCGAGTGTGTTCAAGGTACTTCGTCTCAGGTAAGCACTGGCACCGTTTGCTTTCGTCGGACATTAGCGGTAAGATTTCCACAAAGCTTCGCCCGTTGCTGCTGCTCATTGCGACGTGCATCCCTTGCTTGTTGTTTCGACGGAAGAATCACTTATATCTGGTTCATACTTTAGAGCTAGTTGCTAGTCAATCACGATAAAAAAACATGCTTAAGAAACTTGAATGTGAGCTTATCACAGAAGCGTCAGAAAACCGCCATTGACAGAAATCTCCGCTCCCGAGTTTATTTTTGTCGCTCTCTAGTTACCATTGCTCAGGCAATAAGAGTCACACTGTCACTGCACACCCCTACGGATCTTTATTTTTTTTCATTCCTTCCAAGCTCAAGACAAGATCCGCTGTCGCTCGGCCCGTCGAAACTACATGCGACACACGTCGCAATGAGCAGCAGTGACGGGCAACGTTTTGTGGACCTCTTGCTGCTGATGTTTGACTACAGCAAATGGGGCCGACACTTACCCGGGACGAAGTGCGTTGAACACATCGGTACTTGTCGACGCCTACCCGGTCGATGCGCGCAAGCCATTCACATTGAATGACCGTGCTTTCTTATACTCATGTGTTCGGACTCTCGGAATGTTAAAGTAACGGGAATTTGCAAGCTTGCTTTCCTCTTTTTTTTCTTCAACTGCAACTTGGTGCAGCAGCTGACCACCACGCACGACACCATACTGGCGCTGCAAATTCCGGTGTCACAGAAATTGGAGAAAGATTTGTGGCATAGTGCGGCTGGTCCTGGTGCGACCGTCTGCTGTCAAGGGTACAAAGATGGCGATGTCCCCAGAACGCGCCCCACGCAACCTGCACACAAGCTGCAGGTGAATACTCCCTATAAAGGCTGTTCCTAGATTGTCACAGTTAAGAAATGAGACATGACATACAATTAAACCAGCAACATACAAAAAACAAGTTTTCACAAAAAAAAATAACAGCACCTAAAAAGATTAGTTGCTTGGCTTAATTCAGGTAGTCCCTGCTCGGTGTAGCTTCTATGTGTATTATAGTGCCAGTTTTGTGCACCGGTTTCTATTTACACATTCAGATTGCTTCTCGAAATCAGCTCAAGACAGAGTCGAAACTCATCAGGGTAGGGTGGTGTAGCTCAACCGGAATGCTCACTGTGTAATGGTTGCTTAAATGTTGCACAACACACAAACGCAGGTTGTCGATGTCAGCACAAGCACCAGATAGAGCGACAAGGTACTCTCCTGCGGACGTCGCGGGTGGCCACAGAAAATTCCACTGCAGAGTTAATTAAGTAGACACATTGTGTCTTTATTCTTTGAACGCACTGCATTATTTTCCCGAAAGTAGAAATGAACTACATACCTGTTGCATGGATGTCGCACTTCTCCTCCAAGTCACCTTTTTTCCATCTGGATTTAGCGTTATCCCAACACTTTTTTTAGTTGTTTAACGTCCCTCGGACGGACATGCGGCTAGCAGTTATACTCAGTGCAGTTTTTCTCATGCTTCAAGTTTAGCCTCTTTCGAGGAGTTGTTAGTTCTTTTGTCTTCTATAACTTTCCAATATTTTTTGACAAGTGCTCGGAGGAGATCGCGCTCCTCCCTTGTGTACACAATCCTTCCTTCGTTAGCAGATTCCTTCGGCATCGTTGGAAAAGGCACTGTGGAACTGTGGTTGCTCTGAAGAAAGAAGAAGGGTGGAAGATAATCGTTAGACGTCAAAAGCAAGACAGTCAGACAGATACAAACCTTTGTTTAGGCGCGCGAAGCAAGGACGGAAGGCTGTGCGAGGCTGGCGAGGCGCGGAAAACAGAAGTCGCGGGTGCCGTTGTTGCCAGACTGGAGAACGCTTGTGGCTGTTACCGGCTACAACGCATAAAACATTCGCGCTGCGAAGAAACGCTCCTGCTAACTCGCTCTACAATGCTAGTGAAGTGTGTCGCTTCCAATAAAATGAACTAATATCTTCGCAATTCACACCATAATAATGTTTTTAACTTAACTTTTTACTACAACCTCGTAACCAGACGCTTGTCGTGTCTCCTCGAGTCGCCTCGAGTGGAGGAGGGTTTCTCAAGGAGCTTCTCACTCGAGGAAATGCAGAGGCGCGTCTCTGAAGCCCAATGGCTCCTCAAGTGGAGGCGCGCTTCCTTCCTCCACTCCACTGAGTCGAGGTGAAGGTTTGAGTGGAGGCCCGTTTATGAATACGGCCGTTAAAGTTCAACTCCCTCGGGCAATGCTCCATTGAGGCTACCAAGTTCCTGCCAGAGTATTCCTATATTGTTGTCCTCTTGTACAAGGCTCGCTGCTTCACCGCTTTCCAGGCCGAGTCCAGCGTGTCGGAAGCAATTGCAAATGGTATCTCTCTAACATCTTTCCAGGCATGACTCTGCATCTGGATTGCGGATAACAAGTCGATCTTCAACTCTCCGCCGACGTGCGGCTTGACGAGAAATTGCTCCTCTAAATGCTTTCGGTACCCCTGTTTAGAAGCATGGATGATACCCTGGTCCAGTGGTTGGAGCACCGCCATTTGCTTTGGGTGGCAGGAAACACAGCTCGATGTTCTTAAGCGATACGCTGCAGTGGTGAGCTGAACAGTTATCGAGAAGTAAGCAAACCTTGTGCCAGCTTGTTGTCTATTCATCGTCCCAGTCGCGGAGCCACTTATTGAACAATACGCTGGTCATCCACGCCTTGCCGTTAAATATGTTTGTCACGGGTAGGGGTGTGCACCCTCGCAAACAAATCGGCGACTTGAACTTGCCAATGACCAGCGGCCGCAGTTTAGATGATCCATCTATGTTGGTCGTCAAAAGGATTGTGACGCGAGCCTTGTTCAGCTTTCCGCCATGGCAGTTCTCATTTCGGAGTGTCAAGGTCCTGCCTAGAAGCAGCTGCCGAAATAAAGCAGTCTTGTCCGTGTTATAAATGTTGCATGGCTTGTATTTTTTCATGATTGCCGGCCAGTTGTCGCTTACCCACATCTTTACGCCTTCCGTATCGACGGCACACCTTTCGCCAGGCACAACTTTTTCTACAATCGAGTAGCGGTTCTTAAAGGGACCATGAAACGACTGTGAAATCGAATTTCATCCACCACACGTCATAAAGGTTTGAGACGAAAACCAAAACACAAAACTAGAGAGCCAAAAAAATTTATACCTTCTTTCCTTCGAAAGTTCTTTGCCTTTTCACTGCGATGCATCCGCAGTTCCAATGCACGTTGGCCAAATCCACGTCACCTATTGGATAAGAGCCTACCTCACCAGCACCGTGATTGTAAACAATAAATAACTGGTGAATGTTTCTTCAAAGTTTTGTTGAAGAATATTCTGATCCACATTTTGTTGAATAATTAGCGGTGTGACGGAAATTGCTGAATTTTATAATGTTCGGAACTGTGCACCACCTATCGTGCGGTAAATGAAGCAAAAGAAAGATAAGACTGCGCCTGCGCTCTTTCGCGGTTCCTGCTGTCTGCTGCAAAACATGGTGTCAGTGGTAATCGCTCACGTGGTCGGCGTGGTGGAAGCTCATTGTTCCGTGTGGAGCGCCATCCTTGATTGAATCTTCGTTGTGTCGCAATAACCCAGCCCAGGTGAAAATTCAAAGCGGGACCACTTGTAAATGGTGCCACTTGTAAGTGGCGCCAGTGTCATAAACCATTTGTAAATCCAACCAACCACAGATATCGAGTGGACATTCACCGAAGATCCGCGAATCTCCAGTGGACAGCCGTCGGATATACAAGTGGTAATCAGTCGGGCACCTCAATACTCACCCGTGCTCAGATTTTCCTTGTTCTGAATTATGTCAAGGAACAACCACGAGCCAATTGATATTGGCCAAATCATTATATTGCCCCTTCTGTCATACCCTTTACACATCAGTGCTTCTGGCGACCCGGCGCATCTTCGAGGTTTGTTGTTAAACCTTTACGCACCGAGAAACCTTGTTGCCGTGTCATATAGAAGCCGTCTTGCCATTGCCCTAAAAAAGAATTTAGAGAAGAAAAATCTGAATGTACAATGCACAAGCTCCACGTCCCTTTTTTTTTTTCATATGTCCATAACCGCCAAACTGACTTGCTTAACACAGCTGTCATATCAAGACTGGCACTTACCACCTTTTTGCATCGAGACGAAAGCAATCCATTCGTACTGGGGCTTGTTTTCAGTCCTTAGAGTGTTTGAAGGTCACCACAAAGACAAAACATACGACGAACGAAGCACGCGAGCCAGCGGACGCCGAAGGAGTCCGCAAAAGGCTCGAGCAATCGCAGTGATTCGGCAGTGAATGAGTATGTTCGGCAGTGAATATGAGTACAAACATTTTTCAAGATACTGGCATAATATTTATGCAAGACTCGTTTTAAAATGATCATCTCTAATATTTTACAATTTTGTACATTATATTGCCAACCATTTGGTCGTGTTCAATTCCTATTACTCGCCATTTACTCGGGGCAGTGCAGCTCGTACATAACCCGCTGTTATACCGTGCATTCCAGCGAAGTGATGCGCTCCGGCGAGAAAGCAAACGAGCGTTGGAGAAGAGAAAACTGCGCTACTTCCACGAGATGGCGCCACCACCATCGCTGCGCTTGTTCTTTATTACTGCTTTTGTGTTTTGTTTTTGCGCGCATTGTTAAGACCCAGAAGGTCGAAGGCTTTAATAAAATCAATGAACACTCCTACGACCCTTCTTTTTTTTTCTTAAAATGTTGTAATGTATATTCTTTCTGGGCTAAGAGGGCTAATTTCGTTGATTGCTTGTTTCTGAAACGAAACTGGGAAGATGAGAGTAAACTGTGCCTATTTGCGAATTGTTCTAGACAGGACGGTATTACTTTTTCGGAGCATATATATATAAAAAAAAAAAGAAAAATTGTAGTATTATAAGACCGCGCGCTGGCCAGCTAGTCTTCGGGGTGATGAGGTGCCGTTCACCTAAAGGCAGGTTCGCCGGGACATCGCTGGATGTGTGAGGTCCGACTCACCGGGCTGCGGTGTGGGTTCCGGGAAACGGCCGGTCATTTCGGAGCGGCTATTCCTCCGACGATATCAGATCCCGCAGGAGCAAGCCAAAAGACACGTTCGTTCTGGTTGTGGTCTGAGCTTGTCCTCGAGCGATCAGCCCGATCGCTCGCCTTTTATTGATTTTATAACAATGGGAACCGCTACCCAATCAGTGCACTCGCGTGATATGATCTGACATAACTTTCTCTTTTATGCATCGCTACAAAAATGTTTTATCTGCTATTAAAATGCCTGTGAGATGCACAAAAAAACAAGTCATAGCTACATAGGACGCAAACAACGGAGTTGAGTAATGACTGCAAGATACCACAAGTACCTTGTGTGGCTGATGAACAGTTCTTTCTTTCACAGCATTTTGCAATAAACTTATATTTCTAGTAAAGAAATGCTAGGCGTATATTCGCAGTAGCCGTTTAGCACGCTTGTAGGATGCCAGGATGTTCACAGAACTCAACCTGCTGCACTTCGAGAGTAATCGAGGTAACGTCAACCGAATACCAGTATTAGTCTTTCAGGTGCATGCACAGTTTCAAAGTGCTTTGGGTACCAGCTTATGTGTCACCCCCAGTAGAAGCTGCGCTCGCTCGTTTCCCCCAGCGCCCAACGCTTGTTTCCTTTTGTCAGGCTCCCGGGCCACGGATGTCTGCCCCAATGACAGCAAAGCACCTGCGACGTTTTCTAGTTGAGCGGGGCAAGAAGCGTAAACCAAGTGATGGGCACTGTCATCGCGGATAAAGCAGATTAACCGAGCCTAATTCACTCCTTGTGTTGGCTGCTTGGGAGAGGGGCCTGTACCGGAGAGGTGGCAAAAGGGTTGTAAGGGGGGAAAGGAGGACGAGAAAGGAGGAAACGGAGACAGTGGAAAGTGCAAAGTCCTTAGATGTTGCTGGATATTGATAAAAAAAGGGTTTATTTATTTTTACTGATTTAGTTCCACTGGAAAGAAAAGAAGTCATCCAGTCAAGAACGCACAGCTCAATACGGATACTTGATACTTTTTAGAAAAGTCGACTGTGAGGAACACAATCGAAAGCTTTGGCAAAATCTATGAAGTTGACGTTTTAGTGACCGTCGTTAGTGTTGGCATGAAGATCAGTAATGAATTCGAATAGTTACATAATGCATGAGTGATTTTTTCTAAAACCGTGTTGGTTAGGGGGCACAGAAGGATCTGCGTGCATATGATGTGTTTCATGAGTTTACATGACACACTGGTGATAGATATTGGCCTAGAAGAAGGATTTAACAATGGGCCGGCTTCAAAGATATGTTTTAATGAATAATGAAAGATTCGAGGCTTTGAATATAATGGCAGTACAGGTGATACCATTTTCCTTGTTACTTGAAGAAGTTTAGAAGAGATATCTGGTCTTCTCCAGGAAAGTTGTGCAGCCAAAGTTTTTTCTATTTTGAAATGCCTTGAGGCTAGAAGTGCAAAGTTTGAAAGAGCTTTGAGTTTTAAGCACCAAGCTTCTGTTGAACAAAAGAATGAAAAACTCATGTCACAAAGGTAATTGTAGTTGAAAACATTTGAGACTACTTCTTCGTACAAATTGCTATTGACAATACATGGCTGTGAAATTAACATTTATGCACAGATAACATCTTGAGCTTTAGACCAAGGCACAAAAAAGGCAACAAATGCAAAAGCAAAATGCCAAAAAGAATCGGGACCAAAGGCTATGTAGCGATACTTGCAGTCAAATACCTAACAAGCCCCAAAGAATGTAAATATACAAGTAAAATGATTTACAGGTCAACTGCGAAGAATGAACACTCTCTAGACTGAAAACGGTGGGAGAAGAAGCAGGTCAAGAGTTCGACTTTGCCAAAAATATGTATAACTATGACCACTCATAGTTGTTGCGAAGCTCGACAAAAATATTGTATTATTAACATCTAAGTACATACAAGGATGCAGAGACTGGCAAAGCTTATGCAGCCTCTTTTCAGGTTGCTTGTTGGCCACTTTCAATTGACTGGCATTTCCAAAGTCGGTCACGTCGTACATACGCGACATGATGTAGACGTGGCGGCCGTCCACACCTGTAGCGGACAGAATCTGCTCTGCCCTTACGTACACACCCCCCAGCTTGAAAGCAGCCGAGTCTCGTTTAGAGGGTGCCCTATATTCCAAGCTGTGAATATCATGACCGTCGACCCACACCCGGTCATGCTCGACAACTTGGTGGACCCAGTGAGATGTGGAATCTCTCACGAGCTGACACACATACTCGGTCACCTGCCTAGGTTTGCCAAGCAGTTGCAATCTGTTTCACATGTCTTTCTTCACTTGTAGGTAATCTTGAACTTGGTCAGAGGACATGTTCCTCAGCCGGAAGAAGTTGTTCCGAAGGAGACATCGCGAAAGGATCTGGAGTGGTACGCCGTTGAAAGACGACACAAGCTTCAAAATGTGACCCATGTTGGATTCGAGGCGAAAACACGACAATGCCCAGAGCGGACTGTGTAGTAAAATAGCTTTCGGGAGGTGCAGGAGTGTGTGGACATTTGACGTCATCCGTGGCTCACCATAGAGGTATTCCATCATGACCACGAACTCTATCATTTTTGTCGTGCCGATCTTCACATCGTCCAACATTACCTCAGTCTTGCATAAGAGGTACAGGGCCGTGACAGACAGCTCGAAATGCTGGTAGTATGTCTCGTGCAGTGCGTGTTTTAAACATGGCAAGCAGTAGTAAAAAACCCAACACTGCCATTTGGCGGCTTTCCAGTATCTCCTAAGCTTCAGTGCTCATGGAGGTCTGTTGATGCACTGTGGTGGTTTGAGGCCACATAGCCGCTTGTTGATTCGTCTGATCGCCAATGTAATACTCTTCCTTTACTCCTGCGAACCAGAGTTTGGCAAATTGGCGAGCAACCCCGAGTAACGCACAATGTATACACGAACTCATCTCTGTTACGTCACGGCGCGGTGGTGGCGCGTCGGTCGCACTTCCGGTCTGGGGCTGTGGGCAGAAGTCCCCATGCCAGACGTGTATTCCTGCGTTGTTTTGAAAGGAACCAGACAAAAACCTGCCTCTCGTCAAAACGCCGGGTCTGGGGCCGAACCAAAAGTGTCGAGAAAGGTTTGAAGGTCAGTTTTCATGCGCTCGGTTCGTCCGAGAACGCGGATATGTCCAGTGAAAAGGGAAAACCAGACGCCGTTGGACCACGATTGCTTGGGCGGGAAGCACTTTGGGTTGAATTCACGGATACTGGTCATCAGATTTATTTGTTTTGTTCCAAAATGAACTCCGGAAAACCGTCAAGTTGTATGGACCACCTGCGGACTACGTTCAGTGCGTCTTCAAGTTCAAACGGTCGCCTAATCGTTCGAACTGTCGTCTGCTCTTTCAAACGTTCCTGCTTGTCGTCTGCTCTTTTAGAGGACACCGGCCCGTGGACCAAACGCGAGCCCGGTACTTGCAAGCGATAAGAATTAAGTGCAGGCCTTAAAATACTTAAGTTTGAAGGTTGGTAAGCAGGCTCGACGTAAACAGTAGATACAAGGAGATATTGATCATTGTTACCAGTGGCCATCACCGACTTGTTATGCCTGATTCACTTGGTTAGATTCTGCTTGCGATTTTCAGTATCGACGTCGACCATCTCAGCTACGGTTCACGCTTTTGCAGTTCGAGCGACGTCGCTACTGAAAATTGCGAGCGAAATCTCATCATGCGAATCAGGCTTTAGCGTACGTTCTGCGGGGTCCACGCGGAATGAATCGCCGCATGTCAGATGATTCACGCGAAGTTTTGCGGTGTAACGAGCCTCGTTAATTTCGCTGACGCTGCTCAAGTAGTCAGACATCGTTAGGAGGACGTGGAATCAACAGTTCCAACGCGAAAAAGAGCGCGGGGACTCGCACCGGCGCCGACAACATCGCATTTCAATGGTTTGTTTATGGGCGACGGCGAGCTTTTTGCCCACACCCCCATCGCGCATGCGCGGCGCCGGTGGCCTCCGCTAGGGGCGCTCCGGACGCTCCGGTTTGTTTGTAAACATGAGTTGGTGTATATAGTCGGGGTTAAAACTCCCAATGATGTCAAACCCTGGCACATTGAGCAGTGGCGAGGGCCCTTTCATCCCACTGACGATGCGCTGCGTTGCTGCTGCTGTCGACATGTCCTGAATCATCCCACGCTCGCTGCGGTCTTGCCTTACTCTCCGCTTATGGTATACTTAACGCACCCTGTAAGAACGGGCGAATAAAGTCATTAGTCATTTACTAATACAACTTTAAGGTTTTGTTATTTTACCATTGATGTTGACTCCAGGGTGAAGGCACCATGAGCAGCCGAAATACCCGTTAAATTGAATGACGTTCTGCATTGCAGCCCTTGCAGGATCGTCTGCTACAGAGCTGATGCAGTACACCTGAAACAAAAAGATGTTTGTCAAAACTTTAAATTTTTAAACACAATGAGTAGCAATTATTAACTTAAACTATATCTGAAGGGAAATCTGGGAGGGCCATCTACGGCACCCAACTACGTTTTAATACAGAATGTATTATATACTTTGGGTGTGATATCATGCAGCGACAGTATACGGCACAAACATTGCGAGACCACTACCACTTGACCAGTCCGCCAACTCCGTCGCATGCATTTTCTTATGTCCAGATGCAGAAAAGAACCACTGGGCTTGTGGGCAATCATTCTGTGCAAACTGGTGAAGCTGGTAGCATTTCTTAAAATGACTGGCGGCTCCCTCACTTACGTACGTCACGTGCGAGTATGTCGCAACATTGTCTTCAACCCACTCTAACGTTTTCTAGAGCCAAGCACGTGAGAGCGATGTCGTCACGCAGGCCCTCACTGATGATAGCAACGCCGTTTGTAGATTTTCTTGACACTGCACATGTAATTGTCGTAGCTTTTGTTTCTTCAGTGGTAAGCTTTAACTTTGTCAGGAAGCACAATGGTCCAGTTTTCAGCAAAGTCAAAATGAAAGACAATGCTCTCGCATTGCATGCAGCTGCTTTTCATCGTAGATCGCTTTATCTTGTGTGTGTCGGATATGGTCGTGAAATATCCAACTTTCAACTGTTACTTGAACGACTTTTAAGAAAGTCTCAAAATCCAATGTTTCTTCTTTTTTTTTTTTGTTTCACAAGGTTGCCGGACTCCCATGTTGTAAGCGCAATCTCTTCATCCTCTGGGGTATGAAGTTCCTCGAGTGTAAGAGACTGGCCTATTGGGCAGTAATCACAGTCCCCTTAAAGACACAGACTTGTGAGTGGATCGCACAGAAATGCTGAGTTCATTTCACTAGTGTTGACTGTAACATTTTGTACAGCAGCAATTCAAAGGTAATAATTGGCGCAGTGCACACAAATGCACACTTCTTGGTGTGGAATACATTTGACCCATCTAGGCCACAAGGAATAAAATTTGGTTTGCCCAACGCCGGAATTGGGATGCTTGTCTTTTTATACACGGAAGGCCTCTCGAATTTAGCGTGTCAGGAAGCGCTTTGGCACAAACGTTTTCTCCCCGTCGAGCATGACAGAGATTACGTCTTCTGGTTGGGACCTTGGTGCGAACATTGCAACTCGTCTTTCGTAACATACTCTAGGGCAGCAGACAGTTTCTCAGGGCTCGCCTTGCACCTCGTGTAAGGATCCAGCTCATACCACATGCCATGCTTTTCCTTATCTAAAACACAAACACTGTCGCCATGTTAACCTTTCTTAGGTTAACATGGCGACAGTGTTTACGCTCTATTGTATTTAGGCGGAGCTCGAGTATTTGGAGGTTCTGCTTTCTGCCTGATATTATCGCCCGCAAAGCCAGTGAGTGGGGTGGCGACAGGCACGACTGCTCAGTAAACAGGCATTGGCAGCCATATTTTGCTGGTTGAAGCGAACCCCCTCATCCTTGACAGCGAGCGGGGAAATGTGAAAAAGACTGTATCGGCCATTTTGCCAGAACTAGCGACGAGCGTCGCCTGCTACTTCCGTCAACTATTGCGCCATAATCGTGACCTTTGCGAGGAAATGACTGTTGCTAGCCACAGAACACAATCACGCAGGAAGGGAATGCTTGAATATGTTTTTATTCTAGATGTAAGTCGGGGATATATATAAGAGAGATAGATGTAGTTAGAGGGTAACAGGGCCATATATGTAGAGTGTTTGGTCAATGGGAGGTGCAGGCAGAGTCGGGGCGTGCGGCAGAGTCAGAAAGAGGGCTTGGCATGCTCTCTTGACCAACCAGAAGCCGAAAAGAATCCCCTAGCGGTGGTAGCGGCAAACAGTTCTGCTCAAAAGTCTATGTTCGTATATGGTCTTAATAAGCGCGTAAGAGTGAAGTGTAGTAACTCTTTGTGGTTGAAAATAGGGTACACGTGTTGTTTTGATCATGATCATGCAGAAAGATGTAAGAAACGAAGGCGCCACGCAAATCTGTTTTGCGCAGACAGAGTGTGACCGTTCGGACAGCAGATTCCCGGCCCTGGGCGCTTGGCCTACGAATCATGTCGATTGTTCCGCTAGTCTCACTCTTCCACCATCATTTTGGATTAACGTGATTGAAACGTCACGTGTACCATATTTTCAGCCATTGAGAGTTACTCCAATGCAGTTATCAGGTTTGTTTCTCGCGACCACCGCCAGGGTATTATTTCCGGCTTCTGGTTGGTCACATTCAACTTTCTGAAGACGCCCTGGAACACGCCCAGCCCGCTTTCGGCCAATGGCGCCTCCTCATTTGTCTCCTATATTTCCCAACGAATGGCCAAACTCTCTACATTTACGGCTCTGGAGGGTAAGAGAGAGGAGCATATGGTGCCGTAGGAAAATAAATTAAACAAAGTTCCCAGTGGCCTATGGCTGCAGGATCTTTTCTCGGATCACTAGTTCGTAATATGATAGCTCTTTGTACACAGTAGTTTCTCCTCAATTTTAGTTTGTGAACGATTTCTATAGTTATCAATGGCCTCATCTGAATAAAAATATATAAAAGATGTGCGTTAGTTTCATGAAACTGGAACTCAGAGTTACTTCTTGTATAGGGCACTGCTAAGTGTAGGCTTTGAAAAAGGACCCTACTTTAGGAAGTTGTTTCTTCTTTCTCAATAAAATAATGCAACATGTTTTCATTAAAAATAAATGCCAAAATAAAGTACAAGGTACTCAAAAAAAAAAAAAAAATCTAAGGTGGTGTTTTGTTTTTATTGGCATTGGAAGTTTTCGTTGTTTGATTTTTTTCCCATGTTTGCAAAAATATATCACGACTATCGTATCACTTAGATACCTTACTTATTTTTTAAATAATAGCCATATATAAGTAGAATATTATCTGCAAATTATATGATAATGTTTAAATTATTTCATTAATACAAAAGCCTCCAAATTTTGCCATTTGTTGTTTGAGCGGGCATGTTTGGCAATTTGTAGAAAAATAAATAAAATTTAAATAAATATTTTTTTTTATATTACAAGCAAGCTGTACCCATAGTTTGCGTTTAAAAAGTATTAGAATTCTCCTAATGTTACCGTTGTACAGGGTGAAACAAGGAGACGGCAGGCTCTTTAAATCGACCGGAAAATCTACGACTTTGTGCAGCGTTGCCCACAGATGGTCCATTTTTTTGGTAAAATTTGCAAAGAGCGAACTTACCTGAGGAAAAAGTAAAAAAAGAAAAAGGCTTAGCTCCTATGGAAACGCAGCGACGCCACCGGTCTTCAAACAACACGGCGCCGTTTCGCACGGGACACTAGAGATGGCGCAACACTGATCTCTATGACAATTGCTGGATCGCGTCTGCCCGCTCCGCGAATGCGGTCACTGGCGGCCATCTTTAGGTAGAGTTATATCACCTCTAGCCAGTGTAAGCTGCTGCAGCCGCTATCATCCATCCATGGCAGATAGCGTTTTGGCAGGTAGGTTGGCAGGCTGCGGTCAAAATAGCGTGGGTGATATTGCGTGCTTAATTAAAATTATTTGACGAAACATGTTTTTAAAACCCGGCGTGAACAGTAGTCCGGTTTTTGAGGACTGGGTAAAAGTTTCACAAAATCGCAGCACCGGGAGAAAAGGAGCACATCACGTATCAAAAGTCGCATCGAAAGAAGCATCGAAAGCAGACGACGGTACGGAGTCTGCTTTTGATGCGAGCTGCGCTGCTTTCCCCCGGTGTTGCGCTTTCGTAGAACTTTTGCCGGGTCCTCAAAGATGAGGCTACCGTTCACACCGAGTTTCAAGTATCTGCTTCGTCGAACAACTTCAATCAAGCACGAAATGTCACCCACGGTACAGTGTACTAGATCTACGGCTATTTTATGGCAGCCTGCCGCCATTGCGCTGTCCGCCATATTACTATGATGGCTAGAGATGATATAACTCTACCTAAAGATGGCCGCCAGTGACCGCATTCCGGTTCATAGGAGGAGCTGGTCAAACGCGATCCAGCAAATAGACATAGAGATCAGTGTGGCGCAACGAACGAACATACGGCGCAGAGAGCCAAAGCAGACGATCTTTTCGACTCAAAAGCGGCGCGCGTTCCGCAGGCGGCGACAGTCGCAGAAACCAAAAAGACAGGCGCGGTAACAGCAAGGAACTGCAGTCCCTTGTCTGCAAAAGGGCCGGCTCTCGGCGTCGTCTGCTCGTTCGTTGGCGGCAGTTGGCGTCGCGACCGCTTGCGCCATCTCTTGTCTCGCGTGCGAAGCGGCGCCGCGTTGTTTGAAGACCGGGTGCGTCGCTGAGTTTCCATAGGAGCTAAGCCTTTTTCTTTCTTTACTTTTTCCTCAGGTAAATTCGCTCTTCGCAAATTTTACAAAAAAAAAAAAAAAAAAAAAAAAGCACCATCTGTGGGCAACGCTGCAGAAAGTCGTAGCGCGATAGGTTAAGAAACCGAATTTTCCGGTCGATTTAAAGAGCCTGCCGTCTCCTTGTTTCACCCTGTACTTATTAACCCTCAAACGTGCCCCCTCCATCAGTGCGTTTAATGCAACTGTCCACCCTTCATGCGTTACGATTTTTCCTGTCCCCAAATATTTTTTTTTCTGATCAAAACTAAGTTTGGATCTGTTTATACCAGACACTAGAAAATAGGATATAAAAACATTGGTTGATTTAAAACTGTCGACCAGCTACCCTTTGGTCGATCTTATCTGAAATCACCCAGCAGAGTGTCGAAAGTCATGTCTAAACTCAAAATGTAACTTTGTTCAGACATTCCACCTCCCGTGTGTAACTGAACACTTTGTTAATAGGAAAGCGTTTTATAATGCAATGTGTGCACCGCACGGCAAGCTTTTGCCCTAACGCGGGCGGGCGGCAACATTTCCAAACAAAAAAGTAGGTAGAACAAGCAAAGTTGGCTATAAGAACACTAGCAAACGAGGTTGCCATGAAAATATTCAGAACTTGCTTCACGAGTCTGAAGGACAAAGAGCAAAATCCCGCTCACCGCTGCTGCCACGGAACGGTGTTGCTGGTCGACCCCAGCATGTTGCGGTTTCCCCAGGCTTTTCTTGGACGCATTGATTGAAACAAGATGTTGGCAAACTTGATGAAAATGTCCCATTTTCACATCCTCCTACTCGCATCACACACATGATCTCCCAGGAAAAACAAACACCTATTGGTGTCACTAGCGATGGGGTGTTCTAACCTTCAAACCGAAACTATAAGTAAAATTAAAAAAAAGAAATGCAAAAAAAGCCATTAGATAAATAAGAGTATTTTATACCGTATTTACTCGCAGAATGAACACACTTTTTTCCCAAAAAATCGAAGTAACTTCTTATTTTGAACATGATTGTAAACCTGAGACTGGGGCGGAAAAGAGGTAGTAAAAGAGGAGGCAGGCTCTCCGCTTATCTTTCTTATCTCCTTGCGCGCGGCGCGCGACCCCCCCGTAACCAAACTGCGCTGTGCAAAAAAGAAGAGAAAGCACCTCTTTTTCTTTTTTTCTCAGATCCTCGTTTTTTTTTTCTTTTTGCCGCCTTTCGCAAGCTGTTTTGTTCGCTGAGAGCGCTTCTCCGCTTCTCTTTCTTACATTCTTGCGCGCGGCGGCGCGCGGCGGCGCGCGAGCCCAAAATCCAGACTGCGCTGTGCAAAAAAAAAAAAAAAAAATTTTTTTTGCTTTTGTTGGATTTTAGCGAATTATTTTAACGTCTTTTGCAAGGCATTTTGTTCGCCCACGCTGCCCATGCATTCGCGACCTCCCTGCACTAGGATAGGAAAGTGGGGGGGGGGTAAAAATTTTGACATCGGAACTGGAAATGCGTTTATTACGCGAGTGAAAAAAAAAAAAAAGTCAAAATTTTGAGAGCCGACTTGGGGGGTGCGTTCATTACGTGAGTGCGTTCATTGTGCGAGTAAATACGGTATACACATAAAAAAATGCAGAGAGAGGGCAAAAAAAAAATGAATAGGAATAGTATGAGTTGCATCACATGGTAATGAGGTGGCCAGTGAGCCGAGTCTTTTGTTGGCGTTCCCCGCGCCCTTGAAAAAAACAAAACACTCCAGGGTCAACTTCACTGTACCTGCCCGCTTTCCCCCTCAAAGAGAAAAAGAAACGTTTAATGAGCAACTCTCGCAGTTGCTCATTAAACATTCTCGTTTTGATGAGTTGAATAGAATCAACGTGTACACATCCTAGGCATAAAAAATGTTGAATAAATAAATGGGCTGACTGGCAACTTACCATCCCTTGTAGCTCCGGTAGTCGCAATCCTGATATTTCGGCGGTGACACTGCCAGGTGGCAGCCGTCCAAGGCTCCGGTGGCGCTTGGGAAGCCACACACCGTCTCGAACTCCAAAATGGGGTTGTGGAGTTCGCTTTGCCGCACCATCGTCACTGTTGACTTCTCCAGCTTGGCCACGATCCTACCGCAGAACTTGCGGTACACAATATTGACGGTTGAGCGACCTACGCTAATGAAATGGCCTATCTTCTTTGTCCTCGGTTGTTGAGCATAGTTTGTACAAGGCAATTGCCACACGTCTCTCAACACTGATGGGGGT
This sequence comes from Ixodes scapularis, assembly GCF_016920785.2. Lineage (NCBI taxonomy): Eukaryota > Metazoa > Arthropoda > Arachnida > Ixodida > Ixodidae > Ixodes > Ixodes scapularis. The sequence goes on from NW_024609846.1 coordinate 124,307,368, forward strand.
CTGCATGTTGGTTGTTGTTCCTTCCATCGTTGGGCGGCACACGTCGACCAGGTAGTGAAAGGTGCGTCGCATAACCCGGAAGCACGCTTTGAAGTTCTGGATGCCAAGGTGCAGCAAGGTTGTCTGAAACCAGCTCTTGCCCCTCTGGTTGGACCAGAGCCTGTGTTCGATCCGCTTTACGCTTTGCGCGTCAAAAGTGGCAATCGTGAAAGAGTTGGCAAAGGGTGCCGTCTTCTCAACTTCTCTCTCGCTTCTCGAAGAGTGAAACCTATCTCTAGTGCCGGGTACCGGCTGAAACGTGCCTGCATGAGGCGCATTGCCTCGGCGCAATGAAAATCCATCCTAGATTGTTTGCGTTTTTTTTTTGTCCAATATATGCGTGAATAAATTGAAACTCTTGCAAAAGCACAGGGAATGAGGCAAAAAGAGGAAGAAAATCAGTAGAGTAAGAATAAGGAAAAACAACGAGCGGCGGAAATATGGTTGCCAGACAGACATAAAGATTTCTGCCAATGTGCTCACACATAAAATACTGGTATAAAATATCTCGGTTGCCTTTACATTCACTTTAAGCCTGTTCCTACTATTAATATAGTCAACTGACAATGGCTTAAAAAGCAAAAAAAAAAAAAAATTGCTGTAATATTTTTTGTTAGTTTCGGTTTCGTCTATTGGTTGTCAGCACCAAAGCAATAAACATCACTCGAGCATGCCTTTTACGTGTCGTGTAGCTACTTCCCCTTTAATAGAAGATCCTTCATAGAAAAGCCCATTTAGTGAAGAGGACCTTTATAATGCTGTGTGACACGGGTATAAGCCTATGTGTTTTATTTTTCTCCCTTTAGGTGTTATCTTTTGTATTTTCTTCTGTACACATTACTCATGCTTGAAATTGGGATAGCTAGTACATATTACTCATGCTTGAAATTGGGATAGCTAACTGGCAGGTGTAAGTGAGCCACTGGCAGTGAAAATATTGCATTTGTCTGTTTACCAGAACTATAAAAGCTGGACTGCATGCACTAGGTATCGAGCACTGTTTAAAAGACAGTCTGTTCCATGTGTAGTGCCAGCAAAATGAAGAAAGCCAACTGTATAACAACAATTCCATGCATGTTTCGATACCCAGATGCCAGGAAAGTATATCACGATTCGGATTGGAAGACTTCCAATTACCTACTTTAGACCACAGCTGGGGTTCTTTAAAAGCCCATCGAGGTCTCAGTACTTGAAAGTTCATATTTTGACACTGCAACCGGAAAAAGAATTGGAAGCCGACCTATATTTGAAAACTGCACCATCCTGGCAGGCGTGAGCCACTCGTGGTTGTTACATTTGATCAGAAGGTGGCCAAAAGTTTGAGAGATGCGCCGCAGCAGTTGGGAAGTCACGCTGGACATTGCTGATGCATATCTTCCGAAGACTCGCTCAGGGTCGTACCATCAGTTTGGGTAGACGATCCTCCGAAGTGTCAAGCACAGTGCTTCGCGGCCGGCACGACTACGTCCTGACTGCTGGTCACGAACTCCGGCATCAGGAGATTGTGCACGAGATCATCAAGATCTCCTTCCTCGAACCGAAACTTGTTTGAAAACTCCACTGCTCAGGTTTGCTATATCAAGCAGTCCATGACGCGAACGACACCTGAAGAGCAATTTTTCAGTTGCGTGACGCATTTGATCTTCTTGATCATCGAGCGATAATTGATTTCTCGCAAGGCATCGCTCGGCATGGCACGTCACAAGATCATAGATTTCTTTTCATGAAAGACCACCTAAAACATGGCTGTTCAACAAGACGCTAGACGGGGGCATTGTGAGGTTCTCGCTGCTCGTCTTGCTTCTGTTTCTCTCGTGGTGACTGCGGGCGCGGCTTGGCTTGGCCACTTCAAATCAAATCAAAGTTTATTCAGACAACCGTGCGGAATACAGTGTTCTGGGGGGCCGCCAAAAAAGGCATCGGCATGCCTGACAAGGCGACAGCCCCCCCTCCCCGGCCAGACCATCCAGCATACCAGACAAAATAAAAGTCTCACAGGGGATGAAAACTACTTGATCATGACAGATCAAACATAAAACCCAATAAACAGCAAAGAAACACTCTATGCCAGCGGCGTAGACTTTCTATTTTCCCGGGGAGGGAAGGGGGGGCGGGGCGGCTGGCGCAGCTTTTTTTTACACCGGCAATTATCAGTAGTTTATTTTAGGGGGTACATTTTACAGCGTACATATATCGCCATGTGTCCGTCGCTCTGTGTCAATAGTGAGTTTTTGTAGATAGTTTTCGCCGTCACGCAATGCCTTCCTCAACCCGTTACGATACCCGGAACTCTACAGCTGAGGCCGTCGGCATGCAGGCGCTGTAGTGGCTTTCTCGTTGCGGAGGGCTTAGCGGAGGGGAAAACGCAGTCTACGAAAACTCCTATTGTCAATCACCGTGCAAGCGTAGCCGTGTGTTCATCGCCGGTACCATGGCGCATGCGCCGGCGAGCACAAAGCTGGAAAACAAAATGCTTGTGCCAGCTGCGAAGTTGCAAGGGGTAGAACCCACACTACCCTGTGCTTGTGAAGCAGTAATCCACTCGGCTCGGGTCTTTTTTTTTTATTACATGGAAATAAAGCCTGCGGCTGCAGAATATCAGGTTGAATGCTCATTAACAAGACAACGCACAAAGCGCTGTTCAAACGAATAGAGGCTCAACCAAGCAAACACTTTGGTCAAACAGGTATGTATTAAGGGAGTTTTACAGATGCGGCAATTACACAGGTTATCCTGCAGCATGAAATGCGATTTTTCTGACAGGTGTTTGTTTGATTACGTCGTTCGCCACAAGATCTAAGTCTACTTGGAGAGCAAGCTCGTTACATGGTACATAAACAGCGTCTCAATAAGGATCATGGCCCGGGGGGGCACGAGCCCCGATGCTTTCCCATAGTCTACGCCTATGCCCTATACAAAGACAAAAAGAACCAAGGAACTAAAATCAGATTGTCCCTTACAATAAAAAAAGTGATGCACATCAATTTTTATGTTTGCACAAACACGGTAAGCAAAGGGGCCACACAACATAGTACAGCCAGGCAGCCATCTCTACAAAAGAATTTCTATAAACCTACAAAGAATCACTACACAAAAAATACAAAAAAAAAAAAAAAACACATGTTACTTTTGAAAGGACAATAAATGAACATTTATATTTTTCTTTAAAGCTTGTATAGACACAGCTCTTTGAATAATGGTCACGAGATCAGGGTGTTCATTTAGAAGTACAGGTATTTGATCATCTAATTTTTGCATGTCATAGTTTGTGCATATTTTTTGCTTTCTGTAGCTTGTGTGCCGAAAATTGTATGGATGATTTTTCCGACGATACATACTGAAAAAGGCAGTTGGTTCTAATTTCACCTGATTATAGATCAATAAAGATAACTTCTTATTTACAACATTTTGCATAGTTAATATTTTGTGCTTTCTAAAGAGCAAAGCAGGGTGACTCCGGTACGGGGCACACGGTTGAAGCAGAGAAAGGTGTCTGAACGACGCGCGCCGAGGCGGAAAATTTTTGCTCGGGCTTTGTGAAACTCCCGGCAGGTGGCATGCTGGTGTCCGAGGTGGCCGTTTAGGACCATTGTTGCCGCGGTCATTGCGGTGGCAACGACGGCGATAAATATTGCGCCACGTATGTAAACGACCTATATCTTTTTTTTTTTTTTTGCTGAAGGAGATTTGAGGCTTTTTTTAGCCACTGCGACATGGGCATGACTGTCTCTTTGCGGAATGTACGCCTGGGCATTGCGCCTGGGCCTGGGTTCACGGTGCTGGGGTCAGCCCATCCAGGGTACGATTAAAGTATGTATTATTATTGTTGTTCGATAAAACACAGCTTCTGAATGAATGATTCGCGTCGATGTGTGTAATTTTTATCTGTTGTATTGACAGGCAAAATTGTTTTGTTTTAAATGCTTACGATTAAAAGTTGTTTTATTTTTGGTTCTGATAGAAAGAGAACGTTCCCGTTTTTTCGGTGGGCGTGATATTTTGTATGTCAACCGTTTGGTTCTGGTAATGAGAAAACGAAGTATCCTTTTTCTCTTTCTTGCTTTATTTTTATGTGTATTTTCTAAGTGAGTGAACTTGTCATTGATGTATTGTTGTTGTTTTGTTTTTTAACGGAAATGGCAGCGTTGGTGTAGATAACTATTCGCGGCTGCTGGGCCACTTCGTACAAGCTTTGACGGACCCGACTTTCTGTATTGTTAAAAAAGAATAAAAGTTATTATTAAAACAAAAGTCTAGCACAGGCGAGTGCATTGAAATCAGTCCTGTGCAATACTATGTTTCACATGTCACATGCACAAAATTTAAGCCCAGTGAAGTAGAGGGTTCACGGCAGTAGAACCGCACTGCAGACTCTCGTGCTGCGAAAACAGTTAGAGTATTTTGTCTCAAACTTCGTAGCGCACTAAATCTATGCACAGTATACCCCTCCACTGTTAGAGCCAGCTAGTGGACATTTGTTTAGTATGTGAGCTAGAACCCAAACATTGCAGTCAGTCAGTGAACATTTTTTTCCTTCTCAAGTTTTGTGAGTTCTTTTGTGGGAGTACTGATAGGAGTATTGCCTGTCCAGAGATGTTGATTCATATTTTTTTTCTTGAGCAACGACAACAAAATAGTGTTTTTGACAATTTATTTCACAAGCGAATTTATCATAGGAAGCAAGTATCACAAAAAACAGCTTGGACTTTACACGGCTTTGCAATCTTCCGCAGCTGCTGCGTTTTGTTCTTCATTTCAGATTTTTTTTTGTTTACAAAGCTGCCGCATCCTCATGGCGATGTAGTGATGCAGCAACTGGGCCATGATGTCCTCTTTGTGGTCAACACATGGAAATGCGAATCTGTAGTTTTCCAAGAGATTTTCAATAGTCAGTTCATAGGCATTCCTGCAAGTGGCATGCTTTTCAAATTCTATTTCTGCTGCTTTCAGTAACCAGAAGACTATACGATTTGGGTGCAAAAGCCTGCCTCGAGTCTTACACTGGACAAGGATGCTTTCCGGTTGAGCGTGAAGTGCTGTCTCCTGACTTAAACTTCCTCGGCATGTTGGGCAGGTCGTACACTTGAGGAGCTTTTGGCACATAAATCCAGCCAGATAGTAAATGATGCAGTGAACTGTTTCTGGTGAGGTGTACATTCTACTTCGGTAGCAACTAAGCCATCTATTTTTTGTTTAAGGTTTTGAAGTTGCGTCTGTTGCTTGCTGCTATCTTGGAACACTTCTTTCATATCAGTTAAGGTTAGCACACGCCTATTCTGAGAGCTGCTCACTTCAGTTTCCAAATTTTGGTGGCTTGATCATACTGTAGACTGACAGCATGTTAAACAGCTGTAGGAAAGTGGGCATAGAGGGATGATCGTCCTGACCACCTGCTTGCCTGATGGTCCCAAGAAAACGCTCTTAACACATCTTGATTGAACTTTCCCGTCAAAAGAAAGCTAAATTCGCAGTCCTTAAGCAGAAATCGTGGAAGTTCCAAAGCAGACAAAATTGTCACACGAAGACCCTGTGCAGTCTGCTCAGTCAGGAAAGTTGCACGAGATATCTTTCCAGACACCACCTCCATCTCCCACTTATTAAGCCAATGCAATGAAGAAGCGAGAACTCTCAAGTCCTTGCTCCCTACTTTGACGCCTTCTTTGGGTGACTGCGATTGAGGACGTCAAAGAGGTTATTGAACTTCAAAGAAAATTCAACTGTACCATTGACATTCTCAAGCCCCTCTACACCTTTGCTAGAGTAGTACTCTAGCCCTTTGGCTACACTTCGGCTAAACAATTGCTTGGCCAGCTTTACATGCATTTTTTCAGTGTTTGAGGGATTGATATGTGCATGTGTGATCTTGGGGCAGACACGTAAATATGCAGGCTGCTTCACGTCCTCCTCAAAAAGCTTATCATAGTGTGCTCAACGAACGCGCTCACCATTAGAATACAAAACATTTTCGGCATACAAGCGGTTGCGCACACATTTCATGAGATGTGGAGCATCAGAAAAAACAAAAACTTTACGCTTGTCATCAACAGGGTGCATGAAAAAGTGCTTAGTGTTATGCAGGGCTCCAGTCACTCCGAACTCTTTCCACATTAAACGGTTTGTCGCTGCCCCATCACACACCAGACCATCGACTAATGCACCAGCTTCTTCAAGAAGAAAAATTGCCTTCAAAACAAGCTGTGCAATTACTTTGCCTTTTATGGGGTCTTTGCTTGCAAACACAGCAATAGGCTGGGAGTAATGGTCACCAAACGTGCGGAAGGTAAAAACCAGTCCATGGTCTGCCAGGTCATCACTGGCCTCCACATCATCCCGAAATCAGTGAAGCCACTGTAGGTCATTGACTTTGAGTGAACCCGCATTTCCTTCCTCACTTGCATCTCATCAAAAACCTGTATTCCGCAGCGCTGAAATTCGTCCTTGGTGGCTGTTGTGATTCGGAGAGCCCAATAAATAAAAAAAGAAAGGAAAAGAAGCAGCGCCGAGGCGGCCTGCTGAAAGATGTTGGCTCACATGCCGAGGTGGGGCGGCGAACACCGGCGGGTCCGAGGCGGGAACGACCCGGAAGGAAGGGACGTCTACATCGGCCGAGGTCAGAACGCGCACTCGTTTATTTAGAGGGAAACAACCCGGGGGCCAACCGCCCCGGGGGAGATCCACCTGGGCGCACGGCCCAATGGATGAAGTGTAGCGCCGCCTGGCTACAGCGATATGCAGTGACAGTTCGTGGCGCCACCTGGTTAGTGTGGCGAGCGAAACTAAATGAAAAAATTGAACTACTACAGTGGCCATCTTTTTGAACGCTGAAAAAAATCTTTTGTCAAACCCACATTTAACTCTCACCATGCTTAAAGGGGCACTGACACATCAAAATCATATTTTTTTTTTATTATCTGAATCAATTGAAAACGATGCCAGGACATTACCCTCAAAATTCAAAACTTGGGAATTCAGTATTTGTGAAGTAAAAAAACAATTTCCAAATACCGAATTCGAAGTTCCCGCGCTCTCCGCGCCGGTGCGTTGACGTCAAATATTGCGGAGTCCTGAGAGTCCACTTTCTTTCACGACCCCCTGCTGTTGCCATGGCGACCCAAAGCGAGGAGGAAAGGAGCAAGCGCCGGTAGCGCCGGCGGACCGGTTTTGAGCGCTGTCGCCTGTTTTCCGTTGGAGGATACAAATCCAGGAGACGGCACCACAACGGACTCCGATTTTTGGTATTTCAAAAGGAAGGGCCGTAGTGCGTTCGCAGTTGTGTTAAAAAGACATGTTTTAGGATTGCCGTTATTAAATGTTATAGAGATGTCACCTACAAAGCTTCTAAATTTCATGATTCTTGACGTTATGAATCAAAAGAAGCGAGGAGGCGAGAGGCGGGAGAATCAAACGCCAAAAATAAAAAGGCGCGCGCGCACGTGAAAATTTTTTTTTATGATGCGGTTTTTTTTGCTTGTCTATGACTGCAACTTGCATCGTTTTAGACAGTAAAAAAATACGACCTTTGGGGTGTCAGTGCCCCTTTAAGGGGAGACACTACCCAGAATAGTAAACTTTTGAACCCTTTGCTTGAAATGAATAAAATTTACAGGGTACACTACTGGTCAGAATAAAGGATGCTATGCAAAGTTTCAGCTCTGTAGTTGAATTGTGAAGCAAGTTACAGTGGTTTATATCAGCAGCATCCCATCATTGTTTAGTTTTCCTATCGTTGGATAACTAATGCAATCTCCAACATTTGTTTTCGCAATATATGTAGTCAAACGCCTGTGGAGTGCGGCCATAAAATTTTTTTTTTGCAAAAAGTAATTTATTTTTATAAAAATTATCTTCTGAAAAATCAATTTAATTTCTGGCCTCCCATGTCTTCGACAAAACATTAAAATATTTTTTAAAATATTTTCAAAAGTAAAAAAAACATTTAATGGCCGCATTCCTTATTGAATTTCAGTCAAGAAAAGCGAAGAACGAGCTTTCCCTTTTGTCCTATTACGAAATGATAGGCTGACTAAAACAGAATTTATACAGAAAAAAGGGGACGGAGAAAAAAGCGTTTGAAGTTTCCACACCACTGTTGTTTCTTTAGCGGCTCTGAGAAATCACTAAAACTGTCCAGCAGCGTAGGTAGGACCCTCCTCTCGGAGGCTACCGCTTCCATCTTGCGTCGCTTGTGGGCAACTTTCGACGACTCCAGCGCGCTTGCTCGGGACCTGGCAAGTCGGTGCAGAGTTGCCTTGCCTGCCTGGGACTTGTGGTGACTTCCGGCCTCCATCTTCATTTCAAGCAGGGCCCTTTCAAAGCCCTTTGGTCCTAGATTATACTCTAGGACTGCAAGGGCTACTGCAGTCTCTACTGTCTGGAGAGAAGCAAACTCCGTCTTCGGACACCTCTTCCAGATGAGAGCGTTGAAGGACTCGTTGGCATTCTGTATCTTCATGCGTGAGCATCTGGCCAACAAGTCCTTCTGTGCCAAGCGATTGTACACCGGCACAAGTTCCTTGGCCACTCCTTTGGAGAAGGCCGGCCGGTGAGGTTTGGCAACTGACGGCTTTCCAGCTGCCTGGAGTGCGAGGTGACGGTTGTGGTGGCACCACGACTCTTCCCCTTTGGGGCACGCCATGTGTCTGGGCTCTTCATTGGTGGAATACATATGCAGCAGGGTTACAAAGACCCCCGCTGCATTGCTGTCACATCTGGGGCATTCTTCTTGAGGGCACTTGCATAGTAATTTGTCATTTTTTTCATTATAACGTTCGTCAGCTTGCCCCGTCCTCCCAGTCCTTTCTTCAGTTTCTCCATTCCCGCGTAGAGCCTCTTTGCGATATGGTTGATGCAATCTTCTTTGCTCATATCCTTGTCATAGAGGTGCAGTGCAGAAACACGGTTGAAGGCTTTGGAGTTGCCGTCACAAAGCACGGTCACATACTGCAGCTTGTGTAGTTCCACCGACCGGCTGAAGATCAACTCCGCTGCGTGTGCCTCCATGGCATTGGCAGATCCGTTGAAATTCTTCTGGCATTTGGACTCATGTTCTTGTAGCCACTCTTTGTACCCTTCGGAGCCCTCCTTCGGTCCAAGGCTGCAACCGTGGCAGTAGTTGCTGACCACCGCGTAGTCTAGAACTAGACCGGTGTCAAGTTCAATAACAGCACCAACGCCAAAATGAGACGTATGGCCTCGCTTGTGCCACGTCCCGTCATAACTGACGCAGACATCTTGCACCTGCTCCTCGTCATCCGACGTTCCCAACACCTTCCGCACCGTCTCCGCAGCCTCTGCCATCGCGTTAGCTGACGCTCGCGTGGCTGCGTCATGCACCTTCGTCGCAATCTTTTGGTACGATTTGAGGTGCATTGGCGGAGGGGCATTCAGTTCCGTAAAAAATTCGGTAAGCTTTGTGAAACCGATCCCGCAATTGCGCGCAGCAATTACGAGGCGCGCAGGAAGTTCAGTTTTTCTAGTGCTGTCAATGGTCGACGAGAGCGGCGCTGAAACGATTGCTTTAGAAGTGGGGCACTCGACGACGAACGTCAGGTGAGTTCCGGTGGCATGTTCTTGAAGTTCTAAATCACCACCATGGCAAGTCGGGCACAGCAGAACTTTCACCAAGCTTCGCAGACAAGCCACATCCACCAAACGGTAGCTGGCCGCATCATCCCCGCAAGGCTCTCCGGAACTCTCGGCATCTTCGGTGCTCCCATCGCTTTGGCTTGCCTCCTCCAGGAATCTTATCTTCCGCTCAAAAGCGGTGAGCAAGTTTGACTCACAGAGCGTAGCACTTTCGGGTACTGCCGCCGCCACTGCCGCTGCGGCCTCGGATTGAACGGGCGATGATCTTGAAGACACGAGATCGTTGTCATCAGCGGTGGGTGCGCGCGTTGCGGCATTGCGTCCTCGCGGTTTTTTTAATCGCGAGCAGCGATTGAAGCTTTGCCGCGTTTGCGGCTTCATCAGCGGCATCTTGTCAAAACTATCGCCGAAAGGAAATCGAAGATAACTCGCTGAAAAGTTCACGAAGTAGAGACCGACGAAGTGATAGAATAGGCTTCTAAACGAGAACTAGCAGACAATGAGCGAGCTAGCCAAGCTAGAGAGCATGTGATGTACAGAGACCAATAGGAGCCAACGTTTCATTAGTTCGGCCAATAAGAGTTCGCATAGCGTCTTTTAGCGCGAAAACACGTAAATTCCGACGGGGTTCACGGACGTCTCCCAGGGCGCTTATTTACTTTTGAACGACGATTACTATCGGTGCAGAAAATAGAAGAGATAAGCTTTCCAACGAAGGTACGATCTTCTCGTAAGGCCTAGTGTGCGCGAAGCACCTCCGTGGTGAAAAACGTAAACATTGCAGCGCTCCGTGCGCGGGGCGCCGCTTCGCATCCTCCCGCATTATCGGCGCGTCTAGAATATCACGTAGCAAAATAACTATGCAGCGGACACAAATGAAACTTCGTGGAGATAGTCTGCAGAAGTTTGTGAGCCTCAAAATGGATTTTTCAAAATTGACTTTTCTAAAAAAAAATTCGATTTTCACGGCCGTGTCCCCCCTTAAGTACTTTCGCACTGTTGTAACACAGATACAAACTTGAAAGTATAAAACAGAGAGGACGAAGACGGGAACAGGACGAAGACGGGAACTGTTCCCGTCTTCGTCCTCCCTGTTTTATACTTTCAAGTTTGTATCTATTAACCAACACGCTCGTTTTCAACTGTTGTAACACAGGGGAGGGGAAGCACATCACTGTCCGAAAGGAAACAGTATGCTGAGGGGCTGTGTATAGGTAGAAGGCACGTCAAAAGCCAGTCTTCAGTGTAGCGCCGGCTTTTCTTGTTCGTCTGCTGTTATGCACTCACTGACTGCTGTTAGCTGTGCACCTGGGAGGTGAAGCTTGTCAAGTTTGCTTGCAAGGTCTTCTTCAGAAATCTCGTGCAGTTTTTCATGAGTTTTCTTAAGTTCTCCCGAAAGCTGTTTAAACCGGTTAAGGAGCCGATTCTTTGACCTCTTCAGAGCATAGTTCGCCCGCCGTACTGCTGCAACAGTTTCAGCACTTCGCTGAGAATACTGAAGGCGAACACCAGCTGTCTTCGACTTGCGTTTTCTCTCTGTTGCACTTTTTTGGTGGATTCGCAAAGTGTCTGACAGGCTGAGGCATTTCTGACAAACCGACGCGTCCACATTAAGGATCAACGAACACCTTTTGTGACGCCACTTGTCATTTATGTCAACAAATGCACTTTCCGGCACAGCTACTGGATACTCCCTAGTGCTTGGTCCACCACTGCAAAGCGTGACTTTGTCCACGTGCTTCAGGAAAACCTTGACGTCGTCAAGAGTTGACATGGGACCTGAATGTTCGTTGTGCTGTGGACTTCATATGCCGCCATTTCTCCTGCGTAGAATGCTTCAACCTGCCGAGAGAGGCAAGAGCGCTTTTGACCTCGCTCTCCGTCACGAAGGTAGGCAGCCAGTGGACTCGCAACGTCACCTCCGTCTGGTTGGGGTCGATTATAACGCACCTTCTTTTCTTCACGGTGAGCTCCTTGAATGCAGTGAGGCGCTCCTTCGCCTCGGCGCTGTCAATCAGCATGTGATTCTACTGGAAGGTTCCCAGCCCCAGCACGTGCTTCATCCCATGGACTCCTCCAGTGCCTCGGTGAAGTCCTGGGTCCGGTATGGCCTCCCGCGCAGGTTACCACGCAGAAATGCCGTCGTCTCCAGCTGCCTTCCATGCGGGAGTTGGGGCAGCTGCATCCTGTAGCCGCCGTCGGATAGTTCCGCTGAATCCGGTCCGGTGGGCGCCGACCAAGCCAAGCCACCCAAGCCAGACCGCGGCCGAGCCAATGAGACTAGTAAATGTTAGGTTGTCTTTTTAAGGTGCTAGGTGGCGCTAAGTAACACTCAAAATCGCAGCTGCAGGTGCTGCAATATATTTAGAAAGTAGTCGACTTGGTAGCGTTTGTGGAGCGGACCACTAAAAGGGGTCTGTTCAGGTTATTTATAGTGCACGCCATACTTTTGCATATTGCGTACGCTGGCGCCTACAACGCTATACTAAAACTGTCTGATGACAGTAAACTGAATTGTTTCGACAAACGAAAAAAAATAGCATATTTCTTTAATTTAATTGTGAGTTCCTAACTGTGGAGGCCATGCCGGGCCAGAAGAAGGTTCGTGCGAACTCATTCGTGCCAGAACCACAAGTGCCTTTTATTCTGTCGAAAATAACACACGAAGCCGCCCCCGCGGTGGCACAGGGTTGCCTGCGGCAATCACGTACGCGAGGGTTGCGCCCTCTACATCTCCCCCCTCAGAATCACACTAAAGGTTCAACTTCCTGCACCACCCGTTGGCCACACCTGGTTCTTTGTGCAGGTGAGGTATCCAAGTCAGGTTCGTTGCGCCAGAGGTTGTGGCTCGTAGGCGAAGGTGGCTGCTGAGGTTGAGCCGATCCTTGAGCTGCAGGTGCCACCAACTCTCGAGGAGGAACCAGTCCTTGAGGAAGAGCCAGTCCTTGAGATGCAGGTGCAGGTGGTTGCCGAGGGGAAGCCCGTTCCTGCGCTGCAGGTGCCGCCGGTTCTTAAAAAGGAGCCAGACCTTGAGCCTCTTCTCTCGCAGTTGGGTCTTCACTGCCTGTCCTGAAAGGCACCAAGTTTCTCCGGTTATGTTGCAAGATTGCTCCCTCATTTGTTTCCACCGCGTACGACCTGGGACGTTGCGCTGGACTGAGGACAGTGCCCTTTACCCGTTCTGGACGAACCCAGACGCGGGTACCGTCTCCCAGCGGCGAGAGGCTTCTAGCCCGATGGCGGCGATCAAAGTCTGTGACTTGCCGACGTTTGAGCTTCGCGGCCTTGGCGGCCACCTCCTCCTGCGGCTTGCTACTTGGCACCAACAGTCTCCCCTCCTTGGGAAATCTGGTGCGGAGTCGGCGCCCCATCAACAATTGTGCCGGACTGAAACCTGAGGGTCCAGGGGTATCTCGGTAGTTGCCAAGTCTCGGCAGCCGCAAGCGGGATGCGTCAAGTACAGTTCAGCACGCATCAATAATAATAATAATAATAATTTTATTTGCTCTTCCAAGGGCGCAGGTGGTGGTGTGCTGGGCTGAACAGATAGGTGAGAACCCTTACGCGGAGCGCCTGTCAGCCCACCACCACCTGCGGGAAAAAAAAACAATAACTTAAAAGACTGAATAATAACTAAATCTGACCACTGCAGAAAGGAAGGGAGGGGGGGGGGGGAGAAGAGAGAGAGGTAGTATTGATCATGAGGATGCCAATGTGGCCCCATACACCTTCGACAGTTCCTTTGAATCAGTTCTGTTGGTCGGCAAAGGGTTCCGCACATTAGGGGGGAGTCTCAAAAACTCTCTGATGGCTGCTGGGAGCGTCGAAGAAATGTGGCGCATCGTTCTCCCCCGCAGCTCTTCGGGTTGTCCGGTCCTCCTCCCAACTCGCACAACTGAGGTGAGGTACGAGCCGGTCAAAGAACCGTCCAGGACCCGACAAGCCAGGCTCACGCGGGACACTTGCCGCCGGTGTCGAAGAGGACGCCACCCAAGCGTCTTTAGCCGGTCGCTGTACGTTGTGTCCGGCCCGAAGGCATTGCCGCCCACCCTATAGCAAATAGTGTGAGATGCCTTTCGCTGGATGCTCTCGATGCGGTCGACCAGGTGCTGCTGAGATGGGGACCACACGGAACAACAGTACTCGAGAGTTGGGAGCACCATTGCCGTGTACAGAGTGCGTAGCGCACCTGGCTCACAGGATTTGGTTACACGTGCGACAAAGCCCAGCATACGCCGGGCCCTGGCGACAACACCAGCGATGTGGGCTGAAAAATCCAGCGTTGGAGAGAACACCACTCCAAGGATGGTGAGCGTCTTGCAAGGCACCAGGTTGGCGCCCATAAGTCTGTAAGCGGGTGGATCAGTTTTCCTGCTGGCACTGAAACGCATCACGCAACTCTTGTTGGGGCTCAGGTGGAGGTGGTTGGCGAGGGCCCAATGCTCCACTTCCTCAAGGTAGTCCTGGAGGTGCTGACAGCTGCTGGGGTCAGAGGCGGGCGACAGGATGGAAGTATCGTCAGCGTACTGGACCACTAGAAGCCTCTCGCTCTGCGGCATGTCATTTACGTATATAAGAAACAAGGTCGGTCCAAGAACCGAGCCTTGCGGTACACCCGACTCAACCTTCCACTCATCAGAGCGAGTGCCCCTATATACTACCTGCTGGCTGCGGTCTGCAACAAAACCACACAGTCACACCAGCAAAGGGCCCCCTATGCCTGCCCCTCCTAATTTCCGCTTCAGGATGATTAGGTTGAGGGTGTCGAAAGCATTCGTCAAGTCCAACTGCACCAGGTCTGTTGCCACTCGGTTGTCGATGTTGTTGCTGATGTAGTGGGACAGAGTAGCGAGAGCAGTTTCGCAACTCCTGTTTCGTCGAAACCCATGTTGCAATGGCGATATCTGTGAAGTGTTTTCGAGGAAGTCCAGGAGGCATGAGTTGACAACTCTCAAAAGTTCGACACACAATTGATGTAATTGACACAGGGCGATAGTTTCGGGGGTCGTTGGGGGGTTTCCCATGTCCTTTGTGAACAGGGGTAACAAGGGCCCGCCGCCAGGACTCTGGCACAATGCCTTCATCCAGAAGGCCCTGGAAAACCATTGCCAGGGACGATAGAGCGTGAAGTGAGACCATCTTGAAAAAAGCAGGTGATATTCCATCTGGTCCCTCACCTTGGGTGGGCCTGATTTTACTGATGGCCTCCCGTAGTGACTCAGATGAGAAGGCGATGGAGGAGAGTCCCGTCTGAGAACCACTGTGCATGTGCAGTTGAGGGCGGTCATCCAGCTCGGAGCCATTCAAGCAGTCTGATGTTAACCTAGCGTTGACCGAAGAGAACTGGTCAGCAAAGAGTTTGGCGATTTCCAGCGGTTTGTCTGTGACGTGGTTCTGGTGGGCAAAACAAGGCCGTTGAGATGTTGTTCTCACTCGGCTGATATACGACCAAAACACTTTGGGGTCATCTTTGGCCTTTCTTGCAATGCCTTGCACATATTTCTGGTGAGCGACATAGATGGAAGTCTTTACTCGACGTTGCTGGTCCTTTGCAAGCTGAAGCGTGGCTGGGCATTTGGTGCGGGCAGCCTTTTTAAATAGGGTCCTCTTAAGTCTGGCGGCTTTGAGAATGTCTCGAGTTATCCAGGGAGAACATTTCCGCTTTGTACTTTTGGTGGCACACGGTACAGAGTCCCGCTGAATTGCAGCGGCGAAATCGCACCAGAGGTCATAATTGGCAAGTTTGTCCCCGCCACCAGATGTCATGCACCAGGGTGCAATATGGGCAAGCATGGCCAAGTGGCCCAGGTCTGCTTGGTCGTACCTCCATAATTTCCGTGCAAAGTACCCCCTTCGAGGCACAGTCACCGCATAGGCCAGTTCAATAGCACGGTGGTCACTTCCCGGTAAACCGTGGGACACCTCGCACGACATTACCCGTGTTGGGTCGGGCATAAACACAGGGTCCAGGTAGCTGGATGCACCGCTCTGCGTCGTGTACGTAGGCTCAGAACATACCTGGGCAAAGCCAGCAGTCGTCACTGCGTCAAGTAGGGTGTCATCAGCGCAGTCGCAGGGAATGGGGTCATCGTGTGTCAGCCAGTCAACGTGGCAGTTAAAGTCTCCAAACACGAGAATGTTGGTGTAGTTCTTCTGTGATGCGCTCTGTAGCGATCTGTCGAGCAGCCTGTATGATTGCTCACGCGACGACGGCGGACAATAGACGCAGCATACAAGTATGGGTCCGCGGGGAAGATGGTACTCCACAAAGGGTCCCTCCAAGTCCGGGTGCTCGAGGTCCGTCCGGCGGTTTACACAGAACTGCGACGGAATCGCCATCAAGACGCCTCCTCCAATACCCTGTCGGTCCCTCCTGATAATGGTGAAGTCGTCGAGGTTAAGAAGCTCGCCGTCCGCTACGCTGGGATCAAGCCAGGTCTCTGTGAGCAGGAAAGTCATGTTTTGTGGAGATGACGCACAGAGAGTTTGAAAGTCCAGCAATTTGTTTTTTAGGCTTCGGCAGTTATTATACCAGAAGCTGGTTGTCTTGTTGATGCCTGCTCGTTGCGCTGTAGGTGATGAAGCTCCCGGAACACCACCGTATGTAGGATTGTTGGGAGATCGGAGGACGCAGCCGCTGCCAGCGCTGGCCGAAAGGGAGTCCGCGTTATCGAAAATGTCGTCGGATAATGGAGGGAGAGTGCACCGAAAGCAGGACCACGGCGTGTCACAGCGACTGAGGCGCCTATACTCTCAAAGGGGCATGTAAACGCATCCTCGGTGGCACCAGTGATCGCAAGTATCACAGCACAGGGCCGCTTGATGGTCGCTAACACGTTTGTCACAGCGTGCGCAGGCCGGTGCTGAAGGGCCAGGGTTGAGAGCAACATCACCGCTGAGGAGTAGAGACGCGCTATGTCCGCACGAGAGAGATGACAGCAGCAGAGCGGCCGTGCTGGCGGAGCTGGTAAAGCGACGGCGAGCAGAGTCCGTTGCTGGGAGGCTGGATGTCAGGCTTAGGCCTCGCGGGACGTGAAGATGCCCTGGAGTAAATGAGCACTGGGCGGAATAACCGGAGAAGCGGCGGCCGGTAGCTGGGGTGCGGTACGAGCTCAGGGAGAACGCGATGACACACGAAAACGGGAGGATCACTGCAGTTATACGAAATTGTCGGGAGCAGCCGTGGCGCAGTTTCCTTCCAGTTGCCATCTTGGCACAGGCTCAAGCTCTAGCTCGTGCGGCTACTGCGGCCGCGCTTCACACGCTCGCTCGGAATGCTCCGCCCGCAACTCGTTGTGCAACCACTTAAAGAAAAAAGGCCATTTCGCGGACGTCTGCCGTTCCCGGAAAAAACTGTCGACCCAGGTGGCGGAGCTGGGTTTGTATGCCGTTCGCAACTCCGACCAAGGCAAGTTCGTGGAAGTAACTGTCAACGACTGCACGGAAGTATTCAAGGTTGACTCGGGAGCCGAAGTTTCAGCCGTCTCGAACACCTTCCCCAACCTGCCGCCGTCCCTCGACAAGGTGGACGACACTCTCTTCGGGCCAGGGCAGCAGCCACTCAACGTTCTTGGGTCCTTTATGGCCACTTTGCTGTGGAGAGGCAAGTCAACCCAGCAAAGACTATATGTGGTAAAATCCCTCTCCGTGCCTCTTTTGGGCTTTCCAGCCATTCAGGCACTTCAAGTCGTCAAATTCATCGACGGCGTCTCATCGAAAGAAAAGGACCCTCCTACCGTCAAAGTCTCTTCTCAGACTTGTGACAAGCTGTTTAATGGCCTTGGATCTCTCTCTGAAGAATACAAGATCTGCCTCCAGCCAGACGCTGTTCCATTTTCTCTTAGCAGGGCAAGGTGCATCCCCATTTCGTTGCGGGAAGTCGTCTGCAAGGAACTGCAGAAGATGGAACAAGAAGCTGTCATTCGCCGAGTTGACACGCCAACACCATGGTGCGCCGGACTGGTGGTCGTCCCCAAAGCCACTGGGGGCCACAGGCTGTGCGTGGACCTTACGAAGTTAAACTGGGTGGTCCTGCGAGAACGCCACATCCTTCCCACGGTCGACCAGGTCCTGGGCCTGCTGGGAGACGCAGCAGTGTTCTCCAAGTTGGACGCTAAATCAGGCTTCTACCAGGGGAAGTTGGCGGAAGAATCGCAAGAACTCGCCACATTTATCACACCTTTTGGACGCTACTGCTTCAGTCGGATGCCCTTCGGCATCACCTCTGCGCCCGAATTTTTCAAGAAGCAGATGTCTAGGATGTTGGAAGGCCTGGAAGGCACTGTGTGCATGACAGACAACATACTCATCTTCGGACGCACTCTCGAAGAACACGACTCCCGCCTGAAGCAAGTCCTGATGTGACTATCCCGTGCAGGCATCACTTTGAACGAGAATAAGTGCTGCTTCTGCCAGAGCGAGGTTTCCTTCCTGGGGGTGATGGTATCTGCAAGGGGCATCCGTCCTGACCTAAGCAAGCTCCGAGTGATCAAGGAGATGAGTGCACCAACTGACATTGCAGGTGCAAGACGCCTCCTTGGCATGGTGAACCACCTCGGGCATTTCCTTCCGCACGTTTCGGACGTTGCAGCTCCTATCCGAGCACTCCTCAGCAAGAATGCTGCGTGGAACTGGTCCCACGAACAAGAAACAGCATTCACCGAGCTCAAGCTGATGCTCGTCTCGGACCGCTGTTTGGTGAAGTATCATCCGGCGTACCCAACAGTCGTCTCAGCGGATGCCAGTTCATTTGGCTTGGGGGCAGTCCTTCTACAAACTCAGCCTTCCGGCGAAAGAAGACTGGTTGCTTTTGCGTCGAGGCTCACCGATCGAGACTGTGTGTCGTGGCCTGCGAGCTGGTCTCTCTGCTTTTGGGCGTCTTCTGCTTGTCTCGCCTGCACCCATGCTTCTTTGAGGGTTAACTTGGGGTTGCGGCAGAATTGGTCGGTGAGGCGAGCGTCGCGTAAGCCTACGATGAAGCGGATGCGGACAAGGCATTCCACGACTTCAGGTGACGGGTAGTTGCATCCCTTGCAGAGCTTGCAGAGTTCCGCATAGTAGCTGTCCACCGTTTCCCCCGGCTGCGGGACTCGCCGGTGAAACTGCGCCGACTCGTACACCTCGTTGAGGGGGTGAACGAAATGGGCCGTAAAATTCTCCACGACCACGTTGTAGTCACTAGGAGCGTCGCCGAGGCCGAACGTCGCAAGAAGAGGACAAGCTTCCGGCCCCATGCTGTAAAGAAGTGTGCGGACCTGAACTTCTCCCGACGCCTGTTGAAGACCGGAAGCGAAGGTGTAGTCCTCGAAAAGGCTTAGCCACGTTGGCCAGGAACCGGCGTTCTCGAAGTCGAAGCGGTCGGGCTGATGCAGAGAAAGACCTTGCCATGAAGGCTTGGCGCCGTTTCCTTCGTCGTCAGGCATGGCAGCGAGCAGGAACACGGCGGTCGAAAGCCGGGCGACGGGCGAGCGAACTACGCAGTTACGCCGGAGACGATTCATGCGGAGGCGAGGCCTACTTCGTTAGGCATAACGTTTGGCACTTCTGACACCATGTGGAGGCCATGCCGGGCCAGAAGAAGGTTCGTGCGAACTCTTTCGTGCCAGAACCACAAGTGACTTCTATTCCGTCGAAAATAACACACGAAGCCGCCCCGCAATGGCACAGGGTTGCCTGCGGCAATCACGTACGCGAGGGTTGCGCCCTCTACACTAACCAAAGCTTTCAACATTTGAAATTAAATGTTCTTAGCAATATGTGGGCCAATTCTGCCATGGTAATAACACTAATGATGTGACAGCAGTGCTACAGTAAAACTCCGTATGACAGGTATAACACTTTTTTTTCTTCTCCCAATTCACTTGCAACTGTTTAGGAACAATGCAGAATATATCAAACCACTGGATTAAATGTAATTAGAGCACCTTGTTCATGCCGACAATTTGGCACAGTTGATTACGATACTGCGTTCCTGTGGTAATATTGACATAGCTCACCTCTTGTGCACAAGGAAACCAATTTTTGAAAATTGCCATGACATGCAGAAGGCTGGGAATCATTAATGAAGTTGAAATGTTAGCATCATAGAGAATTAGACTTATGAAGTCAAACACAATTTACTTCAAACTTGCTCCAAATACTGAGGGCAGAACACACAATCATGCACTCCTTAGCAATTTCGTGAGTAGTCTCATGAGAGCACAATTGCGATACAGTGAATTGTGAACACTCCATTGATTCCCTCTTCACACTGGCAGTGCCATGAAGTGGCAGCTCTGGCTGCTCGCGAGCCTTATCACGTGGAAGACACCAGGACCACTACTTTACGGCACTGCCTCTACAGAGCGGTGACAACTGCATGTTCGCAATCATATGTTTTGTGCTTGAGCATATCAGATATTCAAATATAAAAATTTTTGGACTTGTAGTGTTTCTGTAAGATGCTTATAGTGTTGCAAGCTCCGCAGAAGGCACCTGTGAAAGCAGGTGTTCGGAGAGTGGCGTCTCCACGGACCCCGAGCACCGCAGGGTGCGCCTGCACTTTAGGTGTTAGGTACATGGTGAGTAACGTTACCACGAACCCCAGCCGTGCATAACTTAACCTGTGTCAGGGGAAAAGGGGATCCTGGTGGTTGAGCTGAGCCCGGTGTACGTTTGGATTCTTCGGGGCCCCCCGGGCGAGGCAGTATACTGCTTCGACCCCTGCCTCTTGTAGATAGGTGCCCTGGCTTTGCCCGACCAGGATAATTCAGTCAGTCGCCTCTTTCACCCTCTTCTTCCTTCTTCCACTTTTCCTTCTTCCTCTTTCTCTTTACTTCTACACTCTCTTTTTTCCTTTTTCACTTTCTGAGGCGGCAAGGGCCAATCTTGAGTGGAAACAGGTCTCTGTCCCTGCAACCACACTTGTTTATAGTGCCCGGGCAGCACTGGCAGAGTAATTGTGTCAGCCAGGCCCTTCTTGTTATGGCACATCACCTACCCCCTTGTTGCTCCGTGGTGGGCGGTGCACTCGAGCACTGAGTTTCCTTCCCACCTTTATGGGTTCTAAGCAAAACGAAACCTCTCGTCAGTCCCTGAAGAGGGTCAGCTAGCACCAAAGCTCTGTCCGATTTTCTTAGTACAAATGACTCAAGTGAACATTTCACAAAAATTCTTCGTCTTACACTCTGAAGAAAACTCAAAACCACTCTAAGCTTTCTTCATTACTAAGGTGTTTCAAGGCATCTGGGAGCTAAATTCGAAGCAAGAAAGCTCTTTTCAGTCAATCTTCTTGTACAGGTGAATGAAAAATACCAGGCTATTGCCTTACTCAACCTCTAAGCCATCCAAGATCTCAAGGTCACCGTGTGCACCCTTCATACACTAAACACTGTACGCAGTGTGATCTCGGAGGATGACCTGATGGACAGTCCTGAGAATAAAATTGTGAAGGGCCTTCAATCCCAAGGGGTCGTGGCTGCAGAATGCATTAGTATCCGAAGAGACGGCTAGGAACAACCCATCAGGCACGTTGTTTTGACCTTCGAAAGGAACATTTGCCACTTTCTGTTAAAGCCGGTTACATCAACTGTAAAGTGTGGCCCTATGTCCCAAATCCGCTTCGCTGCTTTTGTTGCCAGTGGTAAGGACATGGTTCGCACACTTGCTATGGCTGCGAGACAGGCTCCAGGTGTAGCGACACCGACCACACTGCTGATGACTGCAAAGCGGATTACAATTGTGCAAATTGCAATGGCAACCACCCAGCCTACTTCAGATCATGTGATAAATTTAAAAACGAAAAAGAAATTCTCACACTCAAGGTGAAAGAAAACATATCCTATCATGATGCAAAGCCTCGCAGATGCTCTTATGGCGAGGCAGTGTCCTACAGGGGACCTGCACCGCCCAAGGTATTTGTGGCGACCCAGGTGTCCCTGGGGAACCCCGGGAAGCCACTACAGTCCTCCATGCCCAGGTTGAAGCTTTCTTCCTGGGCATTCCTTCTCGGTTCCGAAGGCAGCTGAGCTTCTCAGTTATGTTTGACTCGGGTGCAACAGAGGCGATGGAGGTAACGCCGTCGCCCGCTCCTTGCAGGTCAACCTCCCAAGAGGAGCGAGCCCCTCGCTCCTCCTCTCAGAGGAGGACTTCCTTACCAAGGAAACAGCATGTTCCACGTGCAGCTCCTTTTAGCATTTGCAGAACCCAACCAGATGGACGGATCAGTGGTTCGGCCTGGCACGTCAACCACTCTCCCTAAAAACAGCTAGGCGAGGGCTGGAGTCTGCCCCCCAAAACACGGACAGGCTTGCTGACAAGAAGACTCTGAATGCAGAAGCAGCGGCATATAGTCTTAAACCTTCTGCCCCCAACACTCACCTAGAGTAGATGGAGGTTCAGTCTCCAAAGCAAAAACCTAAAAAGGCCGGTAACTCCACCCTGATAAAAGCTATAGGAATAAAGGCTTTCCACACTCCTACACAACCACAAAAACAATTTATGTGTGACTTACCTATACAGCAGATATACCATATTTACGGGATTCTAAGTACCCCTTTTTTTTTTGTGCCTGTGATGCACAAGTAGGGGGGGGTGCTTAGATTTGAACAATGCCAGAATCTCACCAATTTTACAGTAGAAATACAAGTTTATGTTACGGCAATGCAAAAGTAGATTATACACAGGAATTCCAACAAGCATGGAAGAGAATTGCAGTCTACTAGATATCCACCACGCTCACTCGCTGTCACTCGGCGCGCTCGACGGCGAGTCGTCAGTGCCACTGCTCGAGCTGCCGCTGGCGTTGCTCTCGGTGTCCCACAGGACATCGTCCTCAGGCCCGTCCATGCAGTTAGTGATGCAGCATTTCTTGAAAGATTTCACGACGACTTCGGGTCGGACCCTTTTCCATGCGTCCGATATCCACATCGCGACGGTTGACGCGAAGGCTTTCTGCAGCCTTCCAGTTGGCGTCTTCTTCCGGTCGGGATTGCGAATCCAGTCTTCGTATTCCTGCCGCAAGTTTTCCTTAAGGCAAGACACTGGTTCTAAAATCGACTTTTTTGTTTATTAATGGATTATAATGAAAATCAGTGTGTATGTGTGTTTTGGCTTCCTCTTTTCAAATATTCCATTAGTTCTGCAATATCTCAATTACTTTTTGAGTTACGAAGAAAATAATGAAGCCTAATTAGGTCATTTCTTACGACTCATTAAGGAACTTTCTAATACAAATTTTTTTGCATAAGTGATATGGATTTGTAGATAAAGACCTGTCATGCAAGATGATGCTATTTATATTTTTGTAAAGATAGATCATTGTATAAAACTAGTCTAATTAGGTCAAGTACACTATTTACAAAGCCTAACGAGGTCACATTATCACTAATAACAAAATTTCGGGCCCATACTGTCATACAAAAATAGCATCACCCTGCAGTTCACTTCTTTCTGAATTCAACGGTATAAAGTTTATAGAAATCCCTAAAGAATAATCTCATGAAACAACCGTAAGGCTAGGCATGTAGACGAAAAATGCGAAGCTGAGAAAATTGCAGTTGAAGTTTTGACACTTATTGCATAAAATTGAGTAAGGGATCACATGCAATAATGTTCAGCAATATGAAGCATAGTTCTATCTGAACAAATTGAGATGAAAAATTCTGCAATCCGTTCACAAGAACCTTTAAAAAATAATATAAAACTGAGAAATAATGTCTGCAATGTAAAATAAAGTTATAAAAGAATGAGTAGACTATAAGGGACAACGGGAGGAGGCACCAAGGGTTGCACGTTCCGAAAGCAGATTTTGTTTGGCCCTGAAAAGGGCCTTTGTTCGTGTAGCACTTGAAAGGGGAGCCCCTCACAGCTGTCCAGGACTGTAGTCCCCAGCTGTTCCAGTTTGGTGTTGCCTGGAGAACCTCTGCTTTGGATTGCTGCTGCTCTGGTGGGCAGCGTTGGCCTTACGCAAACGCAGATTGTCCTTCTCCATGCTTTGAGAGCTTTCATGTCCACTACAATGAACTGTGTCCCAGCGTCGCGCGTCTGGCCTCCTGTGGTGACGCCGAGGTCGAATTTGCGCTGGGTCGCCGACTTTTCCGATAGCGCACGCTTGCATTCGTCCGATCGTGCGACTCGTTGCGCCTGCTCGGCCGTGGAGTAGTATTGGTAGTATGCGGTGTCGACACGAACTGCGCTCGCAAAGTTCAACAAACTGCCGCTGCTGCATGGAGTCGCGATGCCTCCGGCTGATGTTTCCGGAAGATCCAAGGCATCCGGCGGTGCCGATCGCGGTGGCACACTTGCAGCAGACAGCTTCAGCTTCTTGTTCCACGGTCGCTTCCTCTTCCTTCCGAACGCTTGCCGCGTCCGGCATCTCGAGAACTCGAAGCGAAACAAAACGCGCGACTTCGTAGGAAAACGAACCAACAATATTCAACGCAAGCGCGCAAACGGGAACTAAAACGTGCGCTCGACCACTGAGGAAACAAAGCAGACAGGCCTAAGGAGACGGGCAGAGACGGGCCCTGGAGCAGACGACGCACCTCTCGCCAGCGCGGGAACGGAAAGGAGGAAAGGAGAAAAAGAGCGGAGGGGCGCGTTTAGGCCAATAGCAGGGGCGCTAGGCGCCGCGCGTGCTCTGATGTACGGGCACCTTGCTAGCCGGCCAATGAGTGATCGCAATTGGGGCCTTCGAAACCCGCGGAATGCGGACGTTCCCCGATGTTGTCGCGATAACGAATGGCATGGGGACGTGGGGAAAATAAGCGGCTTTCCAACAAGACCAAGATGGCCGCGATCCGACGAGCAATTGCGAAACGCGCGGGGTGCGAAGTTTCACTTGTTTTCATTGAACTTGCTGTGTCAGGGCTCTGCGGGGACATCGTAAATATCATTTCTTTCATGCTTAGACATTGAATTCGACATTGAAACTTTGCAGGCTTACCTTAGACTACAATTAATCCAAATAGGTGAATTTTGAAAAACGTGAAATTTCGCGTTTTTTTTACCATTTTAAGACCCGCGTCTCCCCTTAAATGGCTTGTTTATCGAGACGTCAAGCGGTTGCAGCACTGGCGTCATCCCGCCTGGCACAACTACGAGATCGCAGTTGCAGCCTCCGAGCTCTTCTTTCACCTCCGGGGTAAGGTGGCCGCGGAACGCGTCGAGCACAAGCATCGACTTCGTTCCCTCGGGTGCGCCGAGCGATGCTCCTGGCCGTTGCTTCCAGACAACTTCAATCCAGTCGAGCATTAGGTTACTGGTCATCCAGCCCTTCTCCTGCACTCTTACAACATCGTCCGAAGGAAAAGTTTCATTCTTGGGCATGTTCTTTCGCTTTAGAATGATATATGGAGGCAGCTTCCGGCCGTCAGCTGTAACGCACAGCATCACTGTGACACGTTTCTCATAGCCGGTTGTTCGGACTCGAACTTCCCGAGCGCCGACTTCATTCCCCGTACACATCCTTGGCATGTCGATGTAGACCGGAGTCTCATCGGCGTTGCCGATCTGACCAAAGGCATAGCGGGACTTCCTTTGGAGCTCCATTACGTATTGCTGAAATTTCACCAGCTTATCTTCATAGTCGAGGGGGAGCTTCTGGCATATTGTTGTGCGACGTCTTAGAGAAAAGCCGTTCCTTTTCATCATGCGTTCAACCCAGTCTCGGCTGGCGCGGAACACGGCACGGGGAATATTCATCCTTGTCGCGATCCCCAGGGCTTTTGTTTGCATTGCGTCAGCGGTGACAGCGAAGCCGCTGCACCTTTCGCTGCGGACAAACTCGCACAGTTCTTTTTCTAGTTCGGGGTGACGGCCTCGGCATGGTCCAGTAAGCTTCTTGAGTGTGGCAGCACCCTTGAAGATCTGTTCCCGTGCTTTCCGCCACCGGATCACGCAAGCGCGGTCAACACCGAATCACTCAGCCGCGTTATGGTTGCCGTTCTCCTCCGCAAGCAAGATCGCCATTCTCTTGAATTTTAGCGTGTAGGAGCTCCGCTTCGCACTCATGCTGATCAAACTCGAACCACTTCTTAACAAGACAGCACACTAGCAAAACGGGCGACGGCTGGCCACGGGCAGTGGCGCAATGGCGTAATCTAATCACGATGGCGGACGCGCGTGGCGGCTGCGATATGGTGCGACAGTCGTGGAATATGTGCCGCCATCTATCCACCGGTGCTGAAACGGAGCATACGGCAATCCGCAAGTCTCGCCGCGTGCCAGCGCTCGGACGCAAAAATGGGGGTGTTTACATTCGCGTGCAAACTTTTTTTTACCGTTCTGACTGGAGAATTGGGGGAGGGTGCTTAGAATCGAGGGGTGCTTAGAATCGCGTAAATACGGTAGTCAAGGGTCATTCTTAGCTTAACTAATGCTATGAGCATCCTGCAGTGGAATTCTCGAGGACCACTCTTAACTACGATGATGTCCACAATTTGTTGGAGGAACACAGCCCCATAGCTCTTTGCCTTCAGAAAACTTACCGGAGTGAAAGCCAATCAAACTTACTAAAACGCTTCCAGCTATTCCTGAAGTATAGGCCACATGGTTCCCGCGCTGCTGGTGGCATTACCATAATAGTTCAAAGATCAACTCCTTGTTCTGAGGTGTGCCTGGACACCAAACTGGAAACAGTTGCTGCAAAAATTTTAACTGATCGTGCAATAGCTTTACGCTCATTATATATACCTCCTAGTTACTCATTGAAATATGAAGAACTTGAAGCCCTTGTTAGATAACTTCCACAACCGTTTCCTATCCTTGGTGACCTAAATGCCCACAAACCCTTGTGGGGAAGTAGCAGACGGGACATGCAGGGAGTCGTAATAAAACGATTCCTGCTCTCATCAGATTTATGCTTGATGAATAGAATAACCCACCCACTACAGCTTTTCGTCAAACACATTTACATGTATTGATTTTGTGATAGCTAATCCTAGCATATTTCCTCTCTTTACATGGTGGGTTATACAGAATCTGTATGGAAGCGATCACTTCCATTCCAGTTGTTCCTGAGCATTGGCTCCTGCCTCCGACACTCACTAAGGGCACTGCGATGGAAGTTTTAAAAAGCTGATTGGGAAGATTTTACCCAGTCCTCACTCCTAGCTTGCACATCGCTTGATCAGTTCTCAATTGACGATTTCAACTAATCTCTCACAACATATTCTTGCCGCGGCCATGCAGAACATACTATAACATCCACGCGCCTCCCCGGGCACCCAAAAGCCTGGTGGAGTTGGGATTGCCGTAAGGCAAAGACGAACCAAAACGAAGCGTGAGGAAAGTTTAGATGTTATCTTACCAAGTAATTTAAGCGGGATATGGCCTGGGAAGGTCAACTTTTGAACCCTTTAACCAATTTGATTCAAATTTGCATGGTTAATTAACCTTTATGAGGAAGGATGATGTGCAAATTTTCAGCATTATAAGTTAACTTTACAACATGCTATGCTTCTTACATTTAAAATAAAGGGACTTCACTAAGAAATATATTATTGAAAAGTTATTATAGCAATGGACAGAATGCTTGCTTTAATGTGATGAACAATACCCATAGTGCAACCTAAGGTAAAAATCAATTGCAAAAGATGCAATTCTAATAAAAAGAGAGCAACCCAAAATAAATAAAAAAAATTTTTTAAATTTTTTTTTTAAATATGAAGGAGTGTTTTGTTTTTTTAAATGATAACTACTTTAACTTGTTCCCCATAAAATTCCAGTCCCAGAGTACCTTGAATGAAGCGCCTATGTATGCAGACTGTCAAATGATACTTTTCCTCATACAAGAATTCCTGCCAAAAAGTGAAACTGAGAAAAATGTTCTTAAAGTTCAACTTTCGTTTTTTTTTTTTTTTTTAATGATTTTAGGAACTTTAAATTCATTTGAATCGTGACTGGCACATTCAACGTCAAGTCTGTACTGCTCCCTAACAACTGCTTGGAGGTTGTGTCTGAGAATCTGCCTGGAGCATAGGTGGCGCCTTCAACCTCAAGGTTGCGTTGCTCCCTGGCGCATTTTCTCCTGAGTTGTCTTGTGAACATGCTTCTCCTGGTGACTTCCTGGAGTGATCTCCATCTGTTGCAGTGCTTTTTCAAGACCTCTCTGTCCAGGGTTGAACTCCAGCACGGCTAGAGCGACAGTTGTCTCGACAGTTGGCAGGGAGGCCCACTCTCTGTTGGGACACCGCTTCCAAATTAGAGCATCAAACGACTCATTCACATTTTGCGTCACCATGCGGGAGCATCGGGTCAGCAATTCCGGAATGGGGCACCAGGGCATGCACAATGGGCTCAGCAACTTTGGGCTTGTGAATATGCTGCTGCTCAACTTGCTCAAGGAAGAGGTGCTCAAGCACCTCGATACAAAGAAAGAAAGACTCTGATGGAGCACAAAACAAACCAAAAATTGAGCCAGGTGCGTCCGCTTGAAGCAGGGCATGGAATTGGACTTTGGACGTTAGCTCAGCACTTGCAGCTTTCAACAAGTTTGGGCAAAGTTGGCAAGATGCCTTCTTAAGAAATGACTCAACCAGGTACCAAATGAAGTGATAGAGTATGTTTTCCTGGACAATGTCTTGATTTAGATCATCAGGTAATGTAAGGTCATCAGCATCAATTGATGGCAGTGGCTCATGCTGGTGGCTGGCTGCAGCCGACACTGGGAGAGGCCTCGATTCCACCAGCAATGTGGCATTGTCTACCTCACAGTTTCCTCCACTAGAAAGCTGAAACATCTTTCTAAGCTTGAAAATGGGTTTTAGACCTGCCACTAAGTGGTAGGGATTGGGCGTCTCATTGCAGCCATGCTGCTGCCGTACCATGCCATACATGTTCTCTAGTGGGTCCTGGTTGAGCCGTCTAGTTAGGAGGTGCTCAGAGTTAAAGTTCTGCCTGAAATCTTCCCACAGTAAGAGGATGGCATTGAGGGTGATTTTCCGTCCTTTTACTGTGTGAGGTTGTCTGGGAGAATGAAACTGCCACTGCGATGTACTTGAGCTTCCTTGGTCACATTGAAGATGTTGGCTGTTTAGCGAATAAAAAATTTGGTCCAATTCTTCAAGAAAGTCGCATATGGCCTTAGCCTCAGGGGGCAGCTGATTGAAGGAAATGAAGCTTGCAGGTGCACCAGAAAGGGTGTCACTGAGAACCTGCACAGCAAATTTCACCTTCATGTTCCCAAATGGTGTCTCATAGATGTCCCTGTCAATAATTTTTTTTTTGCCAATTGCAGCCACAGAGGATGCTTGTGTTTGTAGAAGTCAACAATATATTTCCATAATAATAATGTGTTGCCAATGCTGAGGTCATGCTTGTGCAGGTTGTTACGTGAACAGTTGGGGAGGTGAGGGGTATCAAAGAGGAAGTAGACCTGGTTTTCATCAACAAGGATGAATGGCCTGGTGTGACATCCAGCATTCATGCAAGGGTGCAATTACTGGCTCCCTGGTCACATACAACACACTTCACAAAGATCCCTTGATAAATCAGACTTTGATAGAGTGAAAGCCAATGGTTAAAGCCAGGACTTAGAGATACCTGCCAGCATAACAACCAAACCTGAATTAGCCACATCAGCAGTTCACTCCTTACCGTTGTCTGCAAAGCCATGCACAGTATCTGATTTAGTCGTAGAAGAGATTTTCTTTGAGGGAAATTTCGTCAAACTTCAGAGTGCATTCTCGATCTTTAACTGTGCAATCGTGTAATTTGTTTACAACAGAAGTGAGGAGACTGGGAACAACTCCAGGATACATAGCGATGCGAGACAGCCAGTTCTTCCGCGACCTAACCGATGGCAAGCTCGGGTATTTGGCAACATACTTGTAAGCCCTGCGGCTCCGGAAGTAGAGGTTTAGGGCAAAAAGCTTAAATTCATCAGGCCACTTTCTTCCAAACTTGTCCATAGGCTGCAAATGCAGCTGAATTTCGAAGAGATCAATTGCTCCTTTGGAAGCAAATTTTAATTCACCCTTAAAGCGGTACGGAAACGAAATCCCAGCGCTAATTTTATAGCTTTAATGTGTTACATGTTGCAGCATAACCTCAAAAATACTAGTTTTTTGTTGAAAGGCACAAGAAAACTAGTTTTAAACCTAATTAAACAATCTTTCAATGTGCGCCTGGTGGATGCATGTGGTGGATCCCATTTAAGAGGTAATCTAGCACCATTGGGGAACTTGATATGTAGTCATGATGTAGCAAGTTCCATCAGAACAGCACCACTCTTTGGAATTCAGCATTTTCCTTCATGGCTTTTCTCCAACTAAAAAAATTGCACATTGTACCAAACAGTTCAAGGACAGCAGGGGCTCCCCTCTTGCTCGGACCCTCGTTTGTGTACCTGGACACAGCCATTCTCCCCCTAGAAGATTAGCCCGTTGTTCAAAATTTAGACAAAAGTTGCTTTTTTTTTTGTCCCGTTCACCCCTAAGCTGACAGTGCTGTGGAAGTTACGTGCTCCTTGGGCCAGCCACATGCTCGTCACCCCGCGGGTACTTCGAACGGCTCGGTTGTAACGGGGTGACGCTATTGACACCACCACAACGCTGACGTCACCGACGGCAAAGCTCATAACCATGCCAGCTTTGCTACATCATGAATGCGGAGGAATCTTTTTTTTTTTTATGTTTTTGTTTGCGCCGGATATCCCATGACTCATCGCAGTTTCCGTTCGCTTCTCTTCGAGTGCTTGCTTGAGTGCACCGTTTGGAACAAAAAATATAACCACTCGTTCAGAATACAAACGTGATTATCATTTACGGTTATTATCCGTCATGCTTGACTCATTTCCAAATGAAATTTTAATATTTCAATTTTCGTTTCTGTACCCCCTTAAAGACATGAGGTCTTGTCAAATCAGCAAAATCAGTTTTCTGCGATGCTTTGAAAAGGCTTCTGCGCAATCAGTCTCTTGTTTTTCTCAAGTTTGCCAAGGTGCTCCTTGTGTGGGGTGTGTGTGGTTTCCAGGGTCTCCCAACTTGTCTTTTTTGGGGTTGCTTTTGGATCAGCTGTGCTGCTTGTTGGGGTTGCTCTTTGATCAGCCATGCTGTTTCATGAAGGGCCAGATACGGCGGCCGCAGTGATGCCCATTGAAATCCTCGGGGGGTATCTGTTAAAGAAAGAAAGTGAAACCTTTGGAAATTAACCACTCATTAGCTTTAGGTTAAATTGAATTTGGTACAGTTATGATGAACAAGTTACTTCAGTGTGACTAGGCAAAACTGAAACAGAAAACAGCTAAGCACCTACTGGGGGAAAGTGATTTTAAAACACCATTGGTGGGAAGGCTGCCCGGCACTATTGCCGGGACGAGGGAAAAAAACTGCTGTGTGAATGAGGCCTGAGGGCGCCTTCTCTGCTGTGTAACCAGCAGAAAGGGAGGCTGTGCCGTCCTCGGCCAGTGATGTTGCCACAGGGGAAAAGGCATCGGAAACCTCTTTGTGGCCAGTAGGTGCCGACTTGCACTTGCCATCAGCCGTTGAGGTCGGCGCCGGACCGCCGTCTCCGACAAGACCTGCCTGCTGCTCCGCTGATCGTTGGCTGTCTCATTCCAGTCGCCAACCATGTCCCACCGGTCGTCCCGCTCACCGAGGTCGCCCCGCTCACTGAGGTCGCCCCACTCACCGAAGTCGCCCTGCTCACCGAGGTCGCCCCACTCACTGAGGTTGTTTTTTTGCTCGCGGTGTAAATTGAGACTCTTGCTTTTGAGATAGTCATACTTTGTTAAAACAAGCCTCCCGGCCACCTTTCATACTTTTTTTTGTCAATTTTTCTGTTTCCTGCATCTCAAGTGTTTCCGCTCCTGAACTGCAATCATGATGTCTATAGAATCTCACAAATGAAAGCCACATGATTTTTTTTTGTTGCGTGCCAGATGCATTTAAACCTTTTAATGCTTTTAGTACCTAAGCGATACCGGAATTCTACTAGAATAGAGATTGCTGTGTGTGGCGGTGGCAGAGTGGGCACCGCACCCAGTTGCAATGCAGAGGTCCCGGGTTCCAATCCTGGAACCGGATACATTTTATTAACCTGTAAAATCCCTCATTCTAGGGAATTATTTGAAGAATGTTGTTGCGTATTAATTCCAGAACAGAATCTTTTAGTCTGGATGTTCCGGAAAAGCAAGGGCCTATAAAAGGGGCTCTTTATTGCCATAAGCGGGCAGTGTATCGCCAGCACTCAAACCCGCTGTTGCGCCAAGATTTGACGGCTGCAGCATACTGCTGTTCTTTTGTTGTGGGCACAAGTTTGCCCCATTAAGGGGACATGCTCCAGGGAAAAAACTTTCTTTTTTTAATATTTGGAGTAGCTTAATGAAAATTTCACTGTTTATAGGGCTTGATCTCCTCTTTCTATATCTTGTGTTACCGTATTACACGATTGTAGGTCGACTCGATTGTAAGTCAACCCCCCCACATCGCACATCACAAAAAAAAAAAAATTTTTTTTTTTCCGACGCGCATTTTATTGCGAATATGTGAGAACGGCAAAGTATCTGTTAAGAAAGCTGAGCCTCCAACACGGGATCGATGCCTTCTGGCGTGCTTTGGCTGCGAATGCGTGTGCAAGGTGCATGAGATGGCCAGGCGTTATCGGAACTAGGAAGTTCACGCTGGAGGCGGGACAACTGAAGCACTGTCGTTCTCACTCCGTTCGCGACTAGACTATTACTCGTCCACACTGGTGATGTCAGTCCCGTCGTCATCACTGCTATGTTCTCGAAGCACGTCGTCGGCGTCGTCCAATGAAATCTCGCACTTTGCAAATGACAGCATCAACCGCATCTTCCGCGCTTGCTTGGTGATCGCGTTGGACACCACGAGTAGGGACAGATTGCGTACATTTGCGGCGTACCGTTGCAAGCCTGACCTCCAACTCCGGAAGGCATCCCCACCTATCTAGACTTCGGCCTGCAGAAGCTTCTTTGTTTGCCGTCAAGATTCCGCGCCAGCTCAGACTCCAACAGCGCAGTTGTTGGTTGCTTCTGAGTGAAGAATCGCCATTAAAGGCCGCTGTACAAACGGGACGTTCTGCAGGGAAGAACCTTCTCTCCCGAAGCTGGAGACGGGGAGGGAAAGGGCAGTTGGAAAGGGTCAGCGTTGGGTGGAAAGGGCGTCTAGAGAATGGGATTAGCCTCGGGGCGCGCCATCCTCTCGAGAGGGAGTGGGGACGGAACATAGCTGCCGTGGGGATTCCGGCTACCAGGTGGAAGATAAGCTTGTCAAACGGCGACCTCGGATGCGAGGACGGGCACGTCAGAGAATTTGAAAATAGCTGCTTGATTAGCCGGACGACCCAGTGCGGTCTACTGGCTCTAGAAGGTGACTCAGATGAAGAAAACTCGTTTTTTCTCCAAAACTCTAAAAGCATTCTGGAACGTGAACTCTTGCCACAGATAAAAATAACACATACATGAAAAACTACGAAGGCATCTAAGCTTTCTCCTATGATGTGAGATTGCGTGAGCATTACAGGCAGAGTTATGTTGGCGCAACTTGCAATAAAGAAAGAAAAAAAAAAGTTATGTTGGCCGATTAAAGGGGCACTGACACATCAAAATCATATTTTTTTTTATTATCCGAAACGATTGAAAACGATGCCGGGACATTACCCTCAAAATTTGAGATTTGGGAATTCAGTATTCGTGAAGTAAAAAAACAATTTTAAAATGCCGAATTCGAAGTTCCCGCGCGATCGGCGCCGGTGCCTTGACGTCAAAAATTGAGGAGACCTGAGAGTCCACTTTCCTGTCACCACTCCCTGCTGTTGCCATGGCGACCCAAAGCGAGGAGGATAGGAGCGAGCGCCGGCTAGCGCCGGCGTTGCGGCGGACCGGTTTTGAGCGGTGTCGCCTGTTTTCCGTTGGAGGATACAAATCCAGGAGACGGCACCACAACGAACTCCCGATTTTTGGTATTTCAAAAAGAAGGGCCGTAGTGCGTTCGCAATTGCGTTAAAAAACATGTTTTAGGATTGCCGTAATTAAATGTTATAGAGATGTCGCCTACAAAGCTTCTAAATTTCCTGATTTTTGACGTCACCGATCAAAAGAAGCGAGGAGGCGAGAGGCGGGAAAATCAAACGCCAAAAATAAAAAGGCGCGCGCGCGCGCGGGAAAATTTTTTTTCGCGATGCGTTTTTTTTTGCGTGTCTATGACTACAACTTGCATCGTTTTAGACAATAAAAATAAATACGACCTTTGGGGTGTCAGTGCCCCTTTAAGCGCAACGAATAGCGCGCTAGTTTCGTGATCAAGAGGGCCTAGCTTTGAAACCGGGCAGGGGATGGTTTTTTTCTCGTGTTCTTTTTTATTTCGTTTATTTTTTTTTTGTTCGGTCACGTGACAATAAAAATCTCATGAACATAATTTTTTTTGGCCACGTCACCAGAGATTCTTTTCCTTATTTCTCCTTCTGTCTTTTTTTTTTCCTTTTTTTTCGGTTTACGCTTTCTTTAGCAAAACTCTTTGCACCTATTTCGCGTTACTTTGGCGTTAGCCAAATCATTTTATTTATGGCAGGGACTTCTGCCGTGCGTATCTTATGTTACTATTACCAATCCTGGCTTGCAATACGCATAGAGAATTTTGTCCGGCAACCAGTTTGGGAATGACGAGGCCAAATTTGTGTTAGAATTTTTTTAAGGTATAAGCAAAATTTTCGGCCTCGTTATCCGTCGGTCTCTATGATTGGCTCTTCAAGTATCTCTTAGGAAGGCAGACGACTGGCATTTTTAGAGTGCACGTGTGTCGACCAGAGTGAACATTGCTGAAGCGCCTCCAGTGTGATTTTGGCCGTAAATAACTGGAGGCCCCGGGCAAACCCACCCAATGTAGAAAAGTATCAACCTTTCTGGTTTCATAGAGAGCGATGAAAGGGACGAATCCCAGCCGAGTCAAACTACCGGCTTGCAAACGCAATCGTGTTGACAATAGCTCCAAGGAGTTTGTATGACCCTCTCTAACGGTGTGCAGAGGGTAAAGGCACGGAGGTAATATATGCTTTCGCCTAGTCACCTCGCAAACGATTGGGTATTGGCTGCAGAGATCCATTTTTCTTTGTTTTATTACCGGGATTATAGCTTGATTTCTGTGTTCCTAATTTCACAGACAGAACGAAATCGCTTTTCTCGTTTGGCGTCACGGCGGTGAGACAGAAATCAGTGTACCGAAATTCGACGCTTGTGCTCGTTCTGTAGCGCTTCTAAAAACCGTGCGATCACGCCTGTGCAACGTCAACAATGCATAAACTGCAGTTACTTGTACTCGTATTGCATCGTGAGGGAACGACTATGACTGGGTAAACAGGAATAGGGAGAATGGGTGCTTGTGATTTGTTGAAGTTCGAATCAACAAATCAAGCTTCAACGAATGCGATAGTATTGCATTCACTCAACCAGCTATATGAGTTTTCAGATGGTATATACCTTCCAAGTATGCGATTCGTGTTCTGCCAGTGGTACCTCAGCTAAATTAAAAAGCAAAATTCACGTTGAAAAAAAAAAAAAAAAAATTTACGTTGATTCGAGCCGCTCCCGCGCCGAATCATGTTTCACGTAAGCGTAATCTTGGGGTCGATGCACGACGAGAGGTCTTCAATCATAAAAATAGTTTGATTACGATTATTGGCAACGCTAAAAATTTGAAAGCCAAGCAGTGAAGACAACGGTGTTCTTATAAATATTATATACATTTTATTTTACACTGTTTGAATACGCTGCCGTCGTTATGTTCTTGAATTATTGGCTAGCTTGTGGCGGACAGGGAAGTCTTGCAGGACCATATGATAGGACCTACACTAAACCTGCCGCGCTTCGAAAAATGTTAGTGCAATGTATACAAGCTGTTCAAGGCGGACGGAGCGTGGCGCATCCGGCAAAGCGCATTCATCTGCTGCCCACAGCGTTTTTTTTTTTTTTTTTTTCCTTGAGCAGTGAAATAATTTTTAGTCAAGCAGCAGGCCCCCTCTTCGGCGGGTTAGGCCGGATTAACGGAGGCGTCTCCTAATCCATTCTCCGTGTTGTCCCCTCGGGGGAGGGCGGTAAACAGGTTGGAGAGGGCGGTGAAGGAAGGAAAGGAGGGCAGGAGAGGAGGAAACACAGAAAAAGTGGAAAGCGCGAACTGTACGGCGGCCTTTAACGAGCACCGAAAACCTAAATTGTCCGGATCACTCGTTTCAATACAAATGAACATACAGTAGTTAGCGTACCAGCATGATCTCGTACTCTATCAAACGAAGTGCGACCGCGAATCGTGCGAAAAACTGCGAAGAGAGGCCGCGGCGCCGTGGGTTGAGCGAGCCAAGTAGAGGGGCTTTAGCCAAGCGAGAAGTGAGGCTGTTCCAGCGGCCTCTGGAGTGGCTCTTACGAGAAGTGCCGACACCCCCTGGGAGTCGGGCGCTCCGTGCTCTGTTGACCGCCGTGCATTCGGGTTAATTTGCGAATCGCTACCAATAATACTCGTTTGCGCTATTAAAAAATAATTAATTTGTAAAAAGAGCGCACAAAACAGTGTAATGCTAGGGGTACAGCCGACTGAACTCGTAACAAGCCGAGGTATCCATGATATCGCGATTGTTTCGGTTTTGCCGGCGGTGGAATGCTTCGGTTCGATTATCAGTCGACCCCCCCACTTCTGATTTCGAAAAATTAAAAGGGTCGACCTACATTCGTGTAAATACGGTAGTTTCCACATAGCTGCTTTTGGCGATGTTCTGTATGCTGTACATATATGAAAGAAACGGCATCCTTGTGCACTTGTGGGGCATTGCAAAAAGTATGAAAGAGCATTGTAAAATAGGCCAATTTGTTCCCTGGGAATCACTGATTGCAAGTAACAAGAAGAATAATGCATGTGACATCTCCTTTATTCAAAATAAAATTGGAGATCACGAAAATGCCATGTTTAGAGGGCAGACAAATATTTTCTGCATATTGTGTGACTATAGTTATACACATTGTAACAGAACCTTGACAATTGCATTCTACACACCTCAGAGCATAAGCATGCAAAATTTGATCGGGATCAGACTATGTGAAGTAGGAAAATTTTTGCGCACAAACTTTGGAGATTACTCAAAACAACAAAAAGAGAAAAACATGTTTTATGTTATTATGGGTGTGCAAATGCGAAAGAGCAGACTAATTGACATGAAATTTGGCCACAATGCATGCCAGGGCTTTGCGAGACGACACAAGTTTAGAATTGTCCTGCGCCATATGTGGCTCCTTCACAGTCCATGCGAGCAGTGTTCTCAACACGAGCCCACTTCACCATTTGGCAACGATTGGACTTTGCTTCCGCAGTCCCTTTGGTGGTCATGCTGGCAATGCGTTTCTTGTCGCACTGATTGCTGAGCGTGAATGCCAAGCTCCTGCAGCACCTGCTCGAAGCCAGTGTGTCCCTTATTGAACCATAAGGTTGCAATGGCAGTGGCCATCTCCACGACAGTGCGCAAGGCAAACCTCGTCTTGGGGCACGGCATCCAGATTTTGCTGTTTAGTGACTCAGCAGCATTCTGCGTCTTTCCTTGTACGCAGCGGGAGAGCAGCTTTTCTTCCGTCAGCCTCTTGTAGATGGGCAGTATGGCCTTGGCCTGAGCAGTTGTGAGAATCGGGGTGTGTGGCGGTGCTGGTTCACCCAGGGCTTGTGCTCTCTTGTGCTTGCACCAGGAAGATTCCCCGTCTGGACAGAACTTGTGGCTGCTGGCAAGATCAGTGGAGCAGGAATGAAAGTAAGATTTCCAAATAGCACAGTACATTCCCCGGACACTTCCTCTGTTACTAGTGATGGCGATCTGAAAGTAGCTCTGCAGTTTCTGGATAGTTTCATCCTTGAGCTATTGTCCCCGTGGTAGTGGCGTCTTGAGCTTCCGGAGTCCAGTGCCCATTCGCTTTGCCACATAGTTCGTGCAGTCTTCTTTCACAATGGGGCATCCCCTTAGAAGTTTGCCTCAGACACAGCAGCATACGCCTTGCTGTCTCCGTCACTGAGGAATGTCGTGAATTGGAGAGGCGTCGCATATGACGAGGTCCTCTACCAGATCCTCATTGCAGCTTCTGTTTCCATGGTATGGGATGAGCCAGCAGTGTTTTTCTCACACACCAACTTGTGGAAGGCTTGCCAGACCTCCTCCTCTCCTTCATCCCCGAAAGCCTTGCGCCTGCTGCAGCTCAGACAGTAGTTCGAGAGAACTTCCGTGTCCAAGCAGAGCCCTGTGTCAACAGATATTGCTGTGCCAATGCCATTATGGCTCTTGTTTCCTCTCTTTTGCTACGTACCGTCAAACATAACAGCTACCTGAGTAGTTTCCACCTCTTCTGCTGTCATCCTCCTGGACAATTCCAGGTTCACAGCGGCAGCTTTTGTTGCTGCAAGGTGCACTTTTTTTGTGATCCCAGCGAAGGTTTTGTGGTGCATGGGCTTTGGCAGACCAAGGAGTACACAAAACCGTGAAAGTTGTTCGTGTCCAACTCTGATTGCGCGTGCAGCAACAACTGCCTTGACGTTCACGGCGTAACTGCCTCGGGAGCTGCCGTTTCTGGTCTCGCCACACGGATCCCCACTGACGTTCTCAGCCGCAGAGGCACGCCTCGAAAAATAGGTTGACGAAAGCACGGACGTAGGGCACGCGTCATTCTGGCAGCACAGCTCCAGAAAAAAATGCTAGTCCCTTTCGCTTAGCGACCGATTCCTCGACAGCAAGTTCGCACTTTCCGCAAGTCGAGCATGCCGCGCCACTGACGAGAGCTTTCATCGCGCCGATCTCGCAGATCACAGTACTTGCCCGCTCATCTCCAGTTCTCTCTTCGTTTTGAAACATCCCAATCTTCTTTTCCGATGCACTTACGAACTTGTCAGCGCTGCTGATGAAACTCGAGCGATCGGACTCGAAAGCGTCGCCCCGACCAAGGTTAGGGTTAGCTAATGTGGATGCACTTTTTTTCTTCGAAGCTTTCCGCTTGCCTTTTTGGCGACTTCCTCTGAACTTGTGTGTCGTCCGAAACTTTCGAGCTCGGAAGTCGCGTTTTCGGTCGACGTCCATCATGAAGAAATCAGAATGATCGAAGAAGTAGTTGGTTCTTGTTTCAGAAGAAGCGCGACGCTAAAACAGCAAGCAAGCTTCACCGCGCAGCACATTGCTCTCGGCCAATGGCGGACCCACAATCGCATCACGTGATTAGCGGCGAGGCGCTTCGCGCGTTGACAGCGAGAAAGAAAACATTTAATTTTTATTATTTGCAGCCTCAATACGAAACTATCGACGAGAGTTTCGGAGTGAAAACGGCTAGGCCTACGCGCCGGGATTAAACGTGATGGCGGGCGACGCCACGATGCAAAGATACATGCGCTTGAAAATGGCTCATATTTGTGCTGTTTTCCATCGCGAGAAAGGCTTCAAACACATATCTGATTAATTTTGGAATGATATCCGGTCTTGATTTTTTTATATGCGAAAGACGAAGGTTCAAAGTTGACAGAGCACTAAAAAGCGCAAAATCACTTTTTTTTTAAAAGATCGCCGTTTTTCGACACACATCACCCCTTAAGCGTTTATTTTCCTCATTTTTTATTAGCAACAATTATGTGTTTGTCGTGGTTTATAACTGGTAAGGTGTAAAGGGTCTGTCGGACACCTTCACAGCAGAATAAATAAATTATTGAAAAAAGCAAAAACTGCCTGATATTTGTTTTTATTGCTGCTGTGGCTGTAGGTTACGTACACCCATGCGTGGTAAATGAGGACGCCTGCTGGACACTGGAGGCTGCTGATGCTTGCACGGCCTGCAGAGAAAGCACGAAAAAAAGTATATTGTAGCAAAATATACATTCCTGAACAGCAATTGTTTTCAGTTCGGGGAATTAAAGCTTTGGCTGGGATGTTCCAGTGTTGTGAAGAGCTTGGAACACTTTCTTTCTTTGGGTAGCACTCCTAGTTAATTTCAATAAGTTGTACTTTGCTTGAAGCAAATTACAGCATCATGTTGTTGCACTCTACTAAGCCTGTTAACTGGGGAGCTTCCATACAAGCACCAAATTCTTACACACCGGCCAAACAATGCAGTGTTGCCTGGCCTGGAGTGACGAGTCAAGCCAGGCGGAGTACATTTTGCACAATACAAGGCTTTCTATCGGAAAAAGGCTTTTGCACTGCTGCATTGGGAATAACGAGGACATGTAGCCAGAAAACATCTGCAGTTTATGTGATTATTGGTACAATCCAGGCAGTGCTCAAGCCAGCCATGTTTGTGCTATGGATTTTCAAATACTGCACACAACCCATGAGACATGACTGACTTTCGGCATCTAGCTACATCATATCACTTTGCAGTAAATAGGCAAGAGCTTTTCGTACCAAGTTGTGTGTTTCCGAAGTGCTTCGTGGGCTTGCATGCATGCTTAAAACCTAGACCTATTTTTAGAGATAGCAGATCCTGCTCACAGTTTTGTTTTTCACCTGAAGGAATGCAAGCGCTCGAGTAAGTTAGTTAAAACATGAACGAAACCACAATACTATGACATAGAACTGGACTTTTTCGAATCTTGATTCAGGCATCTGTTGACAGAATATGGCACGTAATTTTTGTTTTGCCGTATAAAGTTGTCAAATCTCATTACCTAAGAACAAGCAAGGATGAACAACCTTGGCTTAAGAGCATTAGTTAATACCAGATAATACAACACTTTTGTTTTCACAGCTTTCAAAACGCAATACATGCTGATGTTAGCCCACGTAGTGCTTCGGCAGCGCCTCTCTGCAGCACCAGCATCTCGTCGTGAGACGCCAGCAGACGTTGCTGGATGGCCAGCTGCTGCTCCTGGGTCCTCAGCAGACCCTGCTGCGTGGCCAGCAGTTCTTTCTGGACTGCCAGCTGCTCCTGCTGTGCTGCCAGGAGGTCCCGGGCTGTGCCCCCTGTGCCGGATCGGGGCTTAACATTCCGGGGTGGCAGAGTACCTGATAACACCATGAAGCACATCGTTAATGATATACCTGATGCCAGCATACTGAGCCTTGCTCTGTTATTGAAATTCTTTTATTTGTCCCACACTTACCAGATGGTGGTGGCGGAAAAGCCACCCGTGCGGCCGCTGGTGGTGAATCTGGGCCGGCATCTGGCACAGCCGGTGAGGGGGCCTGTACAAGTCAACGAAAGCAGAGTTCACACATACAGAAGCACAGCCACCTTTCTGGATAATGACTTATTGCTGCAGCCGAGGCTGCTGCAATATGGCAGTTTAAGTACCTAATACATCTCTTGGTTTCTTTACAATTCAGGTATCAGCAGTGGTTTATGTGTGATCTACAACAGCTGCACTATGATAAGGGGCACGTTTAAAGCATACAGCAGCGCAATCGCACTAGTTCCGTTTCATACCTTTTTGCACAATGAGCTAAATGCCGCATGCTGGATGAGCTAACATTGCGTGCGCGGGTACTCACCGCTGCTGCAGCCGAGATATCCGAAGGCGCGGTGGGCGCGGAACGAGGTGCGGGTACGTTGCAACCCACGCGCCTTCCACCGCACCTTCGTGAGGAATCTGTTCCCACGAGGGTCAGGATTTTTTCTTCTTCGGCGCTGAGCGGCGGCACTTGGCTGGCACCCCCACAGGTCTGTCGCCCGGAAGTCGTAGCGTAGCGGTCCTTTCCCCTTGCCGCATAAACTCTGGAGTTCCAATAGTCCTTCCACTCGGCCCGGGTTTTGACGGCCGGGCCTTGGGCGTTCAAGTCGCTCACTACGACGTCCCAAAGAACTTTTCTTTCGTCCTGAGTCAGGGGACTATCTGTGGCAGCCCTTACAAGGGCTGGGTTTGCCGACAGATAGTCCCACAAGATCTCGAATTGACGAGCTGAGGGCTGAGGGTACGTCTCTTTTTTGTTTGTCCGGCCATCACTACATGAAACGCTACACTTGGCTCCACGAGGTTGATTGTTGATTCTTCACTCAGTCGACAACGCCGGCCATAACAATTCATCGCGATCGCGATGCAGGTTATGCAGTTCACGCGTTGTGATCACTTAAATTGTGTTACCTGTGTAAAACTACATCATTGACGCAACTTAACCTTCACACCGGTTATTTTATGTACATTGTACTGAATTTTACATTTTGGTAACTTAAAAATGTTGCTTTTATAAGACCCTCCGCTCTGGTGCTTCGCATTTCCCCCTAGGGACATTTTTCGGGTACAAATCCCGATGAAGTTTCAACTCAATCGCCACTCTTCGTCGATGTCATCAGCGAGCCGCGATAGAGTTCCCTGCCAGTTGACTCGGCGGCGATTGAGATTAGGCTCCTCCCACCGCCGACGTCACGATGGAGTTTCTCCATCGCTTTCCCCAGCATAGACAAACCGATCTTGTCCTTTTATGAAAATGACTTTATCAACCCGCTCTAACCATAAGTTGAAACCTCTAGGAAAGTGTGTTTTTGTGACTCATACAGTTAAAATAATGTGAAGGTTAGCGAATATTTTGGTTTGCCCATAATTAGTTTTATATTTTTGGTCAATACCACAAAATCTTTTGCCGAATTTCACCAAAAATAAACACCGAAAACACTGAACTCTATTCCAAATGTACTGTGACATTGTTTCACTTCTCCCATAAAGCAGGGTGTCCCTATTGGCAATGTCCTTGTAGTGGTGCACATTCTTTTTTCTTGTTTCATTTTCCCGCTTTTAAAAACGAAAATGTACACAAGCTTCATAGTGCTGTTACCTATTCATTGTAATAATAGTTTTTTTTATTTACAGTCTGTACAAAACAAGCTCTACATTGTTGAAATGTGGGCTAGTTGGTGAAGCATGTCTACGGGTAAAACAGCGCGAACAAGGACACAGGACAGAGAAGCAGCGCTCCGTCTGTGTACATCTTCTCTGTCCTGTGTCCTTGTTCGCGCTGTTTTACCCGTAAGCTCTACATTTCAGAGCTACACATATATTACATCTTCAACAGCTTACACTTTAGGGGCTTGTAAGCCCTGTACTTTAACAGGTTCGTAACATCAATGGCAGTGGTTTGAAAAACTTATTTGTGACAATTGTTGCCAGTAGCAGACCATTGGGGCATCTAAATGGCTCCGTCAATGCCAGTGTTGGTGCTGCTGCATCTCCCAGAGCTTTAGGAGGAT
Source organism: Ixodes scapularis (assembly GCF_016920785.2). Lineage (NCBI taxonomy): Eukaryota > Metazoa > Arthropoda > Arachnida > Ixodida > Ixodidae > Ixodes > Ixodes scapularis. The sequence continues at coordinate 124,350,110 of NW_024609846.1, forward strand.
GGTTCATTTTTTAACAGGGACCACATCAAAAGAGACATGCATGTTTTGTACGGCTTTCAAGAGCAGGGGGAGGGGTAAATGAGGCCACCTCTGACCTGGTGCACAATCGGCCTATCTGTGTTGTCAGTCACCCCCGCTTCCTGATTTGTGCAAGGCAGGCATAGCGGTCCATTCCTTCTTGCACAGTTTGCACAAGGTAACCCGTAACAAGCGCTGCGACAGCAAGGTCCGAAGGTACCACTGGTTGCTGATTTTTGGAAGCGAGAAGAGTTACCTAGCAGGGTACCTTGCTTAACTTATTTCTCCCCTCAGCAGCAGATGCTTCAAAGATTGGCCTTCTTGTCATGGAGGACTCATCACTGTTGATGTGGCAGCCTTTGGAACTCCTTATTATATCTTTTTTAAGAATCTCCTCCAGTCCACAAATTGTTGATTTCACGTCAAGTTGGTCATTCTTCCCCGCAAGTTTTCGAATGAATCCATACAAGGATTCGATTACATCGCTTGCGAATTTTCTGGTTAGAACAAACTTGAATTCACAACTGTGAAGGAGGTACATCACATATTCTACCATATTGAGTGTTTTGAGGTTCAGGGCCTAAAGGTTTCTGCTGTGAGTGTTTTTTCGTTGATGCATTCTGGAGTGACACCATGCAAGGAAGAAACACATCTGTTAACCATTTCAAACGGCCGTTGGCGACGCTGTCAAAGTGTTAGCAGTCTGGCTGGTGCTGATGGATGTGCTGCTTGCAGTGGCTTGTCGCTCATTAGGAAGCATGCATAAATATGCTTCACGAAAGTTACTGTTGGATGTAGAAGCCCAAAAATCTGGTCACACAAGAACCCGGCCTTTTCAAAGCACTCCACTGCAGGTGGTGCAAACATTTGGACAGCCCTGCCCCAAATAATTTTCTCCAAGTTATTTGGATATAGGTGCTTTTCGGTCAGGTTCCGGACAGGTTTGACAGATGTGGTTATCTAACTAGACGAATCAGTTTGAAACCCTGGCTTTCCGCTTTTCTGATGGTGCAAAGTATGGTCTTCAGCTGATCTTCTGCAGATCAATTCTTGACAATGAAATATGCTACAGGAATCTTGTAAGTTGCAGACAGCTTGTTAAGCAAGAAACAAAGCAGAGAGTTTGCCAGTGGCTCTGTTCGATTTACTTCCACTCGTCTGTTTTAAGGATGTGCTTTGCCAACTTGACTTGACCAACGGAATTGTCACATTGTTGGTTGTAGTGGAACTGCTGTTGAATTTTCACCCCGTCGATGACAAGAAAACACATTCTCGATTGCGGTGAGGGTAGGTTTTCTTTTTCGACCTTGAGTCGTGTTTTTACTAGATCTGAAAACCCAATTTGTCCCCCACATGGCCCAGTGTAGTTTTGAAGGGTCTTTTTACATGATAGCTTCAAGGTCCTGGAAGAGCGCAACTATTCATAGGTGCCTGGCGACATGTTTCGGGCCATAATATATTGCCGTATAGTTGCTTCCTTCCAGGATGGCCTCTGCTTAACAAAGTTTGCAACCTGGTCCAGAATAATGACTGCCGATGTATCGTTCTCAGCTGCAGCTTCCTTGATGTCTAGGAAATCGTGGAGGCCCACCTGCTTCAATTCTCGGAGCTGGGATTTAAGCTCTGTCATTTTTACACTAAGATTTTTCAGATTTTTTGTCATGGTCTTCACTTAGCGGATTTCCTTTTCTTTTTTCAGAGCTGCACGGCATATTTTTTTATTGTGCTTGATGTGTGAAGTGAGCCCAACCTGTTATAGATGACGAACCTGCTTGAAGGTTGGGTAAGATTGCATTAGCATTGCAACAAATTTCTGGAAAAATTGTGATAAGGCATTTTCAATTATTGCATGTTTACAATATGTGACTTCTATTAACGCTGTTGTTTGTAACATTACTACGCGCGACTCATATGTTGCACAGCTCTGTTTATACAACCCAAGCCACAGCAAACGTCTATCTAAAAAGGCTCCACTGTCATGACTCGCCTCATAAAGAGAAACAACAGGAATTTGTGTTGCGGGCTTCTAGCTTCGATTCCCTCAGATCCTGTTCCCGGATGAATATGACACAACAAAACTTCGCTCTCGGCAAAAGGGTTTATTCAATCGCTTATTGCCTGGGGGGTTTCGGGATCGGGAAACGGTCATCAGCGTGGCCGGAGCAAAGTCTGCTGCGACTGCAGCTGCTCCAAGTCTCAGCGGTAGTCGTCCACACCGCTTCATGGGGACGTCGTAGTCCAGGGTCGCCGTCCGGTCGTTCGTCGAGTTCGCCACTCAACGTCTTGCCCGCACTTTCCCCGCGCCATCGTCCGTCTCCCGCCGAATCCCGCGCCATCGTCCGTCTCCCGCCAAATCCCGCGCCAGCGTCCTCGTCTCCTTGTCACCATGTCCCGCCGTCCGAGAGAGAGCCCTCTTTGTCCTGTATTCCCTTATCGAGCCTAGGGTCCTTCGTTCCGAAGAGCCAGTCGTGTGATGTCAGTTGGCCTAGGGGAGCGCCGTACCCGGACCTTGTGGTACACGAAGCCATCGCCGCTTCCCCGAGGTATGATGCATCTCGGAGGCATGGCGCGTTAAGCTTCTGCTGGGATTTGGGGCCCGAAGGGTTGGCGCGGGGTAGGTCAGCCAGATCTCCACAGTGTCCTAATAGAGACACTCTTGGAAATGTGAGGTTTTCTCAGTCAACGAAACTCAATTCATGCCAGCATCAGCGCTGCTTGACACTTGCTGCGAGAACAACTAAAAAAAAACACACTTGTGAAAATCAACATAGCCTACCCAGGTGCCAAAGTAATCTGTGCAATATTTAATAGACCATATGTGAAATCTTTAGCACACTCGCCTCTCTGTTGGAAAGATTCCGATTATCTCAAATATGGGAATGAAGAATGCACATGTAAAAAACTATTTCTTGAGACTTTTGCTTTAAATATTGACTGGTATAAATGCCAGCACAAGCACAGTGCATGAAACTACACATCCAGCATGCTCCTTAGCACTTAGAAATCCAGCAAATGGTCCATTCACTGGTCAATCATTTTTAATGTTTATTAAAAGAAGGTTTACAGATTCACTTTGTTCATCTTGTCAATTTCTTTGCCCATTCATCTAAGCCAGATAATTTCCTTGGTATGTATCATAAGAAGTAATCGTTCTCAAAAACGGCCAGTTTATTTTGGGCCAGTTTGGAATAACACCTCGCCTGAATGTCGAAGAACAGATGAAAGCAATTGTTTAATTTCCTATGCTGTTCGCAATTTAACGAGACAGTAAATTACGCTGAAGCAAATAGTTAAGCTTTATATGTTACAGTACCATAAAAAATTGTTTAGAGTACCTTGATGCATTAATATTTTCAAGCATTTTAAATAGGGCAGGCACCCATCAACACCCATCAAATTGGGGCCGACCGTATCTTACAGTACCTCGAGAGCCACCAGCCCCCCGTCCCCCCTCAAGCGGGCCAGCCTGGAGCCGCCGATGACAACCAGCAAGAAAACGAGGACATCTCCGAGGAAGACTCCCGGAGACAACCAGCCAGGCAGGCAGGACCCCCCCACCCTCCGGTCCGCCCATCCAAGCCCCCACCCCAAGTCAACTGGCCAAGGGTGAGCGAAGTTTTTGGGTACTACCCACCTTGCGACCCTGCCGCGCTCCAATTTAAGTGCTCCAGAAGCACCGTTGTGAACAGCCGTCCCCCTCCAGCTACCCAAGTCCTTGTTTTAAGGCAGGCAGTACACTCCATGTTGCAATCAGGCGTCCTCAAGAAGACCGTTCGCAGCAGATACCTCAGTCCGATCCAGCTCGCACCGAAAAGCGCGACAGAAAGCCGCTTCATCCTTAACGCTGCCGCCCTGACGCCTCACATGCAAGCACCGAAATTTCATTTAAAACCCTTGCCTGTGGCAATCTTGGAGAATCCCCTGCCCAAGAAACCGTTTTTTACCAAGGTCGACCTCTCCGAGGCTTACTACCATTTTTCTTTGAGTGAACAAACACAAAAGCTCACCACGTTTAGACTCGATAACGAGTACTACTGCTTTACCCGCCTCCCCTTTGGGTTGAGGCCGGGTCCTTTTGTTATGCAACAACTCGCAACGGCGTTGACCCGCCATTTACGCGCGGTCGGGGTGTGGGCCTGGAGCCACTTGGACAATTTTTTGTTGGCCCACCCCGACCCCGCTTTCCTCGCCCGTGTAACCCGCAACTTTCTTCGTGACCTACAAGCCTGCGGGATCTCCGTGAACCCTAAGGACACAAAGGATCAGCCCGTCCGCAACATTACTTTTCTTGGCTTCCTCCTCGAAGGAGACGATGAGATGATTGGGCACACCGACCCCCGGAAGCAGGACCTGGCAAAGATCCTCAGACAGCTCCAGAATCCGCTGCCCTTAAAAACCGTGGAACGCTATGTGGGCCACCTTGTTTTTTACTTTTCGGTCTACAGGGGCCACTACCATATGTTAGGCCCACTTTTTCGTCTTTTGAACTCTCCAAGAGACCTCCCAGAAGGATACATCGAGACCCTTCACCAAGTGTGGTTAACTCTGCCCCACCGTACCCCCTGGAAGATCCGTTCTCCGACTACCGCAATCGCAGCGGATGCCAGCCCCACAGGGCTGGGACTGGCAACTACCCAAGGCAACGTGGCTATCATAACAAGACCACCCGCCGACATCTACCTGCGAGAGGCAAAGGCCCTGGCCCTGGCGGCCCTCGTCTGCCCCAACCACTCAATCATCCTCTGCGATAATCAAGCGGTGGTCCACGCCATCACAAGAGGCCACGGGAGGTCTTTGCCGTGGCAGTTAGCCACGGCAATTTCTGTATTATTTGTCAATAAAAGCCTATGGGCTCGATGGGTCCCGACTCTCGCTAACCCTGCCGACGCCCCCTCACGACTCACACGCACATGGTCCCAAAACCGACCAATGAGGGGGCGCCGCCAGGGGGCACTCCCAGCGTGCCTATAAAAGCACTGGGAGTTTGAGAGCGGGGATCAGTCGAGAGCCAACCGGCAAAGGGTATCAAAATACCCTTTGCCGGTTGGCTCTCGACTGATCCCCGCTCTCAAACTCCCAGTGCTTTTATAGGCACGCTGGGAGTGCCCCCTGGCGGCGCCCCCTCATTGGTCGGTTTTGGGACCATGTGCGTGTGAGTCGTGAGGGGGCGTCGGCAGGGTTAGCGAGAGTCGGGACCCATCGAGCCCATAGGCTTTTATTGACAAATAATACAGAAATTGCCGTGGCTAACTGCCACGGCAAAGACCTCCCGTGGCCTCTTGTGATGGCGTGGACCACCGCTTGATTATCGCAGAGGATGATTGAGTGGTTGGGGCAGACGAGGGCCGCCAGGGCCAGGGCCTTTGCCTCTCGCAGGTAGATGTCGGCGGGTGGTCTTGTTATGATAGCCACGTTGCCTTGGGTAGTTGCCAGTCCCAGCCCTGTGGGGCTGGCATCCGCTGCGATTGCGGTAGTCGGAGAACGGATCTTCCAGGGGGTACGGTGGGGCAGAGTTAACCACACTTGGTGAAGGGTCTCGATGTATCCTTCTGGGAGGTCTCTTGGAGAGTTCAAAAGACGAAAAAGTGGGCCTAACATATGGTAGTGGCCCCTGTAGACCGAAAAGTAAAAAACAAGGTGGCCCACATAGCGTTCCACGGTTTTTAAGGGCAGCGGATTCTGGAGCTGTCTGAGGATCTTTGCCAGGTCCTGCTTCCGGGGGTCGGTGTGCCCAATCATCTCATCGTCTCCTTCGAGGAGGAAGCCAAGAAAAGTAATGTTGCGGACGGGCTGATCCTTTGTGTCCTTAGGGTTCACGGAGATCCCGCAGGCTTGTAGGTCACGAAGAAAGTTGCGGGTTACACGGGCGAGGAAAGCGGGGTCGGGGTGGGCCAACAAAAAATTGTCCAAGTGGCTCCAGGCCCACACCCCGACCGCGCGTAAATGGCGGGTCAACGCCGTTGCGAGTTGTTGCATAACAAAAGGACCCGGCCTCAACCCAAAGGGGAGGCGGGTAAAGCAGTAGTACTCGTTATCGAGTCTAAACGTGGTGAGCTTTTGTGTTTGTTCACTCAAAGAAAAATGGTAGTAAGCCTCGGAGAGGTCGACCTTGGTAAAAAACGGTTTCTTGGGCAGGGGATTCTCCAAGATTGCCACAGGCAAGGGTTTTAAATGAAATTTCGGTGCTTGCATGTGAGGCGTCAGGGCGGCAGCGTTAAGGATGAAGCGGCTTTCCGTCGCGCTTTTCGGTGCGAGCTGGATCGGACTGAGGTATCTGCCGCGAACGGTCTTTTTGAGGACGCCTGATTGCAACATGGAGTGTACTGCCTGCCTTAAAACGGGGACTTGGGTAGCTGGAGGGGGACGGCTGTTCACAACGGTGCTTCTGGAGCACTTAAATTGGAGCGCGGCAGGGTCGCAAGGTGGGTAGTACCCAAAAACTTCGCTCACCCTTGGCCAGTTGACTTGGGGTGGGGGCTTGGATGGGCGGACCGGAGGGTGGGGGGGTCCTGCCTGCCTGGCTGGTTGTCTCCGGGAGTCTTCCTCGGAGATGTCCTCGTTTTCTTGCTGGTTGTCATCGGCGGCTCCAGGCTGGCCCGCTTGAGGGGGGACGGGGGGCTGGTGGCTCTCGAGGTACTGTAAGATACGGTCGGCCCCAATTTGATGGGTGTCGACCTCGTCCTCTGCGTCCGGCTGGAGCTGCTGGGGTTGGGGCTGGAGCTCGAGCTGCGGGATAATGCCAGCGGCATTAAGTGCCTGAGCCAAAATGTCGTTTTGTGCCACAACATCCTGCACAATCACCAAAGTTGGGTGGTTGTCGATGACAACCCACTGCGGTCTGGGGTCGGAGAGCACCAGATTAAGGTGAAGGGGGATGCCGTCTGATGCGTGGAGATAGTCTCTTAGTTGTTGTACACCGCTGTCCGGCGGTGTCAGTGAAGGGGGCAAAAGGGCTGCCACTGGAGACAGTCTGAGGGGCGGCTGGGGCACCGGAAAAGGTGGCCCTTGCGAGGGCGGGGGGGGGCTCAGGGAGCCTCGTAAATCGCCAGTCGTTGCCAGGGCTGGCAGAGTTACTTGTTGGCGCTCTGGGGGCGCTACAGAACCCAGGGGGCTCTCAGGGAGAGCTCTGTACGTTTCTCGTAAGTCGAGGGGAAGCCTGCTGAAGAGGTCTTCGGGGGGGCCGGGTCCCTGAACACGGCGCGGGGAGGAGAAGAGTTGGGTCAACTCACTTGTCCTCCTTCTGGGGGTTCTTTCTTGGATTATCTTTGCGGCTCTGGCGGCCTGGGTTTCTGCGGGTCCTGGTCGGGCTCGATCCTCGCTGAGGCTGCTCTGTTCTTCTGGCTGGGGGGCCCAAGAGGTAGCTTGCACTGGGGTCAGCATACCCGTCGAGCGCTGTATTCCAGCCACTTGTGGCGACGTGGTACAATAAGCGTACTCGGTCGAAGACGCGGAGTCGGCTTTGGGGGGCGAGGGGTGGGTAGGAGTCCCACACTTCGAGGAACGATTCCAGGAGCTGCAGCTCGATAATGTCCCTTTTTGACAGAAGTTGAGTGCTTCTGTTTGCGTTTTGAACGTGGATGAAGGCCTCCCCGAGGTCTCTTCTGGTCGGAAGATCGTGCACGGTGAATACACGTTGCTTGGGGGTTGGTTGTCCGCCGTAGACTGGGAGCTCGACGGGCGTGGCTGGAGGAAAGGGATGCGGGGGCCCAAGGGGGGGCTGGAACGTCTGGTGGGGGGCGGGCTGGCCGAAAGCCGCCGCCTGGGCTGCGGGGTTCGCCTCGTAACCTCCAAGGGAGGACTGAAGCGTGTAGCCGCTGCTCGGCTGAGTCGTTCCGGGGTAGGTACTTGTGGAGGGGTTCGGCTGGTGGGACTGCGTTCCACTCTGGCTGGAGTGGTGGATCGCCTGGGTGGTGTCCGGGTGGGTGGAGATGGACGTGGCTGTTCTGGGAAACAGCTGCTGTAGCGATACAATAAGGGACTCTTGCATGGCGGCCCGGTCCTGGCGCAGAGCTTCAAGCATTGCAGAACGATCGCTCTGCATAGCTTCGCGGAGGCTACGGGTGTGGCCAGCGATTGCATCGTTAATCAATGCTGGTAAGTCGTCGTCGTCGTTGTCCGAGAGCCGGGAACCGGGCGCTGGGGTCTTCGGTGGCATGTACTGACGGTTCGTGCGCACGGAGTAGGGGGGTCTATCAGAAGCGACGTGGACCCTTTGCCGGTTGGCTCTCGAGCCAACCGGCAAAGGGTCCACGTCGCTTCTGATAGATGTAGTATCTCTCTTGCGAGTTTGAGGACAAAAGGAGTCGTTCTGTTATCTGCCGAGCAACGCCTAGCAGCACAGCATGCATGTAGTCGACCGTTAAACCCCCACACAAGGTCGATGTGAGTGAGGCCTGATTGGGAGTGTGGAGGAACCCAGGCCCATTGCCATGTCTCTCAAGCACCTTCAGGGGCCCTTGCTGGTGCATTGACGAAGCCGATGTACCATAAACTTCGTGTGAAACATGAAAACACAGCATTAATAAGTATATTGAGCTAAATGTCTAAGTATATTGTAACTTGAAAAAGCAAATTCATCACAAGTTAATAAATTTCATTATACAGAAAGAGATAATCTAGTGTTATAGCTATGTGCAGGGCTATAATCAAAACAAATGACCTCAATTTGGCACGATCACATAGACCAGTGGTTCTCAACGGGGGTCCGCGGACCTTTTGGAGTCCGCAAATTCATTTTAGGGGTCCGTGAAGCCAACGGCCTCATCAGTCAAACCCGGCAATAAAAGTTGTTTTTTCTTAGATGTTGAAGAAAGGTTCCAATTTTTGGGTGAGTTTTCTCGTGTATGTCAATAAGAGAAGTCTATTTCACACTAGCACTTAGTTATATCCATTCATTAAATCACTATCATAAGTAACCTCTCTTTCCTTCACCACGAATGGGGTCCTCCATCATCTCTGCCAATCCACAAGGGGTCCGCGAAACATCAATGGCTGAGAACCACTGACAAATACATACTATTTCCTATAGACCTTTCAAATATATACTATTTCCAGTAGTCATGCAATGCCACATTAGGCTTTGCTCACAGTGATAGGCAAAAAAAGGCATCATGCCAGGCTGTTTGTACGGCTGACACCTCGTGTCGGGTATATACATAGAAGCATTAACTAGATATTAAAGACAATTTGAATCATTTTTGGAGCATTCCCAAATAGCCCCCGCAGGGGGCACCTGTGAAAGCAGGTGTTTGGAGAGTGGCGTTTCCATGGACCCCGAGCCGTGCGGGTTCGCCCGCCCACGTCTGGCTGTGCGTGGCTTTCCCGTGTCCGGGGAAAAGGGCATCCTGGTGGTTGAGCCGAGTTTGGGGTAGATTCGGACCTTTTGGGGCCCCCCGGGCGAGGCAGTACACCACTTCGGCCCCCGCTTCCCGTAGACGGGAGTCCTGGCTTGGCCCGACCAGGATGATTCAGTCAGTCGCCACTTCTACTATCCCCTCCTTTCTTTCGCCCTTCTCATACTTTTCACTCTCCTCATTTCTCTTCTTTCCTTTTTCAACCCCTTTGGCGGCAAGGGCTAATCTTGGGTGGCGACAGACCCCTTGTCCAAAACCACACTTGGTTTAGTACCTGGGCAGTGCTAATAGTGTAACGGCTCCAGCAAAACCCTTTTTGTTATGGTCCGTTAACTATTCCCTTGTTGGGCTCCGTGGTGGGCGGCACACCACAGGTTCTGAACACTTTCCGCCTCTTATGGCTGCCCTTCCTCCTAAACCCAGCTCACGACAGCCCTGGAAAAGGCGCTGCCTTGAGCACAAAACCATCGAAAAAGACCCTCCTGTGGAAAACTTTACGAAGTTCTTTGTTGTTCATTTTTTTAGATGAACAAAAACCCGTTGCAAAGATATCTCCTTTTATTGTGTCGAAGGTTCTGGAACACCTTATCGGGTTCTTGTATAAGGCCAAGAAACTGCACTCTGGAGACCTCCTTGTTGAGGTGGATACAAAACTTCATAGCGAAGCATTATGTAAGCTCACTAACATTGTAGATGTGAAAGTGTCGGTGAGTCCTCACCGCACACTCAACACCATCCGTGGAGTTCTTTCCGAGGACGACCTTCTGGAAACAAGTGAAGAAGAACTCCTTGAATGACTTAAAGGCGCCGGTGTTATCGCTGTAAAACGAATAATGTTCCGAAAAGATGGCAGAGAAACCCCATCAAGACACGTCATCCTGACCTTCAAGGAACATGCTCTTCCCGCAACAATCAAAGCAAACTACCTGAACTGCCGCATTCGTCCCTACATCCCCAACCCGCAACGATGTTTCCGCTGCCAACGATTTGGCCACAGTTCACGGAGTTGCAGAGGAAAAGAGACTTGTGCGAAGGGCAGGACCACGTCGCTGACATCTGCGACGCAGTGGCCCGCTGCAGTAACTGCAGTGGACCACACCCAGCCTACTCCCGCACCTGTCCTCTGTGGAAACAAGAAAAAGAAATTCTTTCACTAAAAGCCAAGGAAAATATCACATACCCAGAGGCTAAGAAAAGGTTGTCGTTCCTCTCAAAGCGAGGCAATGCCGAGGTGGTGCGCAGGGGCCCTGCACCACGCTCGGAGTCGAGGGCCACCCAGGTCTCGCCAGAGATGCTGGCAGTGGCCCTCAAGGCCCCAACTCCTGAACGCAGGCAGCTGCCCCCTCAGACACCTCGAGGGAGCACGCAAGCTGCCCTCTCACAGAGTGGGACGGCGGCAGCCGTGCCCACTGTCCCTCCCGGACCCTCCCTGAGGGAGAAGGAGCGAAGCCCTCGCTCCAACTCGCTTGGGAGGTGCTTTTCTTCTAGGGAGCGGCGCGACTCTCGCACCGCCCCTGGCTCTAATGGAGTGGAACCGATGGAGCAGGACAATTTGCCCAGCTTCTCCTCCACTCCTCCCTGTGGATCGGGCCGAGGGCGGCAAACGCCCTCTCAAACACCCGATCGACCGAAGCCTGCAGGCAAACCTGCCTGCAGGCAGGAAGTAGCAGCTGAGGCTGCTGATCCATCCACAAACCTGTCTGGCTTCAAAGACACGGATTGGCAGACCCCAAAACCCAAGAACAAAGCAAAAAGGCCTGTTAAGCCTCCGAAACGAACCCTCTACCCAAGGCGTTTAATTTCACCCCAAGCATTTTTCTTCATGTATATATTTTAATTCTGGAGCTCTCCAATTTCACAATGTCTACTTTTTTATGTGTATTGCATTGCAATAAATATTTTGAGATCAGAATAAGCTTGCTTTTTAATATTAATTTTATTATTCATTTTTAGCGATTTTCAAATTTGGTCCACATTCCTAACGCCCCTTTTAGCTTAACACATTTTTATGGCAGGAGGCTTTTTACAGTGGAATTGCAGAGGACTTTTTCACAACCTGGATGATGTTTACTCCTAGCTTCAGGAGTACACACCCTCTGCACTATGTCTCCAGGAGACATATTTGGGACCGTCGAATAGTAATTTCCTGCGATCATTTCAAGTCTTTCGCAAAGATCACATAACAACGTCTGGCAGTTCCGGAGGAGTTGCCATTGTTGTGGACGGAATGGTACCAGCTGTTGAAATTTCTTTGAAGACTTCTCTGGAGGCTGTCGCAGTACGGTTGATGTTAAGTCGCCTTATTAGCATATGCTCCCTCTACATACCCCCTTCATCTTCCCTGCTGCTGACTGAGACCAGCTTCCAAAACCCTATGTTCTCCTAGGAGGTTTTAATGCCCACAATCCGCTCTGGGGAAGTCAACGGGTTTACAGCCGAGGATCTGTTATAGAAAGGTATCTCTCCCGAAGAGCTGCCAGTCTCCTAAATACTGGTGAGGCCACATATTTCAGCTCGACTCACCACTCCTTTTCCTGCATTGACCTATCCATTGTTTCTTCTTCCATGTTTACAAATTTTACCTGGACTGTCCTGAACAACCCACGTGGCAATGACCACTTCCCTATCGGTCTCATCCCCACAGGGCCCCCACCTATTCTCCCCTGTTGCCCTCCTCGATGGAAACTGTCTATAGCAAACGGGGAACTTTTCCAGGAATGTGTAACGTCTTCTGTCCTGCCTGTAGCACATTCTATTGAAGAAGAAAATGAAATTATCATAACTGCCATTGTTGATGCAGCTCTTGCTGCTATTCCAGAAACCACAAAGCCCAACCTTTCTTACTATTGCTCTTGGGTGAAAATGAATACAGTATAGACCACTTACAACGTAACCGCCTATAGTGCAGGACCGGGTATAACGCGGCTTTTTTAAACCACCGATTCGCCTTCCATAGAACTCCATGTAATTACATACAGCCTAAAATGCAGGCGCGCGAAGGGAAACACTAGTTATAGTGCGGTTTCTGGAACAGCCCGCCTACCGCACGCTTCCCTGCGCGACACTAGAGAACGGCGCTAGCCGCGAGCGGCATTCGCGGGGCAAGGAGGTTGCTTGAAGAAGCGGGGAGAAGCGAAGAGGGAGGCTTCAGTTGCCATAGCGACGGAGGGACGCATGCACGTGCCGTACACGTGCGTGCGCCCCTCTGCTGCATTGGAAACCACCGCAACGACAAACCAATCGCAGGTCGAGAAGAAGTGTTCGCGCGCTTTGCATGTCGGTCGCGGGCCGGCTGCTTCTATCCGCAAACCTGGCGTCGGTTGTGATCGTCGTTCATCGTTCCGCGTAAAAGCGCTATCCTTGACAGTGAATTTTCGTTGTGTGTCGCTATAATAACCCAGCACGTTCTAGAAGGGAAGATCCACTTACTCGTGCGGCGATGTTGTGGCGGCACTCTCAAAATGGCAGAAACGCCTGTGTCGTTGTGTTTGATTACTTCGACTACAGTGGTGCTTTCTAAGCATTTCTGTTTTCAAACATCGCCCGGATTTCTTATTTGGAGCATTTCGTGCCTGTGCTCAAGTTGAATGTATTACTGGCGCGTACCGTATAAAGGATGCGAATTTTCACGCGTTTTCATGACCAGAGAAAAGTGATTAGGGTTAGCAATCCTGACGTTAGCAGCATCCGTCCGGAACCCGCGACGCCGTTAAAAGGCTGCGCCAGGCGAAAGTCGCTCATTTTTCTTCAAAATGTGTGACACACTTGAGAGAGTAGTGTACTAGTCAGGTGAAATAAAGACTTTCCTCAAACTAAGCTTTATTTTTCATCTAACATAAAATAAATTGTTTTACAAAGGTAAGTTGTCTGATGGCATGTATTTTGGCCTGAAAAATTGATGTTTTGGTTATAGCGCGGTGCCGCTTATAGTGCGGATTTTCGCGACTCCCACGACATATGTTATATGCGGTCTACACTGTATAGTGCTTATCAATGATGCCCAGCAAGTTTTAAATTGAAATCATACCTGTATTTTCAATAGTTATAAAAAAGATACCGTGTTTTCAGTGTTTATTTTTTTAAGATCAAAATCAAGGTGTTTTTTTTAATGTTTTTTTAGGGGGGCAGGTGGAGGAGGGGTTTACAGATACAGTGTTTCTTGTGTAGATTGGTAACAAATCTACACAAAAAATTTGATCTGTGGAAAGAAGTTAATACCCTCAAAAAGAACACCACTGGAATTAAAAAGAAACAAAAAACAACATTGAAAGCACCGAACCCTGGTTCTACAGGTTACTAAAAATATGCTCATATAAACACAATTTGTATCTTTCATATATATACAGTTACCTACTCGAAAAAAATTAATTGCCTAATTATCTCAAACATGATTCACCTTTCTAAAACTTTTGTGCAGTGGTCACTAATATGCACTGTGTCATTTCCACAGATTTACGGAGACTGCGTTTTGACATTCACAGTAAAACCTTATTATTTCGATCCTTCTAATTTAGGAATTTGGGTAACTTAAATTACCAACATGCTCCCTGCAAACCGGTGTATTAACCTACAGCGCCAACGCCTGTTTGTTGGGAAGATTTTGACTGTGTTCCAGTTAAATTCAACCAGCCCCCAAGGACCTCCACGATTTTACAAAGCTAACATACCGCTAAATGCATGAGAAAGGCCCTTGCGGAGCCATGTTTGGGTATTGCTTGTGCTGTGCTACAACTAATGTGCTGGTGCTGGTGTGAACCTAGAGCTATTAACACCCCAGTGAAACAAAATGATAGAACATGCACTGCTATCACTATTAGCTGCTGTGTGGCGGCACAAGCTACCACCCGATTCAAACAGTACAGCATATAATACCAAGTTATGTACTGTAAACAACTTATCTTTTGCGGGCTCAATATTTCACGATTTAGGTCAAAGCTGAAGTTTTGGTGGGTTCTAATTTTCGCGACGCAGTGGCATCTCAATATGGATTCCAGTGTGTTTACATTTGACCAGAATTGTTCGTTGGACCTATTTTTCGCAAATTGTAGGCGATTTGCGAAAATTATTTCCTTGCGTCATTTAAGTCATTTAAGCTTGTGCTCCAGATTGTTGCCTCTAACCTATTTTATATGCACATCTGAACAATTCTAAGTTTGGAGGGGTACATGCAAACAAAGGGTGGCACAGTTTTGGTTTTAGTCATGATCATCATCCCCAGCGATTTGCACGCTTGAGCCACCACGAAATTCCAAAAGCATGCAGCATGCAATCGCCAAAATGTTTGTCTCCTTGGTTCCGGTGTCAACGTTCTCCCCCATCAGACAGCTTTCTACCTTGTTAGGGGGACATCAGGGGAAAATTACAACTTTAACCAGAAGTTTAGGAAACAACATCTCAATGTTTTGGAACAGATTCCGTTGCTTGCTCGAAGGTGAGTGCCGGTAAGGACACATGTTGCTATTTGTACGCACGGAGTAGGGGACTTTGCTGACGTCACGCAGCCCTGAGACATAATTGAAATTCACCTCTGATTCAGCGAAAGATGGGAAGTTACAGTTTTTGGACTTGCAACTATAGAAAGGGGCTTTGCTGGTCCTTTGGGAAGGAAACCGCGAGGAGGGTTCTTTCTAGATGGAGTGCTCATTCTAAACTTGTTAAAGGGGTGGTGGTGAGATCATTAATTGGCAGTGCACTGAAGAAATCTTGTTTTCATTGTGTTGATAGCACTTTCAGCGTTCAAATCAAGTGTCTACTGTCGGTGGGTTCTAGTTTAGATTTTATCGTTTCTAGTGCACATAGTCTGCTTGTACGTGCACCCGTGACCGCTGAGAGGGTTCAAGGTGGAACCTCTGCTGCAATTCCTTTGTTTTCATGGTTTTTCTCATAGCCTAAAAGCCTTGGGTGCAAAATTTAACGTTAATGTGGTTTTAAGACGGACTTCCGTTTAGACAGGCTTACTCCGTTTTCCTTCAAACGTGAGGGATGTTGCAGGAAAAAACACAGAGATCCCTCAGTCTCCTGTGTCGCAGAGGTGGTCTACAAGATCCCCTTTGACTGCGGGTTGCGTTATGTTGGTCAGACAGGGCGTTGTTTAAATGACCGTCGTACGGAACATAAAAGGTGTGTAAAGAGTATGGCGCATAGTTCTGAGTTGGCAAATCATATTAGTTGTAATTTTTGTTCCCCTCTTTGGGATGAAACTTCCGTTCTGTGTAACGAAAAAGAATTGTTTAGAAGGCTAATTAAATGCCGCTGTACAAACGGGACGTTCTGCAGGGAAGAACCTTCTCTCCCGAAGCTGTGGGACGGGGAGGGAAAGGGCCGGCGAAGGATGGAAAGAGGTCAACGGAATGGGATTTGCCTCGGGGCGAGCTATCCTCTCGAGAGGGAGTGGGGGACGGAACAAAGCTGCCGTGCGGGTTCCAGCAACCAGGTGGAAGAAAGACCAGCTTGTCAAACGGCGACCTCGGATGCGAGGACAGGCACGTCAGGGAATTTGAAAATAGCCTTCCCGGTTGTGGTCGCTTGCTGCTTGATTAGCTGGACGACCTAGTGCGGTCTACTGGATTACGAGACGGAATGTCCAACAAGAATGTCCAACGAGACGAAAGATCCAATAATGGATATTCAGGCGCTTTGGACATTCCATCTCGCTTGAACCTTCCGTCTCGTTGGACATTCAGGCTCATTGGACATTCCGTCTCGGTTGGATCTTTCGTCTCGATGGACATTCAGACTCGTTCTACATTCCGTCTCAATTGGATCTTTCGTCTTGTTGGACATTTAGGCACGTTGGACATTCCGTTTCGCCCCTCACGTGCTAGAATAATTTGTCTCGTGAAATATACAGAATTGCGTGTGTATTTATTCCGCGTTTCTCTAGGCATTGCCGTATTTTCGTCTTCCTAAAATGTGCCACTGAAGCTGACGTTGACAGACCGGCACAGGAACATAGAGCAGACACAATAATTCTAATTTTATCTAAAGGAAGGCATAATGGTTAGTTCGCTGAGTGCCGATGCGCAGCTATATGCCTATCGGTTTAAGGTATTGCTTGTACGACGCAAAACGGTTCTTTGATAATGACAGTTTAAATGTTTCAAATGTTTCGATGACATATGGGTCAGGCAATTTGAAATATATAATAGGGATGCAGTGTCCAGGTGTTCGAGTGCAGCGGAATTGGGGTACATCTATGAAAGCCGCGCTTCAGATCCCAGGAATTTCTAGTTCAATCGTCATTCCTGCCCGTTTTGATCTATAGATGAGCTGCGTACGGACACTCACATTGTTATCACATGACCGCCCGCCAGCACCACTGACTACGCGCAGAGTGAATATTAAAATTTTTGAAAGGTGCTTTGGGATCTATTGGTGTGAGGGATCAGCAGTTTGCGCTAGCGTAATTTCCCACTAATAAAAAATAATTATATAGATATCTGAAAAAAAAAGTCTACATCTAACGCGCCTATAAATGCACGAGGGTCGTTGGGAACAGTTGTGTGAATTGGACATTTTAAAAATTTTTGTTTGTTTATTTTTGGAACAGACAACTAATCACTGTACACTGCGGTTGTCAGTAGTTTACATACGGATGCATTCCCTGCCAGTAGGTTTGTATGTCACAGAATAGAGCGATAATACTGGAATCATGTACGCAATTGTTTTTGCATGTGATATGCATAGTGGTTTTCACAAGCCCGTGTAATTTAACTGGCTCCTGGAAGCACTCTAAAGCTCGCAATCCTGTCGAGGTAGTTGATGACGTCTTGGTACGCGAGAACGCATCTACCTCGACGTGCAGCAGGAGGTTCACACCAGGATGTACCAATAGCCTGGATCCTGTGTGAATATAGCAATAGATTGTTCCACGTGGCTTTCTATTCTTGTAGGGGAAGCGTATTGCGCAGCGAATCCGGCCAAGTTGTCGAAATTCCATTGGTCTCTCGACAGCTGGAAGGACTATTCGTCGAATAGGGCAATTCGCCCTAGGCCGATTCGCAGAATGGAGAATGGGGCGAAAGTGCCCGCTTGTCGAACTGTCGAAAAGAGTTGGTTAGGGTAGGGTGTGTAGATAGCTGGGAACAGTGGGGGTCAACAATGAGACCCTCTTTCCAAAAAAGAGAGGATGACAAATGCAGCTCTCAGAATTTACAAAGGTCCAATAGTGAATCGTACCCGGGTTGTTCAAAATTAAATAGTAGGCTTCTACGGGAATACCTTCACTCGCGACTCTAGCATAATGGCATTTGGGAAGACCGAGCGAGGGGCTGACCTCCTGATCCTGCAGTTATATGTGCACTTGTAATGTGCGCATATGAAAAAATCGCGGTCGCACTGTCGCAGCGGCTCTCTGACAGAGTTACAACCAGTTGAAATCCGATCACAGCCTTGGTATGCTACCTGGGCGCGTATCGGTGCGACTGTTGCATGCCACATGACCAAAAATGGTAAAGCGGAGACGACGGAAGCCCATCCTAAGAAAAGTACTGTATAAATTATTAAGAAAACCTACTTGTTTCTTAACATGTGGTTCAATGCGACAGCAATGGCATTGGTGGCCGAAGCATGCGAAAGTAATCGTCGCGATAAGCGTCAATGGGCTGAATCCTCCGGACAATCACCGGACAAAAGCTCACCACTTTAAGACATCACCTGCACAGAGGCTTAATGGAAAGAACGTTGCATTTTATCATTGATTTTGATATGAGGATCGAATTTTTTATTCCTAAGGTCCGAGAAGTCCAATCAGAAATGTCTAAAAATTCCGCCTTCGTTTTGTAAAAAAAGAAAGGACTACATCTTCGGAATAAACAGTGGCTAAGAAACTTTGACAAAAGTAAAGGAACGAACACGACAATAATCTTGTCCAAGTTTCTTTGCCGCTGTTTATTCCCAAGATGTTTGCCTCAAACCAACCAGCCCAACACGTCACATTGTTGCAAAAGAACTACAATTTAGTTTAATTACACATACTACACCGACTTGACCTGAAAATAATACTAACAATGTATAATGATGCGTTTTTCTTCCATGCGGAGGACATCATCTTTGCGTGACTAAGGACGCCAATAAAGAAAATACAGCAACTCGTTCAATACGTAAAGAAGACTGTGGTTGGGGCAAGCACGATTAACGATTCTAAGAATTCTCGTGGACCCATTTGTTTCCGCGCCAGAGGAACGACCTTCTAAAAAGTAAACGCGTGATCGATTGTCAATGATCAACGAGTTGGTATTTGGTCTTGTAGCATGTGTGATCTTTTCCACGTCATTTATTTTAATTGTAGAAATTATCTTTAAATTTAGATATATAAAACAAACAATAAATGGATTGTTTTTTGGGGTTTTATGAAGTCTACAAAATACACGAGCATATAAGTTTACTTTTATTTGGGAGGACTTCACAGAGGCAATCTCAGCGGGACAAGCTCAGCGGCATGCACACGAAAATAGCCGTGCATCGAAAAGCCCGATACCGAAACGACCACGTACTGAAACGACCTTGCACCGATATCTCAGCACCGAAACGTTCGGTTCCCCATTCCATCGAACACATTTTTCACCGCCGTAACTATCAGTAATCCTACTACTCGAAAAAAGAAATATCTTCTAAATTCTCTGCTAGGTCTATTCCATATCCGTTTGATATTCAGACTCGGACATTCAGGCTCGTTGGACATTCCGTCTTGGTTGGACCTTTCGTCTCGTTGGACATTCAGGCACGATGGACATTCCGTCTCGATTGGATCTTTCGTCTCGCTGGACATTCAGTCTCGTTGGACATTCAGGCCATAAGCGGTCTACTGGCGCACTAGGTGGGCAAAACGGATAGGCAAAACGAGTTTTCCCCATCCAATGCGACTTGGATGGGGAAAACTCGTTTTGCGCCAAAATTCTAAAATCATTCTCGAACGTGAATTCTGGCTGCAAACAAAAATAACACAGCATGTATGAAACATACAGGTTGTTTGTAATTCTCATACTTTTTTCCTTTTTTTTTTTATTTGTCCCGTGACCACAAAAATCTGAACAGATATTTTTCTTATTTTTCTTTTTTTCTGTCTTTTTCCCCTTTTTTTCGGTTTACCCTCCCTTTCGCACAACTCTTTGCACCTACTTTGCATTACATTGGCTTTAGCCAAATCATTTTTTTTTATGGCGGGGAATTCTGCCGTATACATATCTTATATTACTGTTTCGAACCCTAGCTTGCAATTCGCACAGACCATTTTTTCCGGCAACCAGTTTGGGAATGACGCGGCCAAATTTTTATAATTTTTTTTAGGTCTAAGAATAGTTTCGACCTCGTTATCTGTCGGCCTCTGTGATTGCCTCTTCAAGTATCCTTTGGGAAAGTAGACGACAGGCATTTTTAGAGAGCACGCCGTGTCGACCAAAGTGAACATTGCTGAGGCGCCTCCAGTGTAATTTTGGCCGTAAACGACTGGAGGCCCCGGGCAAACCCACCCAATGTACGGAGGCGTCTCCTAATCCATTCTCCGTGTTGGCCCCTCGGGGGAAGGCGGCAAACAGGTGGTGGAAGGCGGTGAAGGGATGAAAGGAGGGCAGGAGAGGAGGAAACACGAAAAAGTGAAAAGCGCGAACTGTACGTCGGTCTTGTAATTAAGGAGACTGTGCATTCGCGAGCGGGGGGATTGTGTGAGCCAGCCAGAGGTCGGCATTTTAGGTCGCCCTCACTCACCCTCACCTTCACAGCCACACTCACCTAAGCCCCTCACTCACCCTCACAGCTACACTCACGTTCAGCCCCTCACTCACCCTCACAGTCATACTCACCTTCAGCCCTTCACTCACCCTCACTGAACCTCACGGCCCTCACGCACTCACCACCCTCACGGCCCTCACGCCCCTCACCGCACTCACGGCCCTCACGCCCCTCACTCACTCATGGCCCTCATGCCACTCACCGCCCTCACGCCACTCACCGCTTTCACGGCCCTCACCGCCCTCATCGCCCTCACTTCCCTCACCGCCCTCATCGCCCTCACCGCCCTCACCGCCCTCACGGCCCTCACGCACTCGTAGCCCTCACCGTCCTCACGGCCCTCACCGCCCTCACGGCCCTCACGGCCCTCAGGGCCCTCACGCACTCATAGCCCGCACGCCACTCACCGCCCTCACCGCCCTCACCGCCCTCACGGCCCTCACGCCACTCACCGCCCTCACGCCACTCACCGCCCTCACGCCGCTCACGCACTCATGGCCCTCACGCCACTCAGGCCAGCTTCAGATGGGGCAATTTCGGCCAGAAACTCCACGTCACAACACCAGCAACACGCGCCGCCCGCGATCGCACGCAGCAACCAATTGCTGCAATTTGCCATCGTCATCATAAAATTTTATTTTTCTTGCACTATTTAGACACAATTACGCGTTATAAACATGTTTTTATGCATTTAAATCCCGTTAAGAATACTAATGCACCTTTCTGAAACAGTTTATTTCCAAAAAACGATCGATTTCAAACGAGAACCAAGTCTTTCGGTGTCATCATCACCGGCATGAGGTATCACGTGAAAATTTTGCGTCCCTGATTAGATGCAGCCGCTTCAAACGTATTCGAATTGCTCCGAGTTGCTTGCTTATTTCGAGCCGGACCCGATCTTAGCAATTCGTGTCGATCTAGGGAAAGCTAGAGAACAACCCGCCATTAACACCAAAATTGCTGAGAAAGATGCTCGATCTGAAGGGGGCCTCACGCACTCACCGCCCTCACGGCCCTCACACCACCTCATGCACTCACCGCCCTCACGCCTCTCATGCCACTCACTGCCCTCACGCCACTCATGGCCCTCACACCCCTCACGCACTCACCGCCCTCACACCACTCACGCACTCATGGCCCTCACGCCACTCACCGCCCTCACGCCCCTCACGCACTCATGGCCCTCATACCCCTTACCGCCCTCACCGCCCTCACCGCCCTCATGGCCCTCACCGCCCTCACCGCCCTCACGGCCCTCATTCACCCTCACACTCATGAATTTTCCTGGTTCAGAAACTCACTCACCCTCACCTCACCTGTGAAGATGAGGGTGAGTGAGGGTGAGTGAGGGCCCACATGAGTGAGGTTTGCCGAGGTATGGAGCCAGCTGTCCTTGTTTATCAGTGATCGCATGAAAGAGTTTTTGCTTGTGTGAGGGGGGGCTTTGTAAACTTGGAGTGGGGGGGGAGAAAACCGGGAACCCTTTACTTGGAAGTAGGAAATGGAGATTAGGCTTTAGCGTTTTGGAAGTCGCCTTGTCTGTTGACCTTGGGGTTGTTGTTGTTCGGGTGGTCGGCTCCCTTTCCGATAGTGTTGGAGCCGGGGAGTGGCTCAGGCTGTCTGGGGCGAACTCGTTGCCCGTCTTGTTTATGCGTTTGAGTTCTTTTTGCCCTTTCGAATAAATGTTGTTGATGTTGAAAGATTGTCCTGTCTGTATCGTCCCTTATGCGTCTTCACTTTCTAAATGATTAAAAATTGAAAGCAGAAGCTCCGAAAGCAGTGGCGCTGGGAGCGTTACGCTCGATTTGTTCTTCAGCGCGTGCTACCGTGACCGATCGCTCACGGGGGCCAACTGGGCCAAGCGCTCGGCATCTGCCAGGGGGAGGAGCTATTCATCTATGCGGCTATTAGTCTGGGGTATGATCGAGTCACTTTTGGAACAGCTAGAGCCTCGGGGTAAAGATTTATCTGACATTGCGCCACACTCGAGGAGGAGGGGAAAACAAGGAGTGAGAAGAGGATGTGAGAGGAGGGAAGAAGGAAGGAGAGGAGGATGAGAGAAAGGAGGGGGTGAGGAAGAAACTGGGGGAATAACTACCGGAATGTTTGCTTGAAAAAAAAGAAAGGGGACTTGAGGTTGGGGACGAGAGTGGCAAGGGTTCCTGTCGGACACGCTCTTTCGTGAGCCCGTGAGCCTCGCCCTGCCTACATTTTGCTTTTTTTGGTCAGTCTTTCCTTGAGCCGTGCTCGACTCAGATCCTCGATTTAATCGGAGTAACGTTTTGTGAACGCTTTGCTTTCTTTCGCGTTTCGAGTTTTTCTATGGCTTCCAGGTGGAAGAGAGCGCAAACTCTCAGAAAAGAATACGAAGAGATTGTGGAAGAAATCGGCTCCGCTTCGACCGCTCATGAGTCGGTTTCAAAGCCCCCAGTTTTTGCGCGTTCCCGTGGAACATTTTCCAGCTCTGACGCCAGCAGTAGCGTCGCGAGCATCAGCGATGTCACCGCTTCAGACGTCAGCAGCACGGAGGAAAGTGACAGCTACAGCGGGGATGATTGCGAGCAGCATTTAGACCACACGGTAAGCATGCCAAGTACGTCACGTGCTGGCATTGCGGCTGCGTTCCTGCCGGAACCTGTGCCCTCGGCCACCGAGGAGCTAGCGGCGGTTGCACGACAGCGTGGATTGTCCTACGGTACTGTAAACGCTTTCGCCGCCGTACTCCGGAAGCTAGGGCATGATGTGCCGAAAGATGCGCGGACGATTTTAGGTACTGAGTGGAGAGCACTCCTCCAGCAGGACAACACGTTCGTTCACTTCGGACTGAAGAAGGGCATCATCGAGGCACTCAGTCAAGAAGCTGCCCCGTCAGAGATAGCCTTCCAAGCAAACGTCGACGGCCTGCCCCTTTCCAAGAGTTCTAGTGTGGGCTTTTGGCCCATCCTTTGCAGGGTGACGAACAGTGCCGACTCGACGCCATTCGTCGTGAGCCTCTTCTGTGGCAGTGGAAAGCCGCCCGACCTTGAGGCATTTCTGGGACCGTTCCTCTTGGAGATGCAGGAGCTCATCCAGGATGGTCTCTTTCACAAGAGAAGACACAGTGACGTGCAACTGACGGGTGTGGTGTGCGATGCTCCAGCACGCAGTTTTGTAAAAAGAATCAAGTCGCACAACGGATACAACGGTTGTGAGCGGCCCTCAACGAAGGGCCTCTTCGTAGAGCGAAGAGTGACCTTCCCCGAGCTGGAGCACCACTGCGGACTGACGGGTCATTTCGATCGCAAGACGACCAGGCGCACCACACCGGCACAACACCATTTACCTCCCTCAATTCAGACATGGTGAGCCTCTTCCCCTTGGATTACATGCATTTAGTTTGCCTTGGCATCATGCGCCGTATGCTGTGGAATTGGATTTGTGGTTGCGGACGTTTGACTCGAGCTCAGAAGCAGGAGCTGAGCAGTAGGCTTCGCAGTTGTGCACCACACTTTCCTCAGCTTCCAGCGGAAGCCTAGGGGGGTTGAGGAGCTGGACCGATGGAAGGCCACAGAATTCTAGGCTTTTCTCCTTTATCTCGGGCCAGTTGTCCTTAAGGGAATTCTTCCGAAAGAGCTTTACAAGCATTTCCTCGCTCTTCATGTGGCTATGAAAATTCTCATATCACCAACTTTGCATATTCCTTACAATAGCTATGCAAAAGAACTTCTTCACTACTTTGTGCGAGAGTTTGGGAGGGTCTATGGAGCTGAGCAGCTGGCCTACAACATCCATACAGTGAGTCACTTGGCAGAACAGTGCCTTGTTCATGGCCCCTTGGATGCGTTCAGCGCATTTGGTTTTGAAAGTTATCTCGGCAAGATTAAGGGTATGGTGAGGTCTCCAAACAATCCACTTGCTCAGAACAGTAGGAGGCTTTCGGAGCACGTTGTTCCTACTAGCGAGGTGTGCTCCGCTCGACGCATGCCGAAAGAAGGAGACTGTTTTCTTTTGAACTACTCCCCAGTGATGATTGTTGAAGTCTCTGCAGATCTACCTGCGAAACAGCTGCTCTGCAGCAAACAGGAGACTTTTTTCGGTTGCCTGTGCCGTCATCCTCAGTCGGAACACTAAGGGCTGATTCGGTGCAGTCCGCCACGCAAGGGTGGCCACTTGCAGCTTTCGAGAATACTGTCCATTGTGTCCTGCTGCCTTACAAGATGGGATTCGTTGTAACCCCTCTTCTGCACCAGTGGTGTTATCGTTCATTTTGACGTCCTGGACGGGGTTGACTATAGTTGGTTACAAGTCAAGAAGATAGTAAAGGCTCCCCCCACAAGCATGATGCGCCCACTTCAAACTCCTTCGTAGTCAAGAAAATAGTTAGCTGATAACGCCCCTTCTTCTGTTCCAATAGGTAGGTAAGTAGAACCTCGTTGATACGTTTTCCCGGCTCTTTCGTTTACGAGCGCCGGTTCCGTTTAACTCTCATAGAGATACATGTACTAGTTTTCCGTCTGTTACGTTTGATTTCCCGGTTGTTACGCCCAAAATCTTCCCGTCGGCGCTACCAAACCCGCGCTCCTAGGCTGCGCGTGGCGGATTTTCAGTCTTCTGTTGGCGACGTACGCCTCTCTATGCCTCTCGGCCTCTCAACTGGATTCTTCAAACTATCTAGTCGATTCCAAATCCATATCTATTCGAATTCATAGCGGCTTGCGTGCTAGTTGAGCGAGCGATGGCCGATGGCACCATCGGAGTCCGTTTAGGATATGATAGTTAAACAAGCTCAAAGATTTCAATGTTTTAACGGGCTAGTCTCTAGCGCGTGTTTAAATTATTGGATCTTAACGAATTCCGTTCCTGTCGGACGTTTTGATGGAACTGATGGCAACGCGACAGGCTCAGTGGGATGCCCATTTCGACTTCGGGAGTGGAGCAAGAGCTGAGGAAACTTGGTCGCTGCTCGACGTGAATGAGTGCAGTTGTCAGAAATCGAGCTAAAATCGATTTCTAGCAAAGTAAAGGTACCGTTTTATTTCTCTATTAGCCTCACGCGACATTCGTGGTCCTATTTTCTCCACTGAGCAATATGGAAAGTTGCCCCTCGAGGTAGCGATCGTGGTCGCGCTATAATCGGGTAGATACGGTATAGGTTGACGGCTAGTTATAAACAACGGTGCCAAAAAAGAATGCCCAGCTATATGGTAACTAACATAGTAGTTCTCCGAACCCCCAAAAGTCATTCTGGAGTAAATCACAGTGTGGGGGTTGCTTCCCGTCACATTTGTAGCCCCACCAACGACGTTATCGGGTCCCCGATAATACTTTTTTTTACGCGGTCCTTTGAAAAACGTATCAACGAGGTTCTGCTATTAGCTACAGACCTTGTCGTGGCCGCCGGCTTCCTCTACATAGCCGAGGCAAATGATGTATTTTAGGCTTTTACTTTACTCGCTCCGCAAGGCTGAAGTAAAAAGAAGGCCTTAGAGGCAACGAAAATTGTTTGTTACTAAAGAGATAAAAAATCCCTGTGTTTGGGGTTTTGGCAAATCCGAAGGTGGCCTTTGTTTTCCGTTATGAATTCCAACGTGGTGACAGCAGAATGCGATTCCTCTTCGTCATCAAGAGAGTCTGGTGCAGCCTCGCCGTCTACACCAAGGGGCCTCTACAGGAAATGTAAGAGCAGCGATGTCCTCAGTGGAGTTGCACAGCAGCTGATAATGATCAGATTGTTCAGGAGCGACAGATACTGGCCCCCAAGGCCGGCCTCAATAGGCTGTGGAAGAGTCCTGCATTTGAAGTCAGCAAACTGTTTGGCGGTGGTGTACAGATTATCCTTGAGATTAAGAAGGAGGTGAAAGCAACCGAGGGACAATTGTGACACTCTCTCAGAAGTGCCCAGCAGGTGAAGGCAAGAGGCGGCGCAAAGTCAAGTATGGTGACTTCACGCTGTGTGTGCTGAGATTGTGCGTTCACCGTTTTTTGCAACGGAACAACAACCCCACAGTCAAAAAGATAAAGGCCGTATTCTGCGCGAGCACTGAACGCCTCTCAACGAAGGCTTGGACTGTGTGTCGCTTTCTCTTTCTCTGCGTCATCGGATTCGAGGATGACAAGAGGGAACGAAACTCGCAGCTCATTGAACGAGAGAACATCGTCGCCTGGCTGCAGAGGTCGCACGTCACCAACAAGATGGTCGGAAGATCTTTTACCTGGACGAGACGTGGGTGACCGCAAAACACGCTGTCTCAAGGGTGTGGGTAGACACGACGGTGGCCTCGTCTCACAACGACTTCATTCGTGGTCTCTCAACGGGCTTCAAGCAGCCATCGGGAATGGGCCAACGCCTTGTCGTCGCCCATTGGCCGTGAGGACGGCTTCCTCGACAACTGTCTGGACGTGTTCCATGGCCAAAAGACCGACGATTACCATAAGGAAATCGACGGCTCCCGCTTCGAGAAGTTGTTTGACAATGTCCTGGACAAATTGCCGACGGGAAGCGTTATGGTCGTGGACAATGCTTCTACTATTCCCCATGATTGGAATCGGTGCCGATGATGAGTACCCGCGAGGACGACATCCAACAGTGGCTAACATCTAAAATAATGTTTTAAGAGCCAAGATGCTGAAGAAGCAGCTCGTCGTCATTGTGGCATTGGTGAAGGCACAATACCTAAAGTATTGTTTGGTCACTGCTGCCGAGACGACTGACTGCAGTGTGGTCAGGCTTTTGCCTCACCACGGCGAGTTCAATTTCACTGAACTGGTATGGGCCCAGACCAAGAACAACATTGCTACCTGAAACATGACGTTCAAGATTGTCGACGTGGGGACACTCCTCAACGAAGAAGTTGGCAAGGTCACCAATGACAACTGCAATAATGCTGTGATGCATGTTATTGACGTCGAGGAAATGTTCAGACGAGGCGGTGCCACAAGTGCTCATATCCAGCCCTTCGTCATCCAGCTGGATGGAGAGGACATCCCATCCGAGAGTGACTTGTCTGGTGTTGAGCCCCCTCACGAAGAGTAACGCCAAAATTAAAGAAAGAGCGTGCAACATCTCGGAACACAAAACGGCCCTTTTAAGGACCACTCATGTGCTGTAAAATCGGGTTGTCGTTTTTGTTCACGACTGACCTCCCGTGTCTCATGTTGTCTTGCTTCTCTGGCTCGTTACCCTATAGCAGGGGTGGCCAAGCTGCGGCTCTTTGCGTGTTAAAGAATGGCGTTGTTCATAGAGCACGCCGTTCACGCAAAGAGCCGCATGCGGCTCTTTGCGTGTTAAAGTGCGGCCTGCGGCTCCCATCCCTACTCGTCCACCCCCCCCCATCCCTCCCGGTCACACGAGCACTTCCCCAAAAAGAGAAATAGAAAGCGTTTTAAATCGTGAGACAGGTTGCGGTTTGGTAGTCTTGTGCTACTGCTATCTAACATACATGTTGGACTGCTTTTGACTGGGTTAGATTGAAAGTACTTTGAGTTTCGTTTATTGCTCTAAACAGAAGTTTGTGCCTGTGCCTCTGCCCCCAACCGCCCCGCCCCCCTCCCCTTCCCACTCCCCCCCCACCCCCCCCAACGGCTCTCGGAAGTTTTGTGGTTTTGTTTGTGGCTCTCGGGCCGGGTCAGCCTGGTCACCCCTGCCTTATAGCATTGTTCATGGCTTTTCGATATGCCAGCCACCGAACAAGCTTTTCTTTTTGTTGCAATAATGTCTAAGGTAATCCATATATTCCATTGTGCCACGAATCAGCAGTATCAAAAATCAAGTTTGCCAAAACAAAAGTTAGCAGCCCATGTATAGCAGAGACATCAGACGCCATAGTGGCTTCCAGCTGTCCAAACATCTTCGCTATGCAACCAATCAGATTTTGATTGCAAACAAGCTCTTTTTTGGCTGAGGGAAACGCCACAACAGATCATTGCCAGTGCTCTGCTTTAGAGCATAAGTGGCCAAGTTCACGACTGAGGCCACTCTGGGAATAACAGTAATGTGTGTTAGCACAGTGGAGAACGTAATCCCAGTGCCCGTGCTCTGTTTCGAAGTATAATGCTCGTGTCTTACTAGAGCTACAGACAAAAACAAAAGACAGCGACAAGCCTCAAACCCATGCAGCACGCACGCGATGGTAGCTTTGGCAGGCGTTTAGTCGTTCGGTGCTCGTGAAGCAAGCACGAGCGATTGCAAGCCTGCCAAAGATACTCTTGCGTGCAAGATGCTCGTGTTTGAGCATAGCATCCTTTATTCTTCAAAGCCTCTCAAATCGCCTAAGACTCTGGTTTGAGGCTTGTCGCTGTCGTTTGTTTCTGTCTGTCTCTCTAGTGGGACACGGGCATAATAAACGGGGCGCCTGTGGCCATTCACACAACCGAGGCCACTCTGATAATAACAATAACGTGTGTCAGCACTGTTGGCAGCAAGCTTTCACTGCCAGGGATCTGTTTCGAAGCATAAACGGGATGTCTTGCCATTCACACAACCGAGGTCACGCTGAGAAGTGCAATAACATGTGTCAGCACTGTAGGCAGCGACCTCTCACTGCCAGTGATCTGTTTTGAAGTATAAACAGCCTTCTGTAGCTATTCACACGGTTGAGGCAACTCTGAGAATAGCTGCAACGTGTGCAAGCTCAGAGGGCAGCAAAATCTTAGTGCCAGTGATCTGTTTCGACGCATAAAGGGGGCGCCTTTGGACAATCACAGGACCGAAGCCACTCTGACAATAACAAGAATGTGTGTCAGCACTGCCAGTGCTCTGCTTTAGAGCATAAGTGGCCAAGTTCACGACTGAGGCCACTCTGGGAATAACAGTAACGTGTGTTAGCACAGTGGAGACCATAATCTCAGTGCCAATGCTCTGTTTCGAAGCATAAAGGGCCAACCTGTGGCCAAATTCACGACTGAGGCCACTCTGAGAACAACAATAAAGTGTGTTAGCACAGTGGAGTTCAAGTCCCAGTGCCAGTAATCTGTTTTGAAGCATAAGCAAGACCTTTGTGGCCATTCACGCTACTAAGAATAGCAATAATGTGTGGAAGCACAGTGGATTCGAAATCGCAGTGCCAGTAATCTGTTTTGAAACGTAAGCAAGACCTTTGTGGCCATTCATGCTACTGAGAATAGCAATAACGTGTGGAAACACAGTGGACAGCAAAATCTTAGTGTGATCTGTTTTGGAAGACCCGTTCTATCTTTTGCGATGGGTCTTTCGGACTCCCACCCCTATCTTGCTTAGATGGACATCTTGCCGAATGTCCCTTTTGGCATGAGAACGCTAATTGCAGAAGCTGCACGACGACTTGGGGTGCCGCCCACTACACCGATTACAGTCGCCGACTGTCTCATCGGACTTTGATACCTGGTGTATGGCTCTTTTCTACGTCTGGCCAGTCATCTGCCTTGCCCCCTCGACAGCAGCCTCCATACTGGCAACGATCTTGACAGCACGGTCCAACATCAGTTCTGGATCTTCAAGCGGATGCTTTCGCATTACATAGTCTTGAAGACCTTGGACTTCAAGACTAGCATATCTTTTTTCCGTTACTTAAATAGCAGTTGAGTCAGCCGGCAGTACTACCCTCAACTACTGCGTGTATTGCGGCAGGAGAGCACGTTTTATTTATTATTTCAGACTTCCACTCATGGTCGCTAAAGGCCTACACCAGTACAAACTTTGGCGAAAAGTAAATCCGGTTGCTGTACCTTTTCTACTATACAAAGAGACCGGCCAATCTGACACAGTTTTTCCTATTTTTTTTTATTTGCTCGCAGGTAACTGCGCACTTGGACCCTGTGAGTCTTTTTATCTAGCATAATATTACACAACTGGCATACCAAAATCTGCGCATCTGCGTTTGAAAGTTCCAAAATAATGCGATTTCAAACAGAGTTTGCGCACCAGCCGGACGCTAGCTACAGCCCACTCGGCGGAGCAGACGACATACGGGGTGAGAGGGGGAGTGCATTTTTTAGGCACATGCCTAAAAATTGAGAGGTAAGACCGGAATTTGATTTCTCAAGAGGCGAACTGCCTTTGTCTACGCAGGAAGTGACGTAGTGCGTGGATGGAGCCTTATCTTCTCCCTGCTTGTCTACGTCCCCACGCGGGAATCTAGACACTCCCATCAAAAAATTGAATATGTGTTGAGGTCGCGTGACGTAAATTTTCTCGCTAAATCTAGCAGAGAAACTGAATTTTCCCGCTAAAATTAGCGGGGAATTGAATTGGTGTTGAGGTCATGTGACGTCAATTTTCCCGCTAAATTTAGCGTGGTTATGCCGCTGGCGACGCCGCGAAACGCGGAAACGGGCATCTAAGAGCTGTGCTCTGAAATAAAAAAATATTGAATAGTACCCGAAGCATGGTATCAGCCAAGCATACCAGTCTTCTCCAGTAGTGCAAGGCCCAAATGTGTACTATAACCTTTCTTTCTTTTCAGGCACTTGCGCAGCTGCGCAGTCATCACGTCTTTTTGACGCAATTGTTCCGTGAAAACCAGTTTCTCGTCCGAGCTGTCGATAGGCGCCAACCCTCTTGCTGCCTCTTGTTGCAGCTTCATAAAACGAGTTATAGTTGATAATTAGTTGATGTTAAGTAGTTAATTAGTTGAAATCAAAGTTACGGCAAAGCCTAAATTTAGCAAACCTTTTACACAGGTTGGGCAATGCTGAATTTCACCGCATTTTACAGACATCGGCATAAATTCGGCAGAAAACCTCAGTTGTCCGACTGTCAAGTTGATGTTTCTGAAGGGCATCTTTTTGACAGAAACGGTTCTAGGTGCATGTTAAAAACATTGTGATTGCTCAATGAATTGATAGCCTGCAGCAGGGGTTTTTAAACTGGGTTCCGTGAGCAGGTCTCATGGGTTCCGCCAATACCCAAATTGCACCCGCCCACGCCCGGTCTTGCCGCGCACACTTGCGCACCAGTACCGTGCAGAGTGCCTTCATCTCTGTTTTGGCATCGCGATTGATATGGGGATATATGGGAAGCAACACATGCAAGATTGCCTAAGATTGTTCTTGTGTTCCTTCTTGGTCGGCAAAAATGGAGGGGGGTGGGGGTTCCACGGCAATTTTCAAGTCTTGCTGGGGTTCCGTGGGACCAAACAGTTTTAAAATTCCTGGTCGACAGGATAATTGTATCAGTAGTCACGATGCAAGAGTTTTTAAGTTTCCATTTAGAGACTTTACAATGCATACGAGCAAGTGTACCGAAAGCACTCTCGCTTTCTCTACTAGTCGCAGTCCCACGCACGCCCCGGATGCAGCGGTTGAGCCTCCGGCAGAAAATATAACAATATTGTAATAACGGCAAGCAATTTTACTCAACGCCAACTTTATATGCGAGAGTGCGTCCTATATTCTTGACGCCTCGTTTCTAATCTGTAAAATGGCGATCTGTGTATAGGACATGCGGAAGTTTACACTCCGTCCCTCAAGTTGTCTTCAACGCTGGCAAAGACATAAACGCCTTGCAGGGCCGTACGCAGAAAAAAATTTCGGGGGGGGGGGGGGGGGGGGGGGGGGTTTCAGGGACAACGGCGGCCATTTTGAAAATGTCTATTGTCTTATTTTCGCCAATGAATTATGTGCATCGGTGGCATATAATGGAGAGTTATAGCAAACCGGAGAACCGGTCCCGGTTTGGTACCCGGTAGCCGACCGGTGCCACTGCGCGTGCGCAGAGGTGGAGATTAAAATCTGCTGGCTGCAAGTGCACCGACCAGGGCCGTACCCAGAAAAAAATTTCGGGGGGAGTCAGAACCCCCTATTCCCCCCCCCCCCCCCCCCCCCCCTGGTTACGGCCCTGGCGCCTTGTATGCGCGAGTGTTCATGCAAGCTAAGCATTCTGCACATCTACGCTTTCGCATCTGTGCCTTTGTCACCACTGAAGCCAACTTGTAAGATATAGTATAGGAACATGGGCAGAATCAGGAGTTTCGGATGTGTAATGCCGGGTATGTTAGTTCTCTGTTTAGATTTAGATGAATGTGCATATGCCAAACCCAAAAACTTGTCGCAATCGCGCTGATGTCTGCCAAATCTTGTCGAATTTTCCTCCAAAATTTGAGCATCCGCCGAACTTTGCCAAATTCGAACTTCGGCAGATCCGATCCATCATTAATACATTGTCACTTTTTAAATGTAAAAAAAAATCATATTTTTTTTAAAAATGATTTGTACCTTAGATTTTTTTTTTTTTCTTTCGTTTAAACCCTTAGATATACTTTGCTGGGCGATTTGGTGTGCCTGCAGTTTCTTTGTCTTCTGTTCTTATGAAGACATCTGTGAGCCGCCCTGAGGGGAAAATTCAGTGTATTAAATTACAGTGCCGTTTTTGGAGAGGCAGAACAAACAAAAGTTCTGTTTACACTTGCAGAAATTACCAAGGAATGTGAACAGTCCCTTTTACATATTTTGCATTATCTAGCAGCGTCCTTTCCCAACAACATGCGGGCGGTGTGGCTAGCTACTGTAAGCCACAACGCACGCATGCATGAGGTACGTCGACGGTGATTCAAGCATTTATGTTCGTGCTGCCGCTTAGTTGTTACTGAGAAGACCCTTTCTCACTGTTCCATTGCAGTTTATGAAAGAGCAAGCTTAGGTTTGTTTACATTTCTAGTCAGGAGGGTGCACAGAACAGGTCTTAGTAAGGGACTATATCTGGCATTGAGTTCTGCTATTTAAATGTCTATTGGGATGCCAAGCTATGCTAGATGGCATTTGGAACTTAACTTTATTAAAACATGAGCTTACATTCTACATAGAGGTGGGAACTGTTGGAAGGCCCTTGAGTATCCTCGGTATGGCAGTCCTTGCCTTTTGCATTTTTTGCGCTAGCAGCTTGACTGTTGCTGCAACGATTTTAAGAAGGTTGACTTTTAAAAAATACTACAAGCTTTTGCACTCAGCTTATACAGGCTGATTTAGAGTTTATATTGCAGTAGAGAAGACAAGAAACATTCTTCTTTGCAATGATAATGCAGTGTCTAACATAACTACTGCATCCTGAGCAGGAAGAAAAGGCTGTCATAGAGACGGCAAGCTGCATCCAGATATGGTTGTTTACCCCGTCTCTGGATGGTTAGTAAACAGAGCCTGTTTACTGTGACAAGTTGGTAGCGCCCCCCTCCAGTCCGCCCGTCTGCGGCCGCCTGGCTCGGCGGGCAACATTGTTCACCTCACGAATAAACTTTTTTGTTTTTTGTTGTCCGGGGTCGGGTCGGCGGCGATTTGAAACCGCCGGGGTAAAATGTTTTTTTGCCGATTAGTGTAAAGGTGGCAGTGCGACGGATATCTTCCAGAAGGTGTATAGGCATACCGAGACCGCTACCAGCGGACTACTTGGTTTCGGCGCGGAGCCGTTACCGTGGGGGCGATCAAGAAGCCCTTCCTCCGGAGCGCTCAACGACCCGTTAGGCCTACCAACCGGGCGTAGGGCGCAAGTGTTTTTTCGACAAGGCGTGTCGGGGCACGGCTAAACGACGGAATCTGGCGGTGGTGGCTGGGGCGTCTCGGAAACCAGGCAAGGGAGACACCTAACATCATGACTCCACGGAGGAAAACAATGACAACCAGTCAAAGTCAAATGGAAAAGGCAAAGAAGAGGGGAAAGCGAGACAAGGCGTCAGTGGAGTGCGAAGGCTGTGAAAAATGGGTGGATATCAGCGAGACACCGTTCGAATCATGCACGGAGGCGGAGAACAGTACATACAAATGTAAGGAGTGCAAGGAAAATGAGGTGAGAAGAATCACCTTGGAGGAGGAGATCGAACGGCAAGTTAATGCCTTGAGAGAGGCAATGAGAGTGAAGCTGGAGGAGGCAAAGACAGAGAGAGCGGCCATAGAAAGTAGGATGTTGGCGAAGCTCGAAGAAGAGAGAACCTTGAGAATAGTGACGGAAGAGAAACTGAATGCAATAATGCAGGAGGAAAGGAACAAGAGAGAAAAATTAGGGGAGGTGTTTAATGAATGGATGAAGTCATGTGAACCAGAGCAAATGACGGTCAACGGGGCTGAAAACGCGCCGCAACAGCTGGAACCGAGAAACGGGGTCAAAGAAAAGATGACATACCACACAGACGGGAAAGAGACAGTTAGCTTTTCCCAAGAACGGACGGGAAGTGGAGATCTGGATAAGGAGCAGGGGAGACAGACGACTGGAGGCCAAACAGAAAGAAGCCAGCACAGGAACTACAAGGAGGCCCTCATGAGGCAGAGAGCAGACCCAGACGACGGGACAAAGAAACAGGACAAAGAGAAGGTGGACAAGAGAGTCTTAGTGGTAGGGGACACCAATGCCTTCAAGATGAAGAGAGCCACACTGAAGGTGGTAGATTACGACAAGAAAGTTCACTTTGCAACTAAGCCGGGAGCACAACTGAGAGAGTCACTCGAGAGAGCAGAGAGGGATAGGAAAATATGGAATGCAGAGGCAGGAGTGGTGGTCATACATGCGGGAGTGACAGACGTGCAAGGCGAAGAATCGGTGAAAGAAATGGCAGCGGAGCTAGGGAAACGGCTTGAGGACTGGACCACGAGAGCCCCGAAACATTCTTTTATGGTGTATGAAGTCCCAGAAATCAAAGACAAGGGGGACCCACTCAAAGAGAGGTGCGCCAAGTGGAACAGGCTATCAAGAGAGATCAGCCAGCAGCTGGGACCGAGGGTGGAGGTGGTAAAGAACACAGGAACGGGAAACGACATGGAAGATGGCTGCTACAACAGAGATGCGGCAATTGAAGAGGGACAAGCACTGGGTAACAGACTAAAGAGTTTTTTAGGACAGAAATGCAAGGGGAAAAGCGTGACACCGATGAAAAGGCGACAGGAAAGAATGGAAGGCAGGCTGACTCTGGACCAGAGACCACAGCGACTCGAGGAACAACTCCAGAGGATGTGTCCCCCACAGGGACATGCCCACTAAGAAGAGAAAGTAGGAGGGATGGTGCCTGCAAAAACACGAGAGGCGGAAAACACGAAAAGGCACCTGACCGGGAAAGAAGGAAAAACAGACGAGCAAAAAAGAAAAAGAGGGAAGTGAAGATTGCCTTTTTAAACCTACAGGGAGGAAGGAAAGCAGGAAAATGGGAAGAGGCCTTTCAGATGTTACAAGATGATAAGATTGGAATGTTCGCAGTCACAGAAACCCACCTCAGAGATGAAGAAAGACCCCCGGATTGCGAAGGGCTTTTTTGGGATGGGGTAAACAGAAAGGACAGTGAGAGAAGGGGAGGGGGGGTAGGATGCTTTAGCGGGCCAGGCTGGCAGAGAGAAAGTCCAGAGTGCAGAGAGCACATGTGGTTGACGGGGACACTGGCGGGGAGAAAGGTGGCAGTGGCAGTGGTGTACCTGTGGACGGGGGCAGACAGCAGGGAGACAAACATCAAGCTAATCAAGTGCATTGAAAAAGACTATCACAACATTGGGAGACCTACCATTATGGTAGGCGATTTCAACGCACACCTAGAGGAGTTTGATGGGAGAACAGACGGTAATGGAAAGCTGCTGCAGGACATGGCGGAACACCTGGATATGGTAATCGTCAACACACAAGATAAATGCATAGGAAAGACGACATGGACGGCTAGAGGGATGAGCTCTACAATCGATTATTGCCTGGTGTCTCCGGACCTGTATGAAAAACTGAACTACATGGAGATAGACGAGGAAGGCGACAAGAGCTTGGGAAGTGATCACAACAGATTGCTGATCACTTTCGGAGGAAAGCCGACGGAAAAGAGAGTCAGCGAACCTATGAGACCACACCACATAACGCAAGCAGAAGCACAAACCATTGCGCAGAAACTGGAGGAAGAGGTGGAAACCAGGCAGGTGGAGACGTACGGGAACCTCATGCGGTGGTGGAAGGACCACCTGGAAAAACTGAAACGACCGACACGAGGGAAGCGGAGGAGAAAACGATGGTGGGATGTGGAGGTGAAGGAGGCCATTACAAGAAGGCAACTGGCAAACAGGACTCTGCGAGGGACCATCAGAAAACGAAAGGAGGAGAAGAAAGCCCCCCTACAGAAAGATTCAAGAGAATGGAGGGAGTACCAGAGCAGGAAAATAGAGGTGACAGCTTTGATTCAAAGCAAAATGGCCAAGGTAGATAAGAGATTTTTGGAAGAACTGAGAGAGGCAGGACGTGAGGCCCCACTGAAGTTCTGGCGACATGTACAGGGCCAAACAGGTCGACCTAGGGAGGATGATGTAATCAAAGACGATGCAACGGGAAAGGAACTGGACCCTGGAGAGACCAACCGGTACATTGAGAGGTGGATAGGGGACATGTTCACAGGGGACAGCCGACAAATGGACAGTGAGGAGGGGGAGACGGAGGACGAACTGCAGGAGCAACCGAGCAGAGAGGAAATCACGGAGAGGGAGTTAAATAGAGCAGTCAAGAGGATAGGAGGAACCACAGCCACTGGAATGGACGAAATCCCAATGAGGCTGGTGAAGGAGCTGGGGCCAGAGACGAGAGCACTGCTGCGCGAGATCCTCAACCAGATCCTGAAGGAGGGATGGGTGCCGGAGGAGTGGCGAACCTCAAGACTCAGACTCATCTACAAGGGAAAAGGGCAAAAGTCAACGCTCGGAAACTACCGCCCCATAGCCATCACATCGGTACTCTACCGCGTGTTCACACAAATAATACGAGACCGACTGCAGACATGGGCAGAGGCGGAAGGAGTCCTGGGGGAGCTGCAGAATGGGTTCCGGTGGGGGAGACGCCTTGAGGACAATTTATTCGTGCTGACGCAGGCCATCGAGATTGCCCAGAAGGAGAACCGCCCCCTTTACCTCTGTTTTCTCGATATCAGCAAGGCTTACGACACGGTCGAACATCGAAAACTGTGGACGCAGCTGGAAGAGCGGGGACTCTGCAGAGAGTGGATAGACCTCTTGCGAGAAGTGTACAGAGGGACGACGGTGGTGGCACAGTGGCAGCAGGAGACAACACATCCAGTGACCTGCTCCAAGGGCTTGAGACAGGGCTGCCCGCTGTCGCCGCTATTGTTTATGCTGTACATAGCAGGAATCGAAAAGCGGCTGCAAGAGAGTGGGGAGGGTTTCTCACTGGAATATTCGGAAGGCGGGGAAAGGAAGGGAGGAAAACTCCCGGGACTCATCTATGCCGACGATATGGTGCTGATGGCGGACTCGCTGCAGGGCCTGCAGGGGCTTATGAACGAGTGTGGTGCAATGGGAGAGGCCCTGGGGCTTAGTTTCAGTTCGCACAAGTCTGGGCTGATGGCCTTTGGGGCAGCAGAGGAAAACGGGACCGCCAACCTGTCCATTCAAGCCAATCCTGTACCTTGGGTGGACCACTACAAATATCTGGGTGTAAACCTACAGAAGGGACACCACTACCTCCTAGAGCACGAGACGAAGGTCAAGGCGAAGAGCAGGAAGAACAAGGGCATAGCAACGGCCAGGGCCCTCTGGGGATATAACCGATACGAGGTAACCCGAGCGGTCTGGAAGATGGTGGCGGTGCCGGGGCTCACTTTTGGCAACTCAGTGTTGTGCCTGTCATCAGGTACCAGGCAATACCTCGAGGTCCGACAGAGGGAGGTGGGAAGGACGGCACTGGGAGCAAGCCGAACAGCACCGAACGAAGCCGTCCAAGGAGACATGGGCTGGTCCGGGTTTGAGGCCAGGGAGGCCCGAGCCAAGCTGGACTTCGAGCGACGCCTCAGCCGGATGAGCGAAGAGCGCTGGGCCAGACAGGTCTTCAAGTATGTACATCTTCGGTCCGTCCCAACCCGGTGGGTGCGACGGACGCGCCAGCTGGCACAGCGATACGAGGTCAACGGCCCACTCCTCTACCCAGCCGCGGAGCAGCCGGAACTGCAGCAGAGCATCCGCACGAGGGTGATCGAGAGCGAGACACGGCGATGGGCGGAAGCGGCACGTCTGAAACCAGCGCTGGCCCTGTATGCCAGAGAGAAACAGGAGGTGAAGCGAATACCTTTCATGGACAACAGCAAGGGCAGTGCACTGTTTTCGGACGCCCGAGGCGGCATGCTGCGGACCCGCGTTTTCCGCGCGAAGTACATGGACATGGAAGTGAAGTGCGTCATGTGCGCGCAGGGAGCAGACGAGACGGCGGAACACGTCATACTGGAATGCACGGGTATAAAGCCGGACGTGACGTACGAACCAGACATGGCGGTGGCGCTGGGTTTCCGGGGCGTTGACGAACAGTACGACGCCGACCGCTCGCAGCCAGTGGAGGTGACAAAGAGGAGACTGGAGTGTTGGTGGAGGAGAGCAAAAGAACACAACTACGTTTTTGGCTAGTGTAGCTACTAGCCAGGCTAGATCCAGCGCTGCTGAGATCCCCCGATACAAAGGGGTTAGCCCCAAATCCAATCCAATCCAATCCAATCCAAAACACCGTTGAGCACACGCTGCTCCGGTCAGACATCGTCCACCCTCACAACCAGGCTGCGTGTCGTCTCTTCTCGGCGGGTGCTTCGGCCCCCTTCGTCCACGTTCGAGAAAGATCGTGACACTGGCGACATGGAACCGTGGCACTGGAGGCCACCAACGTGCACGGTTCGGCCCACGCCGCCGAGAGAGTCGGAACACCGCACCCCGCTCCTGTCGCCATGCCGCTCTACGGGAGGCTAGAGCCGTTCGACGGAGATGGGTCCGCCTGGCCAGTCTACGAAGAACAAGTCCACGTGTTCTTCCGGGCGAACGACACGCCCGAGGGGAAACAACGGGACATCTTCCTGGCCAGCTGCGGGACCCGAGTCTTCAGCCTCCTGCTCGACCTCCTCAAGCCGGCCACGCCGCACGTTAAAACGCTGGGTGAGCTGCTCGCCACGCTGCGCTCGCACTTCAGCCCGGCGCCGTCCACGCTGATGGAGCGGTTCCGCTTCAACAACCGGAGCCGCCAGGACGGGGAGACCCTCGGGCAGTTCGTCGCTGCGCTACGAGGGTTAGCGAGCACCTGCGCCTTCGGCGACCAGTTGGACTCGCTACTCCGGGACCGGTTCGTCTGCGGCATCAACAACTCCGCCATGCAGACGAGACTCCTGGAGCTCCCCGACCCCTCGCTGGACGACGCAGTGAAGGCAGCGCTGGCAATGGAAGCAGCAGCGAGGGACGCCAGCGAGATAGCGCGTGCGGCCGGCTCACCGTCGACGGAAGCGGCGGTGAACAAGATGGCGGCAAGGAGCGGTGCCTGCAGCCGCTGCGTAGAGTGCCTTCATACACACGCGCGCTTTTGCTTGAGTGGTGACATATCAGCCATTTTTCCGCCCAGTCGTTTTTTTATGCATTTTGAAGTGCGCGCATTCCGGTGTCAGTCAG
This sequence comes from Ixodes scapularis, assembly GCF_016920785.2. Taxonomy (NCBI): domain Eukaryota; kingdom Metazoa; phylum Arthropoda; class Arachnida; order Ixodida; family Ixodidae; genus Ixodes; species Ixodes scapularis. Next base: position 124,389,529 of record NW_024609846.1, read on the forward strand.
CTCGAGCGCGTAGCTTTGGCAAACGCATAGACGCCATTTTACCGCCCAAGTCACGCACCGAGCGCTCGAGAGCGTCACGCGCTGATACATCCAGGGCAACAATGGATGTCTTCACCCTGAGACAGACAGACATGTAGGCACCCTACCGCTGCGGTGCTGCCCACTCCCCCTCACAGTGCCAGTTCGTCCAAGCACAATGCTTCACGTGCGGGAGAACTGGGCACCTCGCACGTGTCTGCCGAGGGGGGAGGACGAGCGGCGGCCAGCAGCAGCAGCAGCCTGGTTCAAGCCCGGGTTCCAGCCAAGCCCGCGGCCAGGGTGGTCGTCGCAAGAAAACGCGGCGGGGACGAGCGGCACCAGGCCCGGGTTCGTCGTCAGCTAGGGTCCACGTCGTGGCCGACGAGCCGCAGATCTTCGACGTGTGGCATTTGAATAAACTTTCGTCTGTGCCACCTTACTTGGTGTCTGTTGAGATCTGCGGCCACCCCATCACCATGGAGCTGGACACGGGGGGCCAGCGTGTCGGTCATGCCCGGGAAGCTGTTCAAGCGGACCTTCCCTGGCGTGTCCATCGAGGCGTCTGACGTCATGCTCCGCAGCTACTCCGGGCAGCTTTCCCAGGTCCAGGGTCGGGCCCAAGTCAGCGTTCGCCTTGGCGACAGGGAGGCAATCCTTCCCCTTTACTTAACCAAGGGGTCGTCGCCGACGCTGCTGGGCCGAAACTGGATTCACTCGCTGGGTGTTCGGCTGCCGGAGTACCAAGAAGCTGCGCTGCACGTGGTGCAAGACGTCCCGAGCCTCCTGACCGACTTCCAGTCCCTGTTCCAGCCGGGGGTGGGCACCTTCGCCGGCACGACGGTCGGCCTCGATTCTTCAATTGAGAATGCATTCCCAGACATTGGACACCCTCCGATAACTTGTTTTTAAGTCACAAAATCAAGCAGCTGAGCGTTGTGATCCCACGCACTGCTCTTCACCAGTTGATTTAACCAAGGTTAGTGGCATAGGGAGTACTCTTGATTGATGTATTAAAAAGTAATGTGCAACGAAACTCAGTAGTTTAGAGGTAATAGCAAATGACAAAATAGAGAGCTGGGCGAGTTGGTATGAATTTATTCTGGCTGCAACGCAAAAGACGTGGACTGAGGAAGAAGACAGGACGAGCACTGCCGTGTCTTCTTCCTCCGTCCTCGTCTTTTCATGTAGCCAGAATAACAAATGTTTACAAATGATCTAAAGCTAACTACTCTATAGCCCTTAAGGACAAAGGAAGTTTGTTGTCAAGTCATTGGGAGCCAGGTGGTAAGAGTTTCGATCCTGGCAACCAGAAACACATTGGCTCATTGTTGCTGGTATTGGCCCGACAAGAACATCACTCGAGAGGATTCTGGAAAACAAGCTCATAGATCACTATTGATAGGGCCGAATAGTATAAATAAATAAAAATAACTACGGGCCATTTTTACAGCACTTTGATCCTGTCTGCTTCATGTGGATGAGTCCCGACGTAAGCAATGGTTATAACAAGGGTTTCGCGTTTTCGGTTTCTGTGTTTTCAAAATTCGGCATACTTTTTTTGGTGTCTATTTGAAAATTCAATTTTCGTTTTTGTTTCGGCGTATATGCCCACAAAAGTATTGGCTTTTTTCGGTGAATATAAAATAAACACCGACGGACACCGGATCAGATTATTTTTTGTAGCTCAGATATTTGTGATCACTAAAAGAATAACGGCACAGATACATTGAAAAAGAGAGGGACACTTTATTTGGCATATGTGTGCAACTGTTACAGAAACAAAAAAAAAAACACAGAAGTACAAAGAGGTAAGATGTGAAGCCTATGCCCAAAATCATGGAACTTCACCTTTTGTATATCAGGATTACCGTGATTTTATTATAGTACACACACACATGTACTTTCCCAGGATCTCCTCATTGATCCGCACTCTTTCATTCCTTTTAATATGACACTGACCTTCGAGAATGCCCTCTCAACGCTGACACTACTGGCAGGCTGAGGAGATGAAGCGCTGCCTGAGCCAAAATCAACCAATCAACCGATTGTGACCACCAAAAGAGACACGTTGCGACGTTTTGAATCACAATACAACATGCAGAGCTTGCATCAAGTCAGTCTTCCTTGCAATGAGTTTGAAAACACGCTCGTACATGGCAAGGTCATGGGGCATTTCGGACTTCACGTTCCGATCGATGATGCGCACATTAAACCATAACGTTGTGATGGCACCCGTGTATCCCATACATTCGGACAAGTTTCGATAGACACTGTCGTTCCACTTTTCCGCCATGGCTCAGCAGTACGACTGGAAGGTCAAAGTGACCTTTTCCAGTTAAAACTAAATTTTAGAAAATGGATTCGACATACCTTTATCAGTTTAAATAAAAACAGCGGAACCTAAAAATTGACCTTTTTCGGTTAAAACCGAATTCCGAAAATGGATTCGGCATACTTTTATCGGTTTAAACCGAAAAATCCGAACCCTAGTTATAACGTAAGCTGCCATTCAAGCGCTCCTAAGAAAAAAAAAATAACACCCGCTCACGTAGGGCTATTTAGTATCTTCATTACTGTACACCTTAATCGGTGGCAACATCACAACATAATGATTTTGTCTCCCAAGCAAACGCCAATGTTGGCAGATGGACGTTTTTTTCAACTCATGGCATGCCGAGCTTTGCTCAGAGGCGGGCACGCAGCGCAGCATGATTCTTTTGAACGAGGCGGAGGCATGTAGTGACAGAGAGAAAATGTTTATTAAAATGAAAACGGCTCGGCTGGCTCTTCAGATTTACGATGTCGTGGATCTACTGGATCGGGAGTGGCAGTAGGTGGCAGTTGGAGTACTGAAAATCGTAAAAACAGAATTATAGAAACAAAAAGCATTACAACTGTGCAATTGCAGTGTTAGTGCAGTTGATAAGTGCTACCTGATTTTGAGACATTGGGGTTATTAGGAATTTGGTGTACCAAGTTGTGAACCATCATTCTGCACAAACTTCACATGCTACCTTATGACAGTAGCTGTATATGCCCCATATCCCCAGCCAATTGGTGGTGTGTGACTGTGATTGTTGCGACAGAGTGGGTTTAGAGCACTGCACGGGCCGGAATTTCTAGGCCCGGCCCGACCCGGCCCGGTAGAGACACGGCCCGGGCCCGGCCCGAGCCCGACAGAATTTTTAATTTCTAGGCCCGGCCCGAGCCCGAGAGAAATGTTAATTTCTAGGCCCCGCCCGACCCGGCCCGATGGCTGTAGCACGAAACAACCCATTCCCGTTTGAACCTGTCCTGTTTCGACCCGTTTCCGAAACGAGCTCCCCATTTGAACCCGTCCTGTTTCGACCCATTCTTTAAACACCCTTCCCATATGAACCCGTCCCGTTTCGACCAGTTCCCTAAACGCCCTTCTCGTTTGAATTTGTTCTGTTTCGACCCATTCCCTAAACACCCTTCTTATTTGACCCAGTTTCCGAAACACCCTTTGCGTTTGAACACGTCCCGTTTCAACCTACTTTTATAAGGCCCTGCACATCGGAACCTCTTCGCAAAAAGTCTCCATCGTTCTAAGCCTGGTCTGCGCACCTATTCTGTTTAAGAATATGTTCTGAAGTAGCTTTACATGTCAACGCGTTCTTAAAATATACAACCCTTTCAGGCAAGCTTAAGTTTAATGTATTCCTACTTAACCCCTTAAAACGTTTTTTTCAAGATGGTTCCCCAAACGTGCATGCAGGGAACGGACTATGTACACTGCGCAACACTGATACCGCGAACACGACGTTGGCTCTTTTTTCGAATTTTACTTCGAAATGGTGTTAGTAGGCACCAAAGTATACCGCTTAGGTCTGTGGCCCAGATGAGCACTTCTAAAGGCACTAATAGTTTTGAAAACAGCGTTTTCATTCGATGAGATAAACATAAAAACACGACGATCGCTTGTTCGCGCTCTGTGCAATAAGGGAGTCTTAGAATAACGTACTCAGGCACTTTGGGCAAGCTAAAATTAGCATCGCCATAGGTTTTACATCGCAACGCTATTTTTACGGTACCCAAAGCGCTTGCGTACGTTTTTCTAAATCTTCCTAATAGTGAACTAGATATTTTTGAGAGCGATTAATCACACAGGTTGACAAGCATATGACTGGGACTTTATTTTGTTTACAATTTATAACACAACCCTCGCTCACACGGAAAAGGCTGGAAGGCTTTCTAGCTTCAAGACGTCTTTTAGTTATTATTTTTAACGACGCTGTAGTGAATTTGCACTTCGCTTTTTTTTTTCTGTATTCAATGAACCTAAAATATTAATGAGCAAACCTCTTGCTATTAACAACAATTTATGATTTACGGCACAAGATTGCCCAGGCACGGCCCAGGCACGGCCCGGGCCGGCGCGGCCCGAGAACTTTTTTGTTCAAGCCCGAGCCCGGCCCGGGCCCGAGAAAATACGTGCTACCCGGCCCGAGCCCGGCCCGCGGGCCGGGCCGGGCTCGGGCTTTCGGGCTGGCCCGGGCCCGTGCAGTGCTCTAAGTGGGTTGCCTAGGCAGCAACAGTGGAGAGAGTAGCGTGTGAAGCTGCGTGCGTCTCGTGTGACAGGGGAGGAATTTGGCTCTGTATCCGGCGGCTTGCAAAGTGGCAGAGGCAGCTCTTCATCGGCAGGCTGAGCAGGTACCTCAGCAGAAAGCAGCGGCTGCCAATGCATGGAGAGTTCGGCGGATGGGCTGCCAAGGCTGCAGTGTTGCAGCTTCGATGAGCTCAGCGGATGGACAAGCAGCGAGAACAGTGGTGGATGTGTAGACTTTCTGTGAACTTTACCGTGATATAGGGTTGTGATGTGTTTGTGTGGTGAGGGGATTCCACGACACACTCAAAACAGTTTAGAATGTGTGAACATTCTGATAACATCGTAGTTAACTTATATGCGGCATATAGGCCTGTGATATGTGTGTGTGTGGTGTGCTGATTGTGTAAAACTGTATAGGCTGCTCTGCTTTCATGTCATTGTTATTGTCATGTCAGTGTTATTGCCTTCATCACTTGTGCGGCTTTCAATGAGGTGTCCGTTATTGCTGTATGGAAAACATTTCTGTTGGTTGTCTGTTTTGACAGTTAGTAGTGCCAATCTGGTCGGCTTTCCATTTATGGCAATTTGTTGGTTTGATGCAGTGTCATACTTTGCCATAAGGTTTGCCTGTGTCATTATTTTTACCCTAGTGACCATTTGCTGAGCTTTGGTCTCTTGTACTGTTGTGGGAAAATGCTTTTGCAATCAAATTTTGTGACTGAAAACGCTGTGGGCTTTGAATAGACATACATATCATGCAGTTTTGTCATATCTTTTCCTCAAAGGGGCAATTATTAACATGCATGATATGCGGAAAAGTAAAGTGATGTTATTTGTTCACAAAAAGCCCCTACGATTTGGTACATTTTATTCATCCCTAATCTGACAGTTCCCATGGCTTTTGAGTAGACGTCCATACTTAGTATCTGCTTGTCAAAAGCATAGTTTGAGGTAAGTGCTGTATTTTTTATAAAGCAGGGAATTCTGCAACGTGCGAAAGTTTCACAGAAAAAGCAACCCATGTTCAAGTCAATAAGCTATGTGCCCTATTATTTGCAATTATAAATTTATTTTGTGGTGCTTAATTGTGGTGTTTAATTGTTTGATAACATACCTTAAAATACTGGGCAAGCGCCCACTCAAAATTTTGAGATAGTAATGAAAAAATGGGGGATGGGCGCTTGTCCGGTCATCAAATCTACATATAAATGTACTGTGCATATTTTCTCAGATCTTACAAATTTGGGTATGGGCGCTTAATATGGTATGGGCGGATGCACGGTGTTTTACGGTACTTAGTAAAGTTACTGGCAAGATAACTTTGAAGGAGCATTCAGGTGTCCTCCCTGCTGCCGTTTGTAGTGTCATGACTGCATAAGCATACTTGTAGCTAATGTGATGCCACATGCAGTCAGTGCACTGTAAAAGGCAATGTGCTTGACCAGGAATTTCTGACCGCTCCCTTCGAGGTTCTTGTCACGTCAGTGATGATAGATTCTAGCTCAATTTGCCTTTTAATTGCACTAAACATAACATGTTTGACAATGTACCGTGCAACAAACAAGACGGCAACATACTTGGAAAACTTACCTATGGCCACGAAAATAGTTGGTAAGACGGTGATGGAAAGGCCTCCCGTATCTTTCTCAGGACGCAACCTGGCAAGCGGTGGCGATTTGATCTACCGCAGTAGCGCCACACCCAGCTCACGAACACCCGGTTGTGCAGTGTACCTCAGCTTTCTGCATGGAAATAACGAGCTTTATTACAGAAAGTCGTAAAGCTACTATCACAGATTTATATGCGCTGAGAGTCAAATGAAGATTTCTTGACCTATTTTGATCCTAGCTATGTACCCGTATTCCCAAATATTTGCACAGGTGAGGTGATCTTGGTCCTAAGGTTACATACCTGTTTTTATCGTTGATCTCCATAGCTGTAGGAATGAAATGCTCCATCATCAGAGCATGAACCTCCAACGATTCTCGATGAAGGCATAGCACCCGAAACAGATCGTTGCGGGTGACGCACCCCTCCCGCAGCAGTGGAGCCATTTTCTCGATTTCCCCACAGCAAAGGTCTTCGTCTGCCAGCGTCGGCCGACAAGAGCTACAAGAGCACCTGTATAAATAAGCAGTAAATAACTGGCGACACGACATCAAGACCAGATGAACTGTAAATAATTTCATGGACCACCGAAAAGAAACAACATCAAGTTTCTCGCTCCTGCGCTCTGGCAATTTTGCACTCCCAGATATTAGAACAATTGCACCAAATTAAAAGGAGATGGCACCGGTGACAACAAAAGTTTTTTAGAATTAGTTGGAAAAGGCATAAACGCACACACCATTCTGCCTCCGAAGAATCAGGATCGGGAATGCGGCCGCCGCCCTTTCCCTCGGAGGCGATGCCCGCGGGTCGAAGGCAAACGGGGATTCGTTGTTATAGTCAAAATCCTCTAATATTTCTAGATTGTCACTAGACTCTGACGAATCTGGAGAATCGCAGCGACGCTCCGTTTCCACGTGCGGGTGATCACACGAGTACCCCGTCGCCGACAGACAGAATCGGGTTGCCAGGTGTATTTTTCTGCACTGACACCAGTCGTGATGTCTCTTTTTGACCTCTTTGAAAACAGCAACAGTGTGCGTGCATAGGTTTCACAGGCGCTGAAGATGCGCGAGAGCGGAGGTTCCAAAAACTCCTTGCATGACATCACGTCCTGGGAAGCAGGAGCCTCGGCGGTACTTTAAAAATTAATTTCTGTGGCATCCGTGCACCAAATTGACAAATAATCTCGATATTCGTGATCCTGGAGGTCGAATGAAGGCCACTGAAGTGTTTTTTTCTCAAATACAGAGCCGCTTCAGTTTCCCTTTAAAAGCAGGCTTAATCGAAGCACTGTTCCCAGTATTTTTAATACTAGGAGCAGTACTTGGGTCGGGCCTGCGGACCGAAACCTTTTTGATGCACTTGATGTCTAAGTATGAATGTCTATGTCAAAGAGCTTATGCCCAAAGATGTACTAGGTCTGTTCAAAAAGTATGCGGTCCGAATTCGTTCCGCAGAAACAAATGAAGTGTGGACAGCATCCTCTGGTGGGAGGGTGGTTGGAACATTTAAAGGGGCCCTGCAATCCTATTTAAGAGTCTACCTTTTTTGCAGTTTCCGTATCTCTTGTTATTCGGGCAAGCCAGCGGGCACGGAGAGAGTAACTAAATATCAGTGCACCTAAATTTTACCGGACAATGCGGAAGCCTCCTCCACCTACGGGGGTGCCCCATGGTACCAAACACACACGGCATGTGACGACATCGTGATGTCGGTCCTGGCCAGCTCCTGCCTTACTTCTGGTCAAAGCAGCTAAAAGCTTTTTTTTTAGTCCAAATACAAAAAAAAAAATAAGTGGCGCAAACCATTTAATAGATTCGTGGAAGTAGTTTTTGTTCAGTATTTTAGGTGAAAAAGAAACAAATGCGGTTTATAAAGTACAAAAACAACAAATGACCCGTCGACATACCCCCACTTCACGGCCACTTCACGAGTGCACGCACTCGGCCTTCCACGCCACTACGTCACACACAAACTAAGGGAGCGGAAGAACGACATTCATGCTTTCACATTCACAACTCAAAAGAAGTGCTCAAGTGTCCTAGGACTTTTTTTTTTCCTTTTCTACACATTTCCCTGGGCTAATGGAGCGTGCAACTGTTGGGCCCTTAGCCGGATGATCTATATCTGGTGGAGGCACATTTGCAGCAAAAGGTTGTCTGGGGCTTATCTCGGGGAAGAACACTTATCATTGTTCACACTGTCGTGGGCCGGTCGCATTCTTGCCCTCAAGGCCAAGCAGAAATGAGGCTTGAAAACTGGCAACAAAGAGCAGTGCAGGCACAGGAAAGGAGGAGCAGTGGTCTCATAGTCCAAGATGGTAGAAAAGGGGGCACAGGAGCCAAAGCAGTGGCATCCACATAAAAAAAATGGCTCTGGCCAGAGAGCTTGTTTTGGAAGTATATGTCGGTAAAGAAGGGGACCTGTAGCAATTTTCTCATGGGATTCACATATTTTGTTTTGATATTGGCTTACCTTTGCTGACATGCCAGAGGTCGGAACGGTGCTGAACAAGGGGGTGCTCCCGCTTCATGTAGGCACTGACTTGCACATGCCTGTCAGTCACGATCACTTCCACCGTAAGACCCAGCTCCTCAAAATGAAGCAAAGCTCTGGTCAGCCCCTCCAGCTCCATGTGGCAGCTCGATTTCACTTCGGTCGACTGAACAACACCCAATAAAGAAATGGAATGAACAGATGTAGCCCACAGTAATAATGCATTGCATGAATTAACTCCCTATCTAGATGAAATTATAGGAGCAAGAAACTATAAAGTTAAATAATACTGACAGCATAAACAGAGGGACGTACAGAACAGCACATCTTTGGACGTTCAACACAAATTGCTTTATTAGGTGCCGGCATCCAGCCAAAGAGACCAAAAAGAAGGAGAGTGAAAAGCAGGAACAAGGAAGGGTCAATGCGGTAGGGGAGGATAACGGTGACAGACAAAAAAATTACCAGCAAAGGAAAAAAAAAAACAGAAAAAAAGTGAGGCAGCCTGGTAACTACATCAGCGGATGTCTTTTGTCAAGCTCAGCAACTGCAGGCAGAGATATGCTACCTCTATTGTGGGGAAAGAAAGTAAAGGTGCCGAGACATTTCGAGATGCATTCCCCCCCTCATGGTGCATGCACGCCATTAGTATGTAAGTTTGGAGCTTCTGAGACCGCCACAGCTCTACCTTTTGAGACGTTGCCATTAAGACCAATTTATAAAGTTAAAGAGAAGGTTGGCAAGCTTGGATAAGTTCCAGAGAAGGAAAGTGTATGAATAGACACCATACTAATCCTCGTATGACAGCATGGTTTTTCTTTTGAAACAACAATTTCAATACTTTGAATGAGCAAGCAAAACCCATTGCATAACACCAACATCCAGAAATGATGCTCATGCCTAGTCCATCCGTCTCTTTTTTACATTTTCTGTCCATCTTATATTTTCCTTCAATCTCTGGACTCTTTCATAGACAATCTTCATATAGGTAGTAACTCTAGGCCTGAGACATACCTACACAGCCTTGTCATATTAGACAAGAGCATAATACGAATGGTGCAAAGCCTTTGTGGTACCCAACTTTACAAGCTCCAGGTGAATGATTCGGTTCAGGGTCGTCTCCAGCAATGAATACGTCCCATAAAGGGCAGAATAGCCGGGTGAGTCCGACCGCCAGCCGCAGTGAGCGCCCTCCTAGGCTTTGAACAAGATCTTGTTGTTCAGCTGTCCCTACCTGTTGCAAAAAAAAAAATAGAACCTTGTTCAAACAAAATAAAAAAAATGTCTAGGTTTATAGCAGCTCATGAGGAAATTAAACAAGAGGGCAGGCAACACAAAACAGCTGCACTACCTTCCTATTGGCGGCGTGTGCGAACTACAGGGGGCACTTCTTTGCTATCATCATTATCGTTTGTGATGTCATAGATAGGACAGACTGGGACAGACCACGGAGATTTTGGATCTCTCGGCTCGTCAGCTCGCTTCATGCGACGTTTGGGTAGCGTGCCGCGAGGCCTCTTTCACGTATTGTAATATATGGAGTGGGGCATTTTACGAAAGCTTGAAATTGTGGCACACGTAGCCGTGCTAACAAACATTTTTGGCACAGAGCTGTCTAAGCGCATGGGATAGTGGTGTGCTGTTCTTTACCCCAGTAGAAAAAGCTGGACAATGAAAATACGCTTTACCCCACTACAACATCTACCACGGCGAATAGGGTGTATATTTTTATTATCATTCAGACAAAATAAAACTGAGAAAGGAATATTTTCATCAAATTGAAAATAAGAAAGCGAAATTCGAGAACTTCTCGCATGTGGAGCAAACACTTCAGTGAAAGCGACTTTGTGTGTCCTGTTGGTTGCAATGTGTTCAGTGAGTACTGGTCTCTTATTAGTCCCGAGCCGATTCCTTTTTTAATTTTGTAAACCAGTAAATAAACATTTCCTCAAAAGAACTTGTAGGAAGAAGCGGTGGCTGGCTTCCGGAATCGTTTCAACTAAATCCCTGCTTATTCACCTAGTCGATGCGAAACATGCGAGACACCCTCGCGATTGAAGTTTTAAAGGAACACTGACAACCCCCCCCCCCCCCCCCCCCAATTTCTTTTTTTAATTTTTTGCCAGGCGCTTTATTATGGTGTCGGAGGACTGCCCAATTAATAGTTTGCAACAGAGTAGCGTATATTTTTAATAAAGCCAAAAGATGCAACTGCTCGAAAACGAAACCCGCGCACGGAGGTCGGAGAAGTGAAGAGGAGCGAGTGAGTGGCGGAAGTCACTTAGCTACACCCGACTGGGGCTTTTTTTTTTTTTTTTTTCCCCTCTGCGTAGCAGACGACATGCATGGCGGCGTAGCGGGAACTGTTTGCGGCGCGATTGTTTTGCAGTTATGTTTGTACCTCTCGCTGTTCTGTGCTTCAAGATGAGTTGTTTTGTACACTGAGGAGTTGGAGATGAGTAGTGAGTGCCCGTGGTAAATTTCCATGATTGGCTCCAAAAAGAATACACCCAAGATGTTGCGTGAAGAGCTGGCTCACATGTCCTGCGTCCGAAAAAAAGTGGCATTGTGCGACAGAGTTTACGAAAGATCAACGGGATCGGGAGTCGGGACCAATGGCTGGCTGCAATTCCTGTAGAACATTTACGGGCACCTCGGAAAGCGGACGCTGCCCGATTTATATGCTCCTTGTATTTTGTGGAAAGTAATTACTTTGAGTTCGCAGGTGTCAAAAAGGAAATCCCATACCATTTAGTTGAGCGACGTTTCGTCTACAACATTTGTTTATTTTTTTCTTTGTTTCTTCAGTCACAATTGTAAAAAAAAAGTAAACATCGCAAAATGTTAAAAAAAAGGTACGCTTTCACTGGGGATAGAACCCGGTCCTGCCGCGTGTGAAGTGGACGTCTTTCCACTGAGCTACTAGGGGAACTCTTTTATCAGTAATAATGCAGCCGATAAACTGTAAGTTGGAAAGTTTGCTGCCGAAATTCCCTCCAGCAAAAGTACTCCCGGGTCGAAGTCGGAAAGCACCACGCATTGGTGACATTCGCACCTAGTCAAGAAATCGTATGCGTGCATATTCAACTCGAAGTACACACTTCGTGCTCGACGTTTGCGCGAGCGGTGTCTTCAGCCACGAGAAGGGAGCGACAGCTCGGCGACGTCTTCGTGCAAATGGGCTTGGTGGTCGGGTGTGTCGTGCGGGATGCATACCAATTCTTTTGATCAGTCCCAAATTTCTCTTTTGAAGGCAGACAGAAGTCGCCGGTACCGCGAGCGACGGTTCTGAAGTAGAGGTCCCACGCCCGTCGTCCGCTGCCATCGCCGTCCAGTCCGCGAGTCCCACAATACGCGAAACGATGCACGCACAGAATGCTTCCGGTTCTCTGTTGAACTTTTTTTTTTCAATCAATGTATTTGCAGCTTTTTAGAAGCCACCAAAAATGTGTTTCATATTCTTTTCTATTTTTAATATTGAGTGTGTGCCTCCAGTGACCAACGACTTTGATTAAATTTGGTGGTCGCATCGAAAGATTAGGAAACGGCCCATGACCACAGAAGAGACAGTGAGCGAGACTCGAACCGGCCAGTTCTTGATCGGCAGCTTTCGGGTGAAAAGAAACCGAATTTCGAGCCACAAATTGTGTTCTGGGTAGTTGGGCTCTCATATGTCATGTACAACTAAAAACCTCGGTGAGCATAAATACCGTCAGTGTCCCTTTAAATCTAGTAAGTCAATGACACTTAAGCGTGCCAAAAAAGGAGGAGTACACCTGCTATAAATTATTACCGTTTGTATGTTATAATACGTGATGCGCTTCTCAGCGAGCGATTTGAAATTTGTAGACAATTCCTAGTAAAAAGCGGATAGAACAAATTAATCGCCTCATTTTGCTGGGCCATGACCGACAATTAGAGAATTTATAACATATCTGTTGTTCTTTCGAGCAGAAGTCACGATGTGACAAACTTCTTTGTTATGTATTCGATTCGGGAGGAGCTAAGCGTCAATTGCTGGCGAGCATTCGCTCGGTAGCAACTGTCGAGTACACTTGGACAGAAGCGTCGGTATCGGCAAGCTCAATATAGCTAGAACAAGTGTGCGGCGCTTAGCATCACAATTGTCCGTAAGTTTACAGCTAAGAAGACAGCACGTCATTTACTCTGGTGAATGCAAAACCTTTTTCTACAGCAGCCTCCACAGATTAAAAAAATAAAAACCAGGGAGGCTGTAAATAGCCCTGACGCATGCCATGCAAGCTGTAATGTGAGGCTCCAGGCTTGTTTTTGAATGTTTTAGAGTTTTTCTAATATAAAAAGCAACTTCAAGGCTCTGTTATTCACTAGAAAGATCACTCACAAAAACGTCATACATGTTTCTTTAATAAATAAACTGTTTTAATCGACACAGACGCGAACTAGCGTAGCTACTCCGTGCTTTGGCATAACGCGTCGTCTACTCGCATCGTACCAGCTCAGTCACAAGAGGGCGTCCGCGAGGTGGTGCCACCAAAACATCTCGTCGCCAATACAGTTACTGCTTAAATTGCTCAACATGTGAAGGTTAGCACAACCTATGCAACTTACATCCATCTTTGCTGGGAGAAGGTAGCACCTCTGGTACTCGTAGAACTGCGAGAAGTGGATATGGGCGACACCCATGATGTCAAAGAGGCGGAGCATCTTTGTGGGGCAGCCTCCACTGAACAGGATTCCAGAGCACATGAGGATGTTGCCCTTTGGCTTCCCATGACACCTGAGCTGGCTCTCCCAGATGCTGGAGTGGCCAGCACTGCAAGTGATCGTGGCCCGCACCATGGACCCAATGCAACGAAAAGAAACTTCGGTGACCATGGAGAGGCAGTCAGGACATCGCTTTAAAAGCTTCTTCAGGCACGATTCAAAGACAATGTATTTGTTGGCGCCTGTCTGCTCCGTCCCTGGCGATGTGTCTGTTTCCGAAGTCCTTTGAGATGAGAAAAGAAACAAAGTTAAAATGCTATTAAAAAGAACAATTGATGTCACCTGCAAGTCCCTATCAGATGAAGTGATTCTACTCAACTCTTCATCCTCCGAGGAGTCTGGATGGAACTCAACGTCATCTTTGGGGTGTTGGAGGAGACCCAGAGGGTCCCTGTAAAAAAAACAAGAGGTTTGAGTGATTATCAGTAGAGTAAAAAGGGCCCAATATCCAGAAGTTTGTCGCTCCTGTGGCTCAAGGTCAAGGCACCTGGAGTCTGACAGAAGCTTTTCGCAGTGTAGGCACCATGGAAACCAAGCTCTTAGTGGGGCATTGAAGTGTGGTAGAAGCTACGTGCTCCTTGGGCCAGCCACACGCTCGTCACCCCACGGGTACTATGAAAGGCTCGGTTGTAACACATTGATGCTATTGACACCTTGCTACGTCACGAATACGGGAAATCTTTTCTTTCTGTTTTTGTTTGCGCCGGATATCCCATGATGATGCATCGCGCTCTACGTTGGCTTCTCTTCCGAGCGCTTGCTTGAGTGCATCGTTTGGAACGAAATATATAGCGAGTCGTTCAGAACAAAAACATGCGATTATCATTTACGGTTATTACTCGTCATGCCCGACTCATTTCCGAACGAAATTTCATTATTTCATTAAACTTGAGGTTTAAACTTGAAGTTTAATTATCCATACCAACCCGCTCGTTCTGTCCTTTCATTATTTCAATTTTCATTTCCTTTAAAATTTACGGGTGGTTAGAATTAATGCACAGTACTTCGGTAGGATGTGTCATTAGTCCTCAATTGATCTGGCACAAACCCTCTACATTTCATGTCCTACTCAGAAGCCTGTCTTCCAGGAATGCATGTTCTGAATAAAGTGGACATGTGTCAGCAGGATTGCAGTGAAGCTGCACCAATTTTCCTTGGGGACTGTGGTAGTCATATAGCAAAATTTTTGAAGCTTGAAAGATAGAAGTCTGGTCTAGACTCTACAGCACTGTCTGTCCTCTCTTAGAGTGACACAAATGTTTAACTTTTTCGAGGCAAACATGAAAATTTCTTATAAAATGGAGGCATTACGGTAAAAGAAAGCATTGGGGCTTCCTTTTCTTTTTCTATATGCCAACCAGTGTAAAGAGAAAAACTGGAGTAAATGAAGGCCCTTCGCAAAAGATTAGGTCTTCCTCTCATCATTTCAAGAAGAGCCATTTTGTCAATGTCGTGCATATCAAGATTTATGTCAGAAAGTTATTGATATGCAATTTCAGTGCGAAGGAACACTAACTCATTCGGTTCCAAGTTAGCATCGTCAGTTTCAGCTTCCACCAGCACAGTAGTGGATGTGCTTGGGCTGCTTTGCTGGGGGGCCTCCGTTTGCACCTCTTTGCTTGACTTGGGAAGTGCTGTCTGGGTTCCTGCAACGGCACACAATCACCAAGTTTAATTAAAGCCACTGTATATGGCAGCTTTAGCTGCAAGATTAAGGACATTAAGCCAAAAGTGCTACTCATAACGCCTGAAGCACAATGGCAATCTCTATATTGGTCCTGGCAGGTTGCCACGGAAACCGCACTGCCCGCAGCACCTAGCGACTGTTTGGTTGCTTCATTCGTTTGAGCACTCCGATTGAAGTTTGGAATATGGACAAGTGATGCTAATGTAGACACGGATTATCTTATGCAGAGAAAAAGCTCTAGGATAAAGTCCACTGCAAACTTTGTGCGTTGGAAAGTCCTCGTGCTGGAGTACCGTCGAGGAACAGGGTAGCAGATGGTGTCCGAGTCGCGCCCCAGTGCGTTCAGCTATCCTCGGTGTAGAGGGTTGCCATAAAAACTGAGGCAGCTCAGACCGTCTCCGTGGTAACATACTGACCAATCGCGGCGAAAGATGGCATGCGGAAAAAAGTGGCATTACTCTGGCAGCTGGCTGCCATATAGAGTGGCTCTTGGTTTAATAAGAGGCAAGAAAGTCTCTAAGCCTATGGTTTTAAGAAAGCAACGTTTCTAAATTCTTTGAAGTTTGCGTTTCTTGAGAGTTGTGATTGAGACCTTAGTGGTTTTAGATTTCATAGGTATGTATAAACCTAACAAACTTGTTCCAAGCTTTTGCTGAGAAGTTTATGCCACCCATAGATAATCTACAGGTCACATTTCACAAACTTTAAAGAGTAAACAACTTGTTTGTGCATATGCATATGGTGGAATCATTTAAAATACTATGAAAACCGAACATATCCTCACCTATGCTCCTGCCTGTCACCTTAGTTTGATTAGACCGCGACCGCGTCTTCATACATTCTGTCTGCACGAAGACAGACTTTTTCTGTCCCCTCTACCTCTGCCGGTAGATCGTCAGGAACATCCATATCCGCATCTGGAACATTCATATCCCAGTGATGTGATTGCTGCGCCAATTGCGCCAAACTGCGCCAAGTGGCTAACCCTGCTACATCCTGCTACATTTTGCCAAAATATGGGTGATCTGCGCCAAGCCTGCGCCAAAACACCAATTTCGGTTGCCTTTCAAAACCGAAACTAAACTGAGTACCGTAATTTGAGCATGTGCATTTTATGTTCTTGCATGTGTTGTTTGTTTTTTTTGCCGTTTCACGTTTTGCGCTCTCTTCGTCTCGTGGTTCGCGTCTCGCGTCTTTTTTTTTTTTTAAATATTTCCAACGATAGACGCGGGTGTGTCTGGACGCTTCGACGCTACTGTGCCAGGTAGCAGCCATGCCGTCATGCTGTGAAACGAAACCACGTTTTTGCCTGGCGGGAGTTTCTTCGTGACCTTAAGCATTCGCTCCTGAAAGCAACGGCCGTGGGAAAACGATATTTGTTCCCTTCCTTCCAGTCACCGTAGTCGCGCGACGTCGTCGGGTTTTGCTGTCCAGTGTCCATACGTCGCTGTAGCTATAGCGCTCTTTAAAATGAAACTAAGTACTGCCGCAAGTTCATTAACATTCCTGTTCTTGTTTAAATCGCACGTTACTGTAAAAATCCTTATTTAATTCAAAGATTGCTGTGTCCAAGTATTGATTACGTAGGTTTCGCTCGGTGGGCTCTCTTTTGCGCTCGGTACGTGAAAAATCTGCCGCGAAAGAAAGTTGGTGAAGTGAGCTAAAACAAAAACGGCAATGTATATAGCACAGCGGGCTTGTTTATGTCGAGTTCAGTCGTTGCACAAAGCGCCCCAAAAACTTTTTGACCCTGGCTCGTGATGTCTGCATCAATGCGCTCAGGTTCTTTTTTTTTTCGTACTTTGTTTGCCAGCCTGGCAAGCACGCGCCGCCGCACTTTTTTTTTTTGTCGTATGCTCGGCAGTTACATTTTGCACATAATTTCGGGAATCAGTTGGCGACGGAGCGGAATGGCACGGTTTCGGTTTCGATGAAACAGCCGCTGTCTCCGCTCGCGCGACAAAGCACGCGCAACTGCAAGCCTGCCAAAGTTTCCCTCACGTGCGTGCAAACATTTTTGCACAACAGAGGCACCAGCCTGATGCTTGCAATCCATTGTTTCACGGTTGCTTACTTTTGACGAAAATCTGGCACGTCGGGAACTAGTATGACGATGCCCAGCGGTTTTTCGGAATTGCTCGGCAATGCCTGCAGTAGGGCGCTGTACATTTGTGGGATGTCTCAGCAGTAAAACCGCAAGCAGCGAGTTTTGCAACAATAAGTCACATCAGAGCACAACACAGCACGAAGTGCCCTTTGTACAGCACTTGTACAGCACTATATTCTTCTAAGAATATCTGCTCCAAAAGCCACTTTTGCTGCTCCAAAACACTCTTTTGGCTGCTCCGAAAGGTGCTCCAAAATGGCTTAGGTCGATCACATCACTGATACCCGCATCTGGATCCAAGGGTGACTGGCTGCCAAAATCCATCGGCGTGTCTACTGCGGCCGCTTCCGCAATAGCTTCGTCGACAACCTGTGTTTGTAATCACATAACTAATGATTTCTTATGGCATACCCACATCCATAACGTCATTAACAATGCAAATTGCACGCTCGGCTACTTGCATTATAATTTTGCCCAAGTCCCCTCCTCTCTCAAGCTACTTTTATATCGGACACTCATCCGCCCAAAGCTAGAATATGCGTCAAGTATATGGGACCCGGCTCAACATCCTCTCATTGATGCAACTGAATCCGTACAGAAGCGATCAGTGCGCTTTATTTTATCTATTTACATCTTGCTAGCGTTTCATTAATGAAATCTTATCTTGGATTTCCTGACCTATGAATCCGAAGAAAGATTTCGCATCTCTCTCTTTTTTTATTAAATTTTCTTTGGTAACCCATCTTTGAAACAATAACTTTTTTTCGCAGCCTTCATATCTCTCATCCAGCATGGATCATCAGTTCAAAGTTGCCCTTCCTCACTGCATCATAAATGCTTTTTTTTATTCTTTCATTCCCGAAACCAGCTCAGAGTGGAACCGGCTTCCCCCTCCTATCTAGGCTCTTGACTAAGTAAATTGAATCAAACATTTTCAAAAATCGTCCCGGAGAGGTTTGGGCGTGAGCAGCGTGTGAGCGTGGCAAGAGCGAGCAGAAGCGCATCACTCGAATGCCGTCATGGAACGAGCGCTCACGCAATGAAACACGTTCCCCTACTAAGGTGCGTTCATGTGAGCATCGGATAGGAAGGCACCCCAGTTTCTACCGATAACCGTCGAGCGACAATCGGAAAGCTGTGCACAATGTGCGCTAAACCTCGACTTGGGGTACTTGGCCGATACTAGCGCGTCAGAACTACTGAGACCTAAGCCGAAGCTGCCCAGCCCGCCACAACATGTGCTCCAGAAAACCCGTATCACGATGTGTACAAGGTACCGAACGCTTTTAGAAACTAGCTTTTGACTCACATCTTTTCGTCTCCTCTTCGCCAACGCGCCACGATGAGGAGTGGGCCGCGCAACGATGTGACTGAAAATGGTTGGGACCGCATCTATAGTGAGCCTTGGGTACTTTTGTCCCAGACCAAAATCCGTCGCAAGCCTCGAGCTCAGCTCGTAGCTCTCCGGCGAGAAGTGAATGCTACACAAGCGGGACCTCTTCACGGGAACCCAGTGCTCCCTACGCACAGCGGCAATCCATTTCGCTCGTCGCTGGACGTCTCGCGGAAATGCGTGGAATGAGACGTTCTGGTTTGCAGGTGCAGCCCGATGGTTGTGGCACCCCACCGCACAACAGAAGTCCCCTCCCATTTACGAAAAGACTAGCAGGATTAGCACATCACTGGAGACAAAGCACGTCGCAGCAATCAAAAACACAGGCAAAACCGACAAACGAGGAGCCATAAACGAAGCACGCTTTGCGTTTTGTGACGTCGGAGCATCCGCGGTTGCCAATGTTGCCAACGAGAACGCCGTTTTCTTGAGGGGCGCGATTTGAGAAGTTCGGGCTCGCTTTAAAATTCAATTCTGCATTAATAAATTCGGGCGTCGTGCGGAAGATGCGTTTAAAGGTAACGGCTATGGTATCTAATCGTTTTCTTGAAGACAAAATTTGGCCGGACATTCCCTTTAAAGGCCCATTGCTGGGCATTACATAAGGGGGGACTGTTCAAGTAAAAACACGAAGGATACATAGAAGATAATGCTGTGATGGATGGATGAAAGAATCATTTCATGCACAGCAGGGGCACTTTAGTTAACAAGAAAAATAACAGTAAACAAAAAGTGACTGGGTCACGTTAGTGGAAATCTTGAATTAAGTACGACACAAGAACGACAAATAGACTTCCCTGAATGTTCACAAACCTATGTTATGCGGGACAACAAACGAGGCCGCCAGTACAGCAAACTCTCTTTAAAATAACCAGAATCACTGCCTGGATACTGCAAAAGCAAAATTTTATTCCACAAGATTTGGCAAACGATTCCAGAACAACCCAGGATCTACGATGGCAACTATGTCCTCGGGCAGGGAATTCCAGGCTCTAATGGCTTTAGGTATGGCCAACGTTACTAAAACACTCAGTTGGGAAACTCGCCGTCGAAACCTGGGCCGCTGGCGTCCACCGAGACCGAGCTAAATGCGACAACAGCGCCACTCTTTATCGTTTGTCTGTACTGTGATCACCTTGAGCTTTTTGAAAGCCTGTTTTTGCGTAAAAACAAACGAAAAAGACTCTTTTTGTATGAAATTTATTGGAGTTTAGTACCAAAAGAGGGGCGCGTTATGTTTTTAAAATCTTTAGTTTGCAGGGTTTTGCGGCACAATTAATATTGTTTTTATACAACCATGCCTCAGCGGGCCTTTCAGGTAGCACGTCCCGCCCTAGGTGCATTTTAACTTCGATAGCTCAACGCGGCGCGTCCGCCGGGGAGACGGGGGTGGCACCCCTGTAACCTCTGCCGCTGTATCTGTTCTTGAAGCCAAAATAAAAGTCACGTGCAGTTTATCGAGTGGCCGCTGCGGGAGGAATGGTGGCGTTGTCTTCGTGATTAGCTCGGTGCTCGGAGACAGTTTGGTGCCACTTTTTCAAAGCTGCCCTCTATGGGAGTTTCCCAACTGAGTATTTTAGTAACGTTGGGTATGGCTGAATTGTTAAAAGAAAGTGTGGATCCCAATATTCGGCGAATGGACCGGCTGTTTTTTGTGAGAGAGGATGCTTTGTGAGGCGGTTGGATAAAAGGGAGCTCCTGTACTCTCTTGCCGTAGAATAGTTTGTGAAATAAGCACAAGAGAACGATCTCACAACGAGATCTCAAGAGAAAGATCTCACAACGTTCATTACGCGAAGTAAATTTTTTTGCGTCCGTATTTACTTGCATAATCAACGGACCTTTTATCCTGAAAAATCGAAGTAACTTCTTATCTCTTTGCGCGCGTCGCCCGACCCCATAACCAAACTAAGCTGTGCAAAAAAAAAAAAAAAAAAAAAACTTTTTTTTTAAACTTCGGAGTTTTTGGCAAACTGTTTTGTTTGCTTAGGCGTTGCTTAGGCGAGGGCTCTCCGCTTATCTTTCCTATCTCATTGCGCGCGGCGCGTGACGCATGACCCCCCCCCCCCCCGTAACCAAACTGCGCTGTGCAAAAAGAAAAAAAAAAGCTCCTCTTTTTCTTTTGTTTTTTTTTCTCAGTTCCGTGAGTTGTTTTTTTTTTTCTTCTTTTTGCCACCTTTCGCAGGCTGTTTCGTTTTCTTAGAGGGCTTCTCCGCTCCTCTTTCTTACCTCCTTGCGCGCGGCGCGCGACCCCCGTAACCAAACTGCGTTGTGGAAAAAAAAAGAAAAAAAAAAGCTCCTTTTTGTTTTTGTTTTCTCTTAGTTCCTTGGTTTTTTCTTTTCTTTTTTCCGCCTTTCGCAAGCTGTTTCGTTCGCTTAGAGCGCTTCTCCGCTTCTCTTTCTTACCCCAAGTCCAGACTGAGCTGTGCAAAAAAAGAAAGCTCCTCTCCATGTTTTTTTTTCTTGCTTCGGTTGGATCTTTGCGAATTTTTTAACGCCTTTTGCTAGGCGTTTTGTTTGCCCACGCTGCCCATGCATTCGCGACCTCGCTGCACCAGGATAGAATAGTGCGTTCATTTCGCGCGCGTGGGGGGAGGAGGTCAAAATTTTGACGTCCAAGCTGGGGATGCGTTTATTACGGAGCGAAAAAACAAAGTCGAAATTTCGAGAGCCGACTTGGAGGGTGCGTTCATTACGCGAGTGCGTTCATTGTGCGAGTAAATACGTTATAGCAGTATACACCTTCCAAGTATGCGACTCGTGTTCTGCCAGTGGTACCTCCGCTAGACTAAAACGCAAAACCCGCGTTGAAAAAAAAAAGTTTACGGTGACTCGAGTCGCTTCCGCGCCGAATTATGTTTCATGTAGGCATAATCTTGGGCTCGATGTACGACGTGGGGTTTTCATTCATAAAAATATTTTTATTACGATTATTTGCAGCGTTAAAAATTTGAAAGCCAAGCAATGAAGACAACGGTGTTTTTATAAATATTATGTACATTGTATTTTACTCTGTTTGAATACGCTGCTGTTATGTCCTTGACTTTTTGGCCAATCAGGTGATGGGCAGAATTTCAGGCGCTTAAAAAAGGTAACGTTATTAAAAACACGGTGTGCAAGTGCACCAAAATAGTTCTTCGTGCACAAGAACTTCTTTGCTAGGAATTGGGGAAAAAAGTGAAAGCCGCTTACAACTCCCTGTAACGCCGAATCAGAGCGCAGCTCTTGAGGAGGAGGAGGGAAGGGCACTGGGGTGGTTAAACTAACCAGAGGGGGGTCACGTGACCTTGGGGGTCACGTGACCCCCAATGCCGATGATGTCATCACTGACGTCACTGATGACGTCATCAGTGACGATGACGATGCGGGTACCGATGACGTCATTAGTGACTTCACTGATGACTTCACCAGTGACGATGACGATGCGAATGTCGGTGACGTCATCAGTGACGTCGCTGATGACGTCATCAGTGATGACGATGCGGATGCCGGTGACGACATCAGTGACGTCTCAGATGACGTCATCAGTGATGATGACGATGGGGATGTCGGTAACGTCATCAGTGATGATGACGATGCGGATGCCGGTGACGTCATCAGTGTTGATGACGATGTGGATGCCGGTGACGTCATCAGTGATGATGACGATGCGGATGCCGGTGACGTCATCAGTGACGATGACGATGTGGATGCCGGTGACGTCATCAGTGACGATGACGTCATCGGGGGTCACGCGACATCGGCGGGGGTCACGTGACCTCGAGGAGGGGGTCACGTGACCTCAGGGGAGTCACGTGACTTCGGGGGGTCACGTGCCCCCCCCCCACGAGGTCACGTGACCCCGGTGGGGGGCTCGCGCGGTGCATTATGGGACATTTCTCATGATGCACCGCGCGGTTACGCCGACGGCGACGCCGACTCCGCTCAAGCCGGAAACGGGCCCCTAAGAGCTGTGCTCTAAAAAGTAAGTACAAGAAAGGGGAACGCCAGTCAACAGGCAACATAAAGGACGCGCAAAGAGCACGCAGTGACGAAGCAGAAAAGCACACGGCGGCACTGGTTGAGATGAAAGGTAAACAACAGTACATCAGCGCATTTGAGGGGCCTTATCCACTTCCAGGTGTAGCGTGGAAGTGACCGGAGCGGAAAGTGAACTCCCTAATGCAATTGAAGGTAAACTCGTGACCGTATTTGAAATTTCTTTTTAGGGGCATTACTTCTAGCTGCTACGCTGCATCAAGTTTTTGGTCACAGTTTCTGACACAAATCAATTAGAGCAAGGTATACCTTGACTTCAGGAGCCATTTTCAGGGATGGACTCATCCGTTGCTTGGTTGGACTCCTTCAAGGCTGCAGTTTCAAGGACCAGGTGGCGCATCTTCTGGGTGAAACTAAAATGAATATAATTTATTATGAGCTTGTGCTATCGGTACAATTCACTGGTCTTGGACATTTAGGTCTTATATCAAATAATATTCAAGCTTATTACTTGTAACACTGATTGCAAACAGAAACGGACCTGATAAATACATCTAGGCCTCCTCATATTGAAATAATCAACTATTCAGTAGCTTGATTGAGGCCTTGTGTTGTAATAATTTCGTTGACTGAGATAACTCCGAAGACCGCAGTGATTGGCTCTCCCTAGTGTTCTGCCGGAACATGGACGCATGGAGTATTTTTAGGGGCATACAGGGGCTCATTCATAAAGTACATGCACGAGGCAAGCCAACCAGTTAAAATTACCACAGGGCCTATTAAGGTCATTAAATCAATAGTGCCATTTGAGGGGCAGTTCATTTGCTTAGGGTATCACCGAGTATAGGCTACCTTTCTTATATACGTGCTAACATTTTTAGTATTTTTTTTTATATATTAAAGAGAACTTTCCTCCCGTAACATTTCAGCAATGTTCACCAACGATAGTTCTGCAAGAGCTAGTCGCGAGATGATGGTCATACCTAAACTTCTTTTTCGTGTACTTCTTCTTCCCTGTCGATCAGGATGACAGGCGTCCTCGACGAAGTATGTCGACGTATACTGCCGACCGACATGCTCATTCCAATCCAGGACTGCGAGACCCTGTCTGAGGTTGTAGAAGCGGTCCATATAAAGAACTTGCTTGTCTATGTAGATCAACATAGTGTTATTGAAGGACTCCACGTGGTAGGTGTCTTGCTTGGATGTAGTCCCCAGCATTCTTAAAAACTGTTCTCGATCTCAAAAAAGAAGAGAGGAGATTCTCTGCGACTGGATCTTGGATCAATAGCGTACTCGGAACATGCCCCTCCGTCTTACAGGCAGAGTCCTCCACGCAGTTGGAATGGCGTCCACAAAAGTGGTTAACGCAGTTCAGCAGCGTCGTCCTCAGTTTGGTGGCGCTACCATCACACGTTGCCATAGCAAAATATACATGGTTCCTCACCAACTTGCAATTGTCCGAAAGCTCAGGGTGTCACGTCTTACCTTCACTTTTTTTTGGGCGTTCCTTTGAGCGTTCCTTTGGCGGCATGCCATCTGTCGTTGGAGTTCGTTGTCCCATTACGCTCTCTGATTATCTTGTTGACTGTCGTGTTTCTGTCATGTGAGTGGTCAGTAACGGAAATGTTCCTTTCATCAAAGTACTTGTAGAGCTTTTGCGTTTCAACGGCTTCATGTTTTTGTGATGATGGCTCCTCTTTTTTGGTAATTTACAATTTTTACTACCTTGTGGGTCTTTTGCCCTAGGGCAATAACATCAGTATGGAACAAATTTTTTCTGCAGGCGTGCCTGGCGTCCGTTTCGATGCTCAGCGATGTCGTCGAGCATTCTGGCTGATCTGTTGATCTCGCTTTTTCTTGCTGAGCAGCTGTCAATGACTCCATTACTAAAATCTCCACCGCAGCACCGATCTGTATAGTGAGCTTGTCGAGTCTTCGACGTGAATATGGGACTCCACTGAACAAGCAAAAGTTTTCAAATTGAGTACCCAGCATCCCGCTGCACACGAAGGCAACTGCCACAGAGTAGTCCACAACTCGCAGATCTCCAACACTGGAGCTCGTATCTAAAACTAAAGTATGTTCATGGCATCTCAATTCTAGGCGAGCTGCGAATCCCCTTGGTGTCACCTTGATGATTACAACTTCTGCCCCGCAGGGGGCACGTGTGAAAGCAGGTGTTTGGAGAGTGGCCTCTCCACGAACCCCGAGCCATGCGGGTTCGCCCGCCCACGTCTGGCTGTGCGTGGCTTTCCCGTGTCCGGGGAAAAGGGCATCCTGGTGGTTGAGCCGAGCCCGGCGTAGGTTTGGACCCTTCGGGGTACCAGGTGAGGGAATACACCACTTCGGCCGCCGCTTCCCATAGACGGGTGTCCTGGCTTGGCCCTACTAGGATGATTCAGTCAGTTTCCATATCTTCTACTATCCCCTCTTATCTGTCTCCCTTCTCTACTCTTCTTTCATTCGTATTCACCATCTTTGGCGGCAAGGGCTAACCTTGGGTGGCGATAGACCCTTTGTCTGGACCCACACTAGGTTATAGTGTCTTGGCAGCACTGATAGCGTAATGTTGTCAACAAAACCCTTATTGCTACGGCGCATGACCTATCCCCATGTTGGGCTCCGTGGTGGGTAATGCGCTACAGATGCCAAACGCCTTCCCATTTCTTATGGGTTCCAAACTAAACCAAAAACCTGATCGGGCCCTGAAAAGGGTCCGGACCAAAGTACACGTTAGAGAAGCATTTGCACCAGTGGAGAAGTTTTTTCGATTTTTCGTCATGCATTTCGAAACGGAAAAACCTTTATCCAAGTTATCCCCTTTCCTGGTTTCTAAGAGTCTTGAATCTGTAATCTGAAAGAATTTTAAAGCAAAAAATTGCCAGCTGGAGATCTCCTCGTTAAAGTTGCAACCTCTTAGCAAAGCTCAGACCTGCAGGCACTCAACTTGGTTTTTGACTACAGGGTTACTGTATCACCCCACCGCACTTTGAACACCATAAATGGCGTAATATCAGAAGATGACCTGCTAGAATCTCCCGAAGATGAAATTGTCGATGGCCTTCGTGACCAAGGAGTCATTGCTGCCGAACAAATTTCTTTTCGACGGGACGGTCAAGAGGTGAAGACAAAGCATGTCATTCTGACTTTTGAGCTGAGGGCGCTTCCGGAATCAATGAAAGCAGGGTATCTGAACTGTAAAGTACGGCCGTATGTGCCAAACCCTCAGCGTTGCTTTCATTGCCAGAGATATGGCCATAGTGCCCAGAGCTGCCGTGGAAAGACACTGTGTGCCAAGTGTGGCAAAAATGATCACCCTGCAGAGAATTGCTCAAATCCACCTTGCTGCATCAACTGCGGTGAACCTCACCCTGCTTATTCTCGTTCTTGCAGAAAATGGAAACAAGAAAAATAAATTATAACACTCAAAGTGAAAGAGAACATCTGATTCCCCGAAGCCAGGGAGCGATTCTCCTCCCTGCAAAAGGGGCCTTACTCTTTGGTGGCACGTGCAGGGGGTGTGCCATCAAAGTCTTTGGTAGGAACCCAGGTCTGTCCTAATGACCTGGTAATCCCACCACCGCCCCCTGCCTCACAAAGATTCACTCCACGACTCCGTTTGTCGTTAAAACCAAAGAAGCCACAGGGCCTCCAGATGGCGCAGAGGCAGGAGATGCCTCTGTGCCAATGAAGGGGAGACAAGAAGAGAGGCGGCAACACAAGCCTCAGGGAGGAGGCACTGGTGCCTCTTCCATTCCTAAGGACGGGCCATCGAACGATGTGCCTGCCTTAGCTACTCGGACTCCTCCCAGGAGGAAGGAGGGTGTTTTTCGTTTTAAGGCTTAAGGAGGGGCCTCGACATCTAAGGAGGTGCCCGTACCAGCTGCTCCCTCAGCCGTTCAGCCTGAGGAGAAGCGGATGAAACTTGGTGAACCTCCTCCCCCTCGTTCAGTCCCACCGGATGACGCCAGGCTTAAAAAGTCATCCTAGAAAAAGCTCAATCCGCGAGTAACCCCACCCAAACCGCCCCAGGGCACCTAGGGCAGGTTTTTTTTTTTGTTTTGCTGTTACCTTAAACCATTTTTATCATGAACACGTATAGTTTTATACAAAGGAACTGTAGAAGTCTCCTGCGAAATATTGATGACATTCATTTCTTTCTGGATGAGCTACAGCCCATTGCTGTGTGCTTGCAGGAGACATACCTTAACAACACCCATACAAATGTTTTTAATCGTTACCGCGTTTTTAGAAAGGATCGGGCTTCGGATCACTCTTCTGGTAATGTTGCCATTGTTGTACGGAGTGGCATAGCGTGTGTGGAAGTTCCTCTGCGTACATCACTTGAAGCAGTTGCGTTACGGGTCCTTGCTGATCGTCTCATTACGGTTGTGTCCTTGTATTTACCACCTCATCCTCAACTGCATCTTCATGGACTTCAAGGATTGGTTCAGCAACTCCCAATGCCTTTTTTAGTTTGTGGTGATTTTAATGCTCGCAGTCCCATGTAGGGCAGTAAGCGCTTTGACTCTCGTGGCGCTGTTGTAGAAAGATTTTTACTGTCCTCAGACGTATGTCTTAAATAAGAAAGAACCAACATTTTATATTTCCACTCATAATTGCTTCACATCCATCGACCTCTCCATTTCATCACCTTCATTACTTCCCTGTTTTTCTTGGAAGGTTTTAAACAACCCTTTCGGGAGTGATCATTTCCCGGTTGTAATTGAAAGCCTCGTTCCTCTGCCGAATATTTTAAAACGAACCCCTAGGTGGAAACTGGACAAAGCCGACTGGGCACTCTTTAAACTTGATGCAGTGCTTGACCCATCAGTTCTAGCGAATTTGTCACCCGAAGATGCGACAATGTATGTTACCGAGCAAATCGTAAGTGCCGCCCACGACGCCATTCCTCGCACCTTTGAAAATTTACCCAAGAGGTGTAGTCCTTGGTGGAATGAAGACTGTGCCTCTACAAGGAAAAAGCAGCATAGGGCATGGGATATCTTTTGGAGGTACCCTACTTCTTCAAATATGATAGAATTTAAAATACTAAAAGCAAAGGCCAATGGACTAGGAGAAACGCTAAGCGGAAGACCTGGACCAAGTACATTTCTTCCATAAATAGTTTTGTCTCGGAGAAGGAAGTATGGGATAGGTACAAAAAATCAAAGGGGATTACTGTTGTTTTGTTATTCCTCTATTTAGGTCCCCTGCTAATTCGCTGAAAGATGTTGCTAATTTGCTTGGAGAGCACTTTGAGAGTGTTTCCAGCTCCCGAAATTATCGGACGGAATTTAAACGCTTTAAAGCAAGTGTGGAGGGTCACCGTATACCCATGTCCGGTTGTAGCTCTGAGCCATACAAAACTCTTTTCACAATGCAAGAACTAGAGGTGGCTCTTGGCTCGAAGAAGAGGTCGGCTCCGGGTCCTGATGGAATCCACTATGAAATGCTCCGTCAGTTGTCTCGAGAATCACTGAACACACTAGTAGAGTTTTTCAACTATCCGTGGGAAGCAGCTTACTTTCCTTAAATCTGGAAACAGGCGCATGTAATTCCTTTGGTGAAAGCTGGGAAGGACCCTTCGGACCCACGTAGTTACCGTCCAATCGCGTTAACAAGTTGCTTTGGCAAAACCTTCGAACGCCTCATTAACAGGCTGTTAATATATATTTTGGAGCATAACCACTTCTTTGCTAGTAACCAAGGTGGCTTTCAAGAAGGGCGGTCTACTTTGGACCACATAGTCCTTCTGGGAACAACAATACGTGAAGCTTAAGTTTCGTAAATAGGCAACATTGTGTCTGTTTTCTTCGGCCTGGAGAAAGCATATGATACGACATGGCGGTATGGTATCCTTCATGATTTGTATGCTTGTGGTGTGCGTGGTCGCATGTTGCAGTGTATAAGCAGTTTTCTCACAGGTCGCTCTTTTCAGGTTCGACTTGGCACCACACTATCCGACCAGTATGTCCAGAAAAATGGTGTTCCGCAAGGAGGTGTATTGAGGGTCACCTTGTTTGCCATAATGATTAATTCGTTGTCAAAGGTAATTCCACCTTCCGTTTCATAATCCCTCTACGTGGATGATATTCACATTTCGGTTTCTTGTAATTTGTCTAGCTGTGAGCGGCAACTGCAGCTTGCCATCAACAAAATTAGTAAGTGGGCTGACGAAAATGGATTTAAGTTTTCACCTGAGAAGACTAACTGTGTGCCATTTTCTCTGCGTCGGGGGCTGTTTCTAGATCCACAACTGACACTAAACAGTGTTCCTATTAGTGTAAAAACAGAGCATAAATTTTTGGGCATAACGTTTGATAAAAAGTTAAACTTTGTTTCCCACCTGAAGTACCTGTAAAAGAAGTGCCTTAAATCAGCCAATATTCTTGAAGTCTTAGCGCACAAGTCATGGGGATCCAACAGAATATGTCTGCTACGCCTATACAACTCCCTTATCCGGTCACGTCTAGACTATGGTGCTATAGTTTACGACTCAGCGAGGCCTTCTGCACTAAAAATGTTGGATCCTGTGCATCATCTCGGTTTAAGGCTCGCTACAGGTGTCTTCCGCACATCGCCCATTCCTAGCTTGTACGCTGAGTCTAATCAGATTACACTTAGACACAGACGACGTTATCTTGCTGTGACTTATGCTTCCAAAATTCTGTCCTATCCAAATCACCCAACTTATGGTGCTTTGCAACATTCTCGGTTTGCTCGTCTTTTCGAACATAAGCCCAGGGTTGTACCACCTTTAAGCCTTCGCCTTGAGGGCATTTGTGCGTCTCTTGACGTCACCCTTGACGAGACCGACCTTTTGCAGAAGGGTGAAAATGAAGCTCCGTGGAGTACGTTGCCTGTCTTTTGTGATTGGTATTTTACTAGATTTAATAAACATAACATCCCCCCAGGGGTGATTCAGCAAGAATTCCTTGAGGTGCAGAAGAAGTATGGCAACTGTTATGTATCAGACTATGTTTGTTTATAGTCTTGAACATAGAAATGAGATGCTGCTTCTGGTCAGCGTTCGAGGGAATTTTCGAGAGTGCGCCACATTACTTCGTTCTCAGCAGGTTGCCACGAGAGCACCGGAGCCGGGGGGCTCTCGCTGTTAGTCAACATACATAACACGCCCCCCTTTTTTGGAAAAAAAAAAAAAAATAAAACAAATTGACTGAACACACAAAATAAAAATTCCAAAGCACTTGAGATCTTCATTGTATCAATCTTTGCGGTTCCACCACTTCTCTACCTGCTCGTGTGTAGTAGTGCTGGTACGAGTACTGCCTGTGGAAAGGGTGGCGGTGACTGTGGACTGGCTGCAAGTGGAGAAGGAGCTGTGGCATAGTAATCCTTGTCTGTAACAGTCACTGTTGGCGGCTGACTGTGAGCGGGTCGAATGTGATACCTGTTGCGCCTATACATGGTGCCTTCCGGTGTCTTCACAACATATGAGCGGTGCTGGGGTCCCACAGAATTAATGTAGCCTAGTGTCCACTTGCCACAGTGCTGAAACCACACTTTCTGGCCTTTCTGAAGTGCGACCAGGGGCTTGGTTCTCTTATCCCCATGTCGATGCTGCCGTTCCTGACGAAAATGTAGACGAGATTGGGCCTCGGTGCAGTTGTAGTGGGGTTGCAGTTGAGTTGGATTCATCGGGACCAGTGCGCGGATTTTTCTGCCCATTAGGAGCTCTGCAGGCGACTTCAACCCATCCATGGGAGTGCTTCTAACATCTATAAGCACAACAAAGAGGTCTTTTCCATCTCCTACAGCCTTCTGAAGTGCGTGCTTTATGGTCTGAATGGATCTTTCAGCAAGTCCATTCTATCTGGCATAGTAGGATGAGCTGGGATTGTAGGTGATGTCCCAGCTGGTGAGGAACTCTTTGAATTTCGCAGCATTAAATGGCGGTCCCTTGTCACAGACTAGTTCATCAGGTACTCCAAATCTGGCACACAGCTTTCATAGCGGTGATGACAGCTCCAGTGCAGGCGGACGCCATGGGTTGTAGTTCCACATACTTGCTAAAGTAATCCACGATGAGTAAGTAAGTCGATCTGTTAAAGTAGAAAAGATCAGCTGCAATCTTTTGCCATGGGCGGTCAGGCAAGTCACGATCAGCAAGTGGTTAATGTTGGTTTGGTCGATGGTAGCGCTAGCATTGCTCGCACCGCTGGACCATCTGCTCAATGTCTTTGTTCATTGAGGGCCAGTAAAGAGCCTCTCGTGCCTTGTTCTTACATGACACAATGCCAAGGTGTGCTCCATGTAGTTTCTCTAGGGCGTCCTGCTGACATGATGTAGGTAGAACCAGTCGCTGCCCACGGCATTTTAGGCCTTCACATATGTGCAGTTCATCTTTGCAATGCAAAAAGGGTTTTGCTGTCACATGAACTGAGCGCTGTTCCGGCCAACCTTCTGGTATGTACCTGGAGACTTGCTGCAGCATCTGATCTGCAGCTGTTGCCTGACGAATCTGTTCCAGTTTTGTCGTCGATGTGTTGACTAGTGTACAGATCCCCAGACTCTCTCCGGGCTCAGAGACTTGGCATGAGCTTGTGTTGGCAGGTGCTCGAGAAAGCGCGTCTGCAACGGTGAGCTCTTTTCCTGTGACGTATGTCAGACGGGCATCGCATCGCTGAAGCCGGAGAAGAAGACGCTGTAGCCGTGGTGTGGTCTTCTCGAAGTCTTTTTTGTTGTAGGCCAATCAAAAGCTTATGGTCAGTCTGAACGGTTACGATTTTACCGTAGGTGTAATAATGGAAGTGCTTACAGGCAAAAACTTTGGCGAGTAGCTCTTTTTCAATTTGTGCGTACTTCGGTTGAGTAGGGGTCAGAGCGGCTTAGGCATAAGCAACTGGATGGCCTTCTTGCAGGAGAACACCACCAACTCCGTATGAGCACACATCTGTTGAAACCACAATGTCCCTGGTCTTGTCAAAGAAGCGCAGGACAGGTGTCTCGGTGATTATACGCTTGATTTTGATGAACTCTAACGTCAGGTTCTTATCCCAGTGCCATGGGACGTCGGTCTTTGGTAGCTGTCTCAGGCGTGCCATTTCACTTGAGGCATTTGGCATGAATTTGGTAAGGTAAGTGACCATACCAAAGAATCTGAGGAGCTCTGCCTTATTTTCGGGCACTGGCATAGCAATGATGGCCTCTATTTTCGCAGCGTCAGCTTGAATTCCGTCTGCCGTTAGCTGATGTCCCAGGTAGGAGATGGTAGACACTGCTACTTGCCTTTTCTTCGCATTGAGTTTGAGGTTGTACTTGCGTGCAGTCAGCAGAACTAGATGTAGCTGCTTAATGTGTTCGTTCATTGTCTTTGATGCGATGAGAATGTCGTCAAAGTAGAGGTAAACGCCATTGATGCTGGCGAAGATGTCATTCATTGCACGAAGGAGTTCGGGAGTATTTTTTAGTCCGAATGGGAGCCGCAAGAAGCGATACCGGCCCCAAGGAGTCGCAAAAGTGCAAATGTACGAACTCTTCTCAGGCAGTGTCAGCTGCCAAAAAGCTGATTTCGCATCAAGGAGAGTGAACACAGTGCATCCACTCAAGTGAGCGAACAGTTCCTCCTGAGTCGGAATGCGATAATGCTGACGTTTGATGGCGTTATTCAGCTGTCTGGGGCCAAGGCAAATCCGTAGGCTGCCATCTTTCTTCGGTACCACTTGTGGCAAGTATGTAGCGCCCCCTCCAGTCCGCCCGTCATTGGCCACCAGGCTCGGCGGGCAACATTGGTCACCGCGCCAAATAAACGCCGTGGAGCGCACGCCGCCCCGGCCAGTCATTGTTCACCCTCACAACCAGGCTGCGTGTCGTCTCTTCTCGGCGGGTGCTTTGGCCCCTCTTCGTCCACGTTCTAGAAGGATCGTGACACCACTACTAAGGGGTTTACCCAATCTGTTGGCTCGGTGGCCTTTGTGATGATGTTGTCATGTTGCATCTTGTCAAGCTCCGCCTTTACTTTCTCTATGATAGCTAGTAAAATCCTGTGGGGAGCAGCGACAAAAGGTACTGCTCCGTCTTGGAGCGTGATTGCCACAGTTCCCGGAAGCTGACCGATTCCAGTAAACACATCCTGAAAGTCCTTGATGACGTCAGTTGCGGCCAAATACTTTGCAGTAGGTGCTCCAGCGTCGGTTGATTCGCTCAACAAGTCCAGGTGCCGAAGTCGCTGTATCAGCTGAAGATCCTGGCATGCCTCAGCACCAAGAATCGGGATACCATTAAGGTCCACAACCAGGTATCTCAAGTTGCAGCTAAGGTCTCTTGTCTTTTGTAAGATGCACTCGCCACTGATCGGCAGATAATCACCAGTGTAGGTGAAGACCCTGACACAGGTGGGTTCTACCTTTGGTGGTTGACTCCATTTCCGAAGAACATACCTGGGAAGGACGTTTACGTCAGCGCCTGTGTCCAGTTTGAAGGTGACCTTGTTTGTGAACATCAACTGTGGCCGTCCAAGAGGTTGTCTGAACGTTGTCCACTGTCAGCTGTCCCAGAAAGAAACCGTCGTTGCCAAGACTGGATATGTGGTTCCCTGGGCCAGATCTTGTTTGTTGACATACAGATGCAAAGTGTCCAAATTTCCCGCATTGAAAGCAGCTGCTCCCATAGGCAGGGCAATTTCTAGGGGCATGCACCATACCACACCTCGAACATGGCCGGGTTGTAGGCGGGTGCTGTGGATGCTGTTGCGGTTGTGGCGGACGTTGTTGCTGTTGCGTCGGGTAATTGTACCGGCGCCGTTGTTCGCGGTCAAAATTGGCATCTCGCCAATTGTTTCGATGCATCTCGTCCACCACCGTCTTAGGTGCAGTTGCCTGGAGATCCTTGACTTTTTTTATATATTTCTGTGGCTTTGCAGGTTGATATTATTCTTTCAAGAGTAGGTTCTGCTCACGGAAAAGCTGTTCGCGAAGTGCTGAGTCTTGGATCCCAACGATAATCCTGTCACAAATGAGCCGATCCCTTGTGCTGCCGAAGTCGCAATGTTGAGCCTGAAGTCGGAGCTCGGTGACGAAATCATCAATGGACTGGCCCGCCTGCTGTGCCATCGAGTTAAAGATGCAGTTGCTTGGGTTACGTTCTTGTACGGTTGGTGTAGCGCGTCAAACTGCTCTAAGATATATTCGACGTCGTTGAAGGAGGCTGCGGCTTCTGCGGGTAAGGCTGGAGGCGGTGGAAACGTTTGGTATATCAGTGTCTGTGGTCCAAGTACATGGAGGAGGAGTGCTTTCCATGCGGAAAACCCACGAGATCGCTGGGTTTTCCGTGTTGGGCTCGAACGCCGATGGCGGCTGGATGAAGACACCTGCCATGTTGCGGCTGGTGCGTCGTTGCATTGCGTCTTTGGTGCGTCGATGGCGGCTTGTGCGTCGGTGCGTCTACCGGTTCACTTCTGACACCATGTTATGTATCAGACTACGTTTATTTAGAGCACAGTCTTGAACATAGAAATGAGATGCTGCTTGTGGTCAATGTTCGATGGAATGTTCGAGAGCACGCCACATCACTTCGTCCTTGGCAGGTTGCCACAAGAGCACCGGAGCCAGGGGGCGCTGGCTGTTAGTCAACATACATAACAGTAACTACTCCCAATTTTATACCGATGGTGCCAAATCATTGCATTTTGTAGGATCAGCAGTTTCCTCTGAAGGCCTCAGTAAGGTTCAGCATCGCAAGGAATGTGCAAGTATTTACACGGCAGAGCTCTATGCAGTGTTGATGGCCTTGGAGTATATTCTCACCAGCAAGACGATGAAATCTATTTTATTTGTGGATTCTCAAAGTGTGCTCACCACACTTTGCTCAATGAAGGGAACTAAAAATAGACTGGGACAACTTGTCCGATCTAAGGTACAATGTGGTCTGCGGCTTGGCCGAGACATAAAATTCTGCTGGGTGCCTAGCCATATGGGAATCCTAGGTAACGAAAAAGCAGACGAATTGGCCACTAGCTCTAAGCACCTACTGCCAACTACCTCACAGATTCCATTTCAAGACATGAAGCCCTTGGTAAAATCACTAGTTTTCCAGCTATGGCAATCAGAGTGGAGTCTGGAATGTGAAAACAAACTTCACAGGATTAAACCAGCTCTCGGTATGTGGGAGAGTGCATCCCACAAAACCCGCCGCCTTGAAGTTCTTTTGTGTCGTCTTAGAATTGGACGCTCCTACCTCACCCACAAACATCGGCTCAGGGGGGAAGCCCCACCCCTGTGTGATGACTGTGGGGATCGTTTAACAATTTTACATATTTTGTGGCTGTGCCCAGGGCTTGAGCAAGAGCGACGTACACATTTCCCCGAGCATTTTTCACACCAGATTCCTTTTCACCCAGTGCAGCTAATTGGGGAGACTCCTATAGTACTGTTTGATTGTGTCATAAATTACTTAAGAAAAACTGGCTTCCTACTGGAGTTGTAATTTTAATTCTGTCTTTTAACCTTGTCACATGAACCTTTTTTTATATAATTTGTGTAAAAAAGTCCTGAGTATGTCTTAACTAAACAAGCTTGGCACAGTATGGCCATAGTAGCTTTGCGCCATAAAGCGTAATCAACAACATCATCTCTTCATTTTGGTTAAGCGCCCGTGCGGGATTTTACGGTAGTAAATATGCCGTGCAAATTAGTTAGCACGAACATGTCATTAATGATTTCCCACATTCCTAGAACAGGGTATAGAGACAACAAATTGTGCCCAATACCAAGTTGTTGCCCCAAATGAGCATATTTCATTCACTTTTATTAGGAATAGGAAAATTTTAAAAAAATTAATATAATGAGAAAGTTTTTGTTCATGACTTTTTGTTATGCTTTGGATGCATTGTACTAAATTTCTGGAAGAGCTTTTATTCCCTGTCACATTCACATCCTAATGAAAGAACCGTTACAGGCTAAAGCGCTGCACCTGTCCTTCAATGGAGAGTGCTGTTTATTTTGAACTTTATATAGGTAAATTAACTCAGCAGCACCAATTTGTAGGCGGACTGCTGGGAGTAAACTATCTGGTATCGGGCATTTCTGTGCTATTTGCTACTGACTGGCTGCTTTTTGAAGATGCACCAGTAAAAACATTAGAGGGCAAGTTGCTTACCTCTATGTTCTTTCCCAGCACGGTTTTCACATGCGCATTAGACAGAGGTTTATGAAAAAGGAGAGGCCACTCCTTCACTTGTCTCGCAGAGTGTATGGGATTCACGCTGTTGATGTACGCTCTTTGATCACCATATGTAGCTTCTGAAAGTTCCATTGCCTGGGACAGGCCAACGTCCTTCGTTGACTTGGGGCTTCTCTCTTTATCCACTTCTTGTTTTCATTGGCGTCATGAATGTCCCCCTCATCCGATGACTTGGGTTGCCAATTTAAGCAGCCATAAGAGGATTTAGGACATTTTCTCTGTGGGTGAGATTCCTGTGCTTTAGGAGCTGACAACGGTTTTCCCGGTATAGGTTTTCGGTCCAGTTTTCTAATTGACAGAAAAGCGAATTATATCCTGTGCCTATCATCTGTCCGTCAATCTCTCGATCTTCCAGTGATGCCGGAAACGTTTTTACAAGTTCTTTGGCTACACACCTGATGCAGCCTCTTGAGGGCCGTGATGACTTTTTCATTAAGGCGTTTATGACGATCCTGACAAGCTCTAGCCGGTCCCTGGTAATTAGTGCTTTGCCCGCTACTCATGCATCGTGTGCGCTGCATGGGAGGAGTTCCAGTTGTAAAATAAAACCCGTTGTCTCCAGTTCAAGCAGTCGTTCAGATGAGAGCCCCCTTTGCTGCACACCAGATGTACCTGCATTAAGCCATATCATACCAATCACAGTCTGACGTGTTGTTTCCTTTATCTCTACAGGCGGAGGAAAGAAAAAGTCTGGCACAAGTGCAAGTCGTGATCAGTGAAACCCCCAATTTCTTTTCTTTACTGATACACTGTTTTAAATTGTGTTACTGTAAGACCTAGTTTTTTTTTTTCTTAACATTGCCTTTCTAAGTAGTAGGTTTAGAGCTATAACGACATTTCTGTTTTTAATGAGGTGCTGACTTCTATCTTCTAGTTCAGAGCATAATTTTAAGATGCAAAATTGATTGAAAGCACACTGGTTTATTTACAGATGTACAGTCGGGGACAAAAGTCTCCAGGACATGCGAGCTGCGGCTGAAACGCATTGCTCTGCCATCTGCCGGCGGGTCGCCTGGTTTCGAGATCACACAAAAGCGCATGCGCGTCCTACTCTGTCTGCAAACATGTGTGTTTTCCCGCTTTTCTGCGGCACAGCGCCTAACTCGGAATCGGGCGCGTGGTACCGCCTCGGAGATAGCGCTGGCGGCTTACGAGCGTCTGCTACACATTCCGAAACACGAGATACCGCCTGGAGCATTGCGCCGCATTTCGCTGTGTCAGCGCACCTTGCTTTATAAACAGTTGAGTTTATCGCTCAGTTGAGTTTCCGTGACTTCTTGCTTTATAGGTGCCATGTCAGTAAGCGCTATCTCCGAGGCGGTACCCCGCGCCCGATTCCGAGTTAGGCGCCGCGCCGCAGAAGAGCGGGAAAGCGCACATGTTGGCACGCACAGTAGGACGCGCATGCGCTTTTTTGTGATCTCGAAACCAGGCGACCCACCGGCAGATGGCAGAGCAATGCGTTTCAGTCGTAGCTCGCGTGTCCTGGAGACTTTTGTCCCCGACTGTACATCATAATTGAACACAAGTTTTATAAGCTTTCCTTATGTGGGTTGCAAGATATCTCTTCAGTTACTTTTCCAGTGACTAAACATTACATTTGAAATACTTAACCAGCTGACTTGCACTTGGCCCACCATGTGCCACTGCTGCCTTTCTGATGATAGACCTAGAAGTACCAAACCCCATGTTTTTTTGGTTATGCCCAGCTTTTGGGTGGGTGCTTGCTTAATATTTTACGGCATGCTTGGATCAGAAAAATTCAATCTGGAACATCATGCACAAAAGAGATACGTGCTTGTGTTTCGTCAATTGCTTTGCATGATGGTTTTTCTGCCACAGTGAATACTCTTTGATCAAGCGGTAGTTCCAAAAGCAGTCCACCGAATGCCTATCCTCAAGTTCAGTCCAGTCTTGCAGGAACACCTGTCAAAACAAATAATCTTTTTAATGTAACTGAAAGGAATAATAAAAATTGTATTGTCTTATTTTAGACTTCTCTGAGGTGCATTTGTCTTATTCTTTAGCAATTGTTACGACGTCGGTCATCGTTTTCACGTTTCCCACAGAGAGATTTGCACTGCATATTTTA
The DNA here is from genome assembly GCF_016920785.2 of Ixodes scapularis. Classification (NCBI taxonomy): domain Eukaryota; kingdom Metazoa; phylum Arthropoda; class Arachnida; order Ixodida; family Ixodidae; genus Ixodes; species Ixodes scapularis. The sequence goes on from NW_024609846.1 coordinate 124,427,433, forward strand.
ACGAGCGGCATCGTACCTAGGAAGAGAGAACCGTCAGGTTTTTGTTCAATAATTATTTCCACAGTGCCACGATTGAAAACTTTGACCACATCTACTGCAGTGTGTGGCCCAAAGGATGCTTGTTTAGGCTCCATCAGGGGCCTTCGTTTGATTTAGCTCAAGATGATTGACCATAATGTGTAGTTTAACAACCTCCCACCAAAGTTAATGTGGAATGAGAACGAGATTGGGCATCTTTCAGAGTTTGTTTTGGACACAGGTTTTGATGCTATGCACACTACTGTAACTTAGGTGATCTACTCTAACTCTTACTACTAAGCATTTTATTGAGAATTTGAAGTTTCTAGTTGTAATTGTGATTAAAAGGGATCTTCAGTCCTTTGCTTTGGCATGCTATTGGCGTTGAGATCTAACTACCGTAGAATGCCGCGCATCCGCCCATTCCTCACTAAGCGCCCATTCCGAAATTTGTAAGATCTATGAAAATACGCATAGTACATTGATATGTAAAATTGATGACCGGACAAGCACCCATCCCACAATTTTTCGCGATTATCTCTAAATTTTGAGTGGGCGCTTGCTCAGTATTTTACGTAAAGAAGCGCTTTGTCCAGCTTGTTATCCACGGAGCTGCTGTGTTTACCGAACACAAGGCTTACGAATAAGATTCTTTTCATTATCTTTTCATTGTCGAACGCTGTATCACATACCAACAAATAATTATTGCCCTTGTTGGTCCAATGGGTTGAGTTTTCAAGTTGGCCACTAGGGGTTCGACAGTCCGATACCCCCCAATAGTCATTGACAAAATAAAAATGTCAAGATCTTTCAATGGTGCCGCCTCCAGTGTGAGCTTCCTACCTTAAATTACACATGGGCGGGCTTGCTAGAAACAGCGTCTCGGCTGAGACTGTGTGAAAGCCGCTCTCCGTCTCTCGTGCGTGCGGAAAATCTTGGATGACTGTATCTCTTCCTCGAGTGCTTTCACCCTGCTCCTCACCTGCGGCCCTTTATAGCGTTCCTCCAGAAGTCCGAGCAGCTGATACTTACAGTTTTTTATATCCTCCCGAAAGACCTCGGGGTCTTGTTCTTCTTCTGTAAGAAGAATCTTCAGGGTCGTTGTGAAGTGGTCTCGTGCCTGGCGTGCCTCGGCAGCCCTTCGACGGCCGAATGTGGAGGCGGACTCTCGGAGCTGCTCCTTAAACTGTTCCCAGGAAACCGTATCCTCGCCACACTCGGCAAGCCCTTCCAGTGCGTGCGTCGTTTTCTTCACAAACTTCTCCTCCTCCAAGACGCTGACGTTCATTTTCCACGTGGTGTCTCGTCGTGCCCGCCTGGGCCCGGACCCTCCGGATTGGAGCACGGTGGCGACGAAGCCGTGCTCAGAGAAAGGCTCAAGTTTTGCGTCGTAAGATTGGATCCGATCGCCGAGTTCGCTCAAGACGTACACTCGATCCAGTCTGGTCTGGGAGGGCCCTTGCCATCGGGGGAAGCGTGGCGAAAAACTGTCCAACACCTCGGTGACGTCCATGATGTCGAAATCACGCACGGCATCGCGAAGCGTGTTGGCGCCCGCGTCGGCTCTAGGGGCTGTTGATCCGCGCACTCTGGCTGTTGATCCGCGCACTCTGTCTTGCGCATTAAGCACGCAGTTGAAGTCGCCGCTGACAATGAGCACCGCAGGGGTCTTGAGGAGGACACAAAGCTCCGTGAAAAAAACTCTCCGCTCGGTCGTGGTGCTCAGTAAGTCGAATTAGTTTGTTTTCGATGACACAGTCAGCCAATGTGAACCGCCCGTCCGCGCAAAGGGCCGGCTCAACCATCCCGATTCCCGTGGTTTTCCTTATCAGAATGGCACAACCTCCGGCGCGGTTCGCCGTTAATGTGTGTGTACACACCAAAAAATGTTGCCGAAAAATTGCGCGAAGCTCTTGGCCTTTTCCGGCGAACAAATCTTGGTTTCTTGTAAAAAAATTATATCGGCCTTCTCTTCATTCAGAAGGTTCATTGCAAAGGTTTTGCACTTTCTTGCAGTGACGCTGACGCGACTAAAATTCCGGAACGTACAATCCATTGGACATCTGTATCAATTGCTGTTACCCCGTCACCATAGTGCAGTTTTTAAAGTGAGGGGCCCCGTCACTGTAGTCAGTTCCTTTTCTTTTTTTTTTCAAGTGAGCGAGCGTGTGTGGTTGTGTGTGTATGCGCGTGTGCGTGCGTGCCAGCCTACATGTGAGGCGAAGGGAATAGGAAGCGCGTTGTTTGCTCCGTTCGCGTGCGCGTCGGTCTCTAACGTTATTGTGCCCGGTGACCTGTGGTTTGCTGCTCTTCGCTTTCGCTGCCTGAAGCTTTTCAACAATGCCAAAAAAGAAGGTCCCAAAGAGCGTGCTGATTTGGCAATCGACCCAGCATTCCTTTTGCTACTCTACCGACGAGGATATGGTCTTCTGTAAACCGTGAGCAAAGCAGGTAAAAAGACACCCTTAGGTACTTTGTTTCGGAGAAAAACCAAAAGTTAATCGAACGACGATTTAGCGAATGAATATAAAACCACTTCATTTCAGCGAATGCACGCTGTAGCATATACCAGCTTCGTTTCCCCTGATCGACAGCAAGGGGTAACCGCGCCAGTTTAAAAGCCTAGCTCGTCACCGCCGAAAAACAGCCTATTCGCTAAAATGGCATTCGCAGAAACGTTCGTCCGCTCAAATATTTTCTAATCGCTAAAACGTCATTCGCTCATATAATATGAACCAAGAAAAACACTCGCATCTTTATTAAAGAAATAATATAGATGTATTAATTTACAAAAAGGTTTACTCGTCTATGGGTTGAAAGTCCGCATGCCTCTACAAAACTGTGTCTCCCCTCTCCCCCGCGGCCGAGACAGGCACATAGATTTGTAATACAGGAGTTTCCTGAATCCTGGCATGACCCTCCAAAAACACATTAAGTAATTTTTTATTCAACGGATACCAGTCAAGCACAATATTTTCGAAATCTATTAGCCCTGAGAACGAACACAACCATTGCTGGTAGTTGCAGCGTGCTGATTGGCTGCTCTGTCTCTCCATGACATCACAGTGAGAAAAGCGACGTTGTTCCCGTGATATTAGGATCGCACGAATTAAACTGTACGCACGCTATTCAAAGACCAAGCAGAAAGAATATTCGAAGTTAACATCAGCCATTACCGGGCTATCGCTAGGTGACTCAGGAAAAAGTTCCGTGACGTCCCGGAAAGGGACCACCAAAAAGAGTCACACAAACTTCTTGACGCTAATTGAAATTTTAATTAATAAATTAACTATACTCAGTAACAAGTCAAAACGCACAGTGTCTTTCTATCGGACTACTGATCTCCAGTGCGTGCTTCTTGCCGCCCGTCATGCTTTAGATGGGCGTGTACAGTTCAAACTCACGTCAATTGGGGGTGAAGCAACTGAAATACCCCGCAGGGGGCACCTGTGAAAGCAGGTGTTTGGAGAGCGGCGTCTCCACGGACCCTGAGCCCCGCAGGGGGCGCCTGCGCCTTAGGTGCTAGGTGCTTGGTGAGTAGCGACACCACGGACCCCAGCCACATTGGCTACATTACAGACCCCGAGTAAAAAGTGGGTAAGACTCACCCACGCCTGGCTGTGCGTGGCGAGCCCGTGTCCAGGGAAAAACCTTTTTTTGTTTCATAATTTATTTCTCAGTACTCGTACACAATTAAGACACAAACTTTGCATAATGTGGAAGGCAATGAAAGGTTCTACACGTGGTATTGTTTTAAAAGCAATACTAAACATAGTCGACTAAAAAAAAAATCCGCAGTTTAGGTCACAGTTGTTCGCGAAGGCATGCTTAGGAAGTTTTTCACAAAAATGGGAGCGACGAATAACAAGTAATAGTTATAATATAGTCTTACCTATTTGCATATATGTCACAATACAAAAATATAAACACTCTCTTTTGATTACTTCGACATTGAGAGTGATTAAAAAAACGCCACACATGACAATCGGCAAAACCTCGTCGTTCTTTCCCGGTTCTTTAAGATTTCTTTTTTCTCAGAAACTAAACATGTCGGGACATTAAAATACAAAGGATTGTTCTTCTTGGAACATGCGCCACGTAATATAAAAATTTGAAGCAAAATATAAACACGACTGCACCTCGTTGGCTGAATCCAATTGAAACCACCCATATATATATATATATATATATATATATATATATATATATATATATATATATATATATATATAACTGACAAGCCATTCCTGTCTTTCAAAAAGGACACATATTACATTCTTCAGGAAATTCTAATCGTGCTACAAGTTCTTCTGTTACACATTAGCACCAGTAATTCCCTATTTGGTGTGAGAAGATAATGTAAACCTGGAATTACATGCTTCGATAGTTGCCACAATGTGTAGACACTGTGCACATATTTTTGGCAGTTTAAATACAGTGGTTAATTTTTTCCCAAAATTTTTCTTTCCTGTTATTTCAAGCAAATAAGTGAAGCGGGCAAATAAGTGAAGCATATGCCTTTTATCTCACTGTATACTTTTTAGGAAATAAGTGCATTCAGTGTGCGAGCACTCTCCGGTTTTATAATAATATTTATAATAATACCATGTAATATTTACATGGTAAACACCTAAGTTCTTCATTTGCGCCCATTGAAACATAGACTAGCTATCATTCTCAACCATGGAAGTACCTGAACAAAGAGGTTCTCTGTACAAATAATCGTGTGGCTGTGAATACTGCTCTCGTTTATTGCTTTCACCTAAAGGAGCCCTATTTGACTCAATGCCGTGCTGTGGGCATGCACTCTGGAGAAAGAGCATTTCCCGACAGTGTATCAACCTTGGCAGATACACATCATCGGGGCTTGTCCCAGATTTTTCTGAGCTCTTCACTTTCTTGCGATCCCTGTTAAATTGGGAGCTCAGGTTCAAAAACCGTTCTTTTATTACCCTCCCCCCCCCCCCTGTATAAAACGAAAGTCATTAAACATTAAACTGGTCTGAGTACAATCAAACCTGTCATTTGTGGATGATAAACGAGCTTGATGCGCTCCGTACTATCAACGGTATCAACATGGGAGTAACCTTTCTAGAATACAGCTGTCGGCTCTTTTCAGCAAAGGCAGTGGTTGGTCAAAAAAAAAAAAAAAAGAAGAAAAAAGCTACAAAGTAGCAAGGGATATAAGTAGGCCATGAGGCGAGTTTCGCAAATACACAATAATCTACACAAAGAAGGCACTCGTTTGTCCAGAGGGCATCACAAACGATAGAAGTAACAAAACAACGCGCTTGCAGGCGTGGAGGCGATCAAGACCGCTTCCCCGCTTGCGTGTGCGCACACACGCATGCACATGGTTGAGTTAGTCGGCTACAGAAGCACACGATGTGCGATATTCGAAATAACAGAAGTAATACAATGTCGTATTATCTCGGTCGCAAGCACAATTATGTTGAATGTGTGCTTTAAAGACGTGAAAATTTGGGCGCGATGTGATTTAGCGTAAATGCACTTAGGAATATTTATTTTGTATATATACCCGTGAAGCTGGTCCTCGTCGCTTGCGCAAGTCGCTGAAGGCTTTCTCCTTCACGTCGCGACGATGATATACACTCTAAAAAAAAGGAGCGTGACTTAGTCCCTCCGGGGAGTAAATGCGCTCCCACTACCATTAGTCCCCTTGGGGACTAACGGGGACAGGAGTAACTGTTGCACCCCACCCGTTAGTCTCCCTCAAGGACTAAGTGTTGAACCCTTCATTTGAACCCCAAAGAGTAGCAGTTGCACCCCTATACTTAGACCCCTGGGACATAATGTTCATCCCCTGCATTTAGTCCCAAAGGACTAAATCTTTATCCCTAGCATTTAGTCCCAAGGGAGGAAATGTTTATCCCTTGCATTTAGTCCCAAGGGAGGAAATGTTTATCCCTAGCATTTAGTCCCAAGGGAGGAAATGTTTATCCCTAGCATTTAGTCTTGCAGGAGTAAATATTATCCTTTGTATTTAGTCCCATCGGAGTAAATTTGATCCCTTGTATTTAGTCCTGTATTTCGTCCCCTATACTCCATTCACCGCAAAGCTGACGGGATGATGCTATACCGTGCTGACTAGACCAGTCAACAATCAGTTTCCCGCAGAGAGCAGTCAGGCGATTGACTCATACAGCAAGCATGTCACTTGCATCGACTGGTCACCTTAGCTGTGAACAGAGTGTAAGGAAAAAAGACCAAATCCTAAAAGGAAAAGATGGAGCTCAAGTCATACACTTTTATTACTTCATGAAAGTTGAACAATCTGCATGTGTCATTCCAGATGGGAACATTCATTTAAAGCCTACAAGAAAATGTTGGACAAAAGCACTAAAAAGAGCATAAAGCTAAAACCAGAAGACATTTTTGTATTTGAAATGCATACATTGACAAAATAACCAACGATATTAAATGCTTAAAAACATCTCATAAACCACATACAAGTGGAAAATATGTAACTTTACATGAGAAACTATCGCTCTTCACTGAGATGCTTGAGAAAACTAGGACAAGTATATCACAGGGTGCGACGAAGCACAGTATTGCATGGTTCAGTTCCTTTAAGCTCTGCACAAGACGCAACAAAGCCCTCTTGAGAATATTTTGACGTCTATACGAAAAACGTCGGTAAACAAAACAAAAATAAAATGAGGCATGAATGATTTATCCTATCGGTCACAGTGGTCCCTTGACCTCTACACAAAAAATATTGCACATATGCTGAGCATAACACAAAAATAACAAACCTATTAATTACTCTGTTGGTTTAGGCTGTTCTCTTGACCTCTTTACAAATAACACTGCAACACGGTGAGCAAAACCACACAAAACAGAATAACTTATTTTATTGGTTCAGGCAGTTTCTTTAGGCTCTACATTTGAAACATTGCACATACATTGAGCAAAACACAAAAAGATGCGTCCTATTGCATTGGTTTAAGCCATTCTCTCAAACACTACATGGAAAACATTGCACATATAGAGTGGAAAAAAAGTAGAACACAATTCGTCCTTAGATTAACTCCATTTGCAGCATGTGGGACATTAAACATGTGGTGGACCAAACATCAGCAGAGCTAAAACTACAGGCACTTTTCAACATATTGACACTTACTACTGGCCACAAAAGCTTACGGCCTGTGGGAATGCACTAAAAAATGTATTTACTGCGCTGCCTTAAAAGTCTCGACTTGCTTCTTGAGTGTCACTCAAAAAAGAAGTCCAGACGTTAAGCCCCAGTGCAGTAAATAAAATACTTAAGTTCCTAATGATTGCAATTTTTATGGTCCACAGAAAGCCTATAGCCACAGCTTCAGAGCATGTATCAGAATGAACTGCTTGGCTAGTTGGTAATGCATTATAGAGGACAAGAGCGCAAAAGACACGGACAAGTAGAAGAACAAAGTCTGTCAAATTGGACGTTTAGCGTCAGGTCGGTCCGCCAGGATGGGGGAACACTGGTTTACACTGTAGATGAGCAATTTTGCCAGTGCAGTATGACTGCTAGCCTAGGGTCTTTAACGTGCATCACGCAGTAGTGATACACGACCGCACGCCTGTACGATGCTCATCCAGATTGAAACAGCCGGGGGTGGGGCTCGAACCCAAGATCCCTGGTTTCTGCAGCGCGAGCTGTCGCTCCACACGCGTCCAGCTGGGTGTGCGCTTTAGCCCACTAGGCCCTTTCCCCTAGAAGTACAGAACACGACAAAGCACTATTATCAACTGGCATTTGTTTTTTATTTGAGAAAGAAAAACAAGCCTGGAATTTTTTTTTGTGATAGAAAAGGAAGAGGAAAGTTGCTGTCAAAGCAAAAAAAACAAAAACAAAAAAAAACATGTTCTTTTAATTAAAAGGTAAACAGGACTAGGGAAATGAGACTAGAAAAAAAAATAAGAAAAAAGAACTAGGAACAAAAATTAGAGAAAAAGAAAGAAGTTTAAAGAACAATCTAAAGGAGAAATAAAAAATGAAAAAATTCTAGCATTTTAAGAAAACAAATTGAGGTATTGGAGTCCTCTGTCAGATAAGGCTGCTGACGGTGCGCTAATGCAAGTGTCCCCTCTGGCTCTAACGATTCGAGCCTCATAGATCATCCTGACTCTCGGGTTGTGTTCTTGCTTGAGGATTCTGGTTTTAGGAAACCGAGGGTTGCATTTGCAGTCTCAGATATGTAGGGCGTGTTCACGTAGTCTGATGTTAACACAACCCGAGAGGATGTTAACACAAACTCAAGAGGCTGTGTCCCAAGGTCAATTCTGAGAAACATCTACAAGACCAATGCAAGGTTCAGCACATGCACAAGTATGTCACCTGCCGTATAGGGGTAGTCTATGAGATGCCGCTCTCCTGTGGGAAAGTGCACGTGGGCCAATCTGGACGGTGTGTTAACATGAGACTATGTGAACACGCTTTACATATCCGAGAGTGCAAATGCACCCCTGGGTTTCCTAGAATCAGAATCCTCAAGCAACAGCACAACCCGAGAGCCATGGAGATCTAAGCGGCTCAAATCATCAGACCCAGAGGTGGGCCGCTTGCATTAGCGCACCGTCAGTAGCCTTAACCGAGAGAGAACTCCATACGTCAATTTGTTTCCTCAAAATGCTACAATTTTCAATGTTTTGTTTCTCCTTTAGATTTTTCTTTAAACCTCTAATGTTTGTTCCTAATTGTTTTTTTTCCTTATTTTCTTTCCCTAGTCTCATTTTCCCAGTCCTGTTTTCCTTTATAGCTTTTCATAAAAAAAAATCCTCTAGTTTTTTTTTGTTGTTGCTTTTACAGACACCTCCTCTCCCTTTTCTATCACAAAAAAAGCTTGTTCAGTTTCTGTTTTTTTTTCTACTTTAAAAATGCCAGTTGATAGTAGCGGTTTGTCCTGTCCTGGTTCTCCTACTTGTCTTTTGCTCTGGTGTCCTCTACAACTTCAGAGCATCCGCTACCCTAGCCATCAATTATACCTTTCGCCACCAGCACAAGTGGGCTAGCTGCAAGGGCACAATCTACACCAACCATGTGCGACAGCAGCTGGAGCGTCTTTGATGATTTTGGTAAAAACTCCATATTAAATACCCAGTACATGGCCATCATTGTACTGATGGCACCCAGCAGTGTCGCTTCCTCAACGCGCAGTTCGTCAACAGAAACGATGAACGACTCCACCTGGTAAACGTCTCCCTCATAACCCACCGTCGGGTATGGTGGAAGTTCTGCTGGGTCCTAAGGAAATGTAGGAATACAAAAAATATATTTCAAGGGATGATTGAACAAAATTTTTCAATGCTAAATTTTTCTCTGTAGTAAAGAACCACGAGAATAAGCCACAAGCATAAGTTACAGCCAAGTTTTTGAAAAATAAATGTACAAGCTGTCTTACACTTTGTGTTAATCTAGCTGCTATACAGAAGTGCTCAGTATTGCACCAGTGCAGTCAAGGTGTGGATCACACAGATCTGCTAGCACCCTAACTCATTTTATGAATTACCAGTTACAAGATGTCAACGACATATTTTTAGCATATCAGATTACATCACTGCAAGCCATAAAGTAGGGTTCTGCATTTCCTTAGTTTATTTTCTGCAAAATTGAAGGATGTTTTTCTGAGTTTCTTTTTAACACAAATTCGAGTTTCAAAGTGTTTTGTGAACGCAAATGAAAAATATGAGACAGTAGTTCGGAATTTAGCAAAGTAGCCTATTCAAAGAAGAGGCTTATACGGCTATTGTCGTACGGATGCTAGTTATGTCTCATTACCCCGTTAATATGGACACCCCGTTGCAGGACGAAATTTTCGGCGACCAGTCTCTCACCAAGCAATTCTGCCTCGTTATTACAGAAGCCCGCAGTCCAGACTATGGATGGCTGTTTTGGGGACGAAATGGGAAAATACAGGCATTTTTGTCTTGTCGTTATGACACGGGTCCACCAAGCAAAAAAGTAAAAAAGAGAGAAGACTAGTGACCCGCAGAGGTGGCCTCTGTACCCAGAATTCACCATTGTCTGCCGTTTCTTCCCCGTCTCGTTACTTTTACAAGAAAGAAAGAAAAAAAAGTTAAGGAACCGCCAAAGTCTCATCATACATACACGGAAATCACTAATTTCTGTTGTTTGTTGCCCATACTTTTATTTTGAACGCGGGTTTACAAACCCAATAGAAAAGAAAGGTTAGTGAATCACAGAGTGTACCCTGAATTCACTATTGTCCGTTGCCCGTCTTGAGATAAAACCTGGGCATCTAAAGATGGTGGAGTTTTTTCCGGCTTTAAAATCGGAAGGTATGTTATCCACTTCGGCATAACATGACTGATAAATCACATTCGTTGTGGATAAATGGCAATGCTGGAGGATGCTTCTCTGGTCAGCTCGAAGGCTGAAAAGAGGATGATAAAGCACAAGGGGCCGGAGCTACGTTTATCCGCTAAGCTTGTTACTTAATGTTTGTTGTGACCTTGATTCGTTATTATGGCCGATTTGTCTGGGGAATGGAGGTGCCCATATTAACGAGACATGACTGTACCTTGTTTTTTTGATAACAGAAAGACAAGGTACAAACAAGGTTCTGATAACAAAAACAATTCTTTGACACTTATGATCAACAGTTGGGACTGAAAAAAGAAGATAAATGTGAAACCTGTTCGAGTATCCAGAGACAATTTAAGACCGGTTGTGTTTATTATTGGCAAACCCCGAAATTTTAAATTTTTCAGATAAATCCGAATTGGCCACATTTTTGCTGGCAAATGTATTTTGGATTGATCAGAAAATGCAGAACCCTACATATAAGCCATGTCTTGGTAATATGGACACCTCCATTCCCCAGAAAAATCGTTCATAATGCGAGTCGTCCATAATAATAATGAATGAAGGTTAAAAACACAAACATTCAGTGACAAGCCTTGCGAACAAAACAGTTTAGTAACCCAAAACATAAGACGGGGGATTGAACTAATACTTTGAGTCATACTTTCCTACTACCGGGAAGGGGCAAATGACCTTTGGCTTGCAAGCCCTAAGAACCCTACAACTTTAGGTGCGGATGTCTTCTCAAAAGGTGCGATGGAGACAGTGGTGAATTGCCGGTGCACTGTATGACCTATGCGGTCCACTAATCTCTCTCCATGTTGCGGACTCGCATCCAAAATAATGAGGCGGGCAACGAACTGGGCAATAGCGAATTCTGGATACACATACAACCTTTGGGGTAGTCTTTTTTGTTTTGTGCATGTTTATGGACCGGAGTCCATAATGAGGCTAAAATGCCAATTTCCCGAAAATGTGTGTCTATAATCTGAACTGCAGGTTTCTATATTAAAGGCCAGCTCCAAACAAATCCGGGGCATGCGACTGCCCTCTTGGGCTGCACGTCTGCCTTTCTTGTGACTCCACGACACTGGAACGCACGGGATATTTTGAACGTTTCATTTTTCATTCGTTGTCTTCTCAATAACTGTTCTGAATTAAGAAAAAAAACTAAATTGCACGCTGAGATGGGCAAAGGCAGCATATAAAAAAAATACATTTAGGTTCAGTAGCTCAAAAAAACTGGCATGGTACCCTTTAACGGGGCAGAATTGCATGCCCAGGGAGCCGTCTATGAAAATTTTTTTCATATTGTGGGTGTATCCATATTAATGAGACACGACTGCAGCTAATCGATTTATTTAAACGGTCCAGAATTTTTAACAAAAGTGGGCAGAAAAACCCAGGTTCTAAGCTCCTTACCCACACCCCAAAACGCATGTGTGGCATCTTTCGGCTTCACTAAACACCAGTTTGTTTCTAAACATGAGTTAGTTACTGTATGGTGATGAGATACATAATAATGAGACATGATTGCATAGATAATACATAATAATGAGGCATGATTGCATATATAACCATTAAAACAGTTGCGATTACGTTACGAGCTGTCAAGAAAGAGGTTGGTCTCCATCTAGAACTTACATCTGGGTGGAGGAAGGTCAGACTTCTTTCCTTTACCAGGGATGGCAAAACATATAATGCAGCCATGGTCAAGACATCTGTAATTAAAAAAGTCACCATGACATTACAGCAAACTGCCTATTCTAGGCATAAAATGGATTAAGGACAAAGGCAATTAATGAAAGCTCTTAAAAATACCCCCCAATTTCGCTCAAGAATGAACCTAAACTTATTTGTGCACTATGCCCTACCATTTTCGGGACCAGCGTCCACTCCTGCAGCACAACCGTCGAGGTCGTCGAAGAAGGCGGCAAGGTGGCGTTTCTTTGTGGCAGCCTCCAAGATCCGTAGGCTGCTGTTGGACAGCCCCATCACCAGCTTGTTTTCTATTGTGCAGCCTGTTGCTGCCGTGAACTCCTGTTGAAGCTGAATGAACAAAGACAAAAAAAAAAAAAATGTCAACATCCATTTAACCATTCATTTTGCAACGCTCCAGATTCACACCCCAAGAATACTTACAAAGGTGACGCACTTAAAAGCAGGATATTTCTCCACGATTTCCGCCACACTCGGGTTTTGGCTTCTTACCCGCAACCTCCGTGTGGGAAATGTCCTTGTCAAGGAGTCCGCGATGTAGGCAGCATTAGGGCTCGTCCTTCGCATCTCCTTGTCCATGCCAAAGATGTGGCCCTGGAGACTCTCCTCAACTTCTCCATCGGCTGGCAGCACGATATTCTGCAATACAGTACAAGAAAGTAAAGGATTAATATCAAACCTCATAAATGTTAAAAATTATTCTTTGAACAATATTGTCGTACGGTCCCAGGCCTTGTCACCCGCTTTGGCTTCGGGTCCCTTGGCACCCTTGCCTGCTTCTGCTGCTTCCGTGGTGGAGCCCCATCTTCGCCGTAACCTTCTTTCGTCATCTGACGAAGCTTCACACGTTCACGCTTCGCTTTGAAGCGAAGTGCGACGCGCCAGGAGTCCTAGGTGCACACACGAGAGAGATTGAAAGAAGCAATGATTACAAAGTATATGGGCAAAACTAAATACAACTACTACCTCCAAGTAAGCAGGACGTTTTCAGATAATAACAACAGAATATGCCCGGTGCTCATTTTTAATTCTGAGTAGAAAAATATATATTGTTGCCTTAATGCTGCAAAGAATAAAACCGTGAGAAAAAAAAGTTTGTCCCCAAGACAAAATTTAGAAACACCTGTTCAGTCCGGAGTACTTTCTGCGGAAAACACAAGGTGGGCATTTCAGCCAGCTCTCCCCAAAAATCTGTTGAGGCTGCAGGCCTAGGAATATTTATTGACACAATAATTAGATAGGATTATATCAAATTATTTATCACGGATTATGGCGATCAGTATTTTGAAATAAAAAATCGCTAATAGGGTACATTGCGCAATACTGCCTAAAGTTTATTATTTTTTTCCTTTGAATCTATACAAGCTGGGGCTTTCAAACCTTGCCAGCGTGTTGCCCTGTATTTGGTTCATCTTTGCGAGAAAAATTGCCGTCCTGGTTAGCGGGAAAATTAAAACTTTAAAACTTTAGCAGCTCCCATCCCTGCTGGCCGTTTTTAAGTAGCCAATAACAATGTGGCTGGCTCAGTGTAATGCCCGTTTTAACTTGTGAGAGAGACGCAAGAGCTGAGAAACTCGACCGGCCCTGTACGTAATAGAGTTCACAGTTGTCAGGAATTGCGTCAGAAGCGATTTCTAGCAAAATAAAGGTACCATTTCATTGCTCTATTAACCTCATGCTATAATCAAGGTTTTATCTTTTCTGTGGTTGAGTGGTTGCGCTATAATCGAGGAAATGTGTGCTGGTGTGCTGCTCAAAACCGCTTGTGTGAATGCATGCATATTTCCTTGTAGTTCAGATGATTGCATAAAATCTCAACTGCAATGTTCAGCCCCCCCCCCCCCCCCTTCTTCTTTTTCTTTCCCATTGTGTAAATCCTGGCTACTCCACTGGTCATCGGAGCGGCGAGATGTTCAAATACAGCCCCGGCAATACCTTTAATATTCCACTCATGCTCCACTCACAAAGTAAACACAGAGAAAAGAAAAAAAAAAAAGAAACACTCAAGCAGCTCCTTATGTGCAGTTGTTGAATAGCTCAATAAAGTGCAACTTGATTTGGGACTAATTTCGGAAAAACTTGGTCATGCATTCCTTGTGGAGTGCAAAGAGTTTTGCAGGCATGCAGCTAGGATTTCATTTTGGGACAGGGTGCACCCTCTCGGCTAACATGCTTTGCCCGTGTTGGGAATGGGCACCGCTATTCCATTCCAATTCCATTACGGGGAATTAGAGGTTTCAATTATTTAATTCCTTTCAACTCATAGAAATTAGGACACCATAGGCCCATTCCCACTCCTGGAATGGCTGAATCGTTCCATTCCATTTCTCTTATTCCTAAACGTAAACATTGGCACTTGACAGCTACATTGTGTTGCCGGCATAAGTAGCATAAAGCTGACATTATCAAACGCGCAGACAGTTGCAAAAAGAAAAAAGCTAAATGCCTCAAAAAGCCCTCATTTCACTAAGCGGAGCGCTGGTGGCACAAAGTTTATTTACATTGTGCTGCAAACATTGAGAAAGCCCCTTGATATGTTAATGCTTGTTTAAGACATTGGTCTCGCGAACATGTGACACGCAACATGCAGCAAAACGTAAATCCACTCATTTCCTTTTTTTTTTTTGCAAGCTTGTTCTGAATTTGGCTTTTAGGACATACGTGGCCAGCGTGTTTGTTTGGTAAGACCATAAAAATATACAGTTTGTGCGTGGTGCAAAAATGAGCTATATTACTGTATTCTTCAAACAACTGCGCAACAACAGGGCTAGTATGCTGCTGGAAGTGACTCCATGCACAGCGGCAAGAAAGCATCCTGACAAAGCGCAACCTGTATACGGTGCAGCACGAGGGATTGTAGAGACCATGTCATGAAATCTGCTTTAAAATGCACAAGTTTACGCTTCTTTTACAAATCTCGATATTTCTGATCATATTCAATTCAATTCTTTAAGTGTTTTCCCGGCGATCAATAGAACGTCTGCTGGGCTCAAATATACATTTGTTCATTGCGGTTCGTTCATTATACGGACGTAATGGGTTTATTACCTGTCATTTGCTGATCATCTTGCTCATAAATCGGACATGAGCCAACGCTTTTTACCGAGTGCGCGTCCGAAGTATTTACTTACAAGGACATTCAAGATGCACTCCGCGAGCCCTCAGTTGCTGGTGTTTTGTGGTGACCGAGGTGCCTGGCTTTAACACAAATGAGATTGTATGTACCGGGTGATGCCGTAAGGACCAATACATTTGGTAAGCCTTGCAAAATTTGAATTCCAATCGAACATACCTCAAACTGGGCATGCGAACGCAGTTTCACAAAATGTTTTATGTAACTTCTCTATTTTTTAGAGAGCTCAAATCGGACGTAGTGAAATATTAAAAATAGTGCAAAAATGGCGGCCTTGCAATTTCTTTGTCCTATACTGGATGTTCGTCGTTTGCACACTGGTTCGCAAGCTTCGCAGTCGGCATCGACAAAGCTAGCTTCACATCAAGATAAAATTAACGGGGTAATACCGCACCGTTCAAATTGACATTCTCCGTCTCTCCTCAAAACCACCGTCCAGCTGACTTCTCGCCACCTCAAACAGGGTGCAGACCTGACAGCTGAGACGCGCAGAAGCCAAAACCTTAGTAGCAGCTAGCACCCAGCTCTCCTTCACAGCAACAGTTGTACCTCATCTGGCGCGGGACTGTCTTCTGCAAGTCTAGTCAGTTCGGTCATGTGACAAGAGCGATGACGATGGTCTACTTTACCTTACGATGGACCACAACAGAAATAACGAGAGCCGTCGAAATCAATCCAGTGCCTTCTGAGTGTCGCATGACCCTGGGGCAACGCGCCGTGCGTCTAGTCCTGCTCAGGATTGCCTGGGGTGACTCGTAGCGTCCGTAGCGGTCCATCACAAGGTGAAACAAAGTATGTAGAGACTAAAGTCAAAAGAAATGAGCGGGAATCTGCTAGTTTGCTTGTAACCCTAACCCACTTGAATGTAAAACATAAAACAGAAGACAAGCATCGGAACAAAAACCAAAGGCGGACTTGCACGTAAAATAGCAGTATAAAAAAACAAGCGTCGGAGCGAAGCGCAAGAGAAGAGAGAAGTGAATCTCGCTTTGTTTTAATGCCGAAGTAAACCCACATTTCGCACTTCAAAGGAGTGCGCGCAATTGAACATGGTTTGTTGTTTAACGGGTTGGCCGCCCGCTAAACAACACTCCTCAAACTATAAGAAAACAATAACCGACCATCTTTTGGCGGCGCGTTAGTCAACGAGTTATGATAGTTCTGCGAGTTGTAAGTCACCCCCGCTCCCAAATCTCAGACATACATCTGTGCGCGTGCACTCTCCATACCGTTGCAAAAAAAAAAAAAAAAAGACGATAAGGAGCCATGCATGGCTGTTTCTTTCTTTGCCGCTTCTTTCGTTTCTTTTCCTTGGTGCTTGGTTTCTTGTTTCGCTCTCGTGTACAGACGCCTGCGCGTCTGTAAAAGACCCCCCCCCCCCCCCCCCTCTGCTCTTTGCTTTGATGCTTGTTTTTTGTATTGCATTTTTTGCGTATAAGTCTGTTAGGACTCCACGCGGGCTGGCAGTTTCCCGCCCATTTTATTTCTGAGCAACTGACTCGCTGACTGGCTCAGTTTAGCTGACCATAAACCTAAACAAAAAAAAGAAAGAAAAAGAAAGGGAGAATTGGGTTTATTCTATTCTCATTCCACTCCATTCCGGGCAAAAGGCATCTAATTCCATTCCCATTCCGTTCCGGGGTCACGAAAACGCGGAATGATTCCGGCATCATTCCAACTCCGGAGTGGGAACTCCGCAACACTGCTTTGCACACCATTTGTTTAAAGGGCTACAGATTTGCCTAACAGGAGACAAGCGTTCAAATAAAACTGCAGCTAGTTACTCACATGTCCACTTCCTGTGGTGTCTGCAAGCGTGGGGAACGTATGCACAAGGCACTTTGCAGCCTTCTGATACAGTTTATCTGGGTACCTGCCAAATAAAAAAGTAGATACATACAATAAAAAAAAATCTCAATGCAAAGTTGCAAATTACTATTCACTATGAGGGATTTATATAACTGAAACATTTTATTTCTGCTACTAGTACAAATATAACTTATGAGCATGGCAAGACCTGTCAGAAAGGTGGAAAAGACACCAGAAGGTCTTCAAAACGTCTACTGGAAATGAGCTCAAAATTTTCAATTGTAATAACCCTCAAGGTTGTGTCAAGCTGGAGACCTATCTGCGACCATGTACTAGATGTAAAAAAAATAAAAAAAAAAGATTATGTAAATAGACATTAGAGGTAAAAATATTATGTTTAAACACATACTACATAAACCGATTTTGAAAATAAACCAATATATGTTCAATGCATCTGAGTATTGCTCCCTGATTTTAGGTATCACTCCCGCCAGATTTTTTCTACTGCAAAGCAACTGGATCTACAACAGCCCATGCATTCACTTTATGGACATGCGGAGAGAGAGAGATAAAACAAAAAGGAAGACGGAGAAGTTAACCTCGAGTACTCAGTCCCGGTTCGCTACTCTGCTACTCTGTTCTGGGGGAGAGGGATGTTTTTGACATTGCCACTCTGCCTACTTGTCATGCCAAGAAATGTATCCAGGGAGGGAAACTGGAAACTGTCCTTTATGTCCACAGCAGTGACTTACAGTAAAAGATTTATAGACATCCTTGGATATCACCTAGCCAACAGCCATCGTTTTTGGGTAAAACCAGTTTTCCCAAGATTTGCAGCCATAAAAATTTGATGGCACAAGCGAAGCACATGTAGCTCCAGCATGCGTGATTGCAATGGCTTCCTGCTCGAATCAATCCACCGGGGGCACCATAGATCATTGAACATCGAGCATTGAACAAAGAGCCCTATGTGAAGGAACTTCTCCAAAGAATGGTACCTTGATTTTAAATTTTACAAAATTTCTTCAAACTTTTTGGATGTTTCACATCTCTCCCGTATTCAGGAGAACGCAGATATTTCCCATTGAATGTATCACTCATTTTAAACTAAGTAGTTAAATTCAAATTCACTCGTTGATTGGGTCATTTTTTTGCAACAACTAAGTCGAACCTGATGGACCAACAAAGGAAAATCCCACATGACCTCAAAAGGTTAAAGATTGGCAACTGGTTTCAGCAACGTGCTTAGCAGTTCAAGCCACCTATCGTGAGCCTTCTACGAGTTCTCTGACTTTGACCCATCACTCAGAGTGGGCTTGCGTTTTCACTGCCATAAATATGTACTCACGCCCACACAGCTTCATTAAAAGTAGGGGTACAAAGAAAAACTCCTGTCCCTCCACACCTCAAAAGAATAAGCAAGAATACTGAAAGCATATTAATTTCGGTTTTTTGAACAGCTGTCTGAAACTGTAAATGTAACAAGCAAACCAAAACATGCATATTTGCTGATTTGAGTTGTTATAGAGTAGGAGTAAATTTAGACCAATTTTTACTTACATATCATACAGACACAGATCGTGGTAGATCCACTGAATAAGTCTGCTTCTGCAAGCCACATAGTGGCCTTTAGTATGCTTCTGCATTGCCTGCGTGATGTCAAGTGGCACGGGAGGAAGCTTGTACTCCGACGATTTTTTGGGCGGAGCTCTGGACGTTCCAGGGTCATCTTGGATGATGACGTCCATGATCCTAGATACATGAAATGAAGTGGCATGATCGCTTCAATCAAAATAGTTAACCATTTACAATATAAGCATGCCCTCGATTTAAATATTTCTTAAAGGAGTATAGACGCTATGGGTCGTATCTTGTTTACTAAGAAATGTGCACACTGCATCACTTTTCATGACATTTAACTTAGAACTTCCCAAGACACAGTAAATAATTTGTAATTGCATTGGTTGTACCCAATGGTCTCAATTTCTATTGCTGGGAGGCAGGATCTTGAGATGATGTCACATATCAGTCCGGGCCTAAAAGATTTGGATGCAGAGGCAGAGGCATTCACGGTTGCAGCACATTGAGTGTACATATCACAATACTGGCGCACATCCCTAAGACACCAGAGTTGTAGAGGCAGCACCATCAACGGTGTGTAGTGTCTAGGACTAGTTGTGTGCCAGGTGCCAAGTGTCTGCCTGAACGAACTTTCGCATTGATGCCTTAGCAACATCTCCGTCAGCGTTTCCAGTTCATCAGCCCTGCCTTTTAGAAGTCGCATTCTTAAGTAATGCCTTTCATTGAGGTGCCCACGTCAGAGTGCAGTCTCTGAGGCGTTTGTGATATCCACCTTGACATTCTCAGATTACCGGTTGTGTGGTCTAGAGCTGGCACTCTTCATAGATGTAACTATGTGCTAAAATGAGGGCAGACAAAGCCACTGCTATGTCAATACTTTAGGAACCCCTCTGGCCGCCATAATAATATGTTTAACTGACCTGTGGTGTCACCTCAACCTCCTGGCTCCCAGCAATAAAAATAAAGACCACTAGGCAGAAACAATGTACTACTATATTATTTGCAATGTCTTGACACAAGTTGCACGCCAGGATAAGCGACATCATATGCATTGCTTTGAGTAAAAAGGCAACCCGAGAAATTGGTGTGTGCCTCGTTTAACAGTAGGCCCGACCTTACCATCTAGTTTTGCTAAGCCACCGATACCACGATTTTTATTTAGGGAACTTCAGTCTTTCTGCACGTACAACATTGCTGGGGGGGTCTGTGCACGCAGTGCGGGAGACAGCATAACATGCCTTGACGAAAGTAATCCCTGGAGAAGGGGAACAAGAGGGACAAAGGACAAACATAAATCTCCAAACACAGCTAGGTGACTGGTGAGCGACCGAAAAAATCCGCCTGGTCCGGGTATCGAACCTGGGACCTCTCCATTACAAGTGGAGCGCTCTACCAACTGAGCTAACCAGGGGTTAGACGTCAGTAAACGGGTTTTATCAGCTGCCACCAGTCGAACACCAACAAGGGTGAAGCTTGCAATTTAAGGTTATAATTATAATGCAATTAAATGCAAAGGTGCAAGCGAGCTGGACAAGAATGACGAAAGTAATCCCTGGAGAAGGGGAACAAGAGGGACAAAGGACAAACATAAATCTCCAAACACAGCTAGGTGACTGGTGAGCGACCGAAAAAATCCGCCTGGTCCGGGTATCGAACCCGGGCTGATAAAACCCGTTTGCTCTACTGACGTCTAACCCCTGGTTAGCTCAGTTGGTAGAGCGCTCCACTTGTAATAGAGAGGTCCCGGGTTCGATACCCGGACCAGGCGGATTTTTTCGTCGCTCACCAGTCACCTAGCTGTGTTTGGAAATTTATGTTTGTCCTTTGTCCCTCTTGTTCCCCTTCTCCAGGGATTACTTTCGTCATTCTTGTCCAGCTCGCTTGCACCTTTGCATTTAATTGCATTATAATTATAACATGCCTTGTTCACCATTTCCTTCCTCCTGAGAACAAAAGCTATGGCAGCGCAATAAATGCACCAAATGAATCGTGAGATTACTCTAATAGGCCCAGATATGCTGGATGTAATAAAAGACGCAAAATCATCAAGAGTGTCCTATGACGCAGCAGCGCTGTCGTGCAAAATGTACAAAGAACTGACGTGGTGGCGCCGATACCGTTCGCTCTGGAAAGACTGTCAGGTTCATTGAGTCTCCAATTGACTGACACGAGAGCAGGAAACATGCGCATGTTTGCATTTTTCTTGGCTGCATCAGTGTTCTGTACTGCCTCAAGAATTTTCTCTCATGTATCTTCCTCGTCAAGCTCACTATACTTTATCAACACACTCAATGCTCATGACTAGCAAACCTGTGTGATGTGAATCCAACGTTCTGTGTGCATTTTTGGCGTCCTACAACGAAGGCCAATAAAATATTCTCGTGGAAATGGGAACTCCCGAACAAAGCAGCTGAAATGTCTGCTATCGCAACTCGTCGCATATTACAAGATACATCTTCCTCGAGTCCTGCCTGTACTGTTCCTAGGCCGCTTCATAATGGCAACGCACCATTGGCAGCGTAAAAGGCTCCTAAATGAACATGTGGCATTTCGATTTAAAAGGAAGTCTACATAACCATTTCTTTCATACATCTAATATGTTATCCCAGCTCGATTGCCAGGCAGAATCTACCAACGAGTGTGCACAATCTTGTAAAATTTGCACGACCCACCGTATGGAGCTTCCCAGAACGAGGCTGCTCGATTTTTATGCATGGTGGCATGGGCATAGAAAAATAGGGAGGTGCCCAGAGATTAGCGCAGATTCTGGTCAATTGGGTCAGGCGAACCAGGCCCAATTGCCTCACTCTTGGCAAGCATTATTACTCACCTGAACTGCTGCTCGTCTTGCACACCTTTTAAAAGTGCCTTGTCCTCGAGAATCATGTCCTCGGTGAGGTCCACATCTGTTTAAAACCCAGCATGGTAGACCTTGTGTGACGAAAAAAAAATAAAAAGACGTTATAGGCAGCATTGTCAATGCAGTTAATATATTATGCTTGTATGAGTGGGTCGAGGGAACACCCCACAAAACGTGAAACTGACCTGTATTTTATTTAATTTATCAATTCCTTCATTGCCCACAAACGAAATAGAAGAACAAAGGATAACAAGTAGGTTATAAACCATAAAGGGCAGCAAGTGCTTCCCGGAATTAGGAAATATGGGACATATACACTGCACGAGCGATCAGAAACGCCACAAATATGGGCCTCGCGCTGTAGCTTCGCTCGTACCTAAAGTGAAACGAAGCGTAGGCACACATCGCCTACTGCACTTCACGTTGTCTAAACGCTTATCTGATCACTTGCTTCGTAAACATTCATAACATTTCGCGTACAAAGGACAGAAAGAAATATGCGAGATGCTTGTGCTCACCATGATGTGGCTTGGTTCGAGGTCCACTCCTTCGAATACCTGTTTCTGAGCAAGGCTCCGAATTAAATCGGGGCGCCGGCGCTCTCCGTCCACAGCGACAACGATCTTGTGTGTGCCGTAAGTCACCAGGCACTGAATCGCGCTCATTGTTCGCACTTCGGTGCGATTCGCGACGTTGACAACGTAAACTGTTCACACTCGTCTCTGCTCCAACTCGGCCCTCGAGAAGCGCGGGAAACCGGAAGACAGACAAGGCAAGGGTTGCGCATGCGCGCAAGCTCAGCGCGTTTGGATCGGATGGGCTCACTGGCTTCACGTTGACTAGTAGCCGTTGAGCCAAGGAGTTCAGAGTTCAGCAAGCAGTTCAGTCGTTAGTGCATAATCTAAAAAAAAAAAAAAACGATAAAGAAAAAAAAAAAAAAAACTTGGCTTAGGTTTTGCTGGGGGTATCTACGAATATATGCGGCGTTGAGCGCGTTGAGCCAGCCGTCTAAAAGCCACGATGACCAGTCATTGTTATTATTAAAGGGGTACTCCACCGTTTTTTCATTGTCTCCGATTTGCTTGAAATTTTGCTAAACTAACCAACAAACATTGCTAAAATAGTATCCCAAATATTAGGCCAAAATATTGTTTTTTCGCGGTTATTGAATTTACAGTTTTGGTCTTCACCATGTTTTTCAAACTGAAAGTCTGTACTGGCAACAACAACAAAGTGACGTCAGTGGAAGGCAGGGGTTAACTTTTTGGATTACAGAAGTTGTTCCCAACAGATTTGAAGCAGTTTCTTGGTGTCAAATGAGTGCTTTGGAAGCTAGCTCCCGTATCCGCGCTCCAGCACGGAACAAATGATTGGCATATTCTATTTTTAGACTATTTGCTCGACTGGCAAGCCTGCCTGCCACTGACGTCACGGCACTGAAAAGTGCGCGAATATTTGAATATTGGTTTTTGCACCATTTTCATTTGCCGATTTCACAATACCTATTATGAATTTCGCGATGCTAAATAGCATACCGGAAAGGCTAAAGGCCGGGCAGTCAGAAAATATAGTTAGTTGAGGTAGCTCAAAAAATCGGTGGAGTACCCCTTTAATGCCTCTGTTTTGGATTATTCAGGGAGACACTGGCTTTCATGCTCCTTTTGTTATCTCTCATTTTAAACGTTCCAGTCGTCCACAAGAGCGTTTTCTAGCTTTTAGAGGAAAAAGCTTAACACCATATCGGCTCACATAAGTTTTCCTGTTTTGATTTGTAACTTTTGACGGCGGCAAGATTTTTCTTTGGTATTTACAGAAATTAAAATCACCACCTAGCCAAATTTGTTGTTGATTTACAAACACGTTTTTTTTTTTGTTTGACATGGAGATCCAGCGGTACTTCGCAAAAGATTTTCCGCCAAACTCTTAAAAAAAATAATTATAATAATAAAAAAAGTACAAAATTATATTTTTAGCATAATTATGAAAAGTTATTAAAGTCATAGTTTATTCAGATTAAAGATACCGCGCACGAAACTTCGTGTCGTGATGAAACAATAAAGTTTTTTTTTAAATAAATAAAAAACCAGGGAAAAGTTTTTAAATGAAAACATGTGAGAAGAAAAAAGCTTAGAAATTGGTCTTTTCTTTGGTGCAGTGTCTAACCTTTCGAAAAAAACAAAAAAAACAGAAAATGTGCTTGAATCCAGTATAATCAGTATAATCCAATACCTGCCAACCACGCTCTGGTAGAAAGAATGACGAACTGCTAGTGATGTGTGCAAGGTGTTCAGTATATGTGAACAAAAATGGTGCTCAGGTACTGTCCCAGGTGCCCATACTTTTCTGAACAATTTACCAGAGTGCTCACCCATATAGGAGTTGTGCATGGCGGTGAGGTTAAATTCACAGTTTTGTGTGGAATCAACGGTTGTACAAACAGCTACAACCAGTTTGCATCCTACAAGTCCCATATTTATCGTTGCCACAGGGATGTGCTGTTTAACACTGGAAGTAGTTTCAGCAGTGAGAGAAGAAATGATGACCCCCGAGGCTTCCCAAGCACTGACAAAAATCGTGCCTATGACGATGTCGACGAACTTGCTTCAAGTTTACAGTCAGAAGCAAGTGCAAGCAGTACCAGATCCCCAAAGAGAAAGCAGTTAGAAGATTTCGTTGCAGAAGCCAAAGCTGCCATCTGGAACTTCTTTTTCAATGTCACTAAAAATCACAAGCTGCCCCACAGCGTAGCCACAAAAATCTTTGGGGACCTACAACTTGTTTTCGAGAACATCATCAAGGCATTTGCCGATGAAATCGCAGCCAAGATTGATGTGTCCGCCCTGCCTTCTGACGTCATCTCACTCCTGGGATGTTCGTTCTTGCCCGACCTTTTCAAGGGCATCCAGAGTAAGCACTTGCGGGAACAATATGCCAAGACAAACTTTCCATATGTGGAACCGGAAAGCTGTGAGCTCGATACTGAAGGCGGTGGATATCACTACGTGCCAATCCCCAGACTCCCCAGAAAGCTCTGCGAGGTTCCTGACATTGCTGGTGAGCTTGTTACACCACAAGCACGCTGTGATGACGCTGAGGTGTACAGGGACTTCTCTGATGGGCTCTTGTTCCGAGACCTTAAAGACCTCATCCGTGAAGGGGACCAGTATACCATTTTTATTTTGTTATACTTTGACGAAGTAGAAATCTGTACCCCGCTGGGAGCAAAGCGTGGAGTTCACAAACTGCTCGCAGTGTATTTCACACTGCTGAATCTCCACACGAGGCACAGGTCCCAGTTGAGGTTCATTTTCCTGGTGCTCCTTGCAAGGTATGAGGACGTACAGGAGTATGGCTTAGACGTCATCCTTCGTCCTTTGCTTAATGATCTCAAGGAACTGCACTCTTGTGAAGTAATGTTCACCAGCAGAGGTGAAACACACAATGCACATGTGTTTGTTTTCGGTGTGTGTGGTGACAATCTTTCAATGAACCGCCTTGGAGGTTTTACGTGTTGTTTCAGCCAAGGCAGGGTGTGTCGCTTCTGTATGGCAACATCCGGCAAACTTTCAAACCTAACAACAGAGGACTTCTGTGCGCTGCGTTCAGCTGAAGCATACCAGCAGCACCTTCAAGCGATCACTGTCAACCCCAAGCAAAACAAGAGAATGTATGGTGTGAATGAACGATCCCCAATGCTGGAACTGCCATATTTTGATGTCACACGCCAATTGCCTCCTGACCTGATGCATGACATTTTGGAAGGGGGCTTCGAGACGGTTCTTCGACAAGTTCTGAAAGGGCTAGTTGACGATGGCATACTGGCGTACAGCGACTTAGATTACATTACTTCATTCGAGTAAGGGCAGAATGACAAAAAGAACAAACCTGTTGGAATGAACAGGTCATTCCTAAGAAACAAGGCGAACCTGAAAGGAACCGCTTCTGAGAAGTGGTGCCTTCTCAGACTCCTGAGTGTGATCCTTGGCGACCTGGTGCCAGAGGGCAACCCTGATTGGGAGCTGTACCTTCAGTTTCGCGAAATAGTGGACCTCAGTTTTGCCACGGTCATACCCTGCGAGTACCTGCCCTATCTAGAGTCACTTGTGCAGACATCCCTTGTAGAATTCGCACAACGCTATGGTGCTGCATCTGTGATTCCAAAACTGCACTACCTCGTGCACTATGCCAGATTTATTCGTGAACTAGGTCCACTGCCACTGTTTTGGTCAATGAGGTTCGAGGCCAAGCACCAATATTTTAAAAGCTTAGCATCACGGGTCAAGAACTTCAAGAACATAACTCTAACCTTGTCGAAAAGGCATCAACTGTTGCAGAGCCACCAGCTTAACGAGCTGTCTTTAGACTGTGACCTCATGGCATCATCTGGAAAGCCCATTAAGCAGAGTGCTCTGCCTCCTTGTGTTCAAGGACTGCTGCCACCGAATGCACACCAGGTACTGCATGCGTCGCTCGACCACCGTGATTATCGGTGCGGTGATGTCCTTGTGAAAGCTTTTCAAGATATCGAGCCAGTGTTCTATAGAGTTGAGGCTCTGTATGTTGCTTCGTGCAAATTGTTCATTTTGGCTGAGCTGCTAGCCAATGAGGGTTTCCACAGACACAGGTTCTGCTACTGTGTCCGCAGATCTGGTGAGCTAGAACTCGTGGAGGCTAACAGTGATGACACACTCCACAGTGCTTTAGATTTGTTCAACAATAGTGAAGTTGTTCTCAAATGGGAAGTATGTTAAGATTCTCAAACATTTTAGCCCCGGAGCGCAGGGATAAAAGAGGTCGGACAATACCGACCTCCATACGCCTATACACTGCCAGAGTTTATTCATCATATTACGACTTCCTTAAATAAAAAAGCGCACAAAACAACCGAGCTTTTTTGTGTCCTGTTCCATTTAGGGGTGTCGTATTATGAAGAAAAAACTTTACCAGTGTCTGGAAATTCGTACTGTCCAATCCCTTCTCTCCCGCACTTAGGTGTTAAAATGTTTGGTCGCGTGTGCTTTTCCATACTTCAAGATTGGTATGCCTGTACATAACATCTCCCTTTCTTTTTCCCCTGGTGTCAAATGCGACTCGGTGGCTTCCCCAGTTTTTGTTATTGCATAGTGTATCCGAGTAGAGGTTCATCTGCTCGACGTTGGCTGCATAAACAGTATAAACAGTCCCAAAATGCATCGTTCTCAATGCAACAGATTACGAGCATGTCCAGCATTCATGCAAAAGTGTCTTTGGTGGGCTTGCAATTGCTCGTGCCTCTTTCTCAACCACACTGCGCTTGTGAAGGAAGTAGCAGTGAATGCAAGTCTGTCAGAGATGTAATCTTGTAAATGCTGCAGATGCTAGCAGTTTGTGGGTGTATGCTCTTTTTATTTGTCAGCAGAA
This sequence comes from Ixodes scapularis, assembly GCF_016920785.2. Lineage (NCBI taxonomy): Eukaryota > Metazoa > Arthropoda > Arachnida > Ixodida > Ixodidae > Ixodes > Ixodes scapularis. The sequence continues at coordinate 124,454,283 of NW_024609846.1, forward strand.
CAGCAACAAGACAAGCTTATCTCGTAACTGCCCACAGTTTAGCATTGTGCAGCATACATTACTTGATTAAAAAATAAGCTGACAAGGTAAAGAAAACTGCAAGTGCAGCACTAGCTTAAAGGGGTACTCCACCGATTTTTTGAGCTACCTCAACTAACTATATTTTCTGACTCCCCAGCCTTTAGCCTTTCCGGTATGCTATTTAGCATTACGAAATTCATAATAGGTATTGTGAAATCGGCAAATGAAAATGGTGCAAAAACCGATATTCAAATATTCGCGCACTTTTCAGTGCCGTGACGTCAGAGGAAGGCAGGCTTGCCAGTCGAGCAAGTAGTCTAAAAATAGAATATGCCAATCATTTGTTCCGTGCTGGAGCGCGGATACGGGAGCGAGCTTCTAAAGCACTCATTTGACACCAAGAAACTGCTTCAAATCCGTTGAAAACAACTTTTATAGTCCAAAAAGTTAACCCCTGCCTTCCACTGACGTCACTTTGTTGTTGTTGCCTGTAAGACTTTCAGTTTAAAAAACATCGTGAAGACCAAAACTGTAAATTCAATAACTTCGCGAAAAAACAATATTTTGACCTAATATTCAGGATACTATTTTAGCAATGTTTGTTGGTTAGTTTAGCGAAATTTCAAGCAAATCTGAGACAATGAAAAAAACGGTGGAGTACCCCTTTAAGCACCTTGCTTTGAAATGTCTTTCTAGCAAGTGCTTGTGACATGCAAGCTCGTTTCAAACCTGCAACCTCATGCCTGTCTTTGGGAAGTATGTTAAGATTTGCACTAATGGGAACTATGTTAAGATTCGCATAGACCGTTGGACAACCCTTAAGCCGACACTGTAGGCTTCGCTACACTGTCGGCTTAAAGGTGTACTAAAGAGGTTTCCGAGATTGTCTATTCTTGGTGATAACTCAATCCACGGGCTCCAAACATCCTAAACTTTATGCTCATGCCACACTTAATTATTTCCTCACTAAAAATATTGTCTAAGATGAGGACACACCCCTCCTTGAGCAGCACTTTCCGCTGAACAAGTGCGGTGCCGAGTTCAGCCGAGGCGACAGTGGGGTGACGAGAGGCACTTGTTAGCCAATCCCAAGCCACCTTTCCAAGCGCAGACGACGTGGCTACTTTTGCTGTCGGCTCATCTTGAGCCGAGAATTTTTCTTAGACTTCTCAACATTTCTCAGCTACCTGAAATTGATATCTTGGCAACCTTGGAAAGTATCATATTCCTCTCCTCTGCCGAATTAATGTTCACTAAAGACTACATTGTGACAGCACGAGAAGCTCAACTGTTGGACAATTAAGCTTTATAAACACCACCTTGCACAAGGGCAGTGCCTTGAGGTGTCTTTCCCAGCTTTGCATCCGCTGAAACTATACGTCCTGCCTACTTCATCTGTAAGGCATGCTCGCAACATCCTCTGAACAGTCTTTTCGATTGCGTCATCCTGCCGTAGTACAAGGCTATGTACTACGGTAGAATGACTCAACTCGGCAATGTGCAGATGCATGTTTGATAGTGCTAAAAGCCTGACTTCAACGAGGCTGCAAGCTTGCCACAAGGGTGCGAGCGTCCAAGACTGGGATCTGCTTCGTTGTCTTCCAACCAGGGCACACAAAAATAAATAGTTACCAGTGAGTTGCAGGGTATACTATACTCGGGTTCAACTTTCTGTGGCAACGAAGAGAAAGCTAGGGGGTGGAGCAAGCAGCTCTGTGTTCCTCCACTACATAATTCCCGATAAATTGGTCTCGGTTTCAGTATTGGCATGACAGACGCGCATTTGCCACAGTTCATCTCTTTACGTGAGCTTTGCTGTTGAGGGCGTTGAACCGCTATTACCGAGCAGGCAGGCATATCAGCGTGTCCTTCCCTACGCTTCACCTGTTTCTAAACACACACCAATGCTTTGACTCAAGAACTCGGACCGACTTGTAAGGAAATTATACCGTGGATGATATCGTCGAATTCTGCTTGTCTTGCGACCAGCGCAAATGTGCAGCGTCAATTTAAAAACTGTCGTGAATTTTGTCACCGCTGCAGTTTTGAGGGCACTGATATGTAAGCTCTTCCGTTGCTGAAAACTGGGCAGCGCCACGGACATGTGTAGCATGCTCAGCGTGCTTACATAGCGCGAGCGCAGTATACCGAAATAGAAGCACACACATCACTATAGCGCAAACTCAAATCACATTTGAATCGCATTGAGTTGAGTTACCGCTGGCCCAGTGTCCTAGCACTCCGCAGCTCGGAAGACGCATAGCGAAAGCTCGCGCTGCAGAACCCATGGATCCTGTGCTGAATCCCCACCCATCCGTTTTGATCTCTTCGACGAACATCGTACCGGCGTCGACTGCACTCGCCGAGTTGCTCTTCTACAGCATAGAGACATGTCATGCCCTGGATGGCTGACAAACGTCACTGTCTAAATATCCACACAATTACTGCTGGCTTAATTCGAAGTTGAAAAATAAATGGTCAGAAAGTTTCTGTAAATCCTGTTGCATGACAGCGTGCCTTTACCTTTTAAGTGTTCGACTTCATATCCCATAACCTCAGGCAGGGATCGAATCAATTATTTTTACAAAAGCTAAGGCTGATAGCAGGGAAATATTTAGCGTTTCGAAATTTGAAAGTGAGATATTTACTATGCTTATTACTCCTCGCCATTCAGCAGCCTGTAGAAATGCGATGGAAAATAGTTATTTAAACTCTACATGGACGTTTACATATGCAATCTACCCTCTGTTGTCGAAAAGACAAACATAAACAAAATATCAGCAACTGGGTACAGCTGATTATCTCATGCACAATGTGCGTGATTTTTTTATTTTTTTTGCCAGATGGCTGAAGCATTTATACAGAGGGTCAAAAAATTCAACAATGCATTCCTAGAAGTCACTATAATCTCTTAGTTCTTGACAGTTAATTCCACCAGGCTCATTTCATCAGTAACAAATGGCAAAAGCCTTTCACAATCTCTTCGTTGTCATCAAATTTTCCCTTTGCATCTGTCCCTGGTTAAATAGGATACCTCAGGCTACTACAACGAAATTTCGGTGCTTATTTTATGGTCTATAGGTGTTCAAAGGAGCAGTATCACATCCCAGGTAACAATTTATGTTGTGGAGACAGTCGCCGCAACAAAGTTTCGCAACAAAAAACAGTTTTTCTGCAATCGCGCAACAATGTTGTAGCAACAGTCATAACACTGCAGAAGTGTCCGCTGCTAAAGCACTGCGGCAACTGTGTCGGTCAACCGTTGATTGTTTCATGCTCGCAACAGTAACCGAAGCATTGCTTTTACCCAGCAAAATGTGTGCTGTCCTGATGTTGCTAAACTGTTCCCGTGGCGGGTTCAAAAACAGTTTGCGTTTACACTGCCAGAATGCAGCCGCCAAACATTGCTTTCCAAAAGTTTTCCAACCGTACGACACAACAGTTTCGCGCTAGGTTGGAATAGATTGTCGAGGAATTGTTGCGAAAACACTGGACACCATTGTTGGTTGACTGTTGCTCAAACCTATTCGGCAGACGTTGCGTGCCACAACGGGACTGTAGCTGAACATCATTTTTTGCCAACTGTTGCCGCATGCATCTTCTCAACATTTGCACTGCATGACCAGGCAGCGCTCCTCGCGACAGTGCTTCCCAATGATCGGGGCAACAATGTCTTGCTTTTGTTGCTAGAGTCTGTCATGCCACAGCTGCGTTACATAGTTTTCCGGGTGTTCCTCACTTGTCTCGCAACATTAGGAAACATTCGGGCAGCCTTTTGGTAACTATTGCGGGCACCTTACAGCGGAACAGTAGTACAGCCAACGTTAATAGAACTCGGTATACTGGCATGGAACATTCCCCAGAGAAGTTGCACCGATCTGTACGTTGAAACCTAACTATCGGCGATCCCACCGCAGCCACTTAGGAAACAGCACAACTGTTTGAACTGGCTCAGAGTATCGCTTTCGATAGCGTGTACTGCTACTCTTCCATTTTGGCTTTCATCGGCAATATCGTAGCCGACACAGACTAGGTAACATTGATCTGAAGGTTGCCAACCCTCGTCTCCCCTGCAGACGTACCGTGAATGCATACAGAAGTCAGCACGCACCCTACTCTGGACGCGCTACCTCAAATCTCCGGTGAGTCGAGGTTGTATAAAAACAATAGTAATTATGCCGCAAAAGCTTGTAAACAGATTTTTTAAAAGCCAGCCCGTGCCTGCCATTTTGTACCAATCTCCAATAAAGGTTCTACAAAAAGAGTTTATTTCCGTTTGTTTTTATGCAAAGAACTAGCTTTCTTAAAACATGCCCGCCAAAGATGTTACTCTTTCTGTGGATGCTAGTAGAGGGCGCCACCGCCGCGTTTTTTTTTTTTTTTTGAGTTCTCCGGCCCCGAGCACCGCGGGGGGAAGGACGTAACCACCGATGTTCGCCCTGCTGCAACGTTACTAAAACACTCAGTTGGGAAACTGCCATAGAGACAGCTTTGAAAAAGTGGCTCCAATCTGTCTCCGAACACCGAGCTAATGACGAACACAACGCCACCATTTATCCCGCAGCGGCCACTCGAGGGACTGCACATTACTTCTATTTTGGCTTTAAGAACAGGTACAGCGGAAGAGGCTACAGGGGTGCCACCCCCGTCTCCCCGGCGGACGCGCCGCGTCGAAGTTAAAATGCACCTAGGTCGGGACGCGCTACCTGAAAGCCCCGCTGAGGCATGGTTGTATAAAAACAATATTAATTGTGCCGCAAAACCCTGCGAACTAAAGATTTTAAACATAACGCGCCCCTCTTTTTGTACTAAACTCCAATAAATTTCATAAAAAAAGAGTCTTTTCCGTTTGTTTTTACGCAAAAACAGGCTTTCAAAAAGCTCAAGGCGACCACCTGCAGTACAGACAAACGATAAAGAGTGGCGCTGTTGTCGCATTTAGCTCGGTCTCGGTGGACGCCAGCGACCCAGATTTCGACGGCGAGTTTCCCAACTGAGTGTTTAATGGTGAATTCCACTCGTAGATCTGGAGCGCTTTCCAAAATCCGCGAGGGAGGCAAAATTCCGCTCCGTGGGACCCGCTCCGTATCGACGAGGGGAAGATAAACTTGCATTTTTGGAGCGACCTCCCCCACACCCCTCCCCACCCCTTCTCCTTCCGCCGTTCAAAATGGCCGCTGCTCGAACTTGACCAGCCCACCAACGCCTCAGCCGGCTGATCTTTCCGACGACCAGTGACGACTGTCACTGCTTAGCTGCAGAAGTAACACGCGACACAGGCCGGGCGGAATTATACGTACCACGGCGCCCATGTCACAAATAGCGAAGACTTCCGCGTTCGGCACCGTCACATACCTTTCGGCCGCCTCGAAGCGGCGGGGCACGGACAGCGATTGCCAGCGGTGGAGTTCAGATTGCTAGTACGACTTTAATAAACACAGAGGTAACAAACCATCACTTGCGCGGTCGTTGCCTAACCACTTCTTGCTTTATTTCACGGGAAAACGCCGATGGAATGCAGCGTAAAAAGGTAAACAATCACTGGCTGCAGAATGAATAGGCCTAACCTTGCGTCTGCCTCCGGCTTTTCTGTCGTTCTTTTTTTCGTTCTTCCTCGGTGATCACAGATGTCAGCGCTTACGATTTGCCACGCTCCACATTCCCGGCTTTTTATCCCTTATCTACGCGAGGTAGAAGCGTTCGAGCCGTCACAGTCCACAGTAAACAACCGACGCACCCGAACAGATCCAACTCCACGACCCGATCGTGGCCCGACCGGCCCGCCGATCTCTCCAACCTCGCCGCGCATGCGCACCTCCGATTTAGACGGAAATCACGTGGGTCGCTCTGTCAATTTCCGGAGAGATCTGTGAAATCCCGCAGAGCAAGTTCGGCGGAGTTTGGGGCGCTCCGTGGAGCGGGCGCTGCCAGAGATCTACGAGCGGAAGATGACCAACTTGAGCCAGATCTGCGAGCGGAATATGCGCGCTCCAAATGGAGCGCTTTTGGAGCGCTCGAGATCTGCGAGCGGAATTCACCATTAGTAACGTTGCCCTGCTGCGAGCGCCGAGGCCGCCGTACAGTTCGCGCTTTCCACTTTTTCACGTTTCCTCCTCTCCTGCCCTCCTTTCCTTCCTTCGCCGCCCTCCGCCACCTGTTTACCGCCCTCCCCCGAGGAGTCAACGCGGAGAATGGATTAGGAGACGCCTCCGTTAATCCGGCTTAACCCGCCGAAAAGGGAACCTGCTGCTTGACTAAAAATTATTTCCCTGCTCAAAAAATGAGAAAAAAGAATTTAAAAAAAACGCCGCGGGCAGCGACCGAATGCGCTTTGCCGGATGCGCAACGCTCCGTCCGCTTTGACCAAGCTTTCATGCATTGGACTAGCATTTTTCGAAGCGCGGCAGGTTAAAGGCCCATACGCACATTCGCGTTTGAGCGCGGTGCGTTCCGTAGCGGCAAGCGGACGCGTTGCGTTGCGAAGACCGCTTGCGCCAAACTTGTACGCACAGTTGCGTTGACACGCAGTCAACCGCAGTCAAGAGCCAATAAGAACGCGCTATCGTCGCTAGTGGCTCACCAATAGTAAGCGAAATCCAAGGCAACATGGCGGCGCACGGCGACAGCGTCGGAGCATTCGATCTTGGGACAATCTCGCCGGCTTCCCCGACGTTTTGTCAAGCTTGATTCTGCTTGAACTATCGCAGCCTTGGAAAATACAGTCCCCACCGCTCCCCAAAACGAAAAAGCAAGCACATGCGACCGGCGAACCGGATACGTCTCGCCGAGTCGGCCGGAGCGAACACGTCACCGCCTCTCCTTTTTCGGCTTCTGATTGGTCGAACGCGCCCGAACGCACCGCAACGCTTCGGAGAGTTGAACGATTGCGTCGCGCTACCGAGCATTGCGGGCAGGCGCGCGTCGGTCCGCAAGCGACCGCGCCTGGCCGCAAGGACTCCCCAACGCACTCAAACGCGTTCAAACGCGAATGTGCGTATGGCGCTTTAGTGTAGGTCCAATCATATGGTCCTGCAAGACCTCCCTGTCCGCCACAAGCTAGCCAATAATTGAAGGACATAACGACGGCAGCGTATTCAAACAGTGTAAAATAAAATGTATATAATATTTATAAGAACACCATTGTCTTCACTGCTTGACTTTCAAATTTTAAGTACTGCAAATAATCGTAATCAAAATATTTTTATGATTGAAGACCCCTCGTCGTGCATCGAACCCAAGATTACGCTTACATGAAACGTGATTCGGCGCGGGTGCAAATCGAGTCACCGTAAACTTTTTTTTTTTCAACGTGGCTTCTGATATTTAATCTAGCTGAGGTACCACTGGCAGAATACGAATCACACACTTTGAAGGTATATACCGTTCTGGCGCCACTCATTTTCCAAGATGGCGGGTTTAGTGAGGGTCAGAGATGCGTGCCGCTGTTGAGCCTGTCTAGTGTGTAGCTTCACTGACCGACACAAATTATTTCTGGCAATACGAGGAAGCTAGGGTGTTATGAGCGCAGGTCACCTTTTTACCCTGAAAAACAAGAACGGTGTTTAGTACAATATTTAGGCAAGGATGCGCATTTTAATTCTGGAGCTAAACGGAAACTAACCTCTATTTTGGATTTAATTTCTCGATATAGGTCTTAATTTCGGATTCTTTCATAACTCCAGATGTGTCTCACATCGTAATTACTTGGTTTGGGACGTTATTCGCGAAAACTTTATTTTGTGACATACATGTTCGATACAGGCTGATATTTGTAGTTGTTGGAAGCATCAGTGCATATATTTGCGCGTTCTCGCTGCCTTTTCTCGCTCAGATAATTGTCATGGTAAACTATGAACTGCGGGCCATTTAATTGGTTTTTTGGGTATCTAGATGATTAATTGGTTTAACATTATTCTCAGCACAAGAATAGGAGAATAATTCCAATTTTTACAATATGTCCACAAAACGTATAAAGTAACAAACGCTGTCCTCACTGCAACAACCCAAAGATCGAATCCATGTCAGATAGCTGAAATGTGTGTGCGTTTTCATAGCAACGCGTTACGCATATGACTTTATATTCCATCCAGTGTTTGATTGTTTGTCTATCTTGATAACGATGTCAGAGTTGTTTCATATGCTAAAAGAAATATACCTTTCTGCAAAGACTATTATGGTTAAATGGCGTTTTTTTTTTTTTTTTTTTTTTTTGTGATCTTGGCATATATTGCCGTGATTTGTATTAATAATATTATTAAACTTAAGATATTTTAATACGTAATTTCTCAAGCTTTAATGTAATTGTTGCTTATGATCTAATTTCAAACGCGCGAACAGATATGGCAATCAAAAGTGTGCTAATAATCGTCACTGGTGCCAATTGTAGCATTTTTAATTATTAAGTAATAAAATAAAGATAGTCTGAAATCAATGAAAACATTCTAGATAATGTAAAAAATCTATGTAAAATTACATTAATTGTGGGTAAAGTATATTTTGCTATCAAAATCGCGACTTTTGACAATGGGCAAAAGTCCAAAATCGGCGCCAATATTCATCTAGACAAAATGCCCTCCAAAAAATAAATGAAGTTTTTTTAATTACAAATTTTTTGATAACGTTTCGGTACTTTCATTTTTACGCTCCGTCGTCTTGACAATCCCAGCCTTTCCAGTTCGAACGAACGCCCACCTGCTTGCACCTCTGTTCACTGCACCACCACGTCTTTCGTTGGCGTTGGAAGCCGGTCAAACAGTAGTAAGTTTTCGTACTGCGTATACGAGCGAACGCAAGCGCTGTGTGTTTACGTTAGCTTTGCGTGTTCCTCACTGCGCGTGCGCGGAGTCCAAAACTGCGGTCTTGAATGGCGCATGGTGATGAGGCGCACACACAACGTGGGGCACGCAACTCTAACGCAACCACACACCGCTTGCGTTTGCTTCTACGCGCAATACTAAAACTCTCCAGTAAGGTACAATCCCACACCGGCTTCAGCACTACGTTGGGACAGTGAAGAGTATTGTTTGCATTCAGAAATGACAATTCGAAAGCCATGATCGCGAGCAGTTCCACCATGCCCGCTGAGCAGGAGTATCGGAGGACCCTCACTAGACCCCGCAGGGGGCACCTGTGAAAGCAGGTGTTTGGAGAGTGGCGTCTCCACGGACCCCGAGCCATGCGGGTTCGCCCGCCCACGTCTGGCTGTGCGTGGCTTTCCCGTGTCCGGGGAAAAGGGCATCCTGGTGGTTGAGCCGAGCCCGGGGTAGGTTTGGACCCTTCGGGGCCCCCCGGGCGAGGCAATACACCACTTCGGCCCCCGCTTCCCGTAGACGGGTGTCCTGGCTTGGCCCGACCAGGATGATTCAGTCAGTCGCCTTTTCTTCTACTATCCCCTCCCTTCTTTCTCCTTTCTCTGCTCTTCTCTTTTTCATTCTCACCTTCTTTGGCGGCAAGGGCTAACCTTGGGTGGAGACAGATACCTTTCTCGAACCACACTTGGTTATAGTTACTTGGTAGCACTGGTAGTGTAGCATACCCAGCCAAGCCATACTTGCTATGGGGTGCTACCTATCCCCTTGTTGGGCTCGGTGGTGGGTGGTGCGCCACAGTTTCTGAACATCCTCCGCCTTTCATGGCTTCCGCAAACCCTAAACCCGGTTCGGGACGAACCTCTAAGAGGCAGCGTCCAGAACCACAGACCATAGAAAAAGAAACTGTCGAAACATTTTCAAAGTTTTTTGTTATTCACTCACATGACGAGCAAAAACCTGTAGCAAAGATGTCACCTTTTATTGTCGCCAAAGTGCTAGAAAACCTTGTTGGATTTTCTTACAAGGCCAAGAAACTGCACTCGGAAGACCTTCTTGTTGAAGTGAACACTAAAAAGCAAAGCGAAGCGCTTCTCAGACTGACCAACATTGTGGACGTGGAGGTGTCGGTGAGCCCTCACCGTACACTAAACACGGTCCGTGGTGTCCTGTCTGAAGAAGCCTTTCTTTACACCAGTGAAGATGAACTCCTTGAGGGACTGAAAAGTTCAGGTGTCGTTGATGTCAGACGTATAGTGTTCCGCAAGAATGGTGAAAATATCCCTTCAAAACATGTTATTCTCACTTTTGAAAGACGGGCACTCCCAGAGACGGTCAAAGCCGGTTACCTCAACTGTCGCATCCGCCCATACATCCCCAACCCCCAGCGGTGTTTCCGTTGCCAGCGCTTTGGCCACGGATCACGCAGCTGTCGTGGGAAGGAGACATGTGCCAAATGTGGAAATGAGGGTCACGTGTCTGATGGTTGCGAGGCAGAGGCACACTGCGCAAATTGCAGAGGACCACATCCTGCCTACTACCGAAGTTGCCCCCTCTGGAAGCAAGAGAAGGACATCCTCGCAGTTAAGGTTAAAGAAAACCTGTCGTACGCAGATGCAAAAAAGCGCTTTTCCTTCCTTTCTAAGGGAGGTTATGCCGAGGTGGTGCGCAGGGGCCCTGCACCACGTTCGGAGACAAAGGCCACTCAGGTCTCTCCTGAGATCTTGGTTGCCGACCTAAAGGCCCCATCCCCACAACAGAGGCAGCATGCTGCTCCCCTGGGCAAGGCCGGGCCGGCGATAGCCGTGCCCGCCCTCCCTTTCAAGACGGTGGCAAGGGGTCAGCGGGCTCACTCTTCTCGCGGAGAGGGCGCTCCAGCTGACTCCTCTGCTCAGGACAGGCCAGCACTGGCTGTACCTGTCAACACAGGCCGCACTCCTATGGAGGAGAAAAAGCAAGTTCCTCAGCCTCAGTCTCTGGAGAGACAGCCAGGAACCAAGGAGCTGTGTGGGTCGCATGCAGCTCCCTTGTCGGGAAACGAGGTGGAACAGATGGATGGGGTAGAACCCCTCCCCAGTTCATCAACCACCCTTCCACCCAGTTCTGGTCGTGGCCGCGGATCGGGGCCTCGCGGCACGGACCTTCCCAGGCCGGCAAGCAACTCTGCCTGCAAGGCTCAGGAAAACACTAGCGCTGCCTTGTCTGCCCCCTCGTCGACTCCGGGTTCTGACCAGGACGAGATGGAGTGGCAGACTACTAAGAAACAAAAATCAAAAAAACCTGTAATTCCTCCGAAGTGAAACAACTGACTCACCTTTCCATCTGCTCCAGTTTTTTGTCCCTAAAATGGCTTCAATACTCGTCCAGTGGAACTGCCGTGGCCTTCTAAGAAACCTGGACGATGTAGAGCATCTTCTGGAGGAGTACAAGCCACGAGCGCTGTGCTTGCAAGAGACTCATTTGAGTCCCAGTCGCTCTAATTTTCTGAGACGTTACCAGGTTTTCCGGAGGGATCGCCCGGGCTCTGGCAATTCTTCTGGTGGAGTTGCGGTGGTCCTCCCGAGAGACGTTCCCTGCACTGAGGTCCCACTGTCCACACCACTTGAAGCAGTGGCAGTTCGGTTCATGCACCATAAAGCTCTGACAGTATGCTCTTTATATTTACCACCTTCTTTCACCTTGAAATGTTCAGATTTTAACTCGCTGTTAGATCAGCTTCCAGAGCCTTTCCTTTTGATGGGCGATTTTAATTGTCACAACCCTTTATGGGGGAGCACACGTCAAGATGTCAGAGGAAAAATTGTTGAGTCAGTTTTAACCACACGAAGTCTCTGTCTTTTTAACACGGGCCAGCCAACCTATTTTAGTCCGTCATCTTTGTCATCAACTTCCATCGACCTTTCAATTGGTTCTGCTATTTTACTTCCAGATTTTTCCTGGAGTGTGGATTCCAATCCACGTGGAAGCGATCATTTTCCTACTCTTTTAACCTGTAGCGTAGCCCCTCCTTTAATTCATACACGCCCGCCTCGTTGGAAGCTTGACAAGGCTAATTGGGGCCTTTTTAAGCAGGCATCGCTTCTAGCATATTCTCGTCTCGAAAGTCTCACAATTGACGAACTCAATCATCTTTTAACCGAGCGCATTATCACAGCCGCCAAGTTGTCCATCCCGCAGACATCTCAATTTCTTCCTAGGAGGCCAAAGCCCTGGTGGAATTCGGAATGTGAAGAGGCACGCAAGAAACAAAATCGGGCCTGGGGTATTCTGAGACGATACCCCACTAGAGATAACCTCATATCCTTTCGGAAAATGAAGGCCCGTGCACGCTACGTCCGAAGAAAAGCCAAGCGGGAAAGTTGGCAAGGCTATGCTTCCACTATAAATAGCAGTACCTCACCTAAGGAGGTCTGGGATCGAATACACAAGATCAATGGTTCCTATCATGCATTTAAAATCCCCCTGCTTTTTAGGAATGGAACATGCCCAGACACACTCGAGGAACAAGCTGATATTTTTGGAGAACATTTTGAATATATATCCAGTTCACATCATTATTCATCTACTTTCCTTCGACACAAGCTGAAGGCTGAGAGCAATCCCTTGAAAACCTCAGGAGGTGAACAGGAAGAATATAATGCTACATTCAGCTTGCAGAGCTTCTCGCAGTTCTTCATAACACAAAGCCCTCAGCTCCTGGACCAGATGGTTTACATTATTCAATGCTGCAGCATCTTCATCCTTCTACACTCGATGTTATTTTATATCTTTATAACCGCATATGGCAGGAGGGCTATTTTCCTTCATCTTGGAAGGTAGCACATGTCCTTCCACTTTTGAAGGCTGGTAAGGATGCTTCTTGTGTTTCCAGTTATAGGCCCATTGCTCTTACCAGCTGTCTCTGTAAGACACTAGAACGAATGATTAATCGTAGACTAATGTACTATTTGGAGCATGGTAAGGTACTCGACAAATTTCAGTGCGGCTATCGTTCATCAAGGTCTACAGTCGACCACTTGGTCCGTCTCGAAACTGTTGTGCGTGAGGCCTTTGCGCACGGGCAGCACTGCCTCTCCGTGTTCTTCGATCTCGAGAAAGCGTACGACACGGCTTGGCGCTTTGGCATTTTGAGGGACCTGTCTGACCTCGGACTACGTGGTCGCATGCTTCGTGCAATTCAGAGCTATCTAGACAGGCGCACCTTTCGAGTTCAGCTGGGAAACACACTCTCCCGTGAATTTCTGCAGGAAAATGGAGTGCCGCAGGGGGGAGTGCTAAGTGTCACCTTGTTTATAGTTAAAATGAACTCCATTGCTTCAGTAATCCCTCCGTCGGTGCAGTACTCTCTTTATGTCGATGATTTACAAATTTCAGTTTCCTCCTGTAACCTCTCAGTCTGTGAACGCAGGGTTCAGCTAGGCGTCAACAAGCTTACTAAGTGGGCTGACAGTAATGGGTTCAAGTTCTCTCCTGAGAAGACTGCATGTGTTTGCTTCAGCCGCAAACGTGGAATTCTTCTTGAACCCTCCCTAACAATCTACAATAGTAATGTTAGTGTTCAACCTCAGCACAAATTTTTGGGTCTTACGTTTGATAGTAAACTGAATTTTATTGCTCATGTAAAAAGCCTGAAATTGAGAGCTCACAAATCTCTCAATATCCTTAAAGTTCTCTCGCACCGGTCTTGGGGCTCAGATCGATTGTGCCTCCTGCGGATCTATCGCTGTTTGGTACGCTCCCGACTAGACTATGGCTGCTTTGTTTATGGGTCTGCCAGACAGTCTGTGCTCAAGATGTTGGATCCCATTCATCATCTTGGGCTTCGGTTGGCTACAGGTGCGTTTCGTACATCCCCTGTGCCCAGTCTATATGCAGAGGCTAACGAGTGCTGCCTCGAGAGACGTAGATTCGCATTGGGCATGATGTACTCTCTTCGCATCCGATCTGTGCTCCAGCACCCTACTCGAGAAGTTGTTCAAGAAACACGCTCGGAACGACTGTTTCTTGCAAAACCTAGCGTGATCCCTCCGTTCAGTATGCGACTGAAGACCTTGGCCGAGTCTGTCGGATTTGATGTGGCATCCCAGGTAGTAGAATTTCCTGGCATCATAGCACCTTGGGAGCACCCTGACATACACTGCAACCTGTCTCTTGCACAGTATAACAAGAAAAACACTCCAAGTGCTGCGCTTCTGCAAGAATTTTATGAACTGGCTCAATCGTATGAAGATCATACAAAGTTCTATACAGATGGAACAAAATCTGAGACCTTTGTTGGCTGCTCTGTCATTGGCTCTTCAGTGGAAGTTGTAAGGCGGATAAACACTGCCGCTACCATTTTGACAGCGGAGCTATATGGCCTCCTGCTGGCTACGGAACACATAGCCCGCCACAGGATACCGCTGGCAGTAGTTTTCACGGACTCTCTCAGTGCCTTGCGAGCCATCTCTTCTCTGCTGCCTACAAGGAACGCCCTTGTTGTTGAAGTTCAGAAGAAAGTTATTGTGGCAGCTAGAAAGCATTGCACCATTGTCTTTTGCTGGATTCCCAGCCATGTTGGTATCCCAGGCAATGAGGCGGCCGACCGTGCTGCTCGCACATGCGTCAGCAGGGAGGTAGACATAAAAGGAATCCCTTACGTGGACTACCGCTCTTCTGTAAGGTATCGCATACAAGCCCAATGGCAAGCCGAGTGGAATGAAGAGATCTACAATAAGCTGCATCTCATTAAGCCAAACCTGGGTGAATGGGCAAGTGCCCGACACCGAGAACGGTTTTATGAAGTAATACTGTGTCGTTTGCGCATTGGCCACACGCATCTGACTCATGGCTACTTGCTCCGTGGGGAGGATGCCCCTTTGTGTGAACAATGCGATAAACCTCTAAGTGTTCTCCATTTTTTAATTGAGTGCCCTTTCTATGAACGGGAACGCCAATCTCACTTTGCACAGTTGTACAGAAATCACACTCCCTTACACCCAATGCTTTTGTTGGGTGATGAACCATTCGTGGCTTACAAGCAGGTTTTTAAGTTTTTAGAATCTATTGGTCTTCTACATCAATTGTGAATTTCAGTTTCTCACTCATGCCCATTGTTGTTTGTGATTTAATCCAGTTTTATGTTTCATTCCTTTATTTTTAACCCTGACCACTAGAGTCCTTTCTTCTCACTTACCCTCATTGCAATAGTTTCCTTCTTTGGCGCTCTTTGGCCTCAGCAGCCCTTGCGCCATAAAACCCCAATCCTAAACCCTCACTAGAGCGCTTACTGTTTCCGCCGCGGAAGGGCGAGCGTCGAGCTGGAGACGCGAATACTCCATCTGAAAACTCATATACCTGGTTGGATGAATGCAATGCTATCGCATTAGTTGAAGCTCGATTTGTTGATTCGAACTTCAACAAATCACACGCACCCATTCTCCCTATTCCTGTTTACCCAGTCATAGTCGTTCCCTCACGATCCAATACGAGTACAAGTAATGGCAGTTTATACAATCTTGTCGTTGCACAGCCGTGATCGCACGGTTTTTAGAAGCGCTATAGAACGAGCACAAGCATTGAATTTCGGTACACTGATTTCTGTCTCCCCGCCGTGACACCACACGAGAAAAGCGATTTCGTTCTGTCTGTGAAATTAGGAACACAGAAGTCAAGATATAATCCCGGTAATAAAACAAAGCGAAATAGATCTCTGCAGCCAATACCCAACCGTTCGGGAGGTGAATAGGCAAAAGCGTATATAACTTCCGTGTCTTTACCCTCTGCACACCCGCCAGAGAGAGTCATACAAACTCCTTTGCGCGATTATCAACACGATTGCGTTTGCAAGCCGGTAGTTTGACTCGGCTGGAATTCGTCCCTTCTGGCTTCCATAGCTCTCTATGAAACCAGAAAGGTAGATTCTTTGCTACATAGGGTGGGCTTGCCCGGGGCCTCCAGTTATTTACGGCCAAAATCACACTGGAGGCGCTTCAGCAATGTTCACTCTGGTCGACATACGTGCTCTCTAAAAATGCCCGTCGTCTACCTTCCCTAGTAAAAAAAATTATATGAATTTTTTTCTGATATGTTTATTGGACACCTTTTTCATATCAGAACTTATTATTTCATATCAGTTTCCTATGCCGCATATCAGTTACACTAGGCTAGGTGGCGCTAGGTACCGCCCAATTCATGTGCTGCAAAAATATATTTATTTACTCACGCCACCATGTAGATACATTACGCATACCACTAGCATCAGTTGAACAAATACATTGAGGGCATATACACATACACGGCACAACAAACATGAATACAACAGCACACCCAATAACTACTTCGGAGCTCTGCGTTTCCGCCTTTTATACAGGTCGTTTTGTAAGTACGAAGTTTTTCGGTGACCTCCTACGCAATAAATAATATGTTCAGCGTGTTGGATTTTTTTCAGTAATGTCGTACCTCTGAGAGTATTTAGAACGGCTCAGGGGATGAATCTCCTAATAAAAAGTAAACGCTCATGCCGTAATTATTTGAAAGCCAGTAAATCAAGCCGCTCCACTGCGGTTCCAAGTCACGTGTTTGCTTTCCCGCGCGGCACGTCGTATACTGAAGAAACTTATATGAATTTATTTCTTATATGTTTATTGGACACATTCATATCAGTTGGCAAATGTTGCATATCAGCTCTTATATGTCGCATATCAGTTTTTGGGTATTTCATATCAGTTCTTATATCGCATATCAGTTTTTGGATATTTCATATCAGTTGGCATATGTTGCATATCAGTTCTTATATGTCGCATATTAGTTTTTGGGTATTTCATATCAGTTCTTATATCGCATATCAGTTTTTGGATATTTCATATCAGTTTCATATGTCGCATATCAGTTTTGAGATATTTCATATCAGTTCTTATATAGATTCATATACTTTTTTTCAGTAGGGTTCCCAAAAGTTACTTGAAGAGCCAATCATAGAGACCGACGAATAACGAGGCCGAAATTATGCTTATACCTCAAAAAAAAAAATTATAACACAAATTTGGCCTCGTCATTCCCAAACTGGTTGCCGGACGAAATTCTCTATGTGAATTGCAAGCCAGGGTTGGTTATAGTAACATATGATACGTACGGCAGAATTCCCTGCCATAAATAAAATGATTTGGCTAACGCCAAAGCAGCGCGAAATAGGTGCAAAGAGTTTTGCGAAAGGGAGCGTAAACCGAAAAAAAGGGGGAAAAAAAAAGGCAGAAGAAAAGGAGAAGTAATAAAAAATCTCTGGGTGACGTGCCAAAAAATGTCTGTTCATGGGATTTTTCTTGTCACGTGACCGAACAAAAAAAAATAAACGAAATAAAAAAAAGAACACGATAAGAAAACCATCTCCTGCCCGGTTTTGAAGCTAGGCCCTCTTGATCGTGAAACTAGCGCGCTATCCGTTGCGCCAACATAACTTTTTTTTTCTTTCTTTATTGTAAGTTGCGCCAACATAACTCTGCCTGTAATGCTCACGCATTCTCACATCATAGGCGAAAGCTTAGGTGCCTTCGTAGTTTTTCATGCATGTGTTATTTTTATTTGTGGCAAGAAATCACGCTCCAGAATGCATTTAGAGTTTTGGAGCCAAACGAGTTTTCTTAATCCGAGTCACCTTCTAGAGCCAGTAGACCGCACTGGGTCGTCCAGCTAATCAAGCAGCTATTTTCAAATTCTCTGACGTGCCCGTCCTCGCATTCGAGGTCGCCGTTTGACAAGCTTATCTTTCTTCCAAGAGGTAGCCGGAACCCCCACGGCCAGCTTTGTTCCGTCCCCACTACCCCCTCGAGAGGATGGCTCGCCCCGAGACTAATCCCATTCTTTAGACGCTCTTTCCATACAACGCTGGCCCTTTCCCTTCCCGTGCCCCAGCTTCGGGAGAGAAGGTTTTTCCCTGCAAAACGTCCTGTTTGTACAGCGGCCTTTAAGGCCGCGGGCGTGCAAATTTTGTAAACTCCGCGCGTGCGCGCGCGTATGTGTGTGTGAGTGTGTATGCGCGCGCCCGCGCGCGCTTTGCTCTGGTTTGTTTTGGAATGGCGCAGGTTTGTTACCCGTTTTTACACGTGTATCTTTCTGTTTTGAGTTTGTATTTGTTTTCCTCTCCCGTATCCCTTTGCCTACTTGGCGGTGGGCTAGCAGCGTCTCATCAAGGGTCTCATCAACCTTTCTGCCTAGCCTTGCACCCTGCCAAGTGGGTATCGCAATCTGTGCGAATAAAATTATTATTATTATTATTATTATTATTATTATTATTATTATTATTATTATTATTATTATTATTATTATTATTATTCCCATTGTCGCAAGGACTGTGCCGAAAACTACAGTCCTACAGTGGCGAAAACTCAAACGCTCCTTGCAACTAGTGAACACGGCCGTTCATTGGTTGTTGCCTTCTGGACGCAGCGGGAGACGCGACGCCTAGACGCAAAATATCTGGCTCCTCCAGATACGCCGGAATGCGCCTAAAAGCGCTGCGTTTCTACCCGGCGCCGGAAGTGACGTCAAAACGCAGGCGCAGACGCGACGCAGATGCGGAGAAAAACGCGCCATGTGGGCTAGCCTTTAGGCGAAGCTCTGTGCGACGACCGCCGTTTTGGTGGCATTTATTTTAAAACGAATTGTTCCGAAACCATATGTTTTTGGAGTATCATGAAACCAGTGTTGTACGGAACGGCGTTCCAAGGAACGGCGTTCCTGGAACGCGTTCCTTTTAGGAGGAACGAAGGAACGCCGCCGTTCCATTTTGCATCGGTGGAACTGGAACGGGAACGCGTTACATTTTTACTGGAACGGAGAAACGAACGGCGTTCCTTTTTTTCGTCCAGTTAAAAAAAAATATATATTTTTTTAAGAGGAAAATTTTAGAAGTATAAACACAATATCTTTACGGAGAGCAGGATCTTGTTAACTTCTTGGTTACTTATCTTAGCGTTTATTTTATGTGGTTCTCGCTTTGTAACAGTCGGGTGCAGGAGAGCCAGTGGACATTGATTCTTTTTTCAGTGCCCGAGACTGGGGTACGAGGGGCAAAATGTTTAGTCGAAGGAAAAGACACAGAAAGAGGGACGTTTCAAACTCAGCTACTTTGTTTGTTTTCACGACTCCTCGTACATCCAGAACTCTAAGGCCGGCTACAGCCATCACTTAACTTCCACAAAGAGACCTACAATTACAACAAAAGAACAGGTTACTAGACATGGAACACACCCTTGTATCCCGAACATTTGTCACTTAAAAGATACACAAAAATGGACCTTCATTCGTTCTCCCCTTGTCCCCTGCCTTCAAACTGAACAACAAATCAAACCTTCACGAAGAAGGACTTGTAGTTTTCAAGACTGACCTTCCAAAAACTCTACCCACTTCACCGGTTACTCCTCTTGCGGACAGCCACATTGAGAAGCAACTGTTGTTGAGTTCGAACAAGAGACTTTGTTAGATTGAAACGTGCGAGTTTGCTGTAAAAGGCTCGCGCAATGTGGGATTACAGTACACTTGGGTTGTCTGAACTGCTCAGTCCAAACGTGAATATGGTTAAAAGTTGAGATATCAACAAATGAAGCCCTGCTTCCGGTTGTTTTCTTCGCCTGATGCCCTTCCATGACGGCATTCAAACTAGTATATTTCCATTCAATGAAATAGATTAAAAAAACCTTTGATTCAACTAAATATGGTAATCAGCAAAATACAAATGTAACGTAAATGTAACGATACGTTTCATTTTTTAAACTCTAACGGGAACGAGTTCCTTTCTCATAGATAGAAATTGTAACAGGAACGCGTTCCAAAAATCAGAAGGGACGAGGAACGATCTTTCGTTCCTTTTTTTGAGGAACGTGTACAACACTGCATGAAACTGCCTATTATTCACGTGCTTTACGGCTGCTTGTAGTTCTCTGATTCGGTAAGTGGTGAGATATCACTGTCCGCGCCGTTATGAGCACTATCAGGCTACCATGCCGCTCAGACAAAAAATAACCACCCAATGACTCAGCTGAAAGTGATATACTCAAAGATTAGCAGAGCATCCCACTCACGTAATACCCCCCCCCCCTTTGCATTTATATTCATATTGTAATACGCTTAAAAGAGTCATGAAATTAGTTTTCATTCCTCCCTCCTTAGCTTTAATCCTCAACTCAAAAGCGGATTGAGAAATCACGTGGTCGTGATATGCTTTTGCATTGGTGCGATGACTCGCAGCTTTCACCGTGCTTTTTGAAACACAACATATAACTTGTCACCACAAGTTATATGTTGGGTTCAAAAATCCGCCTGGTCCGGGTATCGAACCCGGGACCTCTCCACCTGTAATGGAGAGGTCCCGGGTTCGATACCCGGACCAGGCGGATTTTTTCGGTCGCGCACCAGTCACCTAGCTGTGTTTGGAGATTTGTGTTTGTCTTCTGTCCCCCTTGTTCCCCTTCTCCGGGGTTTATTTTCATGATTACAAGTAATTTGATTACTTGTAATCCTTACGGTACAAGTCTGCAGGTCACGCGCACCCAGTGGCGTAGCCAGAATTTCATTTCGGGGAAAGGGGGGGGGGTCGACACCCCCCCCTCTTTCCACTGTCTTTTTGTCTGTGTCAAGACGACTGCTAAAAGAAAACAGTTAATTTCATTCGCCTAGAGCATTCCGTTTTTTTGTTGTTTTTTTCAGCTTACTTTGAGATAGCTGGGACACCCTGTAAATGCATTCAAATGCGATTGCTTCAAAAGACGTAGATTTATTTGACGACGCTACAAGCGGGAACCACCCTTCCGGTCTTGACTGTAGAGGGACGCCAGGGCTTGCGAGTTTTGAAATATAAAATGAAGGGTGGAGAGGGCGACTTTTTGCATTAAAACTTGGGTTTGGGCTAGTTGGTCCATTACTGAATAAAAGGTTAAAAAGCGCGAACAAACGAGGACAAAAAAGAAACACGGACGACAGGACAGGCGCTTCACTCTCAACTGGTTTTTATTAACACCATTGTCACCTATATATACACATTGCCCAAACCACATCGGATTCAATCGCGACAATCAGAGCCAACCTTCCAGAAACACCATCTCACTCTGGAGCAAATACAAAGACGAAGCGCTGACGCAATTGTTTTCTTTCTTTTTTATGTAGAATGCCTCTATAATCTCTCTTTCCGTTTTTTCCTTTGCCTTTCTTAAAAACTTTGTGCCAGTCAGGTCAGGTTTACATCCACATCGCCCACAATGGTCAGCGAGATGGCCCCCCGCGTTGTTGCGCACACAGAAATTATGCTCACGTGCTCTATCATTGAAGCAGCGCCCAGTCTGCCCAATGTAGACTCTGCCACAACTAAACGGAATCTCGTACACCACATTGGTGACGCACGCAGTATATTGCACCGCGTGTTTCTTGGAGCACGGTGCCTTTTTCTGCCTTGTCAACATCGGACATATCCTGGCAAGTTTACACGGTGCAGAAAAAACCACGTTAACGTCGTATCTACCAGCTACCTTTTTTAGATTATGAGATAGGGTATGCATGTACGGAATGACTTGCACTCATTTCTTTTCTTTACGTGCCTCGCTGCCTTTTTTACTTCTTTTTAGCTTTTGAAGAAGGCTCTCACAACAACTAGAGATTAGATTAGGGGGGTACCCCGCGTCTGTTAACCTTTTTGATTGTCGTTCAAAACTGATTTTCATCTGGTGGTTGCAACTTTTTTTCCAGAGCCGCACTTAGACATGTCAAGGCTATACCCCTCTTTACCAGTTTAGAGTGAGCACTTTCAAACATCACCAGGCTTTTCTTAGTGCGCGGACAATACTGCCAACAGACATGTTCTTCAGAAAAAAGGATCAAAATGTCTAAAAACTGAATGCAGTTATTCACAGGCAATTCCCAGGTAAAATTAAGTCCGCCTGACACCTCCCTAAACAGTCCGACAATCTTCTCAACCGTTTTCTCCAAACCCGAGTCTGTATCTAAAATTAAAAAAATAGTCATCTACGTATCTATACGTCTTTAAAACATGGACTTTTTGATTTTTCTATTTAGGACAAGGGGGAAACAGTTTGCGAAAAAATTAACAAGGAGTTTACAACCTCTGCTGGTCCAGACAGCGCCTTAGCCGCTGAGGCGTTGCACCGGACAGACAGAGCTTGTGGGTTCAGTTACCGCTCCTGGGCATTCCCCCATCTCCCGACCCAGTGACCTTGCCCGCAAGGGCTCTTCTGAGTCTTCTCACCCCCGCTCGGGGGACGGCGACTTGCTCTGCGCTATGCCATGCTCTGCGGTTAGCGGGGTTCGTGACACAGAGCACAAAGACCGATGCCGCCTTCCGAAAAGTCGTCTAAGCTAGATGAGACATCCGGGGAGCCCCTAATTGGAAAGCACCAAGGCTGGCGGGGTCTAAAAGCTATTACCTCTCGAAGGGGATCTTTCCCGCCGTCCTTACACAGGGGAAGAGAGGAGATCTCCATGATAGTGTATGCAGGCCGCAGGCCCCGGCTTTTACTTTTTCTCCCCATGGTCTTGGAGTTGCCGCGTCGTCCGCGGTTTCCTGACACTTTGCTTTACATCGCAATTTTTTTCTGGAATTTCACGGACGAAGGTTGTGCCGCAATCCGGTGGGTAACCCGCACTTTGGCTCAGTCCGGCACGACGAGGCTCGCAGAGGCGTGAGAGCACCTGAGGTCGGTTGCTTGCGATGGATTCTGTCTCGACGTGGCCGCGGTGCGCCAGAGGCGGTGGTTGTTAGCTTCAGACGCTGTCGCGTCACGGACGGTCGACGCACTGGAGTATTCCGGCAGAGGAAGACCGCATGCAGAGTAGCATCACAGGAGCAGGTGACGTTCCGTGTCCAGACGTGTCTTCCCCTTTACCGCGGTGCCCCAGGTTACGCCCGGAGCCGATAGGAAGAGCGGGTTGCGCTGTCTCGAACCTCCCAAGTCGACTGCCGCGCCGTTTCCCAGTTTTAACCGAACGGCGCTCTTTGCTAATAAAGTAAACAAAACACACCCGCTCCACTACAATGGCGAAACACTCACACACACACAAAAAAATGACCGTCACTGCGCCGAAGACACTCGTTGCCCCCAGCTCCAAACAAAGTCAACACCAAAAACGCTCAACTGGGGCATCTGGCAAACTCATTTCCGGATTCTAAGTAGTGGTAGCGCCCAAGCATCGAGCAAAAGCGTCCCCCGAATGGGAGTCGCAGAGGCCATAAACAAGTCAAGTTAGAGTCCCAGTCGGGACTGGCGAGGTGCTAACTAGTGCCAACCAGGGAGTGTCACACCAGCCGCGGCGAGTCGCGACCATATGGCCCAGCAGGCAGCCGACGAGGCGCCCTTTACAATACGCGTGGCCCGGCGGGACCAGGCCGGTTTTTGTGACAGAAAAACACGCCGGAAAAAGAAGATTCAATCGCCACACGTCGACGATACAATACGCAAAATCCCACATGTGAAATAAAACAATGCGAAAGATCCTCTCGAGTGCCCCCCCCCCCCCCCCCGGAATATTGGGGGGGGGGGGGGTTCTGACCCCCCAAACTCCCCCCCCCCCTACGCCACTGAGATCGGGTCACGTTGGCCACAAAATCGTTTAAACTTTTTATGACTAGGCTTCACAACTATTGCAAGGCGCCCCCTCCTACTATTTAGACTCCTTGACGTTAGCCATAAATCGCTACCTGTTGCAGTCTTGGAACGGATTTGTCGCGGCTAGTTCTCGCAGCAGCAAGATGTAACCCACCCCTCAGAACCACGATAGCGAAGCACACAGACCGGACTGGTGCGGCGTGGCGGCCATCTTCAATTGCCTCCCTCGCTGGCTTTCCGAGCTCTTATCCCGCCAAGACTCGTCTCACGAGACCCACGCTAGCACGCCGCGCTACGCACCTCGCTATTTTGGTCCGATAGCGCGCCTCTGCAAGCCTCCGCAGCTCCGCAGTGTTTCCGCTAGCAGCGCGCATTCGCAGTAGCGTCGTCGCTCTAGCGCGTAGCGTAGCGGAAGAGCCAAAACTAGAGAGTTTTAGTAGATCGTTTTGGCTCTCCCGCTACGCTATACGCTAGAGCGACGATGCTACGGCGCATGCGCGCTGCTAGCGGAAAATTAGCGGAGCTGCGGAGGCTAGCGGAGGCGCGCTGTTCTACAAAAATAGCGGGGGGGGGGGGGGGGGGGGGGGGTAGCGGATGTGCTAGCGCGGGTCTCGCGAGAACGAGTCGTTGCGAGATTAGGGAAGGCCGGGGAGAGCCAGCGTTCTCGATCACTTCCAAGATGTCCGCGATGTCCGCCGCGTTGAATGTGCCCGCTGTGCGGTCGCGCTTCATCGTGGCAGACGACATTCTGCTGCTACAAGAGATAGCAGCGACAAACCCATTCGAGGACCACGACAGGTGGCGAGCAGTCACAGAGATGGTCAACAAGACAACCGGGAAAAACTTCACAGCTCGTGCCATACGCGAACGCTGCGACCTGCTACTCGGCCACTTTCGTCGAGAGGACAGGGCAAACTTAAGAAAGTAAGTACAGTAACATCTCTTCCTTGAGCGTATTTTAAGCGGAAATCGGCGAAACATTTGGTCGGCGGCTCGTTCTGAGATCCACTGCCTGAACTGACCTGTGCAGGACTGGCAAGCGGTGATGCAATGAGGGCACAGCCACGGATACGCCAGATTTGTATTCATAGTACGGGTGTCGTGTTTTCGGAGTTTATATCTTGTGAAATTGGGAGTCTGTTTTACGGAACATATATTTTGCAAGGAAATCGTTTAACGCAGTTTATTTTCGTTCTATTTCCAATTCTCCGAAATTAATAAAGAGATGGTCTGCGTTGCTCTTTCCCAGATTTTCCAGTGATTTTTACCGCCCCGGCCAGCGTTTTTTAGTCAGCTCATATCGATTCCCACTGTACATTTTATTTTCCTCTTCCCTTGCTCATGGGGATGACCTTTTAAGTACCCATGTGGCTTGACCACATGGGACAAAATGTGAAAATTGATCGGATGCAGAGTTTTGTATTCCTGTTTTATAAGAGCCAATGGCTATGTTGATGCAGCATGACTTTTCATGAGGCAGTTACTTGCTGCAGGTGTGACTAAATAAAATTCAGGGTTGTTGCGTGCAGATATGCTAAATCTTAACAACTCAACTCACATCTAACAATTAAAGATACTAAATCACCTTGTGTTGAATTGAAATACTCCTGCTGCAATCATTTCCATCTTATTCTTCAAACATTAGGTCTGGCACAGAGGAGCAATACTCTGAAAAGGAGTACCTGCTCCAAGAAATAAATAACATGGCGAGGGAGTTCGGCCACCAAGTCAGGGCCGAGCCCAGGAAAGTGGGCATGACGCCGGGCAACGCCATAGGACCAGGCAGCAGGACCAACAAAGCTTCCGCCATGGCAGAGCTACACGCCGCCAATGCCATCAGGGAGACAGCTGTGACGGCAATCAATGCAGCAGCCGCTGCTGCGAAGAACATAGCCAACGCAGAGGAGGTAGTGGACGAAGATTTGGACAACATTATGGGCCAGTATAATCTGCATAGACCAGCGTCCGAAATCCTAGTCTCCAGTGATAAAAATGGGGAATAATAATCTCAATTGCAGGCTTTTGTGAAGAAAGGGGCTGTGCATAGAACAAGATTTTTGCTTTTCACAGCACTCTTGGCATCGGTGTCGTTCTTGGAGCTTCATCACTATGCATTTCCGACATTCTTGAACTACGGTATGTACAAAGGTTTCTAAAAAAGAAAAACACGAAGTCTTGCAAAAATCACTACCCCCTACAGTGTTGTGGCATCAGCATAAACAAGCATTGCGGTGCCCATCGAAAAGGGCAAACACTGGTCCACAGATATAGATGAAAATTTGATTCTACTGGAATGTGTGATGACATACTTTGTTACAAAAACGAATGGTGTTAGTTTCATACATTTATAAGGCGATTCAGGTATCTTCATACTTAAGCCTGAAGTTTCACAAGCCACAGAGAACTCGAGAGGCTGCCTGTAGTCTGGAAGGACCCTTAATAAGAAAATTCACCCAGAAACTTACCTTCTTTAAGGCCATTAGCTCTCCCCGAGCCAACCTTTTCAATTGCACCCCCCCTCCCTCTCCCAGCCTCTCCTACACTTCTCTGCTTCGTTTGTAGAGGCTGTAGAAGAGAACCTCAGCCTGTGTAGTGTGCCACATACTTACAGATGCTTCTGGCATTCGTTGCAATGCCTTTGCACGATTCACAATAGGTTAACCCTGTGCTTGAGGCTGAGCGTTGCCAAAACTGTGATTTCACTCAATTTCTTTCACACGTTAGGTGCAGGTGAGGAGTCTCCAGCGTCTCTTCTACTCATGCAGATGTCTGAGAATGGCGCCAGAAGCACGCCTGCAGTTGCCACGCCTGCCACCGGAGGCCCTTCGCAGTCGGCGTCCACCGATGGGGCCAATGGGTCCGGTCGCACGAGGTCACCACCACCACCTAGGGCAAGAACTGCGGCACTGCGAGGTATGAATATCAATATTCACTAAGCATTTTATGATTATTTTCTGTGCAGTGTTTCCAGGACCACTTGCATCTTACTTGAGTAATTTCTACTCCAGGCAAATCTTGTACTGGACATCAAGACTCCCAATCAATTGGAAGGAAGCATGCTGAATTGAGCGGTGTCAAACACTTTTGGCTTCCCAAGCACGAAGAACCTCAAATTGCATGTTTCGTTAATTGCGTTGTTCAGCAAGTAGTCTAAACTAAGCTCTTTCTGCTGGAAATTGTTTGCTTTTCATGGGCATGCAGCTTGTCGGAATTTTATTTTTTCAAGAACAATTCGAAGTAGGTAGCACAGTGCTGAAAAGAACTGCAGGAGTGGGTGCTTATGTAGCTACCTACATCCCACAAGCTAAATTAAGCACCTGTGTTGAGCACCTGATTGTTTTGAGTGTGTGAGCCATCAACACAAAGTGCCCAAACTCCCTATAAGAGCTGTCCAAACGGCATGTTTTCTGCCGTTCGTGGCATTTGCTGTACCAGCAGTGGAGGTTTTCCTACGCTTCCCATCTGCTCTCATACATTCTTTTTGTCAGGAGAAAAGCTTCCCTGCGGTAGCCTGCTTTCCCCGCGGCAAAAAGAATGTACCGTAGAATACCGCCCATTCCGCCCATTCCGCATTAAGCACCCATATCCAAATTTTTAAGATACGAAAAAATATGCACAGTACATTTATATGTAAAATTAATGACCGGACAAGTGCCAATCCCCTATTTTTTCGTGATTATCTCTAAATTTTGAGTGGGCGCTTGTCCGGTATTTTACACTATGAAGGCGGATATAGAGTGTAAAAAAGCCTTCACTTCCGTCACGACAAATGTAGCAAATGGCCGGAAATGAATCCTATTTGGACAGCCCTTTACGTTGCTTTGGATAAAGCGCGGCAGCAGTGTTGAGGCAGGACTAACAAAAAAGGCAGGTTGAGCAGCAGGCAGTACCACACTAGTGAGGCTTCACTATTTTGATTGGCACTGTACCTACACGTGTGCTGAAGCCTAGGTTCTTCGGTCCGGCATTAGGTATCCCATGTGCAACGGCTGCAATTATTTTTAATTTACATTCAAAGCATAGTGAATGAAATATGATTTTGCCTGGGGACTCCATTAGCTGCCAGTGATTGGGTTGAATATGTTCACTACAGCTGTTGACAATGCCCACCCAAGTGAGTTAATTCTTTTTGAGGTGCTTGGTTTGCAATAATCAGTTTCATCTTAATAAGGTGGTACAACAAGAGCTACAAATGTGGGCTCAAATGTGTGGAAGGCACTTTTAAAGCAGGGGTGCACCTCTTATCAGAAAGGACAGAACGAGCCGGTTGGCAAGGATAATTAAACTTGAAGAAAACGAGAAGGACGGACAACCACAAACTTCCAATAGAAGTTTGTGGTCGTCCGTCCTTCTTGTTTTCTTCCTCAAGTTTAATTCTAATGAGAACATATCCGAAAATTAGAAACTACCAGTTGCTTATCGTTGTACGGGTGAACCATATCAGAACTGTTTTCACTCTGTTGTCATTTTTCCTGGTTGCACATGATTTTCTGCAGGAAAGAAGAAAACTCGCGATGGGGACGTGGCCGCCTTCTTGCAGCAGCGCAGTCATCAGGAGCGAGCCATTCGAGAGAGGGAGCTCGATATAGAAGAGCGGAGACTCGCTCTAGATGAAAAACGGCTGGAGTTCGAGCGTGAACGATTTGCCGAGGAAGCCCAGGCGAGAGCCGAGGAAAGGCGCGAGCTCTCCGAACAGCGACGGATCATGTTCGAGTTCCTGCTCGCTCAGGACAAAAGGAGTTGAAGATTTGTGGCTCTACTTCCAATAAAGGGAGATGACACATATTATTGAATATGATCTGCAAAACATTCCAGTAATAAAGGACACCATTTGCAGTGGCAAATCTTGTTTTAACCATGAACACACCAGAAGAAGAAAAAAAGTAGATTGATATAGTCTGCAAGTTTTTGATTTTGCTGAAAATATATATGTACAATGCTTGAGGGCAGGTAGACACACTGTACAATATAAACATGTTGGATGGCACAGTCTGACGAGGTGAAAGCAGATTTGAAGGAAAACCAGCTGCTACTTGGAAAGCTTGGCAACGAGACACCTATTTCTGTCATCTATTTTGCTACTGTAAAAATGGCACGCACTATCCCACTTACATCATAGTTAATTGAAATTGCCTTGTGCTTCATCCATACTCTGTTTACCATTAAGCTGAGACTGCAGCTAATGCCACAAACACGAGAGCTCGGGGTAGCTGCTTTGAAGTGTTCTTAAAGCAGAAAAAGCACTCGTGCTAGAAATGCACCTCTCGAAGCTAGGAGTGCGGTCTAGCTCGCACTTGCACTTTGGCTGCAGTCTCAGCTGAAGGGTGAACAAAGTATAGTTGGGTGTTGTCACATGCACAACTATTCACGGCAATGCACTTGTAAGCAAAAAGCAAATTGTTGCGTGTATGTTTATACAGCCGGAAGTTAGTCTGCCTCAGTGGGCATCTGGTGTCTCAGCTGTAGATGAGCAATTTAGCCAGTGCGGTACAACCGCTAACCTGGGGTCTTTAACGTGCACCACGCAGTAGTGATACGCGACCGCACGCCGGTCGAAACGAGCAGGGGCGGGGATTGAACCCAGGATCCTTTGGTTCTGCACTTGTAAGAGATGTGAGGCTTTTTTAAAAGGCACTCTGTCATTTTTAAGTATCGGCAATTTGCCAGCCTTTCATGCCACATAAAATCAAACAAAAAAAGCTATTATCTAGACATAGGCTGGAGATATTCTATCAGTGTCGGAGGTTCCAGATCAAAAAAGCTAGTGATCTGGCTTCCGTAGATAAAGGTGTGGCAGTTTGACAGAAGGACAGTCACCCTGTACATGAGAGTCACTTTTTGCTTGCGGATCTTTTGATTCTTTTTAAAATCAACAAAGGCAAATTCAGCGACAACCTTGCCGAACCCCCATTCAACGGCTTGCCTTACGGTACTCATCGCTTTGTTAAATTCCACCTGTGCTGGGGTCGCCTTTGAGCCATAAGGCTTGAGCAGAAGTGGCCTCGAGGGATAGGCCGGGTCACCATACAGCACATATGAGTGGCCATCCACCAACTGCAACAATTTGTTGTAGAGCCGGCTCTCTCGCAGCATACCTGCAGGGGAATGAATTGATGCAGGAGATTAAGTGTAAATCATCTGCAATTAATTTACATTCAGTTTTAGCACAAATAAGTGGAGCATTTCTGCAGGCAATACAAATAATTAACAAAGTTACCCGGAGTAAAAAATAAAGTATAGACATGCCATGAGGTTCCTGTAAGGTAAGTCAACATCACTTTGAATAAATTCTATCCCATCGCCATACAGCGAATTGTGTTCATAATGCTGAGGGCTCCACAGATAAAAACAGGCTTTAAAACTCCTCCTCCAAGCCATCACTCATGACCCAGCCACATATGGATTATGGACACTGCTGATTTAGTCATTATGAACTCGCTAATCAACTGTTTTTGCCAAATTACCCAAGCACCAAGGAGCACTCCGGGGATGTGTATGAACTGCATGCGCTCACCTTAGCAATCTAAGAAAGTTTAACTGAATACCCAAAATGAGGCATTGACAAACAGACATGCAAAATACCATTTGTTTTATAGACCAACACGCGGCCCTGACATCATGAGGCTGCGGTGGCGCTGTCGGCGGCACAGCGCCATGCGCAGACGCTTCACTCCTCCCAAATTCGATTTCTGCTCACGCGCAGTGCCCACACCTGGTGTGGGCAAAGGCGGGCTGGTTTGTAAACAGCGTGTCGGTCTATATTTTCGCTTTAAAAGTTACTGCTGCAGACATCATGTGTAGCACTTGTAACTAAACTCTCAGCATGCTCCTTGGTGCTCGGGTAATTTAACGAAGGGACTATTCTTTTTGGAACTTCACCAGTTTTTCAAAAGTGCAGTTGGGAGACGTTATTGGCATTTTCTCTGTGTTGTAGATCCTGTTGTTGTATGCCCCCTCGAGTCTCCTTCTTTTCAATACAGCTGCGCACTGCAGAGAAGTGCACACATGCAATGCAGGGAAGCTACTACATTTGCATGTCTTTCTTTTCTTTCCTTTTTCATTTGTTTCCCAATTGACCAGGAGGTGCTAAGAGACTAAGCCACAGTGCGTAATGAGGACTCTGCCGCCTTTTACAGTTGTAGCAAGAGGCAGTTTAACTATAAGGGCAGTTCTTGAGGCCTGCCCTTATAGTTCTCAAATATTCATTGTATTTGTTTTTGTGAAATGAGCAGCTTATTTCAATTTGTTAATGTCATGCTATTGTAATAGCCATAGTCATGTAACACGCCCTGCAAGCCATAGGATCATGGCTAATGCCGCCTCATTGATTCGCAAGAATTGTCTCTCAGCCCTTCTTTATTTCTGCAACCACTTTTCAGGCGGTTTCTAGCAATTCCTGGCGATTGTTTCATTGGTGTGCCCCATAACAGGGCAGCTGAAGGAATAGAAAGCAGGAGCGTTAGTGAAACCTCAACAAAGCTAACAACCAAGATACAGCCTCAGAATGTTGAGTTTGCAGGACACATTTTGTAACTGCCAGGTAACTCCACTTTCATAACGCGTTTATGGTCGTGCAAGCTTTTGCAATGGCTTTACTCGCTCGTGATGTCGATGCCCTTTGCCTTTTGTTTCATCAAGGCTGTAAATGAAAAACCCTGCAACCACCAGTGAACACTACACAATGAGCCTTGTGTTGTTTTTAAACACTTTGCAAAATCGGAATTTACAATGTGGTTATGGTGTCGATGACAACAACCTCACCGCTTGGGCGAACTGTCTATTGTGGCGCCCTAAACGTAAAAGAAATGTGGGATTTTAGTGAATTTTTGAACCGCAGAATTAAGCTTGTCTTGCATCAGAATCGTCCGCCTAAAAATAAACACTTGCATTGGCGGATCTTTGCCGCTGCATATTGACACTTTCTGCCCCTTCTTGGAAAGCCCAGTAGCTGGTGCGGCCTTTTGGAATGTGCACTGGGAGCTTGATGCAAACTTTCTCTCCTGGCTTGAACTGGCTGACCTTGGCTCCCCGGCGGGTCGGTGTATGCTTTGGACTTCCATTGGTACTGGGCCCTTTTCCATTAATAGTAGTGCAACAGTCAAAGAAGTCTGGGACAAAGTTCATCGCATTGAAGGGAGATATCATGCCTTCTCAGTCCCACTCCTCTCCTGCAGTGGCATTTGTCCGGAAAGTCTAAAGGAGCAAGCGGATCTTCTTGAGCATTTTGCTCTTGTATCGAGCTCCGAACATTATTCATCTACATTTCTCGCATACAAAGCACGTGCAGAATCACATGCTGTGAAGACTGCAGGTGCCGCCCATGAAGACTACAATCTACCTCTTACGATGCGTGAACTCGAAATGGTCCTTCACTTAACTAAGCCTTCAGCTGCAGGACCTGATGGCATACACTACGAGATGTTAACACACCTTCATCCTTCTAGATTATTTCTTATTCTGTACCTTTTTAATCGCATATGGCACGAGGGCAAATTTCCTTCGGCATGGAAAGTAGCCACGGTTGTTCCTCTTTTAAAACCTGGTAAGGATCCTTCCTCTGCGTCAAGCTATCGCCCTATCGCCCTTACTAGCTGTTTGAGCAAGACTTTTGAGCGTATTGGGAACAAAAGACTTATGTACTATTTAGAAAAAGAGAACATATTGGATATTAATCAATGTGGGTTTCGTTCCTATCGATCTACAGTTGACCATTTGGTTCGTCTTGAGTCCGTAATTCGTGAAGCTTACGTGAACAGACAGTTGTGCGTGTCAGTGTTTTTTGATATCGAGAAGGCATATGACACAGCATGGCGCCATGGAATCCTCCGTGATTTGCATGAAGTGGGGATACGAGGCAGGATGCTTGCTACTATCAATAGCTACCTTTCTAATCGAACCTTTTTGGTGAAGCTAGGAGCATCTTTCTCTAAAGAATTCGTCCAGGAGACTGAGGTCCCTCAAGGGGGAGTCCTCAGCGTTACTCTCTTTTTGGTAAAGATGAACTCAATAGCCCGTTCCCTACCTTCCTCTGTGCAATACTCACTCTATGTTGATGACCTTCAAATCTCTGTTTCATCGTGCAGTCTTTCTATTTGTGAACGGAGGCTTCAAGTTGCCATCAACAATCTCTTAAAGTGGGCGGATGAAAACGGCTTTAGTTTCTCTCCGGAAAAGACGGTTACTTTCTGTTACTCCCGTATACGGGGAGTCCCTGCGGTTCCTTCTCTATATATGCGACAGACGCCTATCCCGGTGAAAGTAGATCACAAGTTTCTGGGCCTCACTTTCGACCGTAAGCTTTCGTTTGTGCCTCATATAAAAAGTCTGAAGTTAAAATGCCAGAAATCACTGAACCTCCTTAAAGTCTTGTCCCACAAAACATGGGGCTCTGACCGTCTATGTCTGTTGCGAATCTATCGCTCGGTAATCCGCTCACGCCTGGACTATGGCAGCTTTGTGTACGGATCTGCTAGGCCATCAGCTCTTAAGGCACTTGATCCCATCCATCATCAGGGACTTCGCTTGGCAATAGGTGCCTTCAGAACGTCGCCTGTGCTCAGTCTCTACGCTGAGGGAAATGAGATGTCCCTCGACAGACGGCGATTCTCCTTAGGATTTATGTATTCATTAAGGATACGATCAGTCGCTCAGCATCCAGCCCGGGAGGCAGTGGAGGGCACGAAATATCAAAGGACATTCGAAAACAAGCCTAGCATTATCCCTCCATTCGCGATGAGAAATAGGAATGTGGCAGAGTCAGTTGGGATAGACAGTAAGCTTCCAGTTGCCGCAGTTCCAAAAACGGTGGCACCATGGGATTTCAGCTGCATACGTTGCGATTTGTCACTAACAAAGTTTAATAAAAAGGATGCCCCATCCGAGGTCATGCGACAAGAATTTTACGAACTCCAGAAGCAGCATGATTCTGATTCACACTATTACACAGACGGCACAAAAACGGAATCATTTGTTGGCTGTGCCATGATCGGCCCATCAGTAAGAAGTGCTCGTAGGCTAAATTCGTTCGCGACAGTTTTCACTGCTGAACTGTGCGGCCTTCTGCTTGCAATAGATCACATCATCCAAACACGTAACTCCCGGTCAGTTGTATATACAGATTCGTTGAGTGCGTTACGGGCTCTGATTTCACTTGAAACCCCAAAGAATGCACTCATTGTTTTATTACAAAGCAAAATAGTAGCAGCTACCAGGAAGGGATGTGATGTTCTATTCTGCTGGGTGCCGAGCCATGTCGGAATCCCAGGGAATGAAGAGGTAGATTGTGCTGCGGGCACTTGTGGCACTCGTACTGTGGACATTAGTGGTATCCCATTTAGAGATCACTGTGCCCTAGTCAAATGTCATCTTAAAGCTCAGTGGCAAACAGAATGGAGCCTACAGGTGTCCAACAAGCTGCACATGGTTAAGCCTTTTCTTGGTGAATGGGAGAGTGCTAGGCACAGAGACAGGTTCTATGAGGTAGTCCTCTGTCGCCTACGCATTGGGCACACGCGGCTGACGCATGGACACCTTTTGCGTGGGGAGGACCCTCCGGAATGTGAGCATTGCCAACAACCTTTGAGTGTCTTGCATATCCTTCTCGAATGCCCTGCGCATGATGATAAACGCCGCCATTACTTCTCCCAGCTCTACAAAGAGCATATTCCTCTACACCTATGTGTGCTGCTTGGAAATGAGCCACTACTCCCACCCACCCAGGTTTTTAAGTTTTTTAAAAAGTATTGATCTTTTACACAAATTGTAGCATTATATATAATATAAGGTCCTAGTCTTATTTTATACATTTTTGAAATTACCAGCTACTAAAGCTCTTTTTTCTTCAAAACCCTCTTCTGCAGTAGTATCATTTCTTGGCGCATCATAGCCTTAGTTGCTTTTGCGCCACAAAACCCCAATCTACTACTACTACACCTCATTTTGAGGTCTAAACATCATGTTCAGCCCAGTCTTTCATTGAGATAGCTCCTTTATTGCAGTGATCAGTTCCGCAGGCGGTTTGTGGGAAAGTAAACTCACAAAATACTGTCCATATGCCTTGGGGTCGCTCTGGCAATAAACGTATCTCTCATCTACCATGCTGTTTCAGATTATAATCGGGATTCTTATCGCCATCCTCACACAGGGCCACTCTGGCAACAAGCAGAAGCTTTGATGGGATCCTGGAAGAAAGTATCTCACATCAACCACGCTGTTTCTGCTTATAATCAGGATTTGTAACACCATCCCCACACCACGGAACTTAAGAAAACGGAATTATAGAATAAAAATTGAAATTCACCGCGACACACAAGGAAACCGATTGTCCACTCAATACATATACATGAACGTCAACGCAATAACGTAAACAAAGGTATATTAGGACAGAATAAACTATGCAAACATAGGTTCGTGGCTGGTAGCAGGTCTGGTCAATCCCAGTTCATCAGGTTTGCGGCGATGTCGATGATGTCAGCTGATCTTTGTGCTTTAGCGCTCCATGGTTGCCGTTAAAAACTGTAAATGCGCTAAAACTGGCACATACTGATTATTTTTTTCTCATGGTGTTTTTAGAAAGCCGACGGTATAAACAATGTTAGATATACAAAGATATGTTTATTGAAGACAGTTTAAAGAAGCGATGCAAAATTGTGCGGAGCATAAGCATGTTTATCAGAAACAAACACTATTTAACGAGGTATGTTCTAGCTTTTTGCCACTAGAGGATGCTGCAGTGCTAAATTCGGTTTGGTTTCGGTCTCTAATTGTGGATCCCACCACCTTCCGACGGAGAGAACCCAGAACACTCCGCCACCAGCCGGACTTGTTTTTCTTCGGTTCTTAAGGTGAAAACGAGTATAGACGCTGTCATAGCTCGCGAGAAAAATCACTGGCAAGGTGACTGCGGTATATGGCTTGAAGCTACACTGATAAGCAAACATTCCACTTGTCTCAGTTGCGCTTGACAAAAATTTGGCTCATTTAAAAAAAAAAAGCTTTATATGTATATTACATGTATATTTGTCAACATCTGCCTTACTTTGAGAAGTCCGGCATCTTCATAATCACTCCATGCCGACATTTCAAATATTTTGATTGTTTTTAATAATGTTTTCAACCCTTCTGCGACAGCTACAACCAGCCCGAGCTCTAGCACAGGGTCATCAACGGCATTTATACGAGTGCCTGACAGTCCTGGTACCTTGACCACTGAGTCCTCAGTGGACACTAGTGGTCCGTCCCAGCCAAAGTCCAGAAGGAAATCGTTTGTATGGGACCATTTCAAAGTGTCAACAACCGACCGCCTTGTAGCACACTGCAACTACTGCCACCAGAGCGTGCGAATGGCTAAGAAGGGAGGCTGCACGAGGCCGGGCACTACTGCACTTCAGATGCACATGGCAAGACACCACCCACAGCATCTGCCAAAGAACGAAGCAACTCAAGGCGCGCAGGCTAAAACGGGTTACAGATCCTTGGGCAGCCAGCTGACCTTAATGCAGGCGATCAGCCGTAGCACGACATGGGAACTTGGCCATCCACAGGCGATCGCTCACAATCAACGTCTGGCCGAACTGATTGCAACAGGAATGAGGCCATTTTCAACGGTTGAAGAGCCAGCCTTCGTTGAATTTATGAAATTCTGTGTCCCAAGGTGGCTCATCCCTGGAAAAACGTACTTTGCAAGCACAGCGATTCCTGCCCTCCAACTAACACCCAAGGAGCGCCTTATCGAGCAACTAAAGGTGTGTGTTGGAAAAGAAGTGCATTTAACAACAGACATATGGACAAGTTGCCAGGTAAATGACTATATGTCAGTGACGGGGCACTGGATCGTCAAAAAGACTGAGGGTACCCTAGAGAGGTGCGAAACAGTGCTTGACATGTCCAGCTTTGGACAGCGCCATACTGCGACGAACGCAGCACAGAAGCTTAAAGAGGTGGCTGAAGATTGGTTGTCACCCCTTGGCTTGAAAACTGGGTACATTGCAAGCCCGTGGACAATGCTCAGAACGTGGCAAGGGTCATAAGAGACCTGGATATCAGACGTGTACCATGTGTAGCCCACTGCCTCAACCTGGTCGTTAAGGCAGGACTGCGCAAGATGGTTGAGGTTGTCGAACAAACGCTCAGAACAACTCGAGCCATTTGTGGCCATTTCAGTCACTCAGCCAGTGCCCAAATGAAGCTGAGAGAAATCCAGGGACGACACAGCCTTCCAGAGCACAAGCTCATCCAGGACGTACCTACCCGCTGGAATAGCAAATTTTATATGGCAAACAGGCTCTGTGAACAAAGAAGTGCCATCGCAGAGTTTTTCTTTGACTCAACCAGGCATCACCTTGGGCCTGAGCAATGGGTGCTCCTCAATGCCATTGCGGCCGTGCTTGAACCATTTGAAGAGGCCACACAGATC
The DNA here is from genome assembly GCF_016920785.2 of Ixodes scapularis. Lineage (NCBI taxonomy): Eukaryota > Metazoa > Arthropoda > Arachnida > Ixodida > Ixodidae > Ixodes > Ixodes scapularis. Next base: position 124,491,113 of record NW_024609846.1, read on the forward strand.
TTGAGTATAGACACAGCTACACTCGGACAGGTGCTTCCCTTTTTGAAGTTCATAGAGAACATGTCGTCAAGCATGAAGAAGACCTCCGCAGAAGGGACCGTATCATTTAACCTCTCTGCTGCTCTGCTGTCCGAGCTCTGAGCCAGCAGGAATCTTAACATGATCCGAGATGATGTTGACTATTGGACAGCAAGCTTCCTGGACCCTCGATATAACTTCAAACTTTGGAGAATTACATTAGTGATCCAGATGGCAAAAGACGGGTTCATGACCACCTAATTGCAAAGGTTGTTGCAAACACACGCCCCCCGCTTCCACAGCCGTCGATGACCGAACCTCCCAATTCGGACTCCCAAAGGGTTCCAGCCAGCTCGCCCTTGTAAAGCAGAAATGCCGGACTTTGGTCCAAACACTCTGAAAAGATGGAACTGACAACAAAGAAAGAGCAGCGCGCAGGCAGCCACACCTCCAGAGATGATACAGCCGTAGTGAAGTTGGAACTTAACGGGTACGTGCAAGACGACTCGGACCACAATGCATGCAGTGACCCGCTCCTGTATGGAGCAACACCAAGGACAGGCTTGCATGCCTATTCGCTGTGGCTTCGCACTACCTGGCATGCCCTCCCACGAGTGTATACTCTGAAAGGGTGTTTAGTAATGCTGGATGCATTGTCACATGTCGTAGAAACAGGCTATCGGCAAAAAATGTTGGCGTACTTTGTTTTATTCGAATGAACAAGGAGGTGGTTGAGAAAGGAAAGTCCTGCTAAATTGCCTCAGAGTATGGAGCAAGAACTAGAACAAGAATCAGACTCCGAAGACGACGAACCATTCCTTCAAAGAGCTGTCTTTGACGACTGAACTCAGTCATAAGTGTTCCTCTTGCTGTAGTCCTCAGTGGAGCTCTCTCCGACGGCTGAACTGTTTATTTTTAATGTATCGTTTCATTCTTTCGGAAGACATGTTCAAGGATTGGACTATTCGAATTGGGTTTGAATTTAACTAAACGTTTTACTATTTTCATTGGTTGTAGTTACTGAACGTTGACAATTAAGGTGTTCACCACTTTTAGAGTGACGTATGTAATAGGTAAATTATTCCAGAAATCCAAGAGTGTAAACAAACACCCTGCAAAATGTGTCATGTTCAACCGAGGCACTTTGACAGCGAACGGCACTCTTTAGAGGTAAAGGGCCCGGACATCACCAGTTAGTTTACAAATGCAATGGAATATTTTTTTTTATATTAGAAGATGTGAAAATGCAGTTCAATGTTTTGCGACACACGGTACGAACTTCAGGTTACCAGCTGAGTCTAACGAGTATCCTGTTGCCCTATCTGAAATGTTAAGAAACCACTCCAAAGCAAAAAAAAAAAAAAAATATTTGACGAACAGCATGAATAGGACGAGCAGGTCGAAAGATGCATTTCCCACAAAAAGAAAAATTTTATTCGCAAATATTTAAGGCGACATATTTGTCCCTCTGCCGCAGACAGGTATGAGCTACAAGATATAAGGACCGCTCGTTTCGATGGATTAGTTGCAAACCGTAAAGAACGAAGCAATGGATCGCTCCGTACAGACCCTGTATCGGAACCCCCTCGCTCATTAATGCTAAGCAACCACCTAACTCGTACCTTGTATAATATACCGTCCAGGACCAAATTTCATAACCCGTGTTTGCCAGCATTTTAAAATAATATGCAACTCCGTTAATGCCTTATTTATTTTGTTGTATAATAATGAGGTGGCTGGCAAAATTTTAGAGTGAAAGACAACTCTATTTATTTTATATTATCGAATAAGAAAACGCCATCAAACAGCGGCAATTCACAGTTAGGTTAAAAAGTATTTTTATGCATTGCCTCTGTTTGACTGATTAGTGGCATTTCCCGACGCGGCAAGTCTGCAAGTTCAGTATGGTACAGTGGCGTCGAAACTGTTGGGGATATGGGATATATTTTGTCTAACAGTCCGAAATATCGGGAAGGGAGGGAAGGGGGTCTGGAGACACCCCCCGCTATTTCTGTTCCTCCTCTCCCGACGCCACTGCTATGGTAAAACGCTCTTCTGCGCTTTCTGCTCGGCGTTTCCTCCGTCCCGAAAAATAAACCTTGCGGGCATCTTCTAGCTCCGATTCCATCAGACCCTGTCTCCGGATGAATATGACACTGCAATACTTCGCTCTCGGCAAAAGGGTTTATTCACTCACTCATTGCCTTGGGGGTGTTTCCGGATCGGGGGCGGTCAACAGCGAGGCCGGGGGAGAGTCCGCTGCCACAGCAGCTGCTCCAAGTCCCAGCGGTGGTCATCCACACCGCGTCATGGGGACGTCGTCGTCCAGGGTCGCTGTCCGGTCCGTTTGTCGAGTCCGCCACTCGACGTGGTGCCCGCACTCCCCCGCGCCAGCGTCCACCGTCGTCCGAGCTCGCCTCCATGACCGGTCCCTTGTCTAGTCGGCCGCCCAAGCCCTCTTCCTTTGTCTCCGTTCCCCTCTTAAGACCTTCCCAAGTCCTTGTCCCGCCGACCGTCCAATCGGGAACCTTGCTGCGAGCCGACCCTCCGACGTCAGCGCTGGGTGAGGGGGCGCTTGCCCCGTTCCTCCCGGAGAGCTCGGACGTTCCGCGACAGGACGGCGACAGGAAACGGGAAGGTCACGGGGAACGAAGGAGCGCCCGACAGTACGGCGGCAGGGAGCGGCAAGGTCACGGAGAGCGGAGGAGCCAGGGAGAGGGTCCCCACACCTCCCCTCCCTCAAGGCTCGGACCCCGGGGGGCTTGAGGTTGCGTGGTCCCCAGGACCCTTGGCAGGGAGCTCGTTCAGCTGAGTGTCACCGATGACGACGAGCACCCTCGATGATGATGATGGCATCAAACCAAGCAGGTCAGCGGTGAACGTCCATTCACTGGGAAGCTCGTCACCGACGGAGCACGGTCCACGAACTGGTCCGGAGCACCACAGCTCACAACACGGACGGGCACTCAGGCACACACAACACGCCGGCTCTTAAAGTTCGCTTCCGTCCCTAATGTAGCAGACAGCGAATCGCGCAAAAACGAATACCGGCACGCTATATCAGACAGCGCGACGAAACCAAAATCTTTCGATCGTTGGACATGCCACGAAATAAAAACAAAACTTTTCATTTCAATACCAACAGGCAGGTAATCATCAAAACGTCACGCTACACGTTCAAGAGGTACATAAGAGGAAAACCATTCCTTAACTAAAAAGTATGAGCACTCACTGCATACCCAAATCGTCCCTACGCCCACTATACAACGTTTGCTGGTATAAAACTCAACCTCATTCTTTTAAAACAGTAAGCAATCTACCAGAGCGTCAGAACCGCACACCTCTGACAACAATATTAATCTCCAACACCCTCGCGAAGAACGCACAAAACCTCAAAAACTAAGAATAACCTTCCGTAAAACAGAAACGGTCACAAATCCAGTCCCGTTCGCGAGGTGCGACTCGAAAAAACACGCTGCCAACAACCCATGACGGGCACTCATGCACTCGGCGTTCACGCTACCCGAGCTACAAACACGCTACAGTCAAGCTACGCAGCACGCCTTCATCAGAAGGGGTAATCACCTTACTGAGAGGCCGTTGTTCCGTGGTACCGGCCACTTACACCCGTACAAAGGGAACAGTACCTGGATCGTGGGAACAGCAGATCTCATTGGACAGCCTATTTACACGGCTATGTCCGTAACGTTTGGGCATGTACCAGACGTTACCGCTTCACTGCTCGGAGACGACTACCCAACAGGAGCGACGAGCGCGTAACGGCGGTCCGCACCGAACCCCGCACGGGCTCGACAACTGCGATAAGCGCATCGACGCACGCTAGAGTTCTCCCCCGGCCAAACCCCGACACCGCATAACTAAAAAGTCTTCCAGCTCGGATGTCAAGGCCGGCCGGGATCGAGCAATAAAGGTACGCCGTCAACGCGTCTCGCGACTCTTCAACGTTCTCGAATCGAGCAACGTGTCCACATACAAACGCAGTAGGTTACGCACAAAGCTCGCCCCCAGCCAAGTCAGCGCGCCGCATGACTGAAAAGTCTTCTTGCGACTGTGAGGGCAGGCAGGGTTCGAACCAATGTAAGTACCCCACACGCGCACCTTTCAACTTCCACACAACGAGCCGAAATGCCAAATAATCTAACCGGCCGGTCTTGGAAATGGACGAGCTAATAAACTATATTTGCTCTGCATAAACAGTTTCCGCAGCGTCGAAGTGTCTACAGCATTTACCGCCGCATTCCAACACCCGCTACCCATTCATGCAAAAGCTGCAGTTAGTACAGCGACGGGCTGACCCAACGCACAACAGTTATAGGCCGCCGACGGCCATGCCGCTGCCATAATTTCTAGGCTTCCCGGGCACGTACCCGCCGACGTAAACCGTACGTTTTCCCGGGCCAACCGCGCATCTGTACAGGATAAAACTATGAACCACTCGTCACATCCTCGCAAGACCGCCACTCCCCTCGTGCAGGTTTTGACTGCACGAGCCCAGCTCTTTCCTCACCTAGCTGTCTTTTCTCCCCTAAATTTATAATTTATCTCTAATCCAGGCCTCTGCACGACCAATTATGCTCTCTACGCCCTCGCGTCTCAACGCGAACCCAAACACGGCTGAGAACCTACTGTACCCGGCGGCAGCGCAAAGCGCGCGCTAGCCGCCGCTCCTCCGGAAACGGAGAAAACGAAATTAAAGAGTAACTCCCGCCGCGAGGCTCAACCTTCGATATGGCGGTGTGAGGATCCGGAACCCACTGTGCGCACAATTAAACGGGATCAACCTCACGACTCTACAACCAGAAACGCACGGGTCATGCCCATCGCGTCAGACTGGACTCCACGGAGCATTACACACGCACAGCCACTGATAAAGTGAAAACGGAAACTCTGTGGCTTTCTGGATTCCAATATCTGCGCACCAGACATCGCGTATCCGCCACGATTTAGTGGGCTTAGCCCCTAAATGTAGCCACTGGCCACAAGGTACTCGTTCAAAGCGATCTTGGCCGGAACCACAAGAGCGCATCCGTACCTTGAGACGCTGTCAACTAACGAAGCTCAAAAACCGCGCTGACAGCTCAAGCAAGGCCAACTGGGAGCTAGCATGCGGACAAACCGATACGCTAGTCTCCTCACGGACAAAATGCAATGCAGGAATAATTTCCAAACACAGTCCATGCAACCGCCATCCGCAATAGGAGCGTTCTCCACCCAAAGCGATGCCTCTCTAACGCGTCCGATCGGTAACAAGCGTTCCAAAACATTACATCGATACGCGAACAAAGGCGGTTAGGCGCGTCACATCTCCCAAACCGTGAGCCGGCATCTTTCCAGCAGCAGACATGGACGGCCGGAGGCGTAGGTGGGGTGACGCCCGACGCTACATGCCTCGAGGAATGCGGTAATTTCGACGCATACAGTGCTCTTGCGTAGCAGGATCAACCTGCCAGCAGCGAACGGTGCGCTGAACAGCAAATACTCATGGTGCTTCTCGTAACGGGGGATAAGTAAATTCCTGACAGGCTGGGCAAAAGGGTTAATCCCTTAAAACAGCGGTCAAAATCCGCGTCTCCTAGTCAGACAGGCGATAATGTCAGGGCCTCCGTGCGGCGCTCCCGCAACGAAACTTCGTGCGGCGCTCCCGCGACAAAGATGACCCCCAAAAAGAGCGCGAAACAGTGCCCCAATTCAACCGGAAACAGGTTAGGAATCGGAATGCCTGCCTGATCAAAAATCAGGCCCCACGTTGGGCGCCAGTTTATGCGGGCATCTTCTACTCCGATTCCCACAAACCCTGTCTCCGGATGAATATGACACTGCAATACTTCGCTCTCGGCAAAAGGGTTTATTCACTCACTCATTGCCTTGGGGGGGTTTCGGGATCGGGGGACGGTCAACAGCGAGGCCGGGGGAGAGTCCGCTGACACAGCAGCTGCTCCAAGTCCCAGCGGTGGTCATCTACACCGCGTCATGGGGACGTCGTCGTCCAGGGTCGCTGTCCGGTCCGTTTGTCGAGTCCGCCACTCGACGTAGTGCCCGCACTCCCCCGCGCCAGCGTCCACCGTCGTCCGAGCTCGCCTCCATGACCGGTCCCTTGTCTAGTCGGCCGCCCAAGCCCCCTTCCTTTGTCTCCGTTCCCCTCTTAAGACCTTCCCAAGTCCTTGTCCCGCCGACCGTCCAATCGGGAACCTTGCTGCGAGCCGACCCTCCGACGTCAGCGCTGGGTGAGGGGGCGCTTGCCCCGTTCCTCCCGGAGAGCTCGGACGTTCCGCGACAGGACGGCGACAGGAAACGGGAAGGTCACGGGGAACGAAGGAGCGCCCGACAGTACGGCGGCAGGGAGCGGCAAGGTCACGGAGAGCGGAGGAGCCAGGGAGAGGGTCCCCACAACCTCCAGAGCAATTACAAACTAAACTTACTATATGCCAGCGTCACTCGGGCGGCGTTCGATTGGATTACCACCAGCGTACAAGGGGGAGGGGAGGTAGTTTGCCAGATCGCTTCAAGCTTTTTCTGAGCCTCAACCTCCTGCCCGCCCCTGGCCGTTTCGTATTGGATGAGTACCGTAAAACAGCGCGTTTGTGTGATCACTACTGCATGATGCACGTTAAAGATCCCCCGGGCTGGCGGTCACAATTACTGATCCATGGTCACACTTCACTCTGCACTGGCAAATATTCCAGCACATTCGGGACAGTCGTCGCCTCATTTAATTGCCTTACCAACTTTGCGCACTCCAAAAAAACAACCGCACCTCCACCTGGTAAATGATGTTGATTGGGGCGAAGCTCTAGTGGTGCTTGTCTGCGTAGACGCTGAGCCGCAGCATGCCGAGCCTTTCGTTCGTTTTCATCCATGTCACGCTGTGGTCAAATGCTCAAATGCGTATATAACCACGTTCCATACCACATATTCTCTTTTTGACATAGATGAAAACAAACGAAAGGCTCGGCATGCTGCGGCTCCCCGTCTACGCAGACGCACCACCAGAGCTTCGCCCCAATCAACATCATTCACCACGTGGAGATGGGGTTGTTGTTGTTGTTTTTTTGTTTTTTTTTTGCCCTACACGAGCACGGGAGCACGTGCTCACGTGCTTGTGAGCACGTGAGCGCGTGACCACGAGCACCCGACGCCGGACTATACTTTGTCTCATCTTAGTATGGACTATTATTAGCCGCGCGTGGCTAAAAGCGCGAGCTAGTCGCTTTAAATGAAGCCGCGGCGGCTATACGTGCGCTCGTGAAGCAAGTGCTCTGGTCAAGGCAGTCAAGGCTGGCCGCTCGCGCTTGTACAGCTTTCGCGGTTAGTCCATGGTAAGGTGAGACGAAGTATACCAAGTATTCTAGTACACTGTAGCCGGACATCGGACGGACATACGGACATGGCTAGCCTCTAAGGAGCTTCGCCCCTAACAGCACACTAGAACTTTTCTAAACCTGATTTTGTGAAAACCACTGAGGCGTGAAAAAGTTATTTGAAACTGCAACTGTGGAGGAACATCAAAACCGGACTTCGAACTTTGCGAACTTAACTAAAAAGAAAGTCATAAACTTCAAAGATTTTTGGTTTTGTTTTTTATTTTAGCTTTAAACGTAAATTGAAACATTCGAACTTTTCGACCTTATGTAGAAAGAAATCTGGAATCTTCGAATTTTCGACCTTTATGTCTATAAAAATTTGAAACGTTCAAATTTTTCAAATTTAAAATTTAAACAAATTCGATATCTTCGAATTTTTCGAACTTCCGATTTAAAGAAATACATAATCTTCGAATTTTTCGTACTTCAGATCCTGATAATTTCGATATTTTCGAATCTCACAAATTTTAAGTTAGGAAAGGTTGAAATCTTCGAATTTCTCGACCTCAAGTAAAAAAAAAAAATATTCAAAAAGTTCGAACACGAACTCTCAGAAACCGTGAAAGCTTTGAACTTTTCGATTTTGAAACTCCCCGGTGTTCCAAAGTTGCGAATGTTTTCGAATTCAAACCTCGGTACGGTCGAAAATTTCGAAACCTTTCGAAATTGAACCTAGGGCGGTTCGCGACATCCCTACTCAACACCGAGGGCGAGCACCATCTGCTAATTTTCAACCGACGCCCCGTGCGATCGTCGTCGTTGTAGGAGGTCTTCGCTGGGTGATTTGTATTTTAGAGCGCAGCTCTTAGGGGCCCGTTCCCGGCTTGAGCGGCGTCGCCGTCGCCGTCGCCGTCGCCGTCGGCGTCGCCGTCGGCGTAACCGCGCGGTGCATTATGGGTAAATTTCCCCGCTAAATCTAGCGGAAAAAATTTCCCCGCTAAATCTAGCGGAAAACTTTCCCCGCTAAATCTAGCGGAAAAAATTTCCCCGCTAAATAGCGGAAAAATTTCCCCGCTAAATCTAGCGGGAAAATTTCCCCGTCAAATCTAGCGGAAAAAATTTTCCCGCTAAATCTAGCGGAAAACTTTCCCCGCTAAATCCTAGCGGAAAAAATTTCCCCGCTAAATGTAGCGGAAAAAATTTCCCCGCTAAATCTAGCGGAAAACTTTCCCCGCTAAATCTAGCGGAAAAAATTTCCCCGCTAAATCTAGCGGGAAAATTTCCCCGTTAAATCTAGCGGAAAAAATTTCCCCGCTAAATCTAGCGGAAAAAATTTCCCCGCTAAATCTAGCGGAAAATTTTCCCCGCTAAATCTAGCGGAAAAAATTTCCCCGCTAAATCTAGCGGAAAAATTTTGGTCACGTGACCCAGGGGTCACGTGGCCTGGGGAGTCACGTGACCCCCTCCCGAGGTCACGTGACCTCTGAGGGGGCACGTGACCCCCGAGGTCACGTGACCCCCCCCCCCGAGAACGCGTGGCCCTCAGTACCCTCCCCTCCTCCTCCTCAAGAGCTGCGCTCCAATTCGGCGTTACAGGGAGTGGTAAACGGCTTTCACTTTTTTCTATCGTCTGCTAACTTCGTTGCAATCGCCGGCCGCTGTTCGCGACTGTTCCCCATATCTTTTTATTTTCAACTGGGGTAGGGACCCCATCTTTTTTGCAAAGTTCGGAAAGTGTTTGCACGGTCATTTTTCTCGTTACTTTTTGTTTTTGTAATGCTACAGAGGCTGGTGCGCTTGCTCTGGTAATTTTAACATATTGTTTGCGCACGATTTAATATTCACCTATTTAGGTAAAAAATTGTGACAACGCAATTTGTAACGGATAAACAGTAACTTCTTACGACGAAGTTCGAGTGGCTAAACGCCTTTTTTCCGCTTCCAGGTGCGCTTCAAACGCGTGTGATCCCTCTGAGTGGCGTTTGAGACCTCTAAATAAACTGCTCTATCTTCGTTTATGCGCGCGTTGTTATTTGTTTTGTCGTTGCAGTAGCGATCAGTGGATTCCGCTTTGCAAACGGGTTGACCGTAATGAATTATTTCAGCTGTTGGGGTGAAGAAACGGGGCTCGCAAAGCTCGAGGATGTCGCAGAGCCTATACTTTTCCATTCCGTCGTCTGCTTCCGTAGACTCCGAGTCCGCTAGAGGCGCCACTGCCTTCGCCGCCGCTCCCATAGGTTTTCGGATGAGTTTCCAGTATTGGCGAAGCTATATTGTATTTGCTAAAAGGCATCAAAATCAACAAGCTTAAAACTTATTTTCAGCATTGTAAAAAAACGTCACGATAAGTGTAGTACATTAGGCGGAGAGCACTGTAAAGGTGACTAAAACTTCTGCGCGTAAAAATAAATACACGATTTTGTAAAAATAAATTCCTGTTTTTTTTTTCTTTTTTTAGGTTTTCTTTGTATATAAATGACGAATTTCTGCATAGAACATATCGTTCTAATTTCAATGTCGTGCCACCTCGGTGGCTCCGAACCCGCAGGGTGCACCTGTGAAAGCAGGTGTTTGGAGAGTGGTGTCTCCACGGACCCGGAGCCCCGCAGGGGGCGCCTGCACCTTAGGTGCTAGGTGCTTGGTGAGTAGCGCCACCACGGACCCCAGCCACGTGGGCCACCATACCCGCACGCAGGGGGCGCCTACTTTAATAGGTGCTTGGTGAGTGGCGTCACTACGAACCTCGCTTCGTACAACGGTTGGGATATTATCGACGAAACAGCTTGTTCGGACCACGTCGGGGCCTGCGGATTCCCGTTGGTTCTAACGGCCGCCGGGACATTTCATCTGGCAACGCCGTTCTATGTGCGTGTAGCCCCAGTGTCATCAACATCACCGGAACCTTCCTGCAACGCCCCTTTTGCCAACCTCGTCAGTGGGCGAGATAGCACTCCAGGCATGCGGCCACGACCTAACCACCTGTTGTTCGTCATCCAGGTCCTGTCATCTTGGGTTCTACGGCCAGCTGATGACGGTGGATTTACAACGTTCCCCGCTTCGTACAACGGTTGGGATATTATCGACGAAACAGCTTGTTCGGACCACGTCGGGGCCTGCGGATTCCCGTTGGTTCTAACGGCCGCCGGGACATTTCATCTGGCAACGCCGTTCTATGTGCGTGTAGCCCCAGTGTCATCAACATCACCGGAACCTTCCTGCAACGCCCCTTTTGCCAACCTCGTCAGTGGGCGAGATAGCACTCCAGGCATGCGGCCACGACCTAACCACCTGTTGTTCGTCATCCAGGTTGGTAAAGACCGTTTTTATTTTGATGTGAAAAGCAATAATGTCTGCCTGGTAGTGCTGCCTCGCCCGAGGGCCTTTTTGAAGTGTGTTGCCGACTGTTTTGATTCGCTCTGTCTTATTGTTCTTTTGCTGAGCGGTGACGTTGAGCTTAACCCGGGTCCGTTTTCTGAAGCTCAGCTTGCGGCAATTCTCGATGGCCAGAGGGCCCTTAATGCCAGCATATCGTCGATTGGAGACAGATTGGACGAACATATTCGCCAAACAAATCAGCGGTTATCTTCAATTGAAACGAAAGTCGAGGGATTTTCGCAACTTGTCCCCAACCTCGAAAGATGTGAGAACTTAGTCAAGGACCTCGGATGCAGGGTTCACTCCTTGGGTTCCAGAATTAGCTACCTAGAAAACGCGGGCAAGCGAAACAATATTGTCGTTTACGGGGTGGCCGAGAGTGAGGCTGAAACGCCCGCATTGTTAAACGAAAAGGTGATTTTAGAAATTTTTGAAAAGAAACTTGATATTAGGCTGTCGGTTATAGAAAAAATTCACCGGCTTGGGAGATACTCGGCGGAAAGAGCACGACCGGTGTTGGTGCGTTTCTCGTCCCTCGATGAAAAAAATGCTATCATGAGAAAAGCATACAAGTTAAAGGGTACGTTCGTGTCTTTGTCTGACGATTACTCATTGGAAGTTAGAGAAAAGCGACGTCATCTTTGGGCGTACGCTAAAGCTAAAAGGGAGGACGTAACGAACAAAGTAAAACTAACGCATGATAAGCTTGTAATCAACGGAAAAGTGTTTACTTGGGATACCGAGACCGAGCAGGTTGTACCCGTGAAACGTGCCTGACGCCCCTCTGATAAAAAAAAGATAGTATCACGGAGGGATGTTGTTTTGATGGTCGTGAATTGCAGAAGTGTAAAAAACAAAATAGAGGAATTGTCCGGTTTGATCAAATCTGTACAGGCTGATGTTATCCTTGGGACGGAGTCATGGTTGGATGACTCTGTTCCTGATCATGAAGTCTTTCCCAGCAATTTCAATGTTTACAGAAGAGATAGGTCGCTGCACGGAGGAGGAGTTTTTTTGCTTATTAGTACCTCCTTACAAAGTTACCAACTAGATATAGCTGGAAATACAGTTGAGTCAGTGTGGTGTCGGGTCAGACTGCCTGATGGTTTTAATCTTATTGTAGGCGTATTCTACAGACCCCCAAGTTCTGACCCCACTGTTTTATGCCAACTTAGCGATCTGGTTTCTAGTGTTTCTAATGACTGTGTACTACTTGGTGGAGATTTTAACCTTCCAGATATGATATGGAGTGACGAAATGTGTACCTGTGGATCACTCAGTCGTTTAAACCTTGATTTAAAATGCATGGTTGACACTTTGGGCTTCACACAGCATGTTCTCACACCTACGCGTGGCTCGAACATACTCGATTTATTATTTTGTAACTATCCTGGCATTGTTAAACGAGTTGACGTCATTCCTGGTATTAGCGATCATGACGCTATTGTGGCCACTCTTAGTTTTCAATCTCCCCGTAAAAAATTGAATGCAAATCGAAACGTATTTCTGTACGCAAGGGGTGATTATGAGGGTATCAGTTCTGAACTTCGCGAGAGCTTCCTTTCTTTCGAATGTATTGCCGAAGAAATGAGCGTTGAGGACGTGTGGATGCTTTTTAAACAGAGAGTTATTAGCCTCACAGAGAAATACATTCCGAGTATTGACGTACGTAAGCTAAAGAAAAGAGAAAAACCATGGATCAATGGTGGTCTATTAAGAATTATTAAAAAACGCAAGCGTGCGTACGCAAGATATAAAAAGAAAAGTTCGGCCTCAAACCTCCAGATATTAAAGGAATTGACTACGACGTACAAAGAGACCGCAAAAAAATCTAAACAGGATTATCTTCAACGTCTTGAAGACACGATGAAAACTAACAATAAGCAGCTCTGGAAGTTTATGAAGCTCTGTGGTAATGATCAGATGGGAATACCTGATATAATGGTACATGGCGAACTACTCACTGACGCAGGGCAGAAAGCTTGCGTTTTTAACAATTATTTTAAATCAGTCTTTCTGCCTCCAGAAGATACAACACTAGAAATGTGTTCAAGCAATTACGATGTGATGCCACCTGTAGAAATAAGTATGGAAGGTGTATTTAATCTTTTGGAACATATCGATGAAACCAAAGCGATGGGCCCTGATAAAATTTCCCCTCGGGTTCTAAAGAGTTGTGCAGACGCAACAGCGCCTTACCTTTTCATAATATTTAACAAGTCATTACTTAATGGAGCTTTGCCAGGGGACTGGAAATTAGCTAATGTTACTCCTATACATAAGAAAGGTCCCAAAAATGATGTCACGAATTACAGGCCGATCTCCTTAACGTCGGTTTGCTGCAAGTTGTTTGAGCACATTTTATATTCCCAGATAATGCAACATCTCACGTTTCAGAACTTTTTTATTGATTATCAACATGGATTTAGAAAGGGTTATTCTTGTACTACACAACTCACTGAATTTTATCATGATCTTGTTACTACCGTTGATAGGGGTGAGCAAATTGATTGTGTGTTTCTCGATTTTAGAAAAGCGTTTGATACAGTATCGCATTCCCTCTTAATCCAAAAATTGGCACTTTTGAATCTAGATACTTCGGTACATAATTGGATACAGGCATATTTGTGTTCGCGTCGGCAATGTACGGTTCTAGATGGTGAAACATCAGATTTTGTTGAAGTTACCTCTGGCGTGCCACAGGGGTCGGTACTTGGACCTTTGCTGTTCTTAATATTTATAAATGATATTCACATTGGCGTGACCTCTCAGCTAAGATTGTTTGCTGACGATTGTGTTGTATATAGATGTATAAAAAACGAGGAGGATTCCACACAACTGCAGGCTGATTTGGATCAAATTGAACTCTGGTGCAGTCTATCAAAATTGCAGTTAAACGTCAGCAAATGTGTACATGTTACCTTCACCCGCAAAAAAAATAAACTTCACACTCAGTATTATTTAAATAATGAACCACTAAAAAGTGACGGTAAAGTAAAGTACCTGGGGGTGACCTTATTAGCAGACTGCAAGTGGAATGCGCAAATTGACGATGTCGTCATGAGGGCGGGACGGGCACTCGGTTTTATCCAGCGTAATCTAAAAAGGTCTACACAAAAAATAAAAGAACTTGCATACCTTACCTACGTTCGACCTCTTACAGATTATGCTTGCACTGTGTGGGATCCTGCTCAGCAAAATCACATAGACGCTTTAGAGAGGATCCAAAATCGTGCGGCACGCTTCGTCCTGGGGCTGTACGACCGCTTTTCGAGCGTCACGGACATGAAGAGTACATTAGGCTGGGATTTGCTGACATCCAGGCGGAAAAATTTGCGCTTAAAATTTCTATATAGCATTTATAATAAACACACTGGTATTAACGGTTTTCATTACCTTCTACCCCCTTACTATATTTCCCAACGTAAAGATCATATCCACAAAATACGCGAATATTCCACCAGGACGGAACTGTGCAAAAATTCTTTCTTTGTTAGGACCATTAGGGATTGGAACAATTTAAGTGTTGAAACTGTTTGTGCCGCAAATGCAGAAATTTTTTTTCTATGTTGTTCGCCCCCTGCAATAATGCCTAACGGCGCTGCAGGAGCTACCTGAATAAAAATAAAGAATAAAGAGCCATGTGGGTTCGCCCACCCACGTCTGGCTGTGCGTGGCGTACTCGTGTCCGGGGAAAAGGGGACCCTGGTGGTTGAGCTGAGCCCGGGGTACATTTGGACCCTTCGGGGCCCCCTGGGCGAGGCAATGCACCGCTTCGGCCCCTGCTTCTCGTAGACGGGTTTCCTGGCTTGGCCCGACCAGGATGATTCAGTCCGTCGCCTGTTCTACCCTATTCTTCCTTCTTTCACTTTTCCTCCCACCTCCTTCTCTTTTCTTCTACTCTCTTTTCCTTCCTTTTTTCACCTTTTTATGCGGCAAGGGCCAACCTTGAGTGGAAACAGGACCTGTCCCTGCAACCATACTAGGGTATAGTGCCCGGGCAGCACTGGCAGAGTAATTGTGCAAGCCAAGCCTTTCTTATTATGGCAGATTACCTACCCCTTGCTGGGCTCCGTGGTGGGCGGTGCACCCGGGCACTGAATTTTCTCCCCCTTCTCTGTGGGTCTGCACGAAAAATCCTTCCTTGATCGACCCCCGAAAAGGGGGTCGCACTGAAGCTTCTATCTCGTACGAGACACATATTCTACACCACCTAGATTCCCGAAATTCTTGGTACTCCACTCTGAAAATGACAAACCACTCTCGAAAATGTCACCATTTCTTGTTGCAAAGGTCCTCGAGGGTGTGATTGGTAAGAACTTTAAGGCTAAGAAGCTGGCATCTGGCGATTTTCTTGTAGAAATTGAGACCAGCCACCAGAGTTCTGCGCTCCTAGCACTCAACTGTGTGTCAGACTACAAGGTCATAGTGATAGCCCACAAGACATTGAATACCATCCAAGGAGTCATCTCAGAAGACGACCTTCTGGACGCGTCTGAGAACGAAGTAGTGGAGGGCCTCTCTGACCAGGGGGTTGTAGCTGCAAGGCGCATCTTCTTGCGTCGTGACGGCCAAGAGCTGAAGACGACTCACATCGTGCTTACCTTTGAGTCCACCACACTTCCCGAGTCTGTGAAAGCTGGATACCTTGACTGCAGAGTTCTTCCTTACGTTCCGAACCCCAGAAGGTGCTTCAACTGCCAAAGATTTGGACATGGCTCACAGAACTGCGGCGGCAAAGCGACATGTGCCAAGTGTGGCAAAACTGACCACGCAGCAGGCTCTTGCTCAAACGACGCACCCTGTGTAAACTGCAAAGAGCCAAACCCCGCTTACTCCAGATCGTGTAACACGTGGAAAGATGAGAAGGACATTCTTACCTATAAAGTGAAAGAAAACCTCTCATACCCAGAGGCGCGTCGCCGCTTCGCGTTTTTGCGCAAGGGCGGCTTTGCACAGGTGGTGCAGCGAGGACCTGCACCACTGAAGGTTGCAGTGGCAACCCAGACGTCCTTCCCGGATGCTAGGAAGCCACTGCAGTCCCCAACACCTCAGCTGAAGCTGAAGCTTCCTGGGCGTTCACTCTCGGCTGTTGGGCCTACATCCTCCTCCAGCGAGAGTTGTACCTCTTGCACAGGGCAGCAGCCTGTCTTTTCTCATGTAAGGGCTCACAGGCTGTTTCTTCTACCCAAGATGGGTCGGCTGTGTCCGCACCTGTCAGTGCTTCGCGGTCTCCTTCTAAGGAGAGGGGACCACGCTCCCGACCGAATTCTTCGGAGGGAGCGTCCTTATCCAAGGAGCAGCACGATTCTTGTGCCACTCCTCCAGTACCCAAGGGGCAGGAGCAGGTGGGCTTGGGCGACTGTCTACCCAGTACCTCTGCTCCTCCGGCTGGTGGAGGTCGGGGCCGGCGTTTTCCACCTCGTGCCCAGAGCCTTCCTAAACCGGCTAGACCAGCCTCCGCCCAGGAGGCAGCACCAATGGAGAAGGGTGCCGAACCATCCACTCCTGCGTCTGACCCAGACGACATGGAGTGGCAGGTCCCCAAGGGTAAGCACAAGAGAGAAAAAAAAATTGTTCCACCAAAGTGACAATTATACTCTACAGGGCTGGTATGCTCTCTCAACAGGAACATCATCCTGCATCCTCAGTCACTACACTAACCTCACGACACCAAGTTATCTTGCTCATTCCCATTGCCCCACCTACTCCTAGGGCCCAGTTGAGACAGAGGAGTAACGGCGACTCCCTCGCCAGTGGCCTCGGCCCCAAGTCTCGATGCCCTTGGAGGTCGAAGGGGGCAGTTCCATATAGACCAACCAGATGACTACTGGCACTACCTCGCCTGGGGCTTTATTTTTAATTGTTTTCCCCCAAAGGTTCGGTCGGAGCCGCCTTCTTGTAGACTCATTAAATCATCATTCATGTTCATTTTCACAATTTACTAAATTTACCTCCTGTAACTGGCTTAGTTTTACTCTAGCTACCATTACACGAAGCTTGTGACTTTCTGGTGAAAAGCTAACCTCCTAACATTAATCATGTCTGTTTTTTTACAATGGAACTGTCGTGGACTTTTTTTCCAATTATGACGATATCACCTTTTTATTAAATGAACACCGCCCTGTTGCCTTTTGTTTGCAGTAGGCGCAGCTTAAAGAAAGTCATTCAAATGTGCTTAGAAACTTCAAAGTGTTCAGAAAAGATAGGTTAAACGCGTCTGTGGCGTCCGGTGGTATTGCAGCGGATGTACAACGCAGGGTCCCGTCCACTGAAGTGGCTTTGCAAACCTCTCTCGAGGCCGTTACTGTCCGTTTGCTGCTTGACCGCGTGATTACCGTTTGCTCAGCGTACAGTGCCCCTCAAACTTAACGCCGCCACTCGGTTTCGCAAATATTGATCCATTCAATTTTATTGCATGCTACCTAAACATGAAATGATCGCTGCAGCTGCTGGAATACCTTTCTCTGGTTAGGTATTCATCGGGGACGCAAATCTTCACCAACCATTTTGACTGCTATGTTCAGGAATAGCTCAAAAAGTGAAGAAACCGAACCACCTCGTGGCGGCGTTAAGATTGAGGCGCACCGTACATCTCCTTGGGATATCAGCTGCAGTACAAGCTAGATAATCGAATTAGCCAGCTTCCGGTGCCTGACATAATTTTAGGTGATTTCAATGCACACAATTCTTTGTGGGGAAGCTGTAGAAAGGATTCTCGAGGGGCACTCGTTGAACGGTTTCTTCTTTTGACAGGATTGTGTCTGCTCAACACAAAAGAAGCCACTTATTTTAGTTCAGCAACTTGTAGTTTTACTTCCATTGATCTTTCGTTTTGTCATCTTTCGTTTTACGCCGTGCTTTTATTGAAGGTCATCCAAAATCCATATGGGAGTGACCACTTTCCACTCATTTTAGAGTTCAACCATCCTCCTGCTGGTCTTTTAACTCGTACCCCTCGTTGGAAGCTTGAAAAGGCTGACTGGTCAGTCTTTACAGAAGCCTCACTTATAGCATGTTCATTCCTTGATGGTCTTTCCATCGGCGATATCACCGAGCACATTACTCAGCACATCTCGCAGGTTGCTATGCTTGCCATTCCTATGACATCCTTACATCTTCCAAAAAGGCCATAGCCGTGGTGGAACGAAGACTGCCGCCAGGCAAAGAAAGAACAGAATCGTGGATGGGGCGTTATCCCACGGCAAATAACCTGATCGGTTTTAAGAAAAAAAGAGCGCAAACGAGGTATATCCGACGGCGAACCAGGCGGCAAAGCTTTAGAGGGTATGCTTCCTCAATTAATAGCAGTGCATCCTCGAAGGAAGTTTGGGACCGTGTGCATAAAATTGAAGGCTCCTACCGGGTATTTTCTGTCCCACTCCTGAACCACAATGGAGTACGCCCTGCCAGCCTAGAAGAACAGGCGAAGGTCTTTGGTGAGCATTTCGAATTTGTTTCAAGTTCTCAACATTATACTAGGTCATTTCAGAGACACAAGATAGAGGCAGAGAAAAAGGCAGTTCCTTTGTCAGGTGGCTTGCATGAGCCCTATAATTCACTATTTACACTTTTCGAACTGTAGCTAGTACTTCATTCGTCCAAACAGATGGCTCCTGGGCCAGACGGCATTCATTACAAAATGCTTCAGCACCTCCATCCATCAACTCTTGAGCTTGTTTTATATTTGTTCAACCGCATTTGTGTAAACCGCATTTCAACCGCACCTCCATCCATTAACTCTTGAGCTTGTTTTATATTTGTTCAACCGCATTTTGCTTAAGATTGCTTCCCCTCATCTTGGAAGGTGGCTTTCATAATTTCCCTGCTGAAGCCAGGAAAGGATCCTACCTATACATCTAGCTTTAGGCCGATAGCCCTCACGAGTTGTTTTTCAAAGACACTATAAAGGATGATAAATAAAAGGCTTATATTTCACCTAGAAAGAAATAAACTACTTGACCGTTACCAGTGTGGTTTTCGCACAGCTCGATCGACGGTTGACCATCTGGTCCGCTTTACGACTGCTGTGCGAGAGGCCTTTGTAAATAGGCAGCAATGCTTCTCTGTCTTTTTTTTTTTTTTTTTTTACTTGGAAAAGGCATTTGATACAGCTTGGCGCTACGGCATATTGGAGGATTTGTTCAACATTGGTCTTCGGGGCAGAATGCTAGGTGCCATTCATAGTTACCTCCGGGATCGCACCTTTTGTGTGAAGCTTGGGGCAACTTTTTCTAAAGAATTCTCGCAAGAAAATGGAGTCCCACAAGGCGGTGTGCTTAGCGTCACACTTTTTATCGTAAAAATGAATTCAATTTCTTGTGTTATACCACCATTTGTTCAGTACTCGCTCTATGTTAATGATGTACAAATTTCAGTCTCATCTTGTAATCCGTCCATCTGTGAACGTCGACTTCAACTTGCGATCAACATTTTGATCAAATGGGCGGATATAAATGGTTTCAGGTTCTCTCCTGAGAAAACGGTTTGTGTGTGCTTCTCTCGTCGCCGCGGAATTTTACTTGAGCCTTCCTTAAATATGTATGAAGTACGTCCCTATTGCAGTAAAGAACGGACACAATTTTTGAGGTCTTATATTTGACTATAAAATGACATTCATTCCACATGTTAAGAGCCTCAAAATGAAATGTGTAAATCACTTAATATACTAAAGGTCTTTTCGCACGTATCCTGGGGGCTGATCGGTGTTGTTTATTGCGCATCTACCGCTCAGTCGTACGGTCCCGACTTGATTATGGCTGTATTGTGTACGGCTCCGTGCGGGCATCGGTTCTCAAGATGCTGGACCCTATTCATCATCAGAGGCTCCCACTTTCTACTGGTGCTTTTCGCATATCTCCAATACTCAGCCTATATGTAGAGGGAAATGAGCCCTCACTGGAGAAAAGGAGGTTTGAATTAGGCTTCCTGTACTCTCTGAGAATTAGGTCTGTTCCTGGTCACCCGACCCTGGACTGCACAGAACAAGTACACTATGAGCAGACTTTCATAAACAAGCCTTCATTTGTTCCACCTCTCGCCATGAGAATTTGTTCTTCTGCTGAGTACATAGCACTGGATGTGCTAACCTCAGTTGTGCAACGCTTGAACTCAGTAGCTCCTTGGGACCTCACGCCCATCCACTGTGAGTTGAAACTAACAAAATACACCAAGAAAGATACCCCTAATGAAGTTCTGAGACAAGAATGTTTCGAACTCCAGGACCAGTACCGATACTTCACAAGTTTTTACACTGATGGGAGCAAAACTGATTCCTATGTAGGCTGCTCAGTGGTAGGGCCTTCTGTGAGGTGTATCCAGAGAATTAACTATATTGCTTTACGGCTTACTCCTTGCCATAGACCACATTCGTAAAAAGAAGATCCGTAAGTCTTTAACTGACTCACTTAGCGCTTTACGAGCTCTGGACACAACGGGGGATGTTCAAAATCCACTTGTTCTATAAATAAGGAACCGGTTATTTTCAGCACCAAAAAGAAAGAAAGAAATAACATTATGCTGGGTACCTTCCTTGTAGGAATTCCTGGGAATGAGGATGCTGACCGTGCAGCGAGCACTGCTAAGGATCGACAATTGGATGTGCACAATATACCCTACAGAGATTATAGACATGCCCTGAAAAGGTCTACAAAGTCAGGTGGCAACAGGAGTGGAACCAAGAAATGAACAATAAGTTGCATGCCGTAAAACCTTTAATTCAGGAATGGGAGAGTGCACGTCATCGCGAGCGATTTTCTGAGGTGGTATTATGTCGACTCCGAATCGGTCATACACGTCTTACCCATGGGCCCTTTTTGCAAGGGGAGGATGCTCCGGAGTGTAAATACTGTCATATACCATTAAGCATCCTGCACATTTTACTTGTATGCCCAATGTATGACCGTGAACATCACAGACAATTTGCACGAATTTACCAAGAGCATACCCCATTACATTTGATTATTTTACTCGGCGACGAACCGCTAATACCTCACAAGTGTGTTTTTAATTTTCTTAGAGATGTTAGACTACTAGACCAGCTATAATTTAACATGTTCCCTGGAATCATGGCCATGTGTGTATTCTTTTATGTTCATAGTTTTATAACCCACAAGCTACTACAGCTCTTTCTTCCCTATAACCCTGGTTTCCTGCAATAGTCAGTTGTTGGCGCATTATGGCTGTGGATGCTGCTGCGCCGCAAAACCTCAATCACCTCACCTCAGTGGCTTCGAGACAAAGCAGTGCCCTACGGATCCCTAGGTGGAGGATTCAAATCCCGGCCGAGGTGCCTGCAATCTGGCGGGGGCTGATTGCGGAAAAGGTCCCGTGTAACCGAACTTTCGGTAGCACGTCAAAAGATCCCCAAGTTCTACAAATTAGTCCTCAGTACTCCCCTGGAGCGTGTCACATGCACCTCGTTAATTTGGCACCTAAAACCACTAATTTGATTTTAATTTTAATGTACTAATTACCCATCACTTGGAATAGTAGAAGTGGAATTTTAATAAGGACCACCCATAGTCGGCAAACTTTACACAACACAAACGTCTTGTTTCAAATCGGCCAGACAGAACGCGATCGCGGGTACGAACTACTTACTGCGTTGCCACCGGTTTTCCCTTTCCTATCTCTTTCGCGGTCACCGGACGAGTCCCCTTTCCCGAAAGCGGGACAACAAAAGGCGAAACCCTCTCGCCTGTCAGCAGCGATCCGCATCCGTGTGGGGGGACGGAAAGAGGTCTCCCCGGAAGAGAGTGAGAGGAGAGTTCCTCAAGCCAGGCGGCCTTCCACCTCACGAACAGGTCGGAGCTCACGGCGAAGGAAACCGAGTGTTTCGACCTGCGGCCGTTATCGCAGCCATTGGGGAAGGGAGATCCACAAGAATCCCCACATCCCCCCTCCTTAAAACGATAGGTGGGTCTCAATAAAGAATCAAAGAGGCCCACCTGCTTTCATGAAATAAAATATCTCTATGCGTACCCCCAACAAATACACGCGACACCCTGCGCGCCTCTTTAGTGTCCGCCGTCAACACTTAGCCCGCAGGACCGAAGACCCGGAAAGTGCAAGCCCAGGTGCACGAACGCGGCCATCATAACCTCGCACAGCATCACAGGCACCGTGCTGATACAGCTGGACACAGGTGTGGCGGTACGAGCTGGCCTGCAGTGGAGGGCGGTCAGGCGGTCGCGAAGGCGGCAGCAGGGAAAGGCCCACGACCGCCGCGCACCGGCGGAGACCAGTAGGGAATTCCCAGACTCGCCGTTCAGGGGGTTCGGCGCCATCTCGGCCGCAGTGGGTTGGTGAAGAGGGGTGGACAACCTCAGAGCAGACCTGCGAAATCGTAATGCCAGTAGACAGCACGCCCAGAACCGGCCGCAGCCTCCAAACGAGGGGGCGCGCACAACCGATGCTCGCCTGCCGAACCGCAAAGGCGGCAGAAACGGTCAGGAGCATATGACAAACAAGAACCACAAAAAAGGTGGCCAGTTTGTCAACGGTGCCAGAAAGCGCTCAATTGGGAAGCGGGCCCAACAAGGGGTCACAGTACACAAGCCAGGACCCGCTTCGACACCGGAAGAAGCCATAAAAGGGGGCTTCTCCGTTCGAAACGCGTCCACATGCCCAGCAAACTAATTGAGTGAGCTTAATGTGGACACCGGAGAGATAGCTTCTAGGAAAAACGTCGAGTTCTCAATCGTTTGCGCAGGCAGCTAACACAGAGGCTACCTACAATACCCGGTTTTATAGTTACCGGAAGAGTCCGTTGACTATAAAGGCCGGTCCACACATGCAGCGAAGCGCTGATGTAGCGCTGCTCACGTGCCGTCAGCTACTTGCCGTCTGCCATGAGCAACAGTTTTGACGGTGCGATACAAAGCTGGTGAACGCTGCCGTGAGCACGCGCTTAGCGCGAGGTCAGCGCTATGCTTGGAGCGCTCCGCTGCATGTGTGAACAGGCCTTTAGTGGCCAAAAACAGATAACAGTCTGCAGCCGGCCCGTCTTCTGAAGTCGAGGTAAATGGGTACGGGGACTTCGAAGGGGCGGATAGAAACAAACCACCACGCATGCGCGTCTGCGAGCGGGAAAGATGCAAGTTCCCGCGCAAAATAGCCGCCATCTTTCTCCCCAGGGAAGAGAACAAAGGGGGCCATGGCCCACAGCTCACACGCTTAAACCTGCTAGCTTCGCCAAATATTTGAGCGAACTTGCTCACCGAGGCTAGAAAAACATATCTTGCACTCGATACGGCTTGATGAAGGGCTCACAACGCTGTGGACTCTTTTTTTGAGGCAAGGCCAGGTTTCAGAGGAACGTAACTGCTGAGAGTCTTAGAGTCGCTCTTCCACCTGGATCACGCGAGTCTGACAGATATCGCCAAATGGCGCTCTGGCTACAAGGCGCCCGGGTTTCAGAGCAACATTACCTCCGAAAGTCTTAGAGTCACTCGTCCACCCCGATACTGTCACAGTGCGCCCCAGACTGCGTAGCGTCACCACCATGAATGCAAAACTACTGTCGTTCTTGGAAAACAACTACAGGCTGTAGGTATACGTTGGCATCAAGCAGATACAAATCTTTCCCGAAGAAAACCCTCCGCGCCCACTCCAATACCAGCGGTGAATACAGCGCGCGCGTCAACAGTATGCAAACTGCTTCTCGACGCCGACGGTTACGCGGCCCGGCTCCCGGAGCCCGTCAGTAGCAGTACCAGCTACTTATCGACGTTATTGCCAGGCGTACCGTCCGACTCTAAACGAGTGTCCGCGACTACTCCGAGTCAAAGAAAACGCGCATATTTACATTCCCAGATTGCACTGCTGATCCTTCGCTACTCTTTTCTGCCAAGCCTCGCTCCCCGCCGGACATAAAAGTCCACCCGGTTCTCAAAAACATCATCAAAACTTCTATATACATTTTCCCTTCAGGACAAGTTGTCGGTGGCGCGCAAGGAACCCAAATAGACACAGGTGAAGGGTTCGCCTCAAGCATGGAGAACAATGGACCTCCTGCAACAGTGAATGTTGCTTGACGCACGCCAATTTAGAACAGGAACAAGCGTACGAATCACACTGCGCTCGCTCAAAGGAGTGGCACTGCGGGTTGCCGACTCGGCATTAGTCGCTCAACCGTAAGTGGCGAGATGAGGACGCTCGTGATATGGGGCGATCAAAGGCAAAAGAATATCGGCAAATAGGCCGGACAAAGGGACGGAGGCCAGGAGCCACGACCATGATAAAAGGAAGTCGTGGCCCCACGTTGGGCGCCATTTTATGTGGGATATCGCTAACTACCAACACAGTTACCGATAGAATGACCAAAGGGTTGTCTCAACAGCGGCGACAATCTCAAAGTAGACGTCAAACCTAGTAGCGCGGTCCCCACATCTCCGTGACAATGTAGATGACGTTTAGGGCTACATTACCGCGGGTCGGTTCGATTAATGACCTCCGTCGGTGCCAATGGTCGTCTACCTTGTCTCACTCTCTCGAATATAGTGGAAGAGAAGACACACGTGCCAGAGTAAGGACAGAGTTCAAGAGCATTTTTTAGCATACTCTTCTAAATGAACCACTATGTCCCCATCCAAAATGCCCCCTGCGCCGGCAAGGTTAGAAAAGGTCCTTACCTGCCAGACGCGGGGTTCCGGAGAGCCAAGACCGGGGAAGAATCGGAGAAGTCGCCGATACACGTCCTATCTCTTTCGCGGTCACCGGACGAGCCCCTTTCCCGAAAGCGGGAAAACAAGAGGCGAAACCTCCTCGCCTGTCAGCAGCGATCCGCCTCCGAGCGGGAGGACTGAAAGAGGTCCCCCCGGGAGGGAGTGAGAGGCGAGCCCCCCAAGCCAGGCGGCCCTCCGCCTTACGAACATGTCGGAGCTCACGGCGAAGGAGGCCGAGTGTTCCGACCTGCGGCCGTTATCGCAGCCATCGGGGAAGGGAGACCACAGGAATCCCCACAATACAAAGCACGACACTGGTAATGGCGAAAAGTTACGGTCACTGATGAAGTGAGAACGGCAAGGAGGATCTTCAGATGTTCCGCACGGAGCACGAGCGTCCTACCTTCGACAAAACTATGTTGTATTGTGCACCTCAAGCGTGAGCACGCACCCAAAACTCGGTGGAAGACACGGAGCGCGTGCTAGATACAGGGCGCTCGAAAGATGCGCCCGTTCGTTGCCGCTCTGTCAATGACTTGAGTGCTTTTTTTCCCTTCGAATCAAAATTATTTAATCAAACCTACTAGCCAGGTGGAAAGTCAATGTGAGAAGCACTAACAGAAAAATGGTTGATGTCGTATCGGCGCTAAGAGTATCGCGCAGCGACTGAGCGATATTGTTAGCGCGAAGATAACATCGGCGCTGTTTTCGTATTTTATTTTCAAAAAACAACGACGGGCACCATACTTGCCCACTTCTGGTAATGTTCCCAAGGAACATATCAGACCACAGTGATAGTTAAGACAATAGCCTTTTAAATCTAAAGAAAAAGACAGAATAAAACGATGATCGCTTGCTTGCGTTAACAGTGTTTGCGCGATGAACGTTCTGCAATCCTGCCATCAACTCGCTCATGATGCTTCTCTCGCTGCCCGTCGTCATTCCAAAGGTTCATCAACGCGAGAAAAGTTTAGATTATGAGTGTCCCTGTGGCCAAACTGAAAATCAACGCTTCTGGCCAGACATTTGGCAACCGCGTTTATGTCTCCTGCGGTCAAGCTGAAAACAGCTAGTTTGTGGCCGGACTCTTGCCGGCCTTGTTTATGTTTCCGGTGGCCAAGGACTTGCCAGTGGCCAAGCTGTCCAGATACTGGCCAACCGTCGGCCGATGGAAGGTCGCTTTTTGGTGTCACTTCAGAAGACGTAGAATCAACAATTTTAACCCGAAAAAGAGCACGGGGATTCAGAGTGACGCAGTCAACATTACATTGTAATGGTTCGTTGATGTGGGACGCTGCGCTCCTTGATCGCACCCCATCGCGCACGCGCCGTCGGTGGCGTGCCGCTTGGGGGACCGGTTTGATTGTAACTATACATCGTTCCAAGTTGGGCTTCCTAGCCGGCGCCATTTTAACGAGTTTAGCGCCGTTTACCCTTGTCCGGGCATTTGGGAGATTCTGAACCCGCCCGAATGACCGACCCCCCGCAGGGGGCACCTGTGAAAACAGGCGTTTGGAGAGTGGCGTCTCCACGGACCCCGAGCCCCGCAGGGGGCGCCTGCACCTTAGGTGCTAGGTGCTTGGTGAGTAGCGTCACCACGGACCCCAGCCACGTGGGCCATTATACCCGCACGCAGGGGGCACCTACTTTAGTAGGTGCTTGGTGAGTGGCGTCACTAAGAACCCCGAGCCATGTGGGTTCGCCCACCCACGTCTGGCTGTGCGTGGCGTACCCGTGTCCGGGGAAAAGGGGACCCTGGTGGTTGAGCTGAGCCCGGGGTATGTTTGGACCCTTCGGGGCCCCCCGGGTGAGGTAGTACACCGCTTCGGCCCTTGCTTCTCGTAGACGGGTGTCCTGGCTTGGCCCGACCAGGATGATTCAGTCAGTCGCCTCTTCTACCCTCTTCTTCCTTCTTTCACTTTTCCTCCCAGCTCATTTCCTTTTTTCTACACTCTCTTCCTTCCTTTTTCACCTTCTTAGGCAGCAAGGGCCAACCTTGAGTGGAAACAGGACCTGTCCCTGCAACCACACTAGGGTATAGCGCCCGGGCAGCACTGGTAGCGTAATTGTGTCAGCCAAGCCTTTCTTGTTATGGCACATTACCTACCCCCTTGTTGGGCTCCGTGGTGGGCGGTGCACCCGGGCACTGAATCTGCTCCATCTCTCATGGGTTCCAAAGTAAAACCTCCCTCTGATCGGGCCCTGAAAGGGTCCGCACCGAAGTCCCTCTAAAAGACATGACCTCATCTCCCCCTACATTCCCCCAATTTTTGCTTATTCACTCTGAAGACGATACTCCACTCTTCAAGATGTCCCCCTTTCTTGTTTCGAAAGTGCTAGAAAGTGCGGTCGGAAAGAACTTCAAAGCCAAAAAGATGCTCTCAGGTGACTTACTCGTAGAAATTGAATCCAGACAGCAGAGTACTGCACTCCTTGCTTTGAATTCTGTGTCTGAACACAAAGTAACTGTTTCACCCCATCGTACACTCAATACTATTCAGGGCGTTATCTCCGAAGATGACCTGATTGAGGCCTCTGACACTGAAATACTTGAAGGGCTCTTTGACCAAGGAGTTGTAGCTGCGAGGCGCATCTCCATGCGTCGAGACGGTCAACAGCAGAAAACTAAACACATAGTCTTAACCTTTGAATCTACCACACTTCCCGAGGCTGTTAGGGCTGGCTATCTCCACTGCAAAGTTAGGCCCTATGTGCCTAATCTTCGAAGATGTTTTAAATGCCAGAGGTTTGGCCACGGCTCTCAGAACTGCCGTGGTAAGGCCACTTGTGCCAAGTGTGGGAAAAATGACCATTCTGCGGACTCCTGCTCCAACGAAGCCCATTGTGTCAACTGCAGTGATCCACACCCAGCGTATTCTCGCTCATGCAAGACATGGAAAGAAAAGAAGGAAGTGCTTGCCTTGAAGGTAAAAAAAAACCTTTCTTACCCGGAAGCGCGCCGTCGCTTTGCGCTTTTGCGCAAGGGTGGCTATGCGCAAGTGGTGCAGCCGGGACCTGCACCACTGAAGGTTGCAGTGGTAACCCAGACGTCCTTTTTGGACTATGGGAAGCCCGGCAGTCCCCCACGCCCCAACTGAAGATTTAGCTTCCGGGGCATAAAATCTCGGCTGGGCGGTCTACGGACCCTTCCAGTCAGAGTGCGAACCATCGCACTCCAACAGGGCAACAGCCTTTGTCTTCTAAGGCTGTTTCACAAACCCAGGATGGGCCGGTGGCTGCCGCAGCCGTCCCTCCTCCGCGATCTCCTTCCAGGGAGAAGGGTCGACACTCTCGCCCACACTCCCTGGAGAGCATCATCGAGGGAGCGGCATGGCTCTCGTGCCGCACCTGCAACGCCTAAGGGTCAGGATCGGGTAGACTTGGGCGACGCTTCGCCCAGCACCTCCTCTGCTCCCTTGACTGGTCGTGGGCGGGGCATGGCGCTCCGTTCTTCAAACCCAAACAAACCTAGAGGAAAAGCCTCGCCTCAGAAAACTGAGGCCATGGATGAGTGTGAAGTCTCCACTCCTGCGTCTGACCAAGACGACATGGAGTGGCAGACTACTAAGATTAAGCACAAAAGTAAAAAACCGGTGATCCCACCAAAGTGATGTTGTACATTCTTTATTGCCCTGCGCGGCAGAGTTGACGTTTTTACTTTTACTTGTACCTTACTACTTTTACTGATTTACTCATTTTAACTTTGTTTTAGAATAATGGCTAAATTTACTTTAATGCAGTGGAATTGCCGCGGCCTTTTACGGAATATTGACGATGTTAACTTTTTTATGGACGAACTCCATCCTATAGCTCTCTCTTTACAAGAGACGCACCTTCATGATCATCCTTCAAGTTTTTAGAAAGGATCGTTCCACATCAAACTCATCTGGTGGAGTAGCGGTAATCGTCCAAAGTGGAGTTGCTTGTTCTCAGATTCCTCTTTCTACACCCCTTGAGGCCGTAGCGGTACGCCTCCTCTTGGACAGCTTTATCACCGTTGTTTTCACCTATATTGTGGGGTGGTACACGCCAGGACTCGCGTGGTGGGGTCATTGAACGTTTTTTACTGTCATCTAATCTCTGTCTTTTGAACAGCAGAGAACCTACCTTTTTTAGCGCAGCTCACAACTCATTTACGTCCATTGATCTTTCCATTTCATCCCCATCCTTGGTGTCGTGTTTCACATGGAGCGTTTTAAATAATCCTTTTGGAAGCGACCACTTTCCGGTTGCTCTGGAGAGCGTGAAATCTATTCCCAGTCTCATGAAACGGACTCCGCGATGGAAGCTAGAAAGAGCTGACTGGAATCATTTTAGCCAAAAATCCAAGCTTGTTCCCTCTATGTTCTCTTCATTAACTCATGACGATGCCACAGCCTACATCACAGAGCATATAATTGGTGCTGCTCCTTGCTCCATCCCTCGAACTTCTTCGAACATCCCCAAGAAATGTAAGCCATGGTGGAATGAGGATTGTTCCACCACAATGAATAACTAAGATAAGGCTTGGGGTGTCTTTCGCAGATACCCGACATCTGTGAACTTGATTGAATTCAAGAGGCGCAGAGCTTGTGCCCGTTGGACTCGGAAGCAGGCTAAAGGAAAGTCTTGGAGAGGTTACTTGTCCTCCATCAGCAGCTATGTTCCAGCAAAGGAAGTGTGAGACCGACTTCACAAGGTCGAGGGGAAATACCGTTGTTTTACAATCCCCCTTTTTCTTTCTTCTGGAGCCACATTGTTGGACCAGGCTAACGTGTTGGGCTCTCACTTCACTGCTGTTTCAAGCTCCGCACATTACTCTCCAGCATTCCTGAAGCGTAAGGCAAGCATGGAAAAGACGAGGCTCTGCTTCACAGAGGGAGCGTCTGCACCTTACAATCAGCCATTTACTGTGGTTGAGCTTGAAGTGGCTTTGAACTCCCGAAAGAATTCTGCACCCGGCCCTGATGAAATTCGCTAAGACATGATCCGACACTTATCTAGAGAGTCACTCTGTGCTCTTCTCACGTACTTCAATGGCCTGTGGTGTGATGCCTACTTCCCTGTTGAGTGGAAACAGGCTGAAGTTATACCGCTGTTGAAACCTGGCAAGGACTCTTCCCTCCCTGCAAGTTACAGACCAATACCATTGTCAAGTTGTCTGGGGAAAACCTTTGAAAGATTAACTAACAGGCGTCTTATTTATTTTCTCGAGCAGCATGATATCTTGGATTTCAATCAGTGTGGGTGTCGGCCTGAACGCTCTACAACAGACCAGTTAGTGCGGCTGGAGACCTTTGTGCGCGAGGCATTCGTCAACAGGCAGCATTGTGTATCTGTTTTCTTTGATCAGGACAAGGCCTATGACACCACTTGGAAGTATGGCATCTTGCACGACCTTTCTATGTACGAAATACGCGGTAGAATGCTTCAGTTTATAAATAGCTTTTTGTGTAAACGCACTTTTCGAGTTCGGTTAGGAACAACTTTATCAGACTGGTTCATTCAAGGGAATGGTGTTCCTCAGGGTGGAGTCCTAAGTGTCACACTCTTTGCAATAAAAATTAACTCTATGAGTAAAGTCATTCCTCCTTCAGTATCTTACTCGCTATATGTCGATGACATTCAGATATCTGTAGCGTCATGTAATATGTCTAGCTGTGAGCGGCAGCTACAACTGGCCCTAAATAAAATGACTACATGGGCTGAAGAGAATGGTTTTAGGTTCTCTCCAGAGAAAACTGTTTGTGTTCCTTTTTCTTTCCTCTGTTTAGATCCTGCACTTCTTTTAAATGGAAACACTATTGCTGTCAAAATGGAGCACAAATTTCTAGGTATTACTTTCGACCGTAAACTTACCTTTGTTTTGCATCTCAAACAGCTCAAGCAGAAAACTCTGCAGGCATCGAACATACTCAAAGTTCTTTCGCACAAGTCGTGGGGCTCAGATAAGAAATGTCTCCTTCTTCTATATTCTTCTCATTCGATCCCGCCTTGATTATGGCTCAATTGTCTACGCCTCTGCGAGACCGTCTGTTTTAAAAGTGCTCAACCCAGTACATCACCTTGGGCTACGTTTGGCATCTGGTGCTTTTCGAACTTCCCCTGTACTTAGCTTGTATGTTGACTGTCATGAAATGTCGCCTGGAAAAAGGCGAGAGCTGCTTAGCCTCGCCTATGCTTACAAAATTTTGTCGGACCCCAGCTCCCCTACTTATAATTGTCTTCAAAACTCTAGGTTTTCTCGCCTCTTTAACCATAAGCCAACTGTTGTGCGACCTTTGAGTCTTCGTGTCGAGAGTCTTCGCTCCTTCCTCAATCTGACTCATGATTTTAACCTCTTGGATAGTTCATACTGTACTGCCCCATGGAAAGTCAAACCCATTTTTTGTGACTGGTGCTTCACAAAATTCAAGAGTCTCACCTTTAATTTTACAGCAGGAATTCTTCGCATTGGAGGAAAAATTCAAAAATTATAATCATTTTTATACCGATGGCGCAAAGTCGTCAATGTTTGTTGGTGCAGCTGTATACTCTTCTCGTTTTTCCAAAGTCACTCGTCTAAACACCCTTGCCAGCATTTTTGCTGCCGAGTTATACGGGGTCATGATGGCGCTTGACTATATAGTTCAGAGTAAAACAAAGAAAGCCATCATCTTCGTAGGTTCCCAGAGTGTCGTTAGGGCTGTGTGTTCTGTTTTATCAACAAAGAATCTGCTGACCCTTTTTGTGCGTGTTAAGGTGCAGCAGGGCCTACAGGATGGGCATGATATTAGGTTTTGCTGGATTCCTAGCCACGTGGGCATTGCTGGCAACGAGGCTGCAGATAAACTGGCCGTCTCTTCGCAAAATCTTCCGGTGTCACATGTACGTATCCCTCACCAAGACTTAAAAATGCCTTCATGACTTGCAGTCTTGCGATCGTGGCAGTCCGAGTGGGATGCAGAGGTTAGCAATAAGCTTCACACCATTCAGCCAGATCTTGGTATTTGGGAAACATCTCTTGACAAAAATAGATTCCCCGAGGTTCTCTTATGCCGCCTGAGAATTGGCCACACCTACCTTACACATAGCTACCTACTTACTGGTGGAGAACCTCCATCCTGTGAGCGCTGTGGTGAACCTTTGACTGTTCTTCGTATTTTGTTTCTTTGTCCTGGTCTTCGGCAGCATCACAAATCCTTTTTTTCTGATCTTTTCAAATATCACATTCCATTTCACCCTGCCTCGCTACTTGGTGAGCGACCAGTGATTTCATTCAAATGTCTTTTTGATTTTCTTGAAAATATTGGATTTTTAAACAAATTATAGAACTACCCCCCCATAGTTCAATTCAACTCGCCCTTGTTATTACCTTGTTTGGCGCAGTATGGCCACTGTTGCTCTTGCGCCATTAAAACCGTAAACAACAACAACCGAATGACCGACCGTCATTACTGGACTGTTACCCTGCTCACCGAGTCACACCGATCGCAGCTGCTTCTGCCTGCACGGCTGCCGTATTCGGCGCCCTCGGCTCATCGTCTTCGTCCATGGAGGAAACCACTATCCTAATTGGTATGTCAGGCGTGGGGAAAAGTGCATCCTGCTTTCCTGGCATCTTTTTGTTGGTAAATTTTTAGCGCGGTTCTAGGGCAGTCGTCGCTCCGAAACAGAACTCAGCGTTTCGATCGCTAGCAAAATTGGGGATCGCTAGTGAAATTGAGGATCGCTAGTGTAATTGAGGATTGAACGAAACCAGGATGGCACGAATTACGGCATGTGAATTTGCAATGAACTCGAGTTGTCGGAGCTTGGAAGCGCCGGGAACATTTGAACTAACTGCGCGGTTGGCGGCTGAGACCTGCGCTGCCACGTCTGCTTTAATTGAATTGGTAGAAACCTCAAACTTAAATGTGAATTGATGTATATATATATATATATATATATATATATATATATATATATATATATACACATATGTATATACCGAGTACAGATAGCAAGTGTGACGGATCCGTCTTTTTTTCTGATTTGGAATCCACTGTCGCGATATTGGCACATTGATGTGCCTCTCCGTAATCGCCTCGCGTGAGAATTATTTGTGGGCAAACTGTGTCGCGGCGTGTACTATTAAGTCAGTAGACTAGGAGTGATGCAACTTTTTCTTTTTTCCATGTCTAAGCCGCCCTCTGCTTACCTTTCGGTCGTAGCCCAGGCGTAGGAACGGCACGGGGTTCTCCGCAGTTCGCCGGCCGCCCAAGAAATGGGCGGAGCTCACACGACTGCTCTTCGATGGCAGGAAATCTTTCCTGTTTAAATTCACCAGCCACCGGTGTCGCAGGTCCGGAGCACCGGGGAACCGGTGCAGTATAAACATGCCGCACCCACATTCATCCTGTTTGACAGCGTGGGTCTCGCACACTGAATCGGCGTTTATTTTACCTTTTTTTGTGTGTGGTTTGTTCAACCAATTACAGCACAGTTGCTGCCCTGTCGATTCTTTTCTTGCATAGGCCATGCCACGCGCGAAAACGCGCTATAATATCAAAGCGGCGCCTAGCATTGCCGAAACAACTTGCCTCCGTACACTGCGCACGTGCTTTCTAACAGTCTACTCCGTGAAGCAGACGAGCTTTCGAGGAAAAGAGCGCTGCGCTCTGGCGCAGCGCTCTGGTTCGAGTGTGTTTTTCCCTTTCTGCATCGACCTACTTGGAACGGTGACAGAGGAACGGGATTTATCCTGTTGCGTTCTAGCCCGTTGCAATGCTTATGTTATCGCCATGTTTACCCGTCCATCTTAACATTTTATTTTGTTATTTTTCTGTTCAGCGAACTCAAGCACGAAATAAGCAGTTTTGCAATACATTTCCGAAAAATATAATTTTTTTTCGATACTACACGAATTTTGAAAAAGAAAATGGTTTTCTCAAGCAAAACATTTGCAGTCAGATAATTTAAAAAAAACTACTTTCTAACATACTCCTAAGATTTGTTTATCATCGTACACAAAACATGCCAGGACTTGAATACGTAATCATGTTGATGCATTAGTTTTATATTACATTTAGAAACTCCTGAGGTATAGAAACCTTCAAAAAGTTTCCTGACATCTTCAAACATAAATTGTTGAAACGGACTGTGCGATATTGGGTAGGAACGTTTCTAATTTTACACCAGCTTACTGGCACCGGTGGGACACAAGTATACTCAAACGCAACGCCACTGACCAAGACGCGTCTTCGTCGTGGTGGAATTCCAAGGATAAAATCTGACCTTTTCCTTTATTCTCTGCTCAAAACATGGTATCGGAACATGTGGGGACGATGCGAACAATGCGAGCCAGAGGAGTGCGTCATAAAGTTTTGCGATCCCAGCTGCGTTAAATGCCGCTCATAGAGTGGACACGACGACTGCGTAGGCATTCGATTTTGGCTCGTGACGATCCAGATACTTCGAAATGCATTCGGATAGTGGCTTGTGCCCAATTGTTGGGTTTACGGGAATAAGCGGTACATTAATAATGCGTGGAATTTAGCGCGCGCCATTTGAGAGGGTTCGAGTTGAGAGGGTAAACTGTGTTCGTTTTCCCCCGATTTTGTTTCTGCGACTGCCAAAAAAAGCCGTGTGTGTTTCATAGATCATAAATGTCAAGAAAAAAAAATGCTAAGTTGTAATTATTAGTAGTAGAAAAATGTTTGCATCGCTCATGTAAAAGTTTTTCTAATATGTCCCTTTCATGAATAAATGTAAAATGGCGGACGCAAAAACTCCAACAAATCTGGTGGTGTAAAAAATAGGAAGGATGGGAAAGGGGGAGCCTCGTTGCGCTGTTCTACAGCCTTTTCTCCTTGTTGCCTTAATTCGTAAATCTCGAATGGGAAATAAAGCTTATTATTGGTATTAATAGTAAAGCATGTATACATTTACTCAGTGGACATGTTGCTTTTTTCTTCTAAAGGTCATCTTAGCGTTTGAGCTATAGGTACTTTTTAACTTCACACATTTTGCTTTTGAAAAATTGTTTCTAGCTAGAGATTATACTTCCTTCTTCCGTGTTTACTGCCGTAACTGGGAAATGACGTTAAAGCATAAAGAAATGTATACATATTCAGATTGTAAAAGCTTCCTGTTCGTTTGTTTCCTGCTCCAAATGCGCTGAACCGATCTCGTCACGTCATGATTGTTAAACTCCACCAAATGTTTTGTAAGGAAAGGTTAGGGGGATATAAGTTCATACATTACGTATTAATATCCACAACGCTTTTGCTTTTGCTCCTGCTCATGATACGTTCCAGAAGGGTATAGACGTACTCAACCGTAATACATTCCACTGTGTGCGGGCGATATTATAGGTAAGAAATAATATTTTGTGTATTTTCTGCTAAAAAGAGAGTAACCGATTTAAACGCCATTGTTAATGCTTTAAGCATCGTTTTCCTCTAGAATACTGTATTTTTATTGAACTGCATTGTCCCCTGATCGATTGAAATCTCAAATCACATGGATGCCACAAGGATTTTGTGGATTTCATTTCAAGTCTTTTTCGTGACCAGCGATGAGTGTAAGTCTGTCTTGTTTAATCATCAGGCAGTTTTCGATACTTTATTTTGTCAAATTGGCCCTCATAATCAGATTTTGCCAACAAAGCCTTCAAAGCGCTCTGTGGTGTATGCTGTTCTTCTACTAGCCCTTTGCGTTCTTAGCTCTTTTAATTTTCTACAATGAATCACCAACTCGCCCAAATTCATACCATCCTGACCCTCCTCAAAGTTATGAATCGGGTGATGCAAGCTTTAGACGCATATATGGTCTTATAAATAGCGAGCAGCTGTTGTCTGCTAACTTTATTATACTAGTCTTACGGAAAAAATATACGAAATTATGTATTACCTGATTCAGGAGCGTTATAATCTGCGAACGTGGACGATAATTTTATCCTCTGCATTTCGCACTCCCAGCCTTCCGCATGTTGCACAGGTGGTAAATTTAACGAAACCCAGCGCCCTGTCTGTGTGTTTCTTCGACGTCGTCCTTCGTCCTTTTTGCGCTGTTCCCTCCAAACAGTATGTACGACCAACTAGCCCAACTACATGCCTTGCTTAACGAAACCCGCGCTTTTCATGGGCTGCAAGCATGTCTAAAACGTACTGATTTAGATTACGCTCAGATAGTTCTAAATTTGAACGATGTTTAATTTTTACTAATTAAAAGTTAATGACCAATTTTAGGTAATAATACGACTTATCGTAACGGTTAGCCCCCTATATTCTCTCCCCCCGGCCGAACAGCTCACACGTACAAAATGTATAAATGTAGCATTCACGTTTTGCTTTTTTTGTTTTTTCATATAGTCTCTTTGAATTAAAATCAAACACCCAGTGTATTCTCAACTATATAATTCTAAGGTACGGGGTAGAAAGTGCGAGAAACATTCGTGCTCGGCCTTTTCCGTCTTTGTAATATGTCAAAACCGAGTACGTAATTGATAGCAATAATTTTTTATCACTCGTCTCGAGTAGAAGGTATATGCGCCGTAATTAATTTTTATATTATTCACTACATATTTAAATAAATGGGCGCTTTTATGCACTGCGTATAATTGTCTCAAATAAAATTGAAAAACGCCACCACCGTAAGAACATTTCAAAATATAGTTTTCACAAAGCATAGCAACACTGTTGATACATTCATGGTTTTATTTGTGATGTCTTCGTTTTTGTACATTACAGCAGATTACGCCATGTATTGACGAGCCACTGTAACCTTATTTTCCAGACAGCAGACCCGCAACAAGTAATCTCGACCAATATATCGATAATGTAACCGACAGCTTATACTCTGCAGTTCAGGAGATGATTCCAGATACTGACCCCGTAACCGTTTCGAATGTGCAACTATTTCTCAGCAATTCTGCGACGCCCACCACGTTCAGCAGTTTTTCTCTTGGAACTTTCTCTGGCCTTGGAACTTCATTTCATCGCACTGCGCCTTGCTCTGTTCGATATAAGAACATCGAATCAAGAGTAACCTGCAAAGTGAGTTTCACGAATTTGCAGGCTACGCTACCAAAGTTTAAAGATGACGAAGATGTCAAATATGATCTTTTAATAAACGCCTCAGGTCTTCTTGTCCTCTCTTTGCCCAAGGGTAAGCAAATTGTTTTATACCTTAAAGTAAAAAGAGTTTGTGATCCGTGATATGTAAAGTTAAGATGTTTCGCTGCATGCACGAAGCCATTGGGCGTAGTTAGGTAATCGCGATTTCGTACAGACGACACTACTGAATTATTGGCACTTGTGAGGAACAAAATAATGGCAATGCGTGAGCGACGACGTATACGAGGAGCATACTAAGGAGCTGACTCAGAAATGCAAGAGTTAGAATCATGTTAATCAGACACACACATGGGAATGTTTTCTGGTCACATGTATTTCCTGCTTTTTAAAAAGTATTTCGCTTACAACTGACACTATTCCTGAAAGCATGACTCGCTCCGAAATACTAAGTAGTCCACACAGGATTAGATGATTGAGCATTTTGCGCAGTTCTGTCGGAGATTCGATGCTGCTCGTTCTTCCTCCTCCTGAAACCGCTACAATACTATGTTGACTAAATGTACGGATAAATATGCTTTACCAAGAAGGACATAAATGAAGAGAAAAGTTTGAACATGAGACAAAGTGTATTAGACAATCTTTCGGTAAACAAGAAAGGCTTCTCTAGGAGCGTTACTTAAGTGTTGTTTTAAAGGGATTGACACAAAAATTAAACGAATATATTATTCTTGAAATGAAATTTTTATAGGCTACTTAGTATATACACCAAGTTACGCGATTTTTAGAGCTCTGGTAATTGCAATAATCAATTTACGAATTTTCATCATTTTCGTCTGGCGACCAGGCAACACTGCCCACGTTAGTCACACAATGGTGTCCATAAGGCACGTATGATCACGTGGTTTATGGACACAATGGTGTGACTAACGCTCTCTCATTCTAGGCGCCCCCGTTATCGCCCAAGCTCTCCTCGCCGCGGTACGATCAGAACCGCTTTCGCAACTCGGTAACCCGAACCCTATTCTCGCTCTCGCCCCCGGCCCGTTGATCTTCCACCCTGCATGCGCCTGCGAGATATTCCCGGACGACGGTGACCATGGCGAGTTCGTCCGTAACTCGCTGTGACTAGAGCTGGTCGCCAGCAAGTCGCAGTCAAAATCAACAACTTCCAACATATCTTGATAGCAATTACCTTCATCGCTGCTGCGATCAATGTCGGACACTTTGATAAAGCGAGTGATGCCGTAGACGTAATCATCACGGACCGCATGCTCGAAACGTGGAAGGTAAACGAGGAAGCTGAAGCTCGAGACGCCATGAGAGCCAAGTCCGTGAGTGCGTGCAAGGGGACGCCGCGCGGGAGACTGGCTACGTCACCAGCCTACGACACCAGCCGTGGCGTTTTTGATTGGGGCGGATTCGAAACTATCGCACCATTTTGGTGCGAAATGGCACGAAACTATCGCGCCATTTTCAAAACAAATTTAGCAGGATTATAGGATCATACAATGGGTCCTAGGAGTATAGTTATCTCATATTTTATTTTTGGCGTGTCATAGCCCCTTGCTCAGTAACCTTAGTAACTAGTCTAAAGCTTATTGCGTTCATAATAAAATCCTCGATACTATTACGTCAGATTAAGTCAAGACTACAGTCCTGCTTTTTTAAGACAGCTTTCAACTCCCCCCCCCCCCCCCCCCCCCCCCGATAATAATGATGAATGACAACTTACAACAACAGGCTCCGAACTTTGCTTCTAAATGAGTCAGTGAATTGTAATCATACATACGATTTCTATATTGTTCTCGGAAGTCGCCTAGGTCACAGTTTCTCGGGAGTCGCCTATTTCTAAGTTCTCGGGAGTCGCCTAGCTCGCAGTTCACATAAAATATTTTGCAAAAATTTAATAGTTATTCAGATATAAATTGAAAAAATATTTACGTTCTTAGCCCAGTTTCAAAGTTGCACGGAAACATGGCGCTGCGCTGCAGGCCTTGCTCCCGATCTCGCTTACAAGAGTGAAGCAGTTGCTTCAGTCACATCGTCACTTGTGTCATCGGCACACCTACCATGGACACGCTGCCAAGATAGGGACGGCATGCTTGAAACGACTACGCCACTCTTCCAAGCGTCAATGTGGACAAAACTTGCTGCGCTCTTTTTGCGTGCAATTCTTAAGACCGAGCAAAGAAATATAGAATTTATCAATTAATATCTAGAAAACGATTACATTTTCGCAAAATGTATTTATTGTCTGTCCTCTAGTTGTAATTGTTGTCAATACTGCAATGGCAACATGACCCCTAAAATTAATAACTAAAAAGGTTAATGAACGGGTTTTAGCTAGTTAACGATCTTTCCATGACGATTACTTCCTCGTCTAGTATCTGCCGAGCCTGATAAATCAATGGGAAAGAAAGCAAGTCTAACCTAAGCCCCTTTAAAAAAATCTGTTCCAATAAACGTTTAACGCCTTTCATATTATTTGCAAAACACTACAGCTCTGTATACAGTATACTTGAAGGGTTTACAATTAAGAAATTAATGTATAAAGATAATTAGTTTAAAAAAAGACTCCTTTTGTTTAATCGAAAAATAGCCTTGTCGTTTTCTGCAACAGCATGCTGTGTCCTAAGTGTGCTGTCCACATTCTGTAGAAAAATTGACAACATAGTTTTACTGAATATACGAACGATATGTAATGAGACCGTATTGCAGCAATTTATTAAGCAGTTTTCAGAGACCTGGGTAATAAAATGCTTCATACGCCAATGAAGAATAAATTTTAGCAGGACATGGCACATGGGTGACACCGAAAACATCATCATACGGTGACACCGGAAACACCATCTGTAAAAAAAAAAAATATATATATATATATATATATGCAGAAAACGCACTTGAGAGGGTTGTTGGAGTTTTTAAAACACATATGTATTGCCACGCACCTCGGCGAGCGAGCGCGTGCGCGGACGAGTTGTTACCGCGCTTGACTGTCGTGCGGAAGCCCAGGGTTCGATTCTTGGGAGCGACTCGTCTTTCATTTATTCTTTCAATTTAAATTTCTAGTCAATTCGAGAGCCCTGTTTGACCTATTATTCGACGCGCCGAACGTTCTAGGCAGGATGTTTTGTTTTGGGCAGAAATTCGCCCCATTAAACGTTTAGTTTCTTCAGTTATTCTGCGCCTCGTCTTTTGTCATTCGCGACAATATAAGACAGGAAAGGAGGGGTACGAAGAACTTAACTTTCGTCGTCCGAACATCCCCGAGAACTTTTGTTTCACATGTGCTTTTGCTTGTTAAAATTAATTGTTTGAAGTGAATTACGTTTATCAAAATGCTCTTTCGAATTAGCTTGAATAGTGATAATAATAAACCACTTTAGTTGACCTCCCTTGGTGCATTTGAATCAAAATACTTTCGTGTTTATTACTATATTACGTTTATTTTATTTTTCTCAAGAAAAGTGTACGCAACCGACAAATATACTCGACTAATTCTATTTTTTTTACCGACGTTTAGGCTCAATAGTCGCATATCTTTAAACTAAAGCTGACGGAACAGTTTCAGTTTAGAAACATTAATGCACTATTGACGATCCACTCTTTATAAAAGATACATTAAACAAGTAGTGCTTACGTACAGTCGGCCGTAAAAAAAATTGACACAAGGGAGCGATTGCCCGTCCGGCGTTAAGGCGACACGTGGCGCTTTGGTAGCGTAAGCACACTGGGGCCACTCTTGGATGAACCGGGGACGTCGGCACACCAGAGCCGTTCCCCAAGCGCGCTTTCGAAACGACACAGCGTGACTGCGCACATGTACTCTGGTTTTGCACGCTCTGCGCACAACTCATATATGAAACCCGGTGTGCTTATAATGTAACAATATTACAACAAAAAAAAATCTAGGGAAGAAAACGTCGTCTCACACGTGACCCGTCACCCTCGAAAAAAGATCGACCGCAAGATAAAAATATTGCTACGAACGCTAACTATATCTCTCCAAGCACCCCCGCGATTCAAAGGTGGGAACGTCCCGGCCACTTTCGCTCCCCGTGTTGTCGCAAAATACAACGCTGCATGTGGCGGTTTCACCGCACTGGCCACCAATCACTTGTGCTAATATATTTTTGCGGCCGAATGTACAACCTTAAACTTAGTTATCAGTGTAAAGGCAGCCTACAATTTTTTTACTTGTTGGCCAGTAGATTACAGGTTTTATAGTAACTTATCATCAGTATTCTAATGGTGGCACCGATCAAACGGCACTGCTCAGAAAAAATACTGAGTGGTCTTCTTTTTCGCATAAAGTTGGTTTTTAAAAATGAATAGTGGGCCAGATGGTGCCTATTATGTTGTCTGAAGTTGTACAAGTTCCTTGGGGAGGCCCTGAAATAGAAGGTGCAAAGAATACCGAAGCAGAATGAAATACAATTTATAGATCACGAATAAAAGCAGGCAGTGTACAAAATGCCGTATGACAGTTTTTACGAGTTAGTGAATTCGTTTCATTCGGGAATCGAAGCATTTTGATAATGAGGTTTATTTACTGCGGAGGGAGACCTGTGTGTTCCCCATTCATTTATAGAAATTCGTCTCGGCCACCGGTCCCGACTAACGTCCTTATACAGAGGGACCTCAGCTTGCAGAATATGTTTCAATACCCTTGTACCACTCGGCGCTTTCGCACTGGCGCCCCCCGCTACGAGCTTGGTTGTATTATTTTCTTGCTTTCAAGACCCAGTCCTTTTCATTTTTTTTTAAAAAATGGACCAATAATCATAACCGCAGTGGGATAATTCACGTTTGAAGAGCATGTTGTTGCACTTTGTAGGCTTTTGATAAAGAATGCTTGCTTGCAAACAAAGCAAGTTTTTTTTGGTTTTTTGTGAATGCCAGAAGGACCGTTTTTAAAGGTTAAATACAAAGCTGCGTACGACTAAAACATTTTTCTCCTCCAGATCAACGCAACGCAACCGTAAAGTTGATGACGCTATCCAGCGTGAACTTTACAATGCAAGTAACTGGAACTGCATTAAAGAAGAATGAACCGACTAGTACGCCATCAATGTACAACCTTGATGAAGATAACCCAACGAATTTTAAACAAACATACCGACTCGTCTTTCAGAAGTTTGTAACAGATGGCAAATTTATAAAGGCACTAGATGCTGCGCTTGCTAGTGTTCCGAAAGTGAATTTGTAAGTTTTTGAATCGCCAAAAAAGTAGAATAGACCCAATTCAACAAAACATAACA
Source organism: Ixodes scapularis (assembly GCF_016920785.2). Lineage (NCBI taxonomy): Eukaryota > Metazoa > Arthropoda > Arachnida > Ixodida > Ixodidae > Ixodes > Ixodes scapularis. The sequence continues at coordinate 124,532,773 of NW_024609846.1, forward strand.
ATAAGATATCTCAGCATAGATGATCTAGAGCGTAATTAGTTTGCGCAAATTTCTGCACCTTATCTTGGAGCTCTGTTTGTTCTTTCAAACAAAATAAAGTGGTATGCCGCGTACAACTAACTTCCCCTGCTTCTTGCTCACGTCGTGTGTTTGTGTACCCTCCAAACTCGCCCTCGTTATTTTGTTTTCCTCCGACTAAACTACAGACCTTTTTCGCAAGGGCGCCACCATCTTGGATTGACGTCACTTCCAGTATGGGCGAAAACATTGTTTTGCCGTCGCCACGCCAATAGAAGGCATTTAGGACATAAGCGTAACCGTCACACATTCTCGTTTTGCCTTCCTCCTATTTTTTTACTATTTGCAGGTTAAAACGTTCTGATATTTTTTCGTCGCCCATACCGGATATGCCTACTTGGCGGTCGGGGGCGAGAGTAAAGGCCCATACGCACATTCGCGTTTGAGCGCGGTGCGTTCCGTAGCGACAAGCGAACGCGTTGCGTCGCGAACACCGCTTGCGCCAAACTTGTATGCACAGTTGCGGTTGACTGCGTGTTGACACGCCGTCAACCGCAGTCAAGATCCAATAAGAACGCGCTATCGTCGCTAGTGGCTCACCAATAGTAAGCGAAATCCAAGGCAACATGGCGGCGCACAGCGACAGCGTCGTAGTGTTCGAGCTTGGGACAATCTCGCCGGCTTCCCCGACGTTTTGTCAAGCTTGAACCATCGCCGCCTTGGAAAATACAGTCCCCACCGCTCCCCAAAACGAAAAAGCAAGCACTGCGACCGCCGAACCGGATACGTCTCGCCGAGTCGGCCGGGTGGGGCGAGCGAACACGTCATCCCCCCTCCTGTTTCGGCTTCTGATTGGTCGAACGCACCCGAACGCACCGCAACGCTTCGGAAAGCTGAGCGAATCTCTACTCGCTTGCGTCGCGCTACCGAGCGTTGCGGGAAAGCGCGCGTCGCTCCGCAAGCGACCGCGCCTGGCCGCAAGGACCCCGCAACGCACTCAAACGCGAATGTACCAGCAGAGATATTCTTCCGCCTGGCGGAAAGTCCTCCTCGCCCTCTTTCTTTCTTGTATTGTAGCACGGCGAGGCGAGGGGAAAGGTCCCCTTCTGCGGCGGCTTCTCCTGAGAGGATAAGCCGAGAAAATCCCCATTCTGAGCGACGGGCGATGGGTGCGGCAGCAGCTACCTCGTGACTTACAGGTGGCTTCAGCTCCTATCTTGTAATCTGCCCCATTTTTCGGCGCTCACCAAGCCTAGCCCCTCGGGTGTAGGTTTTACGGAGCTGAACGGCTGCGCCCGCGCAGTCACCGAATTTAAGCTGTCGAAGGTCTTTCGTTTAGCCCGTGGCAAAGTAAACGCATACTTGAGAGCTGCGATGCATCCCCGCACCCATTGAAGGAACGTTTCATAGATATTGTCGGTTGATCAAGGAGCTCATAACACATGCGCGAGAAGTGGTGACTTGAATATGTAAGGATGACTTACATCTTCACAAAACAATCCATCTTCAAAAAAAAAACAAAAAACGGCTTATCACGCTTAAACCTGCCTCAAACTGGGATCGATGGAAAAGAAAACGATGTACCAGGCGCGGGCATCTTCTAGAAGGTCTCTGTTTTCTAGCAGCGAGCACAAATTATTGGAGAACTTTAGCAGACTGTGTTTTCAGGACACGCTATATTTAGCGGGAGCTCGCGCTGCCACTTCGATGCATTCTCTGAAGCGCGCCTGAAGTGGCAGCGGGCCTTTGAAAACGATTTACTAAAATGCCCTGTTGTGTGCCTAACTCGCCGAACATGATGGCCAGCAAAATGTATGAAATTCATATTTACACATTCCCAACAACCACCTGAGGTGAGAGGGCATCAAGGGTGGATTTCAGTTTAAAAATGTTTTAGTGGGTCGCTTTTAGCCACTTAGATAACCGTACGGTCTGTACCCCACAACGAAATGTAAGCTAGATTCGCTGTTTACATTCTTTATCGAGTGCGGCTATGGAGCGGAAAAGACAATATTAAAACCTTTTTTGGCGAGTGAGTCTAGCGTGTCGTGTTATGGTTCAACGTTGCTTGTATCGGTACCATAGCACGGGCCGCCACTTCGAAGTATTTGTGGTGTCTCAAAGAAACTAAAGCAAAAGCCGACATATTTTTTAACGTGACACAAAATTGTATTTAACATTGTGAAAAACCTTTAGGTACCCTACGCCACGCAGTTAGCGCAAACAAACTATCGCCGGTGTTTCCCACTTTTTTTTTCTTGTTTGAAGTGAATGATGTTTAGGAAACTGTTAATGCGAGTATTCAACCTAAGCGGTAGATTTTAGTGCGAGTCGATACATTGCTGGGGAAAATAGCAAAAAGCGCCTGTCGTGTTTGCGCTAACAGTGTCGCGTAATGTACGCATACCGCTGCACAATCAACGCTAACGGAGTGAATCAGTAAATTTAGTGGCCCCCCAAAAAAGTGGTGTTATTTTGTTTTATTTTTATGTTTGAAAAGTTGTTATTTTTAAACAAGCAATTCGGTAAAGAGTGCTTCCGTTGGGCACCAACTTACGAGGCATCAATTTGTTCTTATACACTAAATTTTGCATGGCCCTTGCGTAAAAATGTCAATATTGTGTTCGTGCTAGCTCTGTCACGCACAGTAAGTTCATTGCTCGAACATTTAAACCGGGCCTTTCTTACGCTTTCTTACGCCAAAAAGACGTTTTGCGAGTACACTCTATTACTTGTGGCTCATAAAATAATCTACGTTGTTTATTTAGAGGAAGGAAGTGGTGGTGAGGGGAGGTGGAATTGTATACGAAAGACGACTCAGGGAACCTCGAACTTTGTAAATATTTCGCTCAACCTATAATCCTGAGGTAATTAAATCACTTTTGCTTTGTCTGTTTTAGAACGTGTTAACAGTCGCGCTAAAGGCCAAGATGAGCGAAATGTCAGATGCCCCTGTTTATTTGAGCAAGAAGCTTATTCATGCGAGATAGAACTGAAAAAGCGAAAGAGTGTAACCGTAGCAATCTCCGACTAAGCCTGAACCTCACTTTTTCTGAACCCACGGAGATGCCTGCTTTTGACGACTTGATAACGCAAGCCAAAGCCGTTAGTAAGTGTGACTTGTTGTCAGCTGTGATAATCAAGGCGCTGCGACGATTTCTTGAAACCTTTCATCTATTAAAACAAATTGTGTAATAAATCCATTGCCATATTATGCTTGCGCTGATCTTGTAGCGGGGTAGCGGACATTTCGTCGAATGCCATTTCATCGAAAGCCGTTTCATCGAATGAACGGACATTTCAACGAACGCCGTTTCATCGAACGCCGTTTCAACGAATCGCTAAGGGCCGTTTCATCGAATTTCTCTGTTATGGCTCTGTACCGAGTTCCGGGGCATAACAGTGCTTTATAGATGTTTCACCTTGCATTTGTTAAGACTAAGGTAGTCACTTGTAAAATTGTTTTGAAGGTGGTGTCAAAATTACTAAAAATAAAAGCAATTGGCATAAAAAGAAATAAAAACAATTGGGTATGCGACTTGCTGAAAAGCTTTACTCATGTACAAACATGACTGAAACCACGACACTGCAAATAAAGGACGCGCACTTAGAACACTTTTAAATGTCTGTACTTTCTGTTTTTGATCCATTTTTAATTGTTTCATGTGACATGGAGAGGGGTCATTGTTTCATGGAGGCTTTCTTCTCGAAGCAGGATATGTTCACGATGGAACTTATCTCGCCACTGCACCCAGTGATATAAAAACAGAAACGAAAGAAAAAAAAAAGAGAATTAGATGAAGTTGTGTACAAAAATAAAGTAAATTCCAAAATATTACAGACTGTAACGTTGTTCGATGAAAAGGCGTTCGATGAAACGGCTTCTATATGAGAAGGCGTTCGAGGAAACGGCGTTCGATGAAACGGTGTTCGATGAAACGGCTTCGATGAAATGTCCGGACGCACTTGTAGCGGTACGCGTGCATTACGTGGCACTTTTAGCCAGAACGCGACATCGGCGCTTTTTACTATTTCTGCCCAGCAACATGTATTGTGTAGCACTGAGCTCTGCCACTTAGGTTGGACAGTTGCATTGACAGTTTTCTAAATATCATTTATTTCTAAAAAACAAAATTAGAAAGACCGGCAATAGTTTGTCCGTGCTAACTGTGTGGCAGTATACCTAAAATATGTTTGCAAAGACAAATTACAAACGCGTATCATGTTGAAAAAATCGGCTACATTTTTTTTTTTTTTTAATGCTTCAAAAATACTTTAAAGTGGCACCACGTGCTATAGCACCGATTTAAGCAACGTTGAACTATAACACCAGACGCTTCGATAGCCGCACTCGATCAAGAATGCTCACAGTAAGGTTATAGCTTATATATTGTTGTAGGGTGCGGTTATCCAAGAGTCAAAGATGATCCACTAAAACTTTTTAGTATCGACACACACCATTGCTGCCTTCTCACCTCATGTGGTTGCTGGGATGCGTAAATATAAATGTCGCCTACATTCGTTGGCCATCATATAGTGTGAGTTACGCACACAATATTTGTGCTCGCTGCTAGAAAACAGAGACCTTCTAGAAGATGCCCGCGCCTGGTACATCGTTTTCTTTTCCATCGATCCCAGTTTGAGGCAAATTTGAACGTGATAAGCCGTCTTTTTTTTTTTTTTTTTTGAAGATGGATTGTTTTGTGAAGATGTAAGTCATCCTTACATATTCAAGTCACCACTTCTCGCGCATGTGTTATGAGCTCCTTGATCAACCGACAATATCTATGAAACGTTCCTTCAATGGGTGCGGGGATGCATCGCAGCTCTCAAGTATGCGTTTACTTTGCCACGGGCTAAACCAAAGACCTTCGACAGCTGAAATTCTGTGACTGCGCGGGCGCAGCCTTTCAGCTCCGTAAAACCTACACCCGAGGGGCTAGGCTTGGTGAGCGCCGAAAAATGGGGCAGATTACAAGATAGGAGCTGAAGCCACCTGTAAGTCACGAGGTAGCTGCTGCCGCACCCATCGCCCGTCGCTCAGAATGGGGATTTTCTCGGCTTATCCTCTCAGGAGAAGCCGCCGCAGAAGGGGACCTTTCCCCTCGCCTCGCCGTGCTACAATACAAGAAAGAAAGAGGGCGAGGAGGACTTTCCGCCAGGCGGAAGAATATTTCTGCTGGTCCCCCTTCAAGCGGAAAAGGTCTAGTGACGGTGAGCGCTTGGCTGCCGTGTCATCACGCGTTTTCTGCGCATTATTTATGTTGCCCTTCGATTGACGTGCTCCTCCTTGCGTTCTGATGCGCTGAAGACACATTTTGGAACGCCTGCTCGTCCTATAATTTGAATAAATTTTTACTTCAGCGTTTAAATCGTAAATATGGCAGTAATAATGAAGAATTTGTACTTTGTTTTAACCTAAATTAAAGCACAGTTGACTTTACAACCTAAAAAAAAATAGTTTCTAAGGACCGATGGAAGTATTTGGTCCTCAAAACACACATTTGCTCTCCAAAAAGATCATCTGGTTCGATTTAGGTACCATGCGCAAAAGCTGGGGACTAATGCACTCGACTGTTACTAACCGACGGACGTGCGCGAGCAAAAACATCCCTCTTCGAACCGGGTGCATCTGTATGTTTTAGACCCCGAAGGCAAACGGAATATTCGCCAGGAAGGCAGCTTGTACACCGATCGCCTTGGGGATCGACGCAACTTAGCTCAGGCTGAAAGTGGCGGCGAAAGTGGCGAGTTTCTTTAATGTGGAACGATCGTTCAGACATTACACTGTGCACTGACCATCGCGCGTGGTATGAATGCGAGATAACGATTGTGTTGACTCGCATTCACCCAGCTATCTCGTAAACAATGACGCGCCATCGGACAAGCCCCCATTTATAAGCCCCACTGACGTAATTGGCCCTCGCGAAAATACATGAGCACTTATCGAAGCTGAACACCTTCAAATACTAACACATTAGGTGTTTGTGTTTTTTATTAAACAACCTTAAGAGTCTGTAGAAGACGCACTTTCATCACCGGAGTCTCACAGTCACGGTAAATAGGTGTTTCAATCGCTAATGCTGAGTTACTGAGAACAACTCAAGACTCGTCCCTGCGTCTGTCCGTGGCCGACATTTCTGGGTAGTCCTCCCGAACTAAAAATCCGCTACGACACAGTTGATGCACGGCACGTTCCACTCAGAAAGCAGATTTAGGTGTGGTATGCACACGCCTTCATGCCGTTGTCGCTGTTTCACATAACATTTCAGATGAACAACGAAGAACGAACTCAATGCGCCCCCAACATCACCCATTTTAAGACCGTGTCCGTAGCCGTAAAAAGACGAATGTGAACAAAAAAAGAAAGAAAAAGAAACAATCCAGAAGATTGAAAATGTGGACAAGAAAATAAAAAAAAAAGAAGAGAACCCAACGCGTTCGCTTGAAAATAAACATGATTGCTTATAGATGGATACGACAGTAGCGCATTGAATTTAGTTAGCGTATAGAATCGTCCCTTGTAAACACCTCGATTCGCTAGCCAAGCGCGTCAAATTGTGTACGATCAGATCCGTTTGAAGAGCTTGATTTGAGATTTTCAATCCGAATAGAAACCTCTGTGTAAATTCTAGCAAATCGAATCGCGTGTCTGAAGGACGGAGAAGGGGGAGAAGGAGGGAGGGGAGGAAGGCTAAGATGATCTTCAAGCTTTGCTCCCCTCCCCCTCTCTTTTTTCTGCCACCGTCCTGAGCGCGTAGTCACCGATGGGCTCCATTAATCTCTCCCCCCCCCCCCCCCACACACACACACAGGTCACGTGGGGTCCGCTGTAATAATTCGACGCGAGGTGTCGCCACCGGTCGATTCAAATTCATGTAATAGCAGTGAATTCAATGCGCTATGGTCGCATCCGTGTAAATGTAGCCTATACTCCGTTCATGCTTAACCTGATAGCGCGGTGGCATCTACGCACTCCCGCACGACAGAATTAATCCACCTAAAATGTTTCTTTCTTTTTTTAAATTTTTTTATGGCATCATACACGCAGCCGTGTCGATCTACAAAGGTCTTAACACACGAAAATATTTGACCACACCACATCATAGCCGAACTGCATGGGTATTTTCTGCTCAAAACATGAAATTCAACCAGTCTTATATCAGTCGAACAACATACAATATATTGTACGTACCCCACGGTGTCGCGTTATCCGAACAGGACTTGAGAACGCTCTCAAATAACACAGCGTATCCGATATACAGTGTCGACGATAGTCACTTCACAACTATCGGGAGGAATCCGGCATGTCTTTGGCCACGTTTTGAAGAGCGCTGCTCTTTAGCACAGCACCAAAACAAATGAACGAACGTGTCTATTCCTTACACTTCACAACGCACAATTCCGTCGCAACACCCCAGATCCTATCAGCTATTTTTCGTGAAAACCGGGAACAGCCCGGAAGTTTTTTCGGAGATTATCTCAAAGAAAATAATCCTGAAAGCACAGTCGAACGGCCCGTGGCGCGGGCTGCTTGATGTTACTCTCTTCGGTCGTTTTCTGGGAAGGCCGAGCAGGCTACGAGCCTGGTATTCCCTGGTTCTCAAACTAGAATATAACACAAAAGCGTAAGCATCCTAAGCAGGCAAATAAAGTAAAACTGTCAAGCCGGTGAAATTCGAATGTGCAATGCAGGTGGGGAGTCGTGCTGACCGGGTTTCCACAGCTCAGGCAGGTGGCAGAAATTTCTGGCTGATAGTGGTCGCTGGAGTCGCAAAATGGCGGCGTCCAGAGAGCTCTTTTTTAAAAGGTCTTGGACCATTCTATTTAGCACTCTCAGGGCGGCGCCATTTTGTTAGATCGCAGCGCCCTCTCCACACATCCGGGAAGTTCAGCAGCTTCGGCGGGGTAAAACGAGAGAGAGGGCACGCGCCCGGACAAACCGGGAGGTCGCCGTTCTGCATCTTTTGGCTGTACTGGCGGGCCGTACTGAACATCGAACTCTCGCTCGTGGCTGCCGTTATGAAGTGGTTCGCGTTCTTACAATATTTATGGCTACTCCAAAATCAGCTTTTAGCGCTTTGTTGTTTTATTTCAGTAAGTGATCGACTAGCGTATCTTTGTTCCGTTACTTCAATAGCAGTGGAGTCAGCCGGCAACTCAACCACGGCGTCTATTGCGCCAGGAGAGCACGTTTTTATTTATTATTTCAGACTTCTAGTATGAGGTGCTACTTGTAACGATCAGTCAACTAATTAGATAGAATTCCTTAATTAACTTTTTAATAATGAATATAGACATCTAGTTCCTATTAGAAACTTGCTCAGCGTCATCGAAAACCACTAAATCAGTAATTTTCAGAAGGAATTGAACGCGTAAAAAGCGTAGCCCTGCTGAAAAAAACCATTTGAAATTCAAACGGGTGCAAACTTGTCGACCCGTTTGGATCAAACGTGATTATGGGATACGGGTAGCCGTTTGAAACGGTACCCGCTCGAAACGGTACCCATTTGATACAGGTGCCCGTTTGATACAGGTGCCCGTTCGACCTTGCACGTGACCACACGTTTAAACGTGTCATTCGAATCGGGAAATTATGCTCAAGCCGAGCCCTAAACGGTGATCGTCCGGTAGGTTGGTTATCTTAAACTTATTTAAGACGTTCCGAAACTCTTAAACCTATTTATAACATGGAGGAAACACGTAGAACAAATGTGCTCACGTAGGTGCTTGCAAATGGACAGGAAAACAGACACAAAAGATTGTTTTCAATTCTCCTCAAAGTTTATTACGTCTTCTGTAGACAAGTACAAACGTGCAAGCGATCTGTGAAATGTGAGAGGCACTCTAAGCTTTTATACAACTGAGAAGATAGCAAACCAAACAAGAACCGAGTTAATTCTAGACTATGAAGGTAGACTTTCGGGAAATTATTTGCCGGGCTGCCGCCAGAATAGTGGCTGCATAATTATATAGATAATCTGGAAGAGTACGAGTAGAAGAACGGTCAATCGTTGCCAAGAAGTAGGTTGCAGTGCACTTACCATAAAAATAGCGGACTTGAAAGATGTAATCCGTGGTATTTGTCGACACGGTCAAAGCAGGACAACCACACAAACACAAATGAGAGGGAACGGCTTCTTGGAAGTTCCAACACGATGTGGCGCACAAGCTGTCAGTTGCCGAACCCAACCAAACCGCAAGAATTCCTGACTTCTTTGAAGAATCGCTTGTTGCCGATATAGACGTAGGACTTTTCGAACACTGATAGCCTTGGTGCACATCCAATACGTTGTCGAGAGACATCCTAATAAGACCGCAGGGTTAGGCGACAGATCGAAGCAGGTGGACGCGCGAAGTTCGAGCTGGAACTGACAACAAGCAGACAAAGAAAAAAGCGGCTGCTAGGCGCACCCTTCCGGATCTTATCAGCGTGTAGCTCGCGCGCGGCTGTGGGTCACGTGACGGGTGACAAGAGAGGAGGGTGGGGGGAGGACCACAGGGACAACCCCTCTCCCTCTCCCCAGGCATTCCAGTAAAATGTGTTTTTGTAACCTCGAAAAAAACAAAAAAAAAAAAAAAAAAACGCGCGCGTCTTTGCGCGCGCATTTTGGCACGCTCGAACCTTGGAAATGGCGGCGGGGCGGCCAGAAGCTCGGCTTGCGCCCGAGCGAACAAAGTACTCAGCGCGAACGCGTAGTTTGACTGCTGCAACGGCGGGCGTGCTCTCGCAATGCTCGATGTTCTTGCAGCCGCGTGTACGCGTGCTACCTTCGCTGCGTCTTGAATTAAAGTGAAACGGAGTCTAGACGTACATTCTTTCACGCGGTCGCGTCTTCTGCGAGAGAGGTTCGAGCTGAATAAGTAAATTGAGGCAACAAAGATGGGCAAAGTTTTAAAGTTCTGTCAAAAATATCGGCTCACCAACGTCGCGCGTTTACGTAAAACAACAACGAAAAAAGGTGTTAGTTTTAGTTGCAGTATAAGCGAACATCAGCGCAATTGAAATATAAATATAATTACTTGCATTACGCGAACGATCTGAAATCAATGAACCGGCGCTCCCAGCCTTCCGGAAACATTGGCTGCCACGGCTGAAACGCTAGGCGTGCCCACGCCGCCGATCTGTACGTTCAGTATCAAACGGGCTCCGAAGAGCCGTTTGATTAAACCGGTACAGTTTGCAGCATGGTCACCGGTTTGAGCAAACGTGCGACAACTTTGCCCAAACGAGTCGCCCATTTGCCCAGACGAGCGACCCATTTGCCCAGACGAGCGACCCGTTTGCCAAAGGAGTGACCTGTTTGTCCAAATAGGTGACCGTTATGGCTCATACGGGGGACCCCTTTGAGCCATACGGGCGACCCCTTTGACACACTGGTGACCGGTATGGTTAAACTGTTACCGGTATGGACCCGTTTATTTTCATATAGGCGCCAAATGGTTTTTTTCAGTAGGGAGTAGTGCACTAAAGTTGCCACTCGTGGAGCAGGTACGAGGCTTGGGCTAGATAAGAGACGAAACAATTGCGCGGACGCTTTACCGCAACAGCTAGCCTCGTACCTGCTCCACGAGTTGTAAGTTTAGTCTCCTACTACGCTTCTCACGCGCTCAAAGTCTTTCTGAGAATTACTAATTTAGTGGTTTTCGATGCCGCTGAGCAAGTTTCTAATTGGAGCTATATGTCTATTTTCATTAATTAAGACGTTAATTAATGAATTTTAATTAATTAGCCGACTGATCGTTACGATTAGCCCCCTATACTAGGTCCCCCTGGCCGTATAACTCACCTGCGCAGACCGCAGTAATCTAACTTTGCTAGTGCGGAGAAGGGAAATATCGTTCTCACATCTGGAAGCTCCACTCTAAGTTCTGCCGGTGCCAGGAAACAGGACAGCAGGAGCGAGGCGGGAGGACGAGACAGCGTTCAGCCTGGCTCAGACAGTTGCGTTTGACTGCGTTGCGGCAGCGAGAAACCAGGCCATTTCTGCTGCTTATATCGCGTGCCAAGATGATTCCTTGACTTCGATTCCACGCTTCAAACGAAGCACAGATATGCCGGTGACTCGCTTTCGGTTCTCGACGCAACGCAGTCAAACGCACTCAAACGCAAGTCCCTGAACTGGCCTTTAGAGTCAACACTTTGACGAAGCACGTGATACTCTCAATGTCATCCTACTTGCTGTTGGCTCTGTCGAAACTTGCTCGGCGTTTTTGACTTCCTCAGCACGATTCTTGATGTGCTGCCCGAGATGGCACAGCAAAACAGCGAGTGCACGTCCGGGGCAAATGGGATGTTTTCCTGCATGACTCGTATGAAGTTCTTTGTCTTGCACGACATGTTTGGTGAGGGCCGTAGGCGAGAGACACAGCGCTACCACAAGCAAGCCGTTGTCGACCCTGGTGGCACGCAATTTACCAACTTCGTCTGACGTGAAACAGAGATCGATGGGTACAGCACAGACACGTATACCCATGTAATGGCCACTTGGATAACGAGTACACCACGTTTTCATACGTGCCTCTCTGTGATTTATGAGGGTGATATCACTTGCCTGCACGACGGGTACCTGGCATCTCGGCTCCTCCCCCTCACCTCCACCCCTCATTCTCCTCCCTCCCCTCCCTCTTTCTCATTTTCCCTCTTCCGTCCTCCTCCTCCCCTCCTCCTTCTCCTCCCATCCTCCACCTCCTCCCTCCTCCTCCTCCTCCTCTCTCCTACCCGCGCGTTGCATCATGGGACATTTCTCATAATGCAACGCGCGGGACCTCGTGACGTCACTCGTGTCCCTCGTGATGTCACTCGTAACGTCACGTGTGACGTCAATATAAAACGTTTCTCATAATGCACCACGCGGTTACGCCGAAGGGTGACGCCACTCAAACCGGAAACGGGCGCCTAAAAGCTGCGCTCTAAAAATATTCGACACCTGCAGCACTTCACGGCGTTCCGAACAAAATACTCAATTTGGACGCGTTTTTACAGTTTGGTTTCCTATCAAAGCACATCTCTGAGGCAGCGATCCCGCTTTCCGTTGTTAAACCGCGCAGCTACCGCCTCGCCTACTTGTTAGAAGTGTGACTCGAGCGATTAAAACGAAACGCGGTCGTGCTCGAATATATTGCAACAATTAACTTTATTTTTGGGTCCACTTCAGTGATTATATAAAGGCGTGCGGACGCACGTTAGTTACTCGTTTTGCCCACGGCGAGCAGGTCCTCTGGAGCAAAAAAGCGCTCCGATTGGAAACGTGCCACAAAGGAAAAGCACCACGGTGAGGCTCCTAGCAGAATAATTTTGCAAATACATCGATTGTAGCCGTCCACCTCGGTTCCTCATCAGTATCGGCTTTCCTGAACGCAGCGCTATGCCAAACGTTCGGAGCCACAGTCGGTTTTTTCACAGTCCAAGAGAGAGAATGAAACGCAACTTGTCGACCCTCATAAAGGAACTATGCGCAGCGGAAAGCTGAAACTCTATGTGAATTTGACGCCAGTGGCGGTGATAGGGCGTGAAAGTTTCGGAACATGACTTTACCTGGTCAAAAGAGAAACCAAAATGTCTCCGTGAGGCAACGTGGACTAGAGTGCCTCAATATCCTTCTGTTTAGGGTGATGCTATCGTTTGGAGTGTCCGATGCCGACAGCACGCGCTCACAGGGAAAATACAAAGAAATCGCAGGAAACAAAATGTCGCTGTAGCACAGTCAGCGCCACGAGCGCGTGCAGGGACACGCTTTTTCACGCGCTTGAGAACAAAAAATAAAAATAAACGTTCGAAACAAAATGGCTAGATGTCATCACCCCAAGGTCTGCCCCAAGCAAAGCGCAGATGAAGGCACCCTAACGTGGACTGCAGACGGTAGTCACTGGACGCCATCTTTGAAGGCGATGTTTAGAGCGCAGGCTAGGAACGAGCTCACATTACTAGGCTGTTTAGACCGGTAATCTTGATGGTGCGGAATGCAAAAGAACTGTGGAAGCTGGCTCCCAGCGCGCGCTCAGCAGTCGCGCACACAGATATGGCCTCCAGGGAATATTTTCTTTACTCGGCGTAAAATATTTTGTACCACATTGTGAAGGCTAGCGTAGCTTCCTCACTGCTGCAGGCCTGCACTGCGGCGAGAGCGAGTGACTTCGTCTTGCGTTTTATTCGCATGCACCCAACGCAAATTGCTTTGACAGAGTTGAAGCACTTCGGATGCTAGGCTAGCCTAAAGTCACTGGATCCTGGGAAAGTAACGTCAAGCTCCCCGTGTGGTCGCCATCTTGGTCCGTGAAATGAGCAATTTCTCCTTGACACCTCCGTTCTTGGTGAGACGATCTAAGTTCGCTGGTGACGAGTAGCTTTATGGAGTGGTTTTTTGTATACCGAGATATTGCTGACCACACACCGGCGAAACAAGCGTACACCTTCGTACCACCACCAGATGCTGTGTCGGTGCTTGGAGGCACTGAAAAATAAGTTTACTGTGTTGAAATACGCAAGAAGAACAATACAATTGTAAGAGATCCGTGGAGATGGGCATGAATAATAAGTTGATTGCATACAGAGTGCCAAAGACCCTTATATTGGCGAGGAACGCCTCCAGTACGATGAAGCTCTATGGTAACCTTGGCGCGACTGGTTTAGAACGACCCTCTGGAAGCTTCGAAGATTTAAATGGACCAAGATGGCGATTTCCATGGCAACTTAGACCGATTAGCCAATCGCCTTGCTAGGTTCGGGTCGTCTGTATGATAGTATCCGTTTGTGTCCGGCTAGCAGGTAGGGAAGGCAATGGCGCTACTTTCCCAGGATCCAGTGACTTTAGGCTAGCCTTGGCAATGCACAAAGTTGTTTTCGCCGAGGTCGCAGAGTATAGGAGGTATTCACTGGACGCCATATTTGAGGGCGATGTTTAGAGCGCATGCTCAGAACGAGCTCACATTAATAGCCTGCTAAGACCGGCAACCCTGATGGTGCTAAATGCACGTTCCAAAAGGACTGCGGAAGCTCGCCGTCAGCACACGCTCAGCAGCAGCGCACAGCGATATGGCCGCCAGTGAATACTCTCTATAGGAATAATAATAGTCAAACCAAGAATTGACACTGCCGCGGCCTGCTGCATATATTTCAGTAATAAAATAAAGAATAGGTTTTTTTTTTTATGATCAGGTTCTATTTTACTTAAACAAATGCCACAGGCGTCCACAACGTCATTTTTTTGGTTTTTACCAATATCATGCCTAGCTAGACGTCGGTTCATAAAAAACCAAAATGTTATCTGTTTTATTTTTTTAATACAGGTATCGTCATGCTATCTCAATTTCGCAGTCTATAACGACAACTAGCGTCATATTTACACTGAGTGTTAGCTTTCTGTGGTGCGTATAGTTAACTATTGCGGGTCAAAAAAACCGGGTTTCGTTGTAGGAAACAGCGCGAAAAACAGACGAGGGCGAAGAAGAAACACACGGCACGAGCGCTGACTATCAACTGAAATATTTTAATAGGCAAACAGATGAAAACGACCATTCATCTTTGGCGGTACACCCACGTCTGCGTATCACGAAACAATTCATAGCAGCGTGATGGCACGTGTTAAACGCGATAAATAGTGACATGATGCTATCCCAAATCCAAAAACGCCACCTCACTGTCCAGCAGTTCCAAAGACCCCTTACAAAATTTTTTAATGTATTTCATTTGAAAGTTTATGGAGTCTACTCATCGTATCTTTTGGAGTCTCAATGGAAATGCAAATGAGTTTTGTAACTAATCCGTAAGGAGTTTACGAAAACTATTGGCCACCGCGTTTCGATTAAGGTTTTGCCGTGCCACCTCATAAGAATTTCTAATAGATTTTATTTGAAAGTCTAGATACACTGCTTTGAGTCTTTGTTGAAAATCAAATGTTTTTTTTCTACCGCGTTGTACTTGAGGTTTTGACGTGCCATCTCATTAGGTATATTCTGACGAGTCGGAATATTCCTAATGAGATGGCACGGTGGGCAACTTGACAAGAAAGAATGGGAGAATAGTATCCTTAAAAATGTTCCGCCCACCCCAAAACGGAGGTCTGGATCCGCCCCTGTTTCATAATCGATGCGATACACTAAGTTCGAATTATATGGAGGATCGAGACATCAGAGGCCGAATTCAAAAAGCAAACTTGCGATAAAAAATTGCGTATGACAAAAACAAGAGAAGAAATCCGTATTAACAAAACAAAATTGTCGCAAATTTTGTGTGAATTACAACGGAATATTACGACATTATCCAAAGTGTCTTACAAACTTATTAGGACACAAATGGCCGCACATCACTTGGCTATTTCGCCGCGACCCGCAATGAATATAGAAGCGTGGGCAAGAGGCATATGTTTCGCGCACTGTTCACATGCATTCCTACTTGAAGCAGCATAAGGACAACGCTAAACTACACACGGAAGATTCAGACGTCGAGTCTGCCGAACTGTCTATCCTGCCCGTTAGATCTAACGAGGTGCAGGACTGCGATCAACGGCGAGATGCGCCAATGAATCAACGAAAGAAACTGCCACACAAATCTTCAGTGCACCCAAAAGGATCCTTCACCTATGAATGGCGTGAACCTGATTCGGTGATCACTAGCGCCCCCTCGTATTTCAGTATTGATTTTCAAAGTGGTGGGCAGCCGTGCGACTCTACCACACGAAAGGCACAATCCTGACTTAATGTGCCTTTTTAATGCGAAAGCATTATATGGGGGGGTCCATGGAGGCAAAAAATCCGGCGTCCGGCCGCGTTAAACGAGTGGTACCAAGTGTTAACAGAGGAATAAAACAAAGAATAAAATGTGCTTCCACGGCTGAGATTTGAACCCGGTGCTGCTGTGTGAGAGCCGCGCATGCTAGCTGCTGTGCTATCTCAGCCGCTTCAGAATGCGGCATTAAGGCTAGCCCACATGGTGCGTTTTCCAGTGCGTCTAGACGTGCGTCTCAGCTTGGCGCGCGCGCTAAGCCCGACGCGTGCGCCCAGTCAAACCACACGCGGCGCTACCGGGCAGCGCTTCGCGTCTGCGTTTCCGAAGCGTCCGCCCAACGTAGCCAGACGCGCTTGAGAAACAAAAGCAAAGCTGAAATAGGACTCGCGCGTTAAATAATAGATGCATGCCGTAATATTTAATTTCATTAATATTAAGCACCATTTTTATTACAGCAATTCTAATTAAGCTCAATATTTCTTATTTTCATCCTTTTTAGTCCGTACGCCTCATCCACCTTTAGGTATGCCATTGGCATCACCATCTCCCGCGCCAAAACGCTGGCCGCTACAGATCAGAAGTTGCGTTGCTGCTGTTATTGCCGATAGTGTCAATTTATTACCTTTGTCTCTCGGAATAATATATTACTTTTAACAAAGCTCTGTGACGCGGACAAAATGGAGCGCGAGCTGGACGTGCTTCTTTTGCGCAAGAGGCTCGTGCTCTTGCAGCTGCTAGTTAAGAAAAGAGCACGAGTAGAGCGTAAATGGTGGGTTCGCCCAATCTTCGAGAAGCGAAGAGAAGAAGGACTTTACCATACTGCGGTAAGCTCCTCTCACGTGACTTATGTGCATTCGCATGCATAACACTTTGTGATTTCTTCACTTCAGATGAAACGTATGAGAGACGGCGACGTCGACTTCTTTGTGAGGTTTTACCGCATGACTCCTCCGACTTTTGATGAACTGCACGACATGGTGAAGGAGGACCTGACACGGCAGTTCTTCATTCGTGAGCCGCTTCCATCGGAAGAACGCCTTGCGATTGCCCTGAGGTATCGTATTTTCAGAAGCTGCCTCTATTGATTACATGTGGGTCAGATATTCCCGTCTAGGGTGATAGCCATTTCTTTGAGTCTGCCTGCGCGTAATGTGTGAAAAATATGGCAATGAAAAATTCCCATTCCCATCACATAGCCCTTCCAACGAACGACAGCTAGCGACGAAGGTTACAAACAGTCAGCCAAACTTGCGTAGACTGGTCGTGTGAAGTAAGATGCATCAATGAAGTGAGCAAAGGTTGCACTCTGTATTTCATTCTGTTCTATTGCAGCTACCTATCATCTGGCCAACAGATCAAGGACGTGGCCCTGCTATACAGGGTTGGGCTGGAAACAGCGCGACAGGCAGTCCATGTCACGTGCCGGGCCCTGTGGGAGGGGCTGCACCAACCATTCATGAAGGTATGTTCTACTAACTTGATGTGATATGTTTCAGATTACTTTGTAAACAGGAAAAAATTAAAACATGGTTATGCTTGAAGCGAAAAAAGTCAGCAATGTAACTCTATTGATAAAAATTTGTAGTCATTTATAAAAATGCAAACAGGTGGGTTTATCAACCTACAAAGAAAACTAACAAATCTACTACAGATCGCAACCATGCTAACACGAACAAAACTTTGAGAAAGTTGCAATTCATACATTATTGTTACCACAATTACTCAGTCGGAAAGGATACTTGGTGAGAGATCCGACAATAGCCTCGAGAAAAACCTTAGTACGTCATATCTGCATCAGTGCTTCGAGTGCGGGACCTCCTCCTCCAATTTCGGCAGGGGGTAGGAGACCCTCCCGTTGTACCCGAGGTTACTCTGTCTTAGTCCTGTGCTTGAGGAACAGAGTCCTGGTAAATTGTAAGAATACATAGCTGTAGATGTGTCGGTTTAATGTTTTCGAAAAAGAACAAATAGAGCCCCCACCCCCCCTCCCCCCAAAAAAGCGTTACTTTTTAACTTTTTTTTAGCAGCATTGTGTTTCAAAGTTTGTTTGGGGGGTTGCGGGAGGGACTACAGTTGGGGAGGTACAAATGCTGAAAGCATGTGTGTTTGTGCACCGAATGTTCTGCCAGAGCACCAGCGCCACGGCGTTCATTTTCGTTGCCTGCGGCGCCGCTATCGTAGTCGCTCTTCTATTAACATGCACAGATAAGCAAGCGCCTAGACATTGCATACCCTCGCAGGCGTACATCATCTGTACATACAAGTGCGTGCATCCACAATATGGATGAAGAGGTTCGTCTCAAGGGTGCTTTTGCTAAACAGTTTCTCAGAAACCACTGCAAGAGACGGCGGTAGTTTTTTTTCTTTTCTTTTTCGATTGCTTTACACAACGAGAGTAGGCAATTTAGAACTTTGCCCGTCTTTTGTCCGAACCTGTCATGACGTTTCCCTTCCTTTGCAACTTTGGCACATGGTTCTGTTTACTGTTGCTTGCCATTTTTATTTTTTAGTCATTTTCAATATGTGTGCTTTCTCACAAAACGATAGAAGGGATTTTTTAATGAGCTGTTTATGCCCACAGATTTATTAATCCAAGGAATAATAGCAGAAAAAAAAGAAATAAAGATGCTTGCTTTAGTGACTATGAAGCACCGTAGTCAACATGTGCAACAGTGGCAAGCAAGCTGCCATGCCGCGCAACTTGTGAGCTATACATACTGGGCGAAAATACAGCGGGCCTCAGCGGGTACGTGAAAATTAGCATCGGGCCGGGCCGGCTGTCTAAAAGAGCTAGCGAACCGCTGGGCGGGGCTGGGCTTAAGTGACATGAACAGCCTGTACCTGTGCTCGAGCTAGGAGAGACCCCCCCCCCCCCCCCCACCTCCCCCCAGACTGGAGGGGGACTTTAAGCCCTCTCTCCATGTGAAAGAAAGGAACAAAATGGACATGAACAGGATGAGACGTCTTTCTAGGTGCTTAATTTTCCCCAGAATGTAAGCACTTCATTTCAGCAAGCATACTTTCATAAGAATCGATAGATTGGGTTGCTACATTCCATGATAAAATGAAGTGCCGAAAACACATTAAACAAGAATGTTTCGCAACTTGATTTTGTCCTTGTAACTTGCTTTTATCCCTGTTTAAAATTTAGTGACCTTTATTGTGTGAAGCATGCTTCTTCTTTATCACATACCCTCTTCCAACATGTTTCTCTACTCCAGCCTTTATTGGAATATGTCAACAATCGCTCTTTTTGATCTTGGCTGTGGGAACCTTCGCATTTTTGTATGGCCACTTGTCACACTTCATAGGGCATGTTAGGCTCCACTAATGGCTTCTCTTTCTAGCCTCCTACTGAGGCTGAGTGGGTGGAGATCGCGGAGGGGTTCAGGCGGAGGTGGCAGTTCCCCAACTGCCTAGGAGCTGTCGATGGCAAGCACGTCGCAATCACCTGTCCCAAGGACTCTGGCAGCGTTTTCTACAATTACAAGGTGTGTATCACATGAACAAGATGTCTAAATAAATCATGTTGTACAAATTAGAGAAAGTGGTAAGGAAAAGACAAACTATGAAGTGTGAGAAAAAGACACAGGGGGGTTACAGCTGAGCGTCATTTTTGAAGAAGGGTAACATTCCAGCATCAGTTCTTGAGAAGTCTGTGGAACCTCTCAACTCACTCTTTCTTGAATGCGTGGGTAACATTGAAAAAATAAGGAAGACTATCGTCACTATCCTGAAGGATGATATAAATTGCCTGGCGAGACAGTGAACCAAACAAGGATAATGTTAAGTTTAAAGCTTCCCCCTAAAGATCACAAACCAGGGTCGCTAATCTCGTCAAGCACAACTTTGTGCCCAAAGTTTGCGGAACGCGCTAATTGGACTCGCGCGACGCTGACGTCACGCCGAGCAAGGTGTCAATCATTCGAATGCTCATTTCTTTGAGAGAGGCAGAATGTAGCGAAGTTCATCGAGTCGCGCGTGAGGGGCGCGAGGGGCCCGCTGATTGAACGGCTTCGCCGATGACGTAGCGCCCGTTTGTCCCTACATCCCTACACCAAGCTAAAATTAATGCTTTGCAGATTGTCCCTTGGCGACCGGCTGACGCTCCAAATCCCTCCAAAGTTTGTGTTCAAAAAAAAACCTCGTTTGTCGAAGTTGTCGCTGACGTCAAAGTGACGTTTCCGAACTTTGCGAGAGCCGTGGTTTGAGCTCGAGATCTTCGCTTCGGATCGAGGCGAAGTTTGTCAACATGGCGGTGCCGTACGCTGCGGCTGAGCTTATCTTCCGCCATCGTCGGCGTCGCTACCGAGACCACCGGGGACGCCTTTCAACTTTCCGACGACGACTTTCGGCCACAGTACCGGCTATCGAAAGCCATAGTGCGTTGACTCTGCGACGAGCTTCGTTCAGCGCCCGGACTTCGAGGCGGCCGACAATCGCGTCTACCATGACCGTGGAACCACAAGTTCTCTGCGCGCTCCGGTTCTTCGGAACCGGTAGCTTTCAAGGCATGGTGGCGACTGACGAGCACCTGTCAGTCTCCCACATGACTGTGAGCCGGGCTGTCAGAGTTCTTGCGGCTGCCATCGCTTTTTTCTGTAATATCCGAAGAGGTGCTAATAAGCTGGTTGACAATTCAGAATGTTGGAAAACAAACAAGAGCCGGGGTAATTCTAGGGTAGGGTCGAGTCTCCCGGCAGCCGGCAGAATTATTCCCCGGAAATTCTACTGGCAGTCGTTGCTCATTGGCGGTCAAATCAGTTCATCGAACGAGGTGTCATTGACAGATCGTTTCATCGGCACGCAATGTAATCACATGAAGAGATTTTCTTCAGTTAGAGGTATATACACATTCAACATTTTGACACCTTTATACATGTAAGTGGGGTGTCCCATAAATAACCCAAATAACCCTCTAATAAGTGTATCAATAGACCTTATAAAAAAAATGTAAACCTCACACCTTTAAAAACTCATAATTTTTTAAACACGTTCCTTAAAACGTGTGATAATGCACTACACCTTTTTAAGATGTAAAACTACAATACCCCTTCTTGTCAGGCACGTAGCCAGGGCGGGGAGGAACCATAAGGCCCCCCCCGAAATCTTCCATTTGCTGAGGCCTCCTCTCCCCCCTCCCCCTCATAGAGCACTTTGTCATGGCCGCCCCCACCCCCCCCCCCCCCTCCCCCTGAAGCAAAATCCTGGCCACGTGCCTGCTTCTGGTCAAGGTGTAATTACCACAGTACATTTCTTTTTTGGGGTGTACACAGTGGCCCGGGACACAATAAAATGACTGAACAAATAAATTACGCAAACGAGTCGCCAAAGAAGCGCGTTGCTTCTTGGCGAGTGTCGAGGCAATTTCAGCCGAAAACCGGCTTCAATACTGGCCGGATGTACGGTTTTGCGCCTCGTCCCGACATCCGGCAGGTATGGGTGTACCAATGCAAATAAACGATTTATGTCTAATAGCACTGCCACCACTGATCTCTTAGTAGGCTGGATCGCGGATATAGGCCTGTATTGCTAGGGTCGAGCGGCACCACCGGCAGTCATTGCTTGACATGAGCTAATGCATGCTATAGGAGAAACGGGAAAACTCAATTTTATTACGTTAGTAGGTTGTTCTCAATAATGAAACTTCTATCGTACTTCCCCAAATAACAGTTAATATTGTGGGCAAGAATATTAAATGCGTTAGGATACCAATCTTGTTTAAATAAATGTTGTGTGGTTGAGGGTGGAGGGCGACATTGTTGGGCGTTAACTGTGATGTGTTTAATGAGACAAGGGCTACCGAGAGTTATTGTGGAGTCATACGTGATCTCGGAGTCATCAGAGCTCAGCAAATGATAAGTTAGAAGGCCTTTACTGGGGACATTCGCATCGCATCGTTTTAACCGCTTGTCATAGTAATTCATGGTGAAAGCTTTTTCTTTGAACTGCTGCGAGGGCTTCCGTGACAAACTGAAACTCGGAGCGTGCCGTTCAGTCGCTGAACGCGCCATTTATTTAGCAACCGAAGCAAGCGACGTCGGTAAAATCGGTGGTCCTCCGGGCCATTTTTTTTAATCAATGTTCGAAAGTTTGACGAATGTCTATTTGAGCTTTAAGCACCTGATATAATCGTCGCAGCACGTCATAAAATACTCGCCCTTGAACACTGCATACAAGCTTCCTATTTTTGCGTGTTTCTCCCCTAGACTTGCGTGTATTGCCTCATGGTGTAATACGCCAAAACAACAAGGACGAAACCGAAGGGAGAACTAGGCAGGACGCGGCGTATTGCCTGTTGTCAAGCAATAGCCGCGGTGAGGCCAGTGACGGGCGCCCGATCCGCGATCCAGACTTGCACTATGAGAGTTCTAATGCATTGCACCCGTGGAGTGCTGCACGGAGAACAGGCCCCGAACGAACTTGCCGAATGCACCGAGTGCAGACTGGTACTGACGCCGTAGGTGTTGTAGAAAAGTACCAACCTCAAACCGAAACTAGCACCATCAGGAGGCTATTAATTTACACAGTGACATTTGCTGAGTGCTGTGGCCGGCAATTTAAGTCTGTTATTTCAAGTACTCTTCAAAACGGATGGTATTTAGCATAGTTTCTCTGCACAGTGGAATTTCACCTCAAATCGAGTCGTTGAAATATTTTATGGGAAGCTCATAGCTGGTAAAGTATCACATTAAGTTTAATTTAAGACGGGGCAGTCTAAAGGCTTGTCTAGCCTGAAGGTGTTGCAAACTAAGAATATGGAACTCTGTGATGTTGTCCTTACAGTGAATGCTTTGATGAACTAAGTTGCCCTACTTTTGTTTCAGGGCACCTACTCCATAGTCCTGATGGCTGTGGTAGACAGCAAGTACAAGTTTGTGCTTATTGACGTCGGTGCAGAGGGACGACAAAGTGATGGCGGCATTTTCAAGGCCTCCGAGATTGGTCAGGGCCTAGATCAAGGCACACTCAACCTGCCGAAGCTGGGAGTGCTCCCAGGGTGTCAAAAGCCACGCCTGGCACCCTACGCATTTGTGGGCGACGAGGCGTTTCAGCTTCACACCGACTTTCTCCGCCCATATCCGGCGAAAGGTCTTGCTGATGAGAGGAGGGCCTACAACTACAGACTCAGTCGAGCTCGGTAAGTTCATACCAGAGCTGTATATGGGGAGAATTTGGCCAGTTTATGATCTCGCCGCCATAACGCCCCCCTCCCAAGTGAGCCAGTCAGCCTGCGGCGCAGAGCGAGAGGAATGAGCGCATGCGCATGAACTCCCGGCTGCTCCCAGCTGCGCGGGGAGGGCCACCATTTTCATTCATTCGTCCGGCAGAATGAATGAGATTGACATCAAAATTTCGGTTTTCTCTTTTGATTTGGCAGGCTCTGGCAAGAAAATGATATAGTGTTATTCCTCAGCGGCTTAAAGAGCTAACGAATAAAGTTTCTCTATGTTTAGACGCAAACTTTTATTCAGGCGAAAAAGAAATAAGCTCGTAGTAGACAACTTGTAGCCTCAACAGTGCTTGGCGCGCCGACAGCGTCGCATCAAAACGGCGGTAGTCTTTTCTTTGCTCCCTTCTTTCTCTCTCGCTCCTTCGTCACTCTCCTCCCCTTCTTTCACTTTTCTCCTCTCCAGCACCTTCGTCGCCACACCCACTGGCCAGATTCTCCCCATATACGGGTCTGGTTCGTGTTGCACAATCAAACCACCAGACAGAAAATTGTGGTGCAGTGCATGTTTTGATAACTGCTATACATAAGAAGTTGGAGTCAAGATTAATGAAAATCTGCACTAAGACAAGCTTGCTAAATTGGTGAAATCTGAGCACATGAACACAGTCATAAAAGGACACTGAAGACAATTTGCATGTTCTATTTAAAATTGAAGTATATGTCAGGAGTTTCCCCGGCTATGTTGACCATGTTCTAACCGAAACTGAACTTCCGTTTGGCACAAATCATGAAAGCAGTCCTCTTAATAATCATACTGTGAGCAACACTTCTCGGGGTATCTAGTGACCGGGAAAACCGGGACAAACCCGAATATTTCGGAATATGCAATTTGGATCAAGCCTGCAGAAAATTATCCTCGCAGTGCTCAATTTCTTGTGTTGTAATTGTCTTGTATATTTAACCAAATTGTTTTATATATTTAAGTGGTCAGGGAGTTTCGCCTGAAATTGTCAGGAAAAGTCAGGGAATTTCAAAATAATAAACTGCTAGACACCGTGCTTCTATTTTGGGGGACGAAAATCCAGTTAGTTTTGATTTTGCCAGTTTATTTGCAGATGCAGGCACAGGAGTTAACAAAAAGGACAGCGACACGTTTCGGCGTATTGCAAGTCCTGAACATCTTGAGAGTGGGCTATCCAAGGAGTTTATTAGTACTAGGAGGGGGCACATTGCAATATGTGTGAAGCCCAGTCATAAAAAAGTTTAAACAATGTTGTACCAAACTTGACCCAAGATCTCTCTGGCAATTGGTGCACGTGACATGTCACGTGCGAGATGGATGGTTGATTGTAGCAGGATTCCTTGCAGGCTTGCGCGCGCTCCGTCCGGTAGGTTTTATCAGATCGAAGGCTAGATGTGAAGCAAGCAGCTCCGTCCGGTAGATTGCGTCTTGGGCTGATCAGTGAGGAGGGTAAGGAGGAAAATGAGAAAGGCGAGGCGTCAAGGGAGCTTGGATTGTGGAGGCTACACGGCTGGTGTCATGCCCCCTCCTACCCTTCTAATCTTCCAATCGACAACACTTGTTTGTCGATTGTGCCCAAGCACTGCAGACAGTGCCAACAGGGCAAGCCGTCTTGAATTTTCAATTTCAATGACCTTGGTCACACTCAGCAGGATGCCGCGGATGACCTCAAGCTCGGCATACACCGGATGTGCTCAACTCGGGAGCTCATCACTGCGCAAACTTCCACCTCCTCCTCTAATTTCACTATCTTGAGTTTAGCGCTCTAGCAGCATTGTAGTTTACTACGAGGAGGAACTTTTTTAACCTCGCGACTACAGAAAGGTGCACCTGCCTTGCAACAGAAATTTTGCCATCTTTTTTTTTTTCTTTTTGCCCCCAATAGTATTACTTTTATAACTGCCTCTTGTGAAGTGCTTAGCACATTTAAGAAACTGTCGTAGGATTTTGTCTTGCAATGATTTTGTGAATCGATTTACACTCGGGTTTCATCATACACATTTTTTAGTCCCAAGTCTTTCATAAATTGCTTAGAAGTGCATCCAGTTTCCATGTTTAGAACATCTGTCAGTGTTTCACTATTCCTTTTATTCCAGTGCTATTGTGTGCACACTAATCACTTTAATAACTTCTGTCAAACAGGAGGTGTGTGGAGAATGCCTTTGGGATCATGTCCGCCCGGTGGAGAATTCTCTTCCGGACAATCAACCTCCTGCCAGAGAACGTCGATTACGTCATCAAGTCCTGCTGTGTCCTGCACAACTTTCTCTTGGTACACAGCGAACACCCAGCAGCCTATGCTGATCAGGACGACAACATGGGAAACCCCACGGCAGGAGGGTGGCGCCGCGAGATCCCAGACTCAGCGAGGGAATTGCTGTTTCCGCTGGAGGCCACACGTGCACGGAACTTTGGCGATGATGCAGACTTCGCCAGGAAGATGTACATGTATTATTTCTGTAGTCCTGCTGGGGAGGTTTCCTGGCAGTGGGACCAGCCTGGCGTGAACAAACAGGTTGCACGAAGCAACCTGCGAAAGCTCGGAGTCCATGTGAACCTCATGTAAAATTTTGAGTCAAGTTGACATTTATTTGGCGAACCTCGGAAGACACAAAATATTAACTAGATTCTGAACTTTAATAAACACAATAGACCATTCGCAATATCCCCCAAGCGCCCTGGCCCATGCTAGAGGAATCATGGGAACGGTGTCCCTTCAGCTCCTTAGTGATCGGTAATTTCGACCCAATTTATGGTTACATAGCTTTTGAGTGTAATTCGGAGTCACCCTGAACAAGCGCCTGATATACCCTAAGGCCTTATCATATCGCTCTTAAAATTTCTTAATGTCAGCGTTTTTGACACTGTGCATGCTGTCCACCCTTCAACCTGGACGGGCTGCAGAAATCTCTTGCATTATTATCATTTTCGTGATATTAAGTTGGAAACTTTAAAAATGCTATAAACCCCACCGACTCTGAGCTAAATCCTGGTTTTTGTTGTTGTGAATTGTCGGCTTTTTAAACCATTGCCGCTAAAACAACAATCACGAGAATGATAATATTGCAAGAGATTTCTGCAGCTCGGCCAGGTTGAAAGGTGGATCGCATGCACAGTATCAAAAATGCTGACATTCACGAGCAATTTTAAAAGTGGTACGACAGGTCCTTGGGGGTAGGGTGATTCCGAGTTGTGCTCAAAAACTGTGTAGCCATGGAATTGGTCAAAATTAGCAATCACCAAGGAGCTGAAGGAACACCGTTCCCATGATTCCTCGAGTGCGGGCCGAGGCGCTTGCGAATATAGTAAATGTTCTATAGCAAGAATGGTACATCATCAGAAAATGTCGTGGTAATTAACAGTACATTTCTGAACAACAAAATTGCAGCATAAAGTGAATGTCTATACTCGTCGCCTCTACAGCTGTAACAAAAAAAAAGAAAAAAAAAAGGATGGGGTTGCATGTTCAGAGATAACACTTTAGCCTATCCGTTGAGTGCATGTGCCACACGGCAATGACTAGTTAATTTGACTAACCATGATTATTTCAACTAACCTGTACATGCAGCACCAAGTCCCGATTACATTTCTATCCAGTTGCTTCATTAGTAAGTTGCTGTTTGAAGGCACTTAGTAGATGCTGTAGGTATATTGATTCACAACAACTTGTCAAGTTTACATATTTCTCACATTGCATATTTTGTTTTGAATTTATTATTGCACTAGTTGTATCAATGTATTTGAATTCTTGAATAAATATTATGTATATAGATGTAACTTGAACATATCACCATCTTTGTAAATTGCCTGCTGCAGCAGTACAGAATCCACGACTTAAAATGGTAACAGTAACAACATACCAGGTACATATAATCAAAGTGAAACTCGTAAAAGAAGATTAGTCTTGACAACTTTCATTCCTAGAAATAAGATATTGTTAATAGTATGAAAACATTGCTTGGGCACACTATGCTATGCAGCAATCTTACCAAAGAAAAAGTTGTACACAGGTAATGTATTGCACACAACAGCCTCATGTCTGTAAATGCCCTGCAACTGTAGACTAAATGCACTGAATGTTACATTCCACTATTGCACCCCCAGTAGCTTTTAAACATTAAAAATAGAACAAAATTAAACCAGGTACCCTCTTGGCAGCGCGAAGTCCCACTACAGACAGAGCAATTTACAGATCCTCGAGCTGAAACACGGAATTGCTGGAATTGATCCGGCTCGATGCCACCTATACCCGTTTTCACCTCAAGAAAAAAGGAAGTTTTGCTCCATGTTCCTACGCCGCGCGAAGTAGTTCTCACAAAATTTGGTCGTCGGAGGAAGAAGCGATGCTTTTGGCGTTTGAAACGTGTATGTCTTGATAAGAGAACACATATCTAATCTAAAATACACCTACATATGTCTCAATTCTCAGCGTAACGAGGGAAATTAGTAATGCTCCGCGAGGAGCCGAACTTTTTTTACTATGGTTCTTGAGGTGAAAACGGGTATAGCAAGGAACGGCGGGATTACTGGAAAAAATTGCCCCATCTGAAACAAGCCTAAGTTATCTAGTCCTGGCAGTCTTCGATAGCCTGCAGGATGTTTTTACGCATTCTTAACACCTCAGATGGATGAATAGATCGCATTGGATCGCACAACGATAGGGCAAAGTATTCATGCGCATCTGGCTTCTTCTGGCATGCAACACTAGAACTTATATTTTGGAGCTCCGTCAAGAGCGGGTCAGGATTGCTCTTATTTTTTTTCTTTTGCGGCTCGTTCGTAGCGCCACTGGAAAAAGCTGGAGGGAATGGGCTTCCCACCCCCCCAGACTGGTGCTCCTCGTCCACTTCATACACTTCTACAATGCAAGCCTCCGGCTCCGGCCCATCCGCTGCTCCACTTTCGTCTAAATAGGCCCCCTCGTTCACCGGACGGATGAAGTCGTTATTACATTATGTGCTAGATGTCTTCATGTTTCCTGACGTGCTGTTGATTAAGAAGAAAAAAAATTAGTTTAATAAAACAAACAATCAGTGCCACACATCAGGGGCACAGCCAGGAATTTTCGGGTAGGGGAAGGCTAGGCTCACTAGTGCAGTGAACGATTGTGTGAAGCGCTTCGGCAGATTTCGCTGAGTTAGCATGAAAAATGGTCATAAGTCACTGCACACTGCTATAAATAGCCTCATTCGTTCTTACTGTACCTTTCATCACACTGAGTATTAACCAGTAGAAAGTTCACATTGTGCAGGAAGCTTATGCTAGCCGAAATGTTCGATCGGCACAGCTACTACGCAGCTCCAAATCTACTCAGACCTTAGTGTATCAGAACGTCACTAAAAGCGCCGTAAAATTGCGTAATTATAATAATGATCATGTTTATTTGCCCTCGGATGCCGGTGACAGCAGAAAGACCGAAGGGCCATACCAGAGGCACGCACACGTGGAATTTATGAGTGGCGATCTATTATTTGGGGACAGCAAATAATTTAATCAAAGAACACTATCGGAGAATTCGCAGTGCACGCATTACCTTCGATGCTGCAGGGTATCTCGCACGAAATACATCTGCTCGAAGTGCGGCCACGACATCGGGTCTTCGACGTCGTCGGCGCCGGCACCGCTCGTCCTGGTTTTCTTCATGTCGCGCAGCAAGCGCACCAGCTTGTCCCGGAGAGATCTCCAACGTTTCTGGACTTTGTCCACTAAAATAAAAAGAAGACTGAGATTGAGGTGGGCACTTTCGTTGGTGAAAGTTAGGACTTACCGCGATCCTTGTCTCCCGGCAGGAGGAGATCGCCGAGTTCACTCCAAATGGCCGATTTTTTTTTTTTTTTGTATCCTTGTAATCCTTACATTTCGGCTGCCAGAGCGCAGGACGCTTTTCAACTTCGCTAATTAGGCGTTCGTTGTTCACTGCCATTTTCGCAAGGCCGTGGCAAAAACTACAATAGTCCTACAGCGGTGAAAACTGAAGAAACTTCAAACGCTGCTTGCTACTAAACACGGCCGTTCATTGGTTGCATGTATTTCTGCAGGATGCATGTATTTCTGCAGGAGGAGTTGCAGTGGTTGTTCCAAAGCACCTCTCCTGTTCCGAAATCGCTCTTAATGCTGCGCTAGAGGCAGTAGCGGTGCGTCTCCTCCTTCACAAAGTAGTGACTGTTTGTTCCCCTTACATTCCTCCTTCTTTTACTTTTTCGACAAATGATTTTAATGATCTTTTACTCACTCTCCCGGAGCCCTTTCTTTTACTCGGAGATTTTAATGCCCACAACTGTCTATGGGGTAGCGACCACGTTGACGCCCGTGGTCGAATGATTGAGTCAATTTTAATGTCGCATGCACTTTGCCTTTTTAACACTGGAGAACCGACCTATTTTAGCCCATCATCATTATCGTCCTCATGTATTGATCTTTCCATCGGTAGTGCATCCATTTTTACTTCTTTTACGTGGGCAGCAGGCACTAACCCATATGGAAGCGATCACTTTCCTATTTTCTTAAAGAACAACATTCCTCCAAAGTGCATGCCAACGCGAACTGTCCGTTGGAAGTTTGAGAAAGCGAATTGGTCTCTTTTCACTGAAGCGACACAACTTGCATGCACGTCACTTGATGAACTTTCTGTCGACTAAGTTACAGAGTTGCTAAGTAATTTTATTCTTCAAGCTGCAGAGCTTGCTATTCCCAGGACTTCTACGCACCTCCCGCGGCGACCCAAGCCGTGGTGGAATGAAGAGTGTACTGAGTCACGGAAAAAACAAAACAGAGCCTGGGGTATCTTTCGACGTTACCCCACGCAAAGCAACCTCCGCTGCTTTAAGCAAATGAAAGCTCAGGCAAGGTACATCCGACAACAGTCAAAGCGTAAAAACTTCCAGGGGTATGCTTCTTCCATTAATAGTAGTGCAACAGTCAAAAAAGTCTGGGACAAAGTTCATCGCATTGAAGGGAGATATTCTCAGTCCCACTCCTCTCCTACAATGGCATTTGTCCGGAAAGTCTAAAGGAGCAAGCGGATCTTCTCGGTGAGCATTTTGCTCTTGTATCGAGCTCCGAACGTTATTCATCTGCATTTCTCGCATACAAAGCACGTGCAGAATCACTTTGCTGTGAAGAATGCAGGTGCCGCCCATGAAGACTACAATCTACCTCTTACGATGCGTGAACTCGAAATGGTCCTTCACTTAACTAAGCCTTCAGCTGCAGGACCTGGTGGCATACACTACCAGATGTTAACACATCTTCATCCTTCTACATTATTTCTTATACTGTACCTTTGTAATCGCATATGGCACGAGGGCAAATTTCCTTCGGCATGGAAGGTAGCCACGGTTGTTCCTCTTTTAAAACCTGGTAAGGATCCTTCTTCTGCGTCAAGCTATCGCCCTATCGCTCTTACTAGCGGTTTGAGCAAGACTTTTGAGCTTATTGTAAACAAAAGACTTATCTACTATTTAGAAAAAAAGAACATCTTGGATGGGTTTCGTTCCTATCTTTCTACAGTTGACCATTTGGTTCGTCTTGAGACCGTATAATTTGTGAAGCTTTCGTAAACGGACAGATGTGCGTGTCAGTGCTTTTTTATATGAAGAAGGCATATGACACAGCATGGCGCCATGGAATCCTCCGTGATTTGCATGAAGTTGGGATACGAGGTAGGATGCTTGCTACCATCAATAGCTACCTTTCTAATCGAACCTTTTTGGTGAACCTAGGAGGGTGATTTGAGATAAGATCGACCAAAGGATGGCTAGTTGACATTTTCAAATCAACTGATGTTTTTATATGTTATTGTCTAATGTTTGGTATGAACGAATCCAAACTTAGTTTTGACTAGAAAAAAATACTTGGGGACAGGAAAAATCGTAAGGCATGAGGTGGTGGAAAGTTGCATTAACGCGCACTGATGGAGGGGGCCCGTTTGAGAGTGAATAACTAAAGCGATAACATTAGGAGAACTCTAATACGTTTTAGGCGCAAACTATGGGTATAGCTTGCTTGTAATATAAAGTAATCATATTTATTTAAAATTTATTTATTTTTCTAAAAATTGACAAACATGCCTGCTCGAACGACAAGCGGCAAACTTTGGAGGTCTGTATCTCATGAAATAATTTAATCATTATGATATAATTTGCAGATATTATTCTACTAATATATAGCTAATATTTAAAAAATAACTAAGGTATCTGTGTGATACAATAGTTAGGATATATTTAGTCAAACATGGAAAAAAAATCAAACAAAGAAAAATTCCGATGCAAATAAAAAAAAAACACCACCCTCGATTTTTTTTAAATTTAGGTAATCTGTTATACTCTATTTCAGCATTCATTTCCATTAAAACATGTTGCATCATTTTATTGAGAAAGAAGATACAACTCCCCAAAGTAGGGTCCTTTTTCAAAGCCTACACTTAGCAGTGTTTTATACAAGAACTGACTCTGAGTTCCAGTTTCATGAAACCAACACACATCTTTTATATATTTTTATTCAGATGAGGCCAATGATAACTAAAGAAATCGTTCACACACTTAAATTAAGGAGAAACTACTGTGTACAAAGAGGTATCATATGACGGACTAGTGATCCGAGAAAAGATCATGCAGCCATCGGCCACTAGGAACTTTGTTTACTTTATTCTCCTGCGACACTATATGCTATTCCCTCTTCCGCTCAACCTTCATCTCTCTCTCTCTCTCTCTCTCTCTCTCATATATATCCCTGATATATATCCAGAACAAAAACATGTTCAAGCATTCCCTTTCTGCGTGGTAGTGTTCTGTGGCTAGCAAAAATCATTTCCTCGCTAAGCTCACGATTATGGCAAAATAGTTGCCGGAAACCGCAGACGACACTCGTCGCTAGTTCTGGCAAAACGGCCGATACAATCTTTTTTTCGCATTTCCCCGCTCGCTGTCAAGGACAAGGGGGTTCGCTTCAACCAGCAAAACATGGCCGCCGACGCCTGTTTACTGAGCAGTCATGCCTGTCGCCATCTCACTCGCTGGCGTCACGGGCGATAATATCAGGCACAAAGGGGCACACCAACCGGCAGCATTATCCCCAAATACTCGAGCCTCGCGTAAATACATAGAGTGTAAACGCTGTCGCCATGTTATCGTAGTAAGACCGCCCCCCCTCCCCCAACGGGGGACTGCAGTACGCGACGGCGTACTAACACAACGGCGACGATATCGACATCGCGGGCTCCGAATTTTCCTATAGTTCTACTCCACGGGCATTTCTCGAAACGCTTGATATTGTGTACGCCCGCCTGGAAGGATTTCAGGCGCGTAGTTAAGATAAGGCGGTTCTCCGCGGCAAAAGAAAGCAATTTCACGAAAGCTTAAAAGCGGCGGCGACGCGTGTGCGGTGAACGCTTGTAGTTTTGGTGTAGACAGGGTGTGTGTGTTCTCGTTGTTGACACCAGCCGGCGATAAGGCACTGCAGGCGGTAGCTCAGTACAGCAAGGGCTAATCCGAGTGACCATCAACGTAACCCCACCGCCAACCCCTCGCGAACCGGTCGCCGACATGGCTCAGGCTGTGTCATGAACCACGTGGTAGAAGCTCGGATGCTTTCATATCAGCGCTTGGAGGGACGACAGTGCGATTCCGGAAAGTCTTTTTCGAAGGCCGCTGACCACAATTTTGTGTCTGGAGACTTTCCCTCTTTCTTCCTTTGACGTGGATCAAGCTTTGCCGACAGCCTCAGTTGTGACCTCTCTTTTCAAATGTACGTTTGCAGTGAGTGAGCTCCTCAGCCTCGGACTTGTCACTTGTGCACCCAGTAGTTCTTTCACTTGGCAATTATATGCCATCAGTTGGGGTTTAATTTATATTATTTATGTATACATTATGAAGACGTCCTGGAGCTCCGAACGAGTGTTTTGTGCAGATTACTTTTGCAAACACAAAAAGACTATACCAAAGCAGCGGAATTTTCGAAGTGTTGGCGAGTTGGACCTAAACTCGTTGAAGCAAATTCTTCCGCCTGACTGTTCCACCAAAGTGAGTGCGACGGACTACCTGTGCTACCATTGCTTCATGCACATCACTAAGGAGATCTCGATGCGAAGCTCAGAGCAGTGCCCTGACATATTTGTGCCAGCTGAAGAAGCAATTGAAGATCTAAATCGCAGCATACTACCTACAGATGTGTCGCCGCTGAGACAACCAAGCGTCGTAAGAAGTCGGGACAGGCCTGCCTATGTCAAGAGAAAGCAGACAGAACTGGAGCAGGTTGCTGTCAAGAATATTGCCGCGCGCAGACTTGCAGAGGGTTCTCGTTTGTTCTTGCTGCGAACATAACTTCTATCGTTTTTGTTGTTCTAGAAAGTGCGTGTTCATTCTCGCCCCAAGCGCGCTACGCTCGAACCTTCCCCGCCGAATCTTCGAGATAGTGACTCATTCTAGATAAGAGGCCGCCCGCGACCTTGTCGAGTCAGTCTCGCCCCAGCGCTCGATTCTGCTGACACGTCGACTTCGACGCCCGCGACGCTCTGCTTTCTTCTGTTTCCTTCTTTATTTTTGGCACAAGTTCGCCACATTAAACGTTTATTTATTTCTATTTATTTCTTGTTTATTAGTCGCCACCCGTGACATTTTGGTGGAGGTGCGGGGTACCGCATGCCCGTGCAGCGTTCCCCTCCAAGGGACCGCAGTGCAAGTCCGATTCCCGGCTCGGTGAGAAGACCACTCACCGCAGAACCTGAAATTCGGACCAGCCGCCGCACCAAGGGAGAGGATCCTGAGTACGGTTTGCTCCTGGACAAGCCCAAGCCGCAGAAGACGACGATGGCCAACCAGTCGCAAGCCCCTGCCGCTTCTCCCGTCGTCTACATGTCCGTCGCACCGCGGACGCCTGCCCCCTTCCACGGTGAACTCTACGAAGACGTCGAAGACTGGATTGACCAGTATGAACGCGTTGCCCGCCACAATGGCTGGACCGACGAGCAACGCCTGCACAATGTCTACTTCTCACTTGAGGGAACCGCCAAGCACTGGTACGAGAACCATGAGTCCTCTTTGACGTCGTGGGACATCTTCAAGACCAACCTGAAGGCTACGTTCGTCAACCACCACCGCCGAGAGAGAGCCGAGGACCTACTGCGAACCAGGACCCAGGGCCCCAATGAAAGCGTCACGAGCTTTGTGGAAGACGTGCTCCGCCTGAGCTCCCGCGCCGATCCTCAGGCCACCGAGGGAAAGAAGCTGCGCATTTTGATGCGGGGCGTGAAGGACGACATCTTCGGAGGCCTCGTCCGCAACCCGCCGGCAACCGTCGACGCCTTCGTCAGCGAGGCGACAAACATCGAGCGCGCCCTCCAAGCGCGCGCTTCCCACTACCAGCGGCAGCCAAGCGTCACTGCAACCGCGCTCCTTAGCGGTGAAAACGTGCCTGGTACGGACATCCGCGAAATTATCCGGGAGGTTGTCCGGGAGGAACTGCGGAGGTTGCTGCCAACCACCAGCCGTCCGCCAACCATTTCCATCGCCGAGGCTGTCCGAGAAGAAGTGCATCGCGCGCTCCAACCAGAGGTTCCCGTCACCAGGGTGGCACCGGAGGAACCGACGTTGAGCTACGCCGCCATGGCCCGACGACCGCCGCAAGCTTCCCGCCAAGCCACGGCGCCACCCCGAAGAGACGCCCCAACGCCGCAGTACCCCCGACGGCAGGAAGATCAGGCGCACGTTCCCCCAGAGCGACCTGCGCCGAGGAAGACAGACGTCTGGAGGACGGCCGACCGACGCCCGCTGTGTTACCACTGCGGGGAAGCTGACCATGTGTACCGCCGATGCCCATACCGACGACTCGGGCTGCGCGGATTCCACCCTAGCGACCCGCGCCCCCGGTATGGTGAACGCCCTCGGGAGATCGACGAGTACCTGCGACGACCCCAGTCCCCCGAGCCTGCGTCACGCCGAGAGTTCCGGTCGCCGTCACCGCGACGTCCAGCTTCGCCGATGCACCGACCCCGACGTGAAAGCCTGTCACCCCTCGCTCCTCGCCGGGGAAACTAGGCGCGGCAACCCCTGGAGGTGGAGTTGCCGAAGACGACCGACGCCAAGATCCTCCACGAACGTCGGAGGGCCCCCACTCGAACGCTACCAGAGACCGAAACGACGCCCCTGCAGCGGTGTCCAATAACCTGAATGTCGTCATTGACGGCTACGACGCATCAGCACTCGTGGACACCGGAGCAGACTACTCGGTCTTGAGTGGAAGGCTCTCCCGCCGCCTTCGCAAAGTCATGACGCCGTGGGATGGACCCCAAATACGAACCGCAGGAGGACATCTCATCACGCCCGTCGGAAGGTGCACTGCTCGAGTCGAGATTCACGGCGAGACGTGTCCGGTAAAGTTCGTCGTTCTGCAAGACTGTTCGAGGGACGTTATTCTCGGAATGGACTTTCTCTGCGAGTATGGCGCCGTCATCGACCTCGGAACAAACCGGCTGACGCTACGAAAACCTGCTCCACCAGCGGAGGAACCCCAAGCGACGTCACCCACGGTCCGAGTCCTCGCAAACCACGTAAACCTACCACCGCGGTCGAGTGTTTTCGTACTGGTCGGGATCGATGAAGCTTCCGGTGGCGAAGTTCTTCTCGAGGGAAGCCTCCAATTGCTACTGGGAAGAGGCATAGGCGTCGCAAGGGGAGTAGCTGAACTTCAGGATGGGCGGACTGTGGCCCTCGTGACGAACTTCCGAAACGAAACGCAACACCTCACGAAAGGTGCAGCCGTGGGCCACGTCGAGAAACTCCGAGACCCCGCCGAAATCACCGCGATTACTGACGAATCCTCGCCGCCCCAGCAAGACAGTACGTCGCCAACACAGCTCGACATTGACCCTAAGCTTCGGGACCCTAAACGGCGTCAGCTGGGTAACCTCCTCGCCGAATACCGCGACTGCTTTGCGACGTCGTCGAAGGTGCGCCAAACCGCGGTTGCCAAGCACCGCATCGTTACCGAGGACGACGCGCGTCCTGTGCATCGATCGCCGTGCAGAGTCTCCGCTAAGGAAAGGGAGGTGATCCATCAGCAAGTCCAAGAGATGCTGAATGACGACATAATCCAACCTTCAAGCAGTCCATGGGCCTCCCCAGTCGTACTGGTTAAGAAGAAGGACGGAACGCTTAGGTTCTGCGTGGACTACCGGCAGCTGAACGCGGTGACGAAGAAAGACGTCTATCCACTCCCCCGCATCGACGACACGTTAGACCGGCTGCGCCACTCCCGATACTTTTCATCGATGGACCTGAAGAGCGGCTACTGGCAGATCGAAGTCGACGAGCGGGACCGAGAGAAGACAGCTTTCGTGACACCGGATGGGCTGTACGAGTTCAAGGTGATGCCCTTCGGACTGTGCACGGCGCCAGCAACTTTCCAGCGTGTCATGGACACCGTACTGGCAGGACTAAAGTGGCAGAGCTGTCTCGTCTACCTCGACGACGTCGTTGTGTTTTCCAGCGACTTCGACGAGCACCTGCGACGACTGCGAGCTGTTCTCCAAGCCATACGGACCGCCGGACTCACCTTGAAGCCGTCAAAGTGTCGGTTCGCTTATGACGAGCTGAAGTTCCTAGGTCACGTGGTCAGTAACGAAGGCGTTCGCCCCGACCCAGAGAAGACTCGCGCCGTCGCAGCATTTCCAGCGCCGGCAGACAAGAAGGCCGTGCGAAGGTTCCTTGGGCTATGTGCTTACTATCGGCGCTTCGTTCGAGATTTCGCGAGGATTTCCGCACCGCTCACAAGCCTCACGAAGGACGCCGAGAAGTTCGAATGGGCCGAGGAGCAGCAGCAGGCATTCGACGAGCTGAAGCGACGACTGCAGGCGCCTCCCGTTCTTGGACATTTCGACCAGGATGCGGAAACCGAGATTCACACGGACGCAAGTAACGCAGGACTTGGCGCGGTACTGGTTCAAGTACAAGAAGGCACCGAGCGAGTCATCGCCTACGCAAGTCGGACATTGTCCAAGGCGGAGCGAAATTACTCCACGACTGAAAAAGAATGCCTTGCGGTCGTCTGGGCGATCACGAAGTTTCGTCCGTACTTATACGGAAGCCCGTTCCGCATAGTCACGGACCACCATTCGCTCTGCTGGCTTGCGAACATCAAGGACCCGTCAGGACGCCTTGCGCGATGGAGTCTCCGACTACAAGAGTTCAACATGACCGTAGTCTACAAGTCAGGCCGCAAGCACAGCGACGCCGACTGCCTGTCCAGAGCTCCCGTCGAAACACCTTCCGACAGCAGCGACGACGATGACGACGAGTGTTTCCTGGGCGCAGTGAACAGCGACGACATGGCCCGACGTCAGCGAGACGATCCTGAGCTGCGCGCACTAATAGAGCACCTGGAAGGGCGTGGGAGTGCCATACCTCGTGTTTTTTCACGAGCCATGCCGACCTTCGCCATTAGACAAGGTGTACTCTACAAAGAGAACTTCGGGAACAACAACTCGACGTGGCTGCTGGTAATCCCGATCGACCTTCGGGAGGAGATCTTCCATGCCTGCCACGACGACCCGACGTCCGGACACCTTGGTTACAGCCGGACACTGGCCCGTATTCGTGAAAAGTATTACTGGCCAAAGCTCCCCAAAACCGTCCACCTATACACACGATCGTGCCATGAATGCCAGCGACGAAAGAAGCCTCCGACGAAGCCGGCCGGACTCTTGCAGTCCATTCCTCCGCCAACGGCACCCTTCCAACAGATCGGAATGGATCTACTTGGCCCTTTTCCGCCGTCGACGTCGGGAAATCGCTGGATCATCGTCGCCACAGATTATCTTACGCGGTACGCCGAAACGAAAGCCCTTCCTTCCGGAACTGCTGTGGAAGTTGCCAAGTTTTTCATTGAATCCATCGTCCTCCGGCACGGCGCTCCTGAAGTCCTGATCTCAGACCGTGGATCATCGTTCATGGCCCAGCTGACACAAGAAGTCCTTCGTCTCAGCCACACCAGCCATCGTCGCACTACGGCGTACCACCCTCAGACCAACGGGCTGACGGAAAGACTCAATAAGACCATCGCCGATATGATTTCCATGTACGTCGACGTGGAGCACAAGACATGGGACGAGGTGTTGCCGTATGTCACCTTTGCCTACTATACGGCCGTGCAAGAAACCACCGGGGTTACACCCTTTCAACTGGTTCATGGTCGCAAAGTGACGACAATGCTGGACGCAATGTTACCCCACGAACCGGCTGTCGACGGTAGCGACGACGCCCAGGTGGTTGCCCAACGGGCAGAAGAAGTCTGTCAGCTCGCCAGACTCCGGATTCAAGCCCAACAGCGTATCGACACTGGCCGCTACAACCTTCGTCGCCGGGACGTCCACTTCCAGCCGGGAGACAGTGTGTGGGTCTGGACACCGATCCGCCGCCGTGGTCTCAGCGAGAAACTCCTGAAGCGCTACTTTGGACCCTACAAAGTTCTTCGTCGACTCGGGGATCTGAACTACGTGGTGATGCCCGATGGAACACGGACTTCATCACGCCGCCCTCCAAGACCAGAAGTCGTCCACGTCGTGCGCATGAAGCCGTACTACGCTCGATAGGACTGTGGACCTTATGTGTTCCAAATGACTCTTTAGTTTACCGTTATTTCTGTTTGCTTTGTTTTCGGTTTGTGCTGCATCGGGACGATGCGCTTTTAAAGGGGGGGATAATGCCGCGCGCAGACTTGCAGAGGGTTCTCGTTTGTTCTTGCTGCGAACATAACTTCTATCGTTTTTGTTGTTCTAGAAAGTGCGTGTTCATTCTCGCCCCAAGCGCGCTACGCTCGAACGTTCCCCGCCGAATCTTCGAGATAGTGACTCATTCTAGATAAGAGGCCGCCCGCGACCTTGTCGAGTCAGTCTCGCCCCAGCGCTCGATTCTGCTGACACGTCGACTTCGACGCCCGCGACGCTCTGCTTTCTTCTGTTTCCTTCTTTATTTTTGGCACAAGTTCGCCACATTAAACGTTTATTTATTTCTATTTATTTCTTGTTTATTAGTCGCCACCCGTGACAATATACGCTCAAGGCTACGTATTGCGTACGACAGGGACGCACCATCGGGGTCGTCCGAACCAACATGCTCCACATGCACTGAGTGGGTGGGCAACTTTCGGCAGGCCTTTGAAACCGCCACCTCTCTCCGGGAACGTTGTCAACTGCTTACACTCCTGCCGTCAACACTGACGAAGAATGAGGTTCAAAAGATGATTCCACAGGCCTCAATGTACCTCATCAGTAAATCCCGAAAACTCAAGGAAAAGCATGGCGTGTGGTATGAGCCGGATCCTTACACGAGGTGCAAGGTGAGCCCTGAGAACCTGTCTGCTGCCCTAGAGTACTTCACGAAAGACGAGCTACAATGTTCGCGCCAAAGTCCCAACCAGAAGGACGTCATCTCTGCCATGCTCAACGGAGAGAAAACGTTCGTGCCAAAGCGCTTCATGACACGCTCAATACGAGAGGCCTTCCGTATATACAAAGACAAGCATCCCGATTCCGGCGTTGGGCTAACGAAATTTTATTCGTTGCGCCCTAGATGGGTCCAATGTATTCCACACCAGGAAGTGTGCGTTTGTGTGCGCTGCGCCAATTATTATCTTTGTATTGCCGCTCTAGAGAACGTTACAGGCTCAACATTCAACACTGGTGAAATGAACTCGGCATTTCTGTGCGACCCAGCAACAGAACTGTGCCTTCAAGGAGACTGTGATCACTGCCCAAAAGGCCAGTTTCTTACACTCCAGGAACTTGATATCCCGGAGGATGAAGAGATTGTGCTTGCAACATGGGAGTCCGGCGACCTTGTGAAAAAAACTTTGGAACCTGAGACTTTCCTAAAAGTCATCCAAGTGACGGTTGGAAGTTGGGTACTTCACAACCATATCCGGCAAACGCAAGGTAAAGCGATCTACGATGAAAAACAGTGCATGCAACGCGGGAGCATTGTCTTTCATTTTGACTTTGCTGAAAACTGGACCATCATGCTTCCTGACGAAGTGCAAGCATATCACTGGAAAAAAAAAAAACAAGTTTCGATATTTACATGTGTAGTAACGACAAGAAAATCTACAAACAGCTTTGCCATCATCAGTGAGGACCTGTGTCACGACGCCGCTCACGCTTGCTTGGCTCTAGAAAAAGTGAAGGAGTGGGTTGAAGACAACGTTGCGGTATACTCGTACGTGACGTACGTAAGTGACGGCGCCGCCAGTCATTTCAAGAATCGCTACCAGCTTCACCAATTTGCAAAGGACGATTGCCCACAAGCCCAGTGGTTATTTTCTGCATCTGGACATGGGAAAAATGCATGTGACGGAGTTGGCGGACTCGTGAAGCACCAGGCCACGCTGAACAACCTGAGAGAACGTTCAGTAAGCGCAATTCAGACGGCCAGGACAATGGTGAGCGTTCTATCAAAGAAACTGAAAGGCGTGCATCTTGTATATCTGGACGAAAATGAGGTTGTTCGGTATCGTGAACAAAAAAAAAAGAAGAGTGGCTGACGGTGCGCGCCTTCCCTGGCATTCAGTCTTGGCACGCGTGGCGGCTCAGCAAGTCAT
This sequence comes from Ixodes scapularis, assembly GCF_016920785.2. NCBI lineage: Eukaryota > Metazoa > Arthropoda > Arachnida > Ixodida > Ixodidae > Ixodes > Ixodes scapularis. The sequence goes on from NW_024609846.1 coordinate 124,573,300, forward strand.
CAACAGAAGGGACCTGTGACGTATATGTAGCACGGACAGTCGGATCTGCTTGGAAGCAACTTTATTAAATGGGTACAGCGAGGAAAACCTTAGCGTAAAGTGCCGAATTTGATTTCCCAAGGACTGCTCATTTTGAATGCAGGGACATCTTATTTATCACATTTTTCTTCACGGGGTATTTAACCTACTGTTTTTGTTGGTGGTTACTAATAATTTTTATCTGATCACTATGAAAAAAATCCCAAAATGTTATCCTCGAGCAGGATAAAATATATCGGCTTGCCACGATTCATTCATACACCGAGAGCATCGAAGCTGCTCCAGTTAGGCACTATGGCATCCGTCACCTGAAATTGTTTGTAATCGTAAATACACAGCCAACCTAAATATCCTACTATTATATCTTTGTTTTTGTGTGTGGAAGTAAAGTTATTTATTTTACTCTAGATGTAATATATACCGGAAGGTACAACTTCACACTGCATCATCTTTTCTCAAATCATTAGTCTCTAATATGATACCACTTTGTACGCTTATGTAAAATGCTGTATATAGTTTCTCCTCCCTTTTACTGTGTGACCGATCGCTCTTTTTATCAATGGCCTCATCTGAATATATCTATATAAAAGATTTGTGCAAGTTTCATGAAACTGGAACTCAGAGTCACTTCTTGTATAGGACACTGCTAAGTGTAGGCTTTGAAAAAGGACCCTACTTTGGGGAGTTGTTTCTTCTTTCACAGTGCAATGATGCAACATGTTTTTAATAGAAATGAATGCCGAAATAAAGTATAACAGGGTACCCAAATTTTAAAAAAATCGAAGGTGGTGTTTTTTTTATATTCGCATTGGAATTTTTCTTTGTTTGATTTTTTTCCCATGTTTGCCTAAATATATTGTAACTATTGTGTCACTCAGATACCTTATTTATTTTTTCAATAATAGCCATATATTAGTAAAATAATGTCTGCAAGTTATGTAATAATGATTAAATTATTTCATGAGATACAGATTTCCAAAGTTTGCCATTTGTCGTTCGAGCAGGCATGTTTGGCAATTTTTAGAAAACTAAATAAATTTTTAATAAATATTATTACTTTATATTACAAGCAAGTTGTACCCATAGTTTGTTTGTAAAAAGTTTTAAAATTCTCCTAATTTTATTGTTTTAATTATTCACTTTCAAACTTGCCCCCTCCATCAGTGCGCGTTATTGCAACTGTCAACCTCTCCCTGCCTTACGGTTTTTCTTGTCTCCAAATTTTTTTTCTGGTCAAAACTAAGTGTGGATTCGTTTATACCAGACACTAGACAATGTCATATAAAAACATCAGTTGATTTAAGAATGTCGACCAGCCACCCTTTGGTCGATCTTATCTGAAATCACCCAGGAGCATCTTTCTCTAAAGAATTCGTCCAGGAGACTGGTGTCCCTCAAGGGGGAGTCCTCAGCGTTACTCTCTTTTTAGTAAAGATGAACTAAATAGCCCGTTCCCTACCTTCCTCTGTGCAATACTCACTTTATGTTGATGACCTTCAAATCTCTGTTTCATCGTGCAATCTTTCTATTTGTGAACGGAGGCTTCAAGTTGCCATCAACAATCTCCTAAAGTGACGAAAATAATCCCTGGAGAAGGGGAACAAGAGGGTCGCGCACCAGTCACCTATAGCTGTGTTTGGAGATTTGTGTTTGTCCTTTGTCCCTCTTGTTCCCCTTCTCCAGGGATTATTTTCGTCATTCTTGTCCAGCTCGCTTGCACCTTTGCATTTAATTGCATTATAATCATAACCTTAAATTGCAAGCTTCACCCTTGTTGGTGTTAGACTGGTGGTGGCTGATAAAACCCGTTTGCTCTACTGATGTCTAACCCCTGGTTAGCTCAATTGGTAGAGCGCTCCACCTGTAATGGAGAGGTCCCGGGTTCGATACCCGGACCAGGCGGATTTTTTCGGTCGCGCACCAGTCACCTATAGCTGTGTTTGGAGATTTGTGTTTGTCCTTTGTCCCTCTTGTTCCCCTTCTCCAGGGATTATTTTCGTCATTCTTGTCCAGCTCGCTTGCACCTTTGCATTTAATTGCATTATAATCATAACCTTAAATTGCAAGCTTCACCCTTGTTGGTGTTAGACTGGTGGTGGCTGATAAAACCCGTTTGCTCTACTGATGTCTAACCCCTGGTTAGCTCAATTGGTAGAGCGCTCCACCTGTAATGGAGAGGTCCCGGGTTCGATACCCGGACCAGGCGGATTTTTTCGGTCGCGCACCAGTCACCTATAGCTGTGTTTGGAGATTTGTGTTTGTCCTTTGTCCCTCTTGTTCCCCTTCTCCAGGGATTATTTTCGTCATTCTTGTCCAGCTCGCTTGCACCTTTGCATTTAATTGCATTATAATCATAACCTTAAATTGCAAGCTTCACCCTTGTTGGTGTTAGACTGGTGGTGGCTGATAAAACCCGTTTGCTCTACTGATGTCTAACCCCTGGTTAGCTCATTTGGTAGAGCGCTCCACCTGTAATGGAGAGGTCCCGGGTTCGATACCCGGACCAGGCGGATTTTTTCGGTCGCGCACCAGTCCCCTATAGCTAGGGTTCGGAGTTTTCGGTTTAAACCGATAAAAACCGATAAAAGTACGCCGAATTCAATTTCGGAAATTCGGTTTTAACCGAAAAAGGTCAGTTTTTAGGTTCGGCATTTTCGATTTAAATCGATAAAAACCGATAAAAGTACGTCGAATCCATTTTCTGAAAATCAGTTTTAACCGGAGACTGTCACTTTGACCTTCCAGTCGTACCGCAGAGCCGTGGCGAAAAAGTGGAACGACAGTGTCTATCGAAACGTGTCCGAATGTATGGGATACACGGATGCCATCACGACGTTTTGGTTTATTGTGCGCATCATCGATCGGAACGTAAAGTCCGAAATGCCCCATGACTTCGCCATGTACGGGCGTGTTTTCAAACTCGTTGTAAGGAAGACTGACTTGATGCAAGCTCTGCATGCTGTGTTGTGCTTCAAAACGCCGCACCGTGTCTCTTTTGGTGCTCACAATCGGTTGATTGGCCGATTTTGACTCAGGCAGCGCTTCATCTCCTCAGCCTGCCAGTGTCCAGTGTTAGCGTTGAGAGGGCATTCTCGAAGCTCGGTGTCATATTAACAGGAAAGAAAGAGTGCGGATCAACGAGGAGAACCTGGGAAAGTACGTGCGTGTGTACTGTAATAAGATCACGTAATCCTGATATACAGAAGGTGAAGTTCCATGTTTTTTGGGCACAGGCTTCATATCTGACTTGTTTTTACTTCTGTTTTTTTTTATTGATTCTTTACAGTTGCACACATTTGCCAAATAAAGTGTCCATTTCTTTTTCAATATATCTGTGCCGTTATTATTTGAGTGATCAAAGATATCAGAGCTACAAGGATCATCTGATCCGGTGTCCGTTGGTGTTTATTTTATATACACCGAAAAAAGACGATAAATTTTGGTGGGCATAAATATACGCCGAAAAAAACCGAAAATTGAATTTTAAAATAAACACCGAAAAAAGTACGCCGAATTTTGAAAAAATAGAAACCGAAAACGCGGAACCCTACCTATAGCTGTGTTTGGAGATTTGTGTTTGTCCTTTGTCCCTCTTGTTCCCCTTCTCCAGGGATTATTTTCGTCATTCTTGTCCAGCTCGCTTGCACCTTTGCATTTAATTGCATTATACTCCTAAAGTGGGCGGATGAAAACGGCTTTAGTTTCTCTCCGGAAAAGACGGTTACTGTCTGTTACGGGGAGTCCCTGCGGTTATATGCGACAGACCCCTATCCCGGTGAAAATAGATCACAAGTTTCTGGGCCTCACTTTCGACCGTAAGCTTTCGTTTGTGCCTCATATAAAATGTCTGAAGTTAAAATGCCAGAAATCACTGAACCTACTTAAAGTCTTGTCCCACAAAACATGGGGCTCTGACCGTCTATGTCTTTTGCGAATATATCGCTCGGTAATCCGCTCACGCCTGGACTATGGCAGCTTTGTGTACGGATCTGCTACGCCGTTAGCTCTTAAGGCACTTGATCCCATCCATCATCAGGGACTTCGCTTGGCAATAGGTGCCTTCAGAACGTCGCCTGTGCTCAGTCTCTACGCTGAGGGAAATGAGATGTCCCTCGACAGACGGCGATTCTCCTTGGGATTTATGTATTCATTAAGGATGCGATCAGCCGCTCAGCATCCAGCCAGGGAGGCAGTGGAGGGCACGAAATATCAAAGGTCATTCGAAAACAAGCCTAGCATTATCCCTCCATTCCCGATGAGAAATAGGAATGTGGCAGAGTCAGTTGGGATAGACAGTAAGCTTCCAGTTGCCGCAGTTCCAAAAACGGTGGCACCATGGGATTTCACCTCCATACGTTGCGATTTGTCACTTACAAAGTTTAATAAAAAGGATACCCCATCCGAGGTCATGCGACAAGAATTTTACGAACTCCAGAAGCAGCATGATTCTCATTCACACTATTACACAGACGGCACAAAAACGGAATCATTTGTTGGCTGTGCCATGATCGGCCCATCAGTAAGAAGTGCTCGCAGGCTAAATTCGTTCGCGACAGTTTTCACTGCTGAACTGTGCGGCCTTCTGCTTGCAATAGATCACATCATCCAAACACGTAACTCCCGGTCAGTTGTATATACAGATTCGTTGAGTGCGTTACGGGCTCTGATTTCACTTGAAACCCCAAAGAATTCACTCATTGTTTTATTACAAAGCAAAATAGTAGCAGCGACCAGGAAGGGATGTGATGTTCTATTCTGCTGGGTGCCGAGCCATGTCGGAATCCCAGGGAATGAAGAGGTAGATTGTGCTGCGGGCACTTGTGGCACCCGTACTGTGGACATTAGTGGTATCCCATTTAGAGATTACTGTGCCCTAGTCAAATGTCATCTTAAAGCTCAGTGGCAAACAGAATGGAGCCTACAGGTGTCCAACAAACTGCTCATGATTAAGCCTTTTTTAGATGTGAGCATTGTCAGCAACCTTTGAGTGTCTTGCATATCCTTCTCGAATGCCCTGCACATGATGATAAACGCCGCCATTACTTCTCCCAGCTCTACAAAGAGCATATTCCTCGACACCTATGTGTGTTGCTTGGAAATGAGCCACTACTCCAACCCCCTCACGTTTTTAAGTTTTTAAAAAGTATTGATCTTTTACACAAATTGTAGCATTATATATAATATAAGGTCCTAGTCCTATTTTATACATTTTTGAAATTACCAGCTACTAAAGCTCCTTCTCCTTCAAAACCCTCTTCTGCAATAGTATCATTTCTTGGCGCATCATAGCCTTAGTTGCTTTTGCGCCACAAAACCCCAATCTACTACTACTACTACAAATGTAAACCCAGTTCAATTATAACAAGTCAGGGGACTGAAGTTTGTCCTAACAGTTCAATCCCCCCCCCCCCCCCCCCAGTCCACTTCCATAACTTCAAATCAAAAGATGGATATCCTCTTCAACCATTTTGACTGAAAAGGAATATTGGCTCTGCATGAACCGAATTCCAAGGAAGTCTAACTTCTGAAATGTAATGAAGTATGATCAATGTAATTAATTTATAGTTGAACGACATCGGTACACTGGTAGACCAATAAGACATTTTCTAAAGCAACGGACTGAAAGTAGCATTAGGAATTCAATACGTGCTCTGTTGACGTAAGCTCCACTTTCTCGAACCATTCACAGAATGAGCGGCAACTTTTCATTATGCTATGCATAGATCCAATTATTAGGACAGATAAAGCAAACCCAACTAGTTAAAAAAAAAATACATTCTAGCTTAACGAGAAAACGTGTGCCGAGAAAATCGGGAGTTTTAGAATATCGGGCGCTACTTTCCCGCTTGATACGGACGGCAAAATAGCGAGGATTGCGGCGAAGAGTTTTAGAATAGCGTTTCTCTGCCGAGAACCCCCAAAACGCAAGCATCTCGCGCTTAAAACGCCACCAAGATGTCGCGACAGCTTTTATTTGTAAACTAGAACGTTTTATCTTGAAAATTAAACAAGCTTTTTGTCCAGAGTAACATTTTTATAGATGTTTTATACTCAATGCCGCATATTTTGTTTTTGTCACTGCCAAGCTGCTCTGTTGTACTTACGAAGCCCAGACGATCCACTACCCAGGCATGCTTACATGTCTGCCGCGACCGTAAGTACACGCGCCTCGATAGCTTTGAGCTGTGAATCCAGCGATCCGTGGCGTTTTCAATACGCTTCGACCGGCCCATACCGACCGCGGTCGCCGAGTGCGACTCATGCAGTTCCCGAGCGGGCGACGGCGTCGAAGACGCGATCAAGGGAGATGTCGTGGGCGCCGCCTTTTGCGGTACCCATGCTATTATCGAGAAATAACGGGCCCCAAAGCTCGAGTCCGAGGCTTGTTTTGGGTCTGCGCATGCACAGCAGCCACGAAATTATGTATGCTTACCAACTGCGTTGAGTTGCTCGTTCTGTCGCGTCGTCGGTCTTCCGCGTTCTTCTTGAACATAATCATCACAAGAGAAAACTTCACAGTTAGATAAACTTGATTAAATTAGCACATTCCCATGTCTAACGACCATACGCGACACAAACGAAAGTTGCAACGGTCGCAAAACTGGCGACACCATGCCAGAAAAAGAAAAAAAAAAAAACAAAGAACTGGTGTCGCTACGGATGGGGCGTTGAAGACGCGATCCTTAAAATATGAAACCGAAACCAGTAAAAGTTACAATACTGAAACCGAAACTGACCAGATCGCGATAGAGGGGCGCCGTAAATATCTTGTTGACGAATCTTGTGTCGCGAAACTAGGTTTCGGGAAACAGATTCCCCGTCTGAACGCGACCGAAAAAGTGGCGCGCCTCCGAAAAAAGTGGCGCGTGTTTCTCGCTTCTGGAGCAATTTTTCGCTGAAACCTCACCGACGCCCGTCAATCACCCGAAGGAGAAACGCGGACGCTGCCAATGGCCGCCCGACTTCGCCATGATCACTGATCTCAATAGGGAGTTTTAGAATAACGTACGCAATTTTAGTGCACGCTAGCGCTAAATTTAGCGATTGTATTGGCGCCCGCGACGCAAGAGAGTTTCAGAATAGCGTTTCTCCGTCGCGACGCAAAAGCCCAAGCATCTCGCGCTTGCGACGCCACCAAGATAGTCACAATTTTTATTTCACACACGAAATACTGTAACTTTAGAAAGAAACAAGTCTTTTGGTCCAGAGTACCATTTTAGATTTGTTTAAACACGAGAATGCGACGCGAGCGGTTGACCGGTCGTGCCCGCTTGCGTCGCCTCGGCAAGAAACGTCTCGTGTACTGACCTTCGCCGAGAAGTGTTCGCGCGTCGCAAGCATCAAGTTGGCGGTGATCGTTGCCAAACCGAGTACAATTTCGTCTCGTATTGAAAATCGCAGTCGCGAGGATGCCGCCGATGTCGCACTCACGACGTCGCCAAAGCAGCCGCCGACATAATCCTGGAAGCCGCCATTTTTGCTTAACTTTGCTCGTCTTGGCTTTAGCCAACTTCTCATCATGAATCCTCCTTGGAGAAGCGCAAAGGCTCTTTGCGTACGCACGCTATTTCCGAGAAATAGCGCACGCTAAAATTGCGCACTCAAAGCGCGAAACCTGGCTTGCGTTCGGAGCATGCGCAGTGGCGACGACGCTATTCTAAAACTCCCTAATGACAATTGCTGGATCGCGCTTCCCGCTCCCGCAAGTGAAGCCACCGGACGCAACCTCGCTGGGATACGATTTGCGGTTTTGCCATCGTATTGCTGCGGTTTTCCAGCGTGCTGTAAACACGTTTTCTACTCGTTTGTCGTCCTTCGCCGAAGAAGTTTTTTGTGACTCTGTGTATTGTTGAGACTTGCCGTTGTGAACATGTGGAAAATTTTACGAAAGTGCAGTGTCGCAGAAAAAGGCACAACTCGTCGAAAGCAAGGGTCTGGCGGTGTGTTCAAAGCCTCCTTGGCACGCCAAAGTGCCATGTCTCTGTGCCTTCGCGCGCTTGGGTATACCGACCAAGAATCGACGCCGTGTGGATGTGTTTTGCGAGTGCAATGTGCGTGAAGCCGTATCAAAAGGTGCAACTCGTCGAAAACAAGTGTCGCCGGTCTCGCGGCGTGATCAAAGCTTCCTTGGCACGCCGAGTGCTGCATCTGTACCTTCGCACGCTTGGATACCGGTCAAGAATTGACGCCGCACCAAAGTTCTGGTGCGGCGTCCCGTAGATGCCTTTAGATCATTTATATATATATATATATATATATATATATATATCGGCCACGGAGTTCTGGATCGTCCAGCTGTTCCGGTGAGTTGCTATCAATAAAAGGGGGCAGATCTGTACGTGTTCGTATGTACTATTAACCATGGCTATGTTCCAAATCTACTCTAATGGACTACGTGGGAGCACGAATAGGGCAACGCTGTGGAGCAAGGAGGGTTTTCGAAAGCAGAAGTACAAGACGGCGAGTATGGAAATCAGTTTGAAGCGCGGCCGATATGGTCGTGTGCAATCTGTTGACCAATTACAATTAGGCGAGCCGCGCTCAAACGTCGAGTGCAATTAAGTAGGTTGATAATAAGCCAGCACTGATCAGTGATGATGAGTTGTTGTGCACGGTATTCTGTAAATCATCTAAGGACAAAAAAAAGACGTACCTTCCCCCCTCTTCCGTCGCTAGTGGACGCTGGATTAAGCTCGTTCCTTAACCGCGAGGGCTGCAAGTATACAGACGTCAGAGTGAAGTAAGACGCTAATCCAGAGGCACATACAGCTTCACGCACATTGCACTCGCTAATCACATCTACGCGGCGTCGATTCTTGGTCGGTATCCATGCGTGCGAAGGCGCAGAGACACGGCACTTCGGCGTGCCAAGGAAGCTTTGAACACGCCGCGAGACCATTGCTTTCGACGAGTTGTGCCTTTTTCCTGCAACACTGCACTTTCGTAAAATTTTCCACGTGTTCACAACGGCAAATCTCAACAATACACAGAGTCTGAAAAACCTTCTTGGGCGAATGACGACGAACGAGTAGAAAACGTGTCTACAGCACGCTGGAAAACCGCAGCCAAAGGCTAGCAAAACCGCAAATCGTATCCCAAGCGAGTGAAGTCCGGTGGCTTCACTCGCGCTGCAGCGAACAAGTTGACCTTCGAGGTGGAGCGAGCTTTTGGAGGAGTCTGATTTTCGGCCGATTTAGTATCCGAGCCGAAGCCGAAAGAAAACAAACAAACATGGCGAGCGACAAGCGGAGGAGCGGTGCGTACGGGCGACGAGTCTTGGTCCTACTCGGTTGCAGGTGTGTGAACGGCGCCTACAGTACGGATTGGGGGCGCGGTGCAGATTCGTCAACAGTCGCGGCGGGTGCAAGCACCGTATATAAGCATGATGACTGGCGATAATGTTCTTTATTAGCGATGCAAAAATTTTCCGAAATGCTTCGGGATCATCTCGCGGTTTTTCCCGGGTTTGACAGGACTAGTAAGCCCAGTGAGCAGAATCTGACGAAATTCATTGAGTGGCATTAATAAAACAGGCTGTATCTTCACACTGTGCGTACTTCATATCGTTTTGATGCGAAACGCTTGGTATTCCCGGTGCAGAAGACAAGGTTTGGCGAAATTCTCGTGAGTCAATACGTCACAGGTTTCGCGCGTCAAACTCCACGTGTGAACAGGCCGATTTCGCGAAATCTTGGTTTCGCTAAACTGTGGCGCGTTGAAAAGATGCATCGTGTGAATAAGCCTTTAGGAGTAAAAGAGGGTGAATACAGTTATTACTTTAAGCACAGGAAATAAATCTGTATATCAGAATTAGCACCGACGCGCTATTTGTTTCGGGTGCAATGCAGTAGGGAGTAGATTTTTTTTTTTATATCACTCATTTCAATATGTAAGAGTAAACTCAAAAGAATTGCTATTGATTGGGTAGCAATAAACCTCACTTGAATTTGTAATTAGTAAACTCAAAAGAATTGATATTGATTGGGTAACGATAAACCTCACTTGAATTTGTAATGAGTAAATTCAAAAGAATAGATATGGAGTAGGTAATGATAAAACTCATTTAACGATGAGTTTCTTATGAGTTTCATTTGACTCTATAAAAAACACATTAGAAGCTCAATTGAAACTCATTGTTCATTTTTGTATTTTTGTAAGGGATGTTTGGCTGACGGGTTTCATTATCTGTCACGGACCCTGTACATAAAATAAAGAATTTTGTCTAAGACCAGACTGATGCAGTGCTGTATCTTAGTGATACAATATTATCGAGTTTACATTGAAATAAATATGGCGTGCTGACTTCAAATATGACACGCCAGGCAATAAGATAATTAACTTGTTAGTTACTAATCTATTTTATGATTCAGACATATAATACTCAGAACAAGACCTATTATCGTAGCTAATGTAGCGCCTTCAATATGCCTTCATTTCATGAGGTTATGAAGTGTTGTGATATATTATTGTCAGACGTGCGTTGGATGGTATTCGTGATAATGACAATGTAAATGTCAATAAATGCTTTTTTTTGCTTCATACTTTTTATGTTGTTTGTTTCGATTTCTTGGCTTTAATTGTGACGTATTGCTGAAGTTCATATGTTTATACGGATGATTTTGATCTGAATGGCTCACATGGTGACAATGTTTATTTTAATTTTGTTCCTTAATTATTGTATGCTCTTTCAGCTGACTGCTTTATGGGATAGGGGGGGGGGGGGGGGAACTGGCGGCCACGTCAGGGCGCGTTTTGCCTTTTGCTGGAGCCCCGAGGCATTTGTATGCCTGAAATAAAGTATTACATTACATAATCGAACGAAGTTGCACAATTAAAAAAAACTACGGTATGCTCAACTTGATATGTGTATGTGTGCAATAAATGAAGTAACATCTAGTTTGCTTTCCATTTAAACACTTCAGTTTGTACTTCTAGTTTAAAGCTGTATCAGCTGTTATCTTGCAAAAAACTTTTTTTTTTTTACAAAAGTGTATGATTAGCTTTTGCACGAATTTGACTTTTTGTGCTCTACTCGAGCGTTGGCCTGTTTGGTGTATTTTACTTGACTGTGACGTAGGGAATGTCTATGACCTGAAGATAGGAGGCTTCCGCAATGCGTTACCTTAGGAGGCGCTACGCTTGAACCTTGATCTTCCCCATGAATAAAGCAGAAAACTTTCCGTGGTAAATTTAAAAGGTATTGTTCCAAAACATTACTAATGTCTCAAATTTTGGTGACAAAAGAACAACAAACAAAAATCCAGTGCATATTCTGTGGACAGTGTTTAATGTGATGTTATGTAGGATAGCAGTGAACTGAAATCGAACATAAATTCAATCTGCAATCCTTTACCTTGTACGGACTAAAATACAATCAGTCTTTAGAAAAGACTGGTCATTACCTTTCCTCGGCTATGTTATCCAATTCCTTCGTTTTCGCGAGTCTTTCTCTCGGCGAAGTGGTTGAGCATCGCGCTCAAAGTATTTGAGTTCCGCATTCTATTTGTTATTTTTTTCTGAATTTAACTAGCTAGTACCTTCACCCGCATGTTCATTCGTTTCGTATTACATAGCAAACTTTTTCCCAGGTGGCTTCTGAAAGAAATGCTAACGAATTCAGGAAAACAACTTTTTCGAATACAGAAACGTATCCTATGGGCATGTTTGCGGAAGAAAGGAAGTATTTTCAACACTAGAATAAACGGCTCTCTGTATACATCATACGCGTGGTAGGTACGTTGATCCGACATTCCCGAAGAACAAAAAGTTTACTTCCTTCAATTTTATTAAAAGAAAATAACATTATTTTCTTTTATAAAGCCGTAATAAGATTTTTCGCAAATATTTAGTTAACAGCACTCCATGAAACGACCATTCAGTTTCTCTCTTGAATTGTGAGCTTTTCGTGTATAGTTTTTTTACGTGAATTTATATAATCGAGTTTCTTGCCAGCCTACTCGACGGCCGACATCTTGATTCTTTATTTTCAATTTATTTTAGAGACAACTATCTGCAGGACTACCGAGTCACATAGTACATTGGCTCCAGTGTTCGTGCTAAGTGCAAGTATAACTGGAAACACTTAAGGCCTTGAATTATCTTCAACGAAAGTGAGTAATGCCATCATATTTATATAATAGGATTATTGCAAAGAATGTGCTTTGCTTCTAAAGAAATTAAGACAAGGCTCTGCATCTGGCCCCGATGGAATTCACAACACTTTCATGAAGTCTTGTGCTGAAGTTATTTTGAGTTACTTGGTAATTTTGTTTACGGTATCGTTGAAATGTGTCTTCTTGCCTCTGGACTGGAAATCTGCAAATGTAGTCCCCGTCCACAAGTCTGGCCCAAAAAATCTAGTACAAAACTACAGGTCCATCTCACTGACAAGTGTGTGGTGCAGAACTACGGAACACCTTATTTACGCTAATCTAATGGAACACCTTAGTCTTATAAAATTCTTTAGCCCGTTTCAACACAGATTTCGTAAAGGATTTTCTTGCACCGCGCAGTTGCTCGAGTTTTATCACGACATTTCACAATTGTTTGATAAAGGCCGACAAGCTGACTGTACCTTTCTGCACTTTAAAAAGGCTTTCAACATGGTTCCTCGTGCTCTTCGTATGAACAAGCTCCACAAACTAAACATAGATTTAGACATTTTCAATTGGATTGGCGATTACCTAAATTAAAAAAAAAACAGTCCGTGTGAATTAACGGTTTACAGTCCCCATATATAGAAAATTAGAAATAACATCAGGATTCCCGCAGGCGTCGGTACTTGGCCCTATCCTTTTTTTAATATATATTAATGATATAGCTGAAGGCGTCTCTTCACATATTCGATTATATGCAGACGATTGCATTTTGTACCGTGATGTGACCTGTGATGCTCAAGTGTTCGCTCTTCAAAGTGATTTAGATAAAATTGACGACTGACGTATCAAATGGTGCATGTTTTCAAACGTATCTAAATGTATTAGCGTTAGATTCACTAGAAAAATTAACTTTATTCCTTCATCCAACAGTATCGGTGCTGATTCACTTGACCTGGCATCGGAGGCTGAATATTTGGGAGTTAATTTTTCGTGCGATTTAAGATGGGATAAACATGTTGGCTATATTACAGCGAAAGCAAGCCGGTCACTGGGATTTATTAAGCGTAATTTTAGGGTGGCTCCCCCGTCTTTGAAGGAGACATATTTTTTTCATGTGCGGTCTGTCCTCGACTACGCTAGTGAGATTTGGGATCCGTTCAGACGGAACCTTATAGATCAAATTGAAAAGGTACAGAATCGTGCTGCGAGATTTGTTACGGGTTATTACAATTTCAGAGCTAGCATAACTGAACTTAAATCGTCTCTAAATTGGATGCCTCTGAGCCAACGACGGAAATTACTCTGTCACAAAGTTTTACATAAACTGCTTTACAACAATAGCACAATTCGTAGGTCCAAGTATATTTTTGAGCCCGACTATATATCAGAAACAGGAGATAATTAGAGAAAAATTTGTCCATTTCACTGCGGAACTGGTGTTTTCAAATGCTCATTTTCCCGCGGTCCATTGACGATTGGAATAACCTGTCAAGTGACATTGTTGAATCGGCATTGTCAGAGCTGTGTTTTTTTTTTTTTTTTTTTTTTTCTTCAAAAGATTCAGTGTTACTTCTAACGACCGTTGTGTATCGCTTCTTGAATAATTGTTTTTCACCTTGTGTTTGTAGTGTATAAAATTTATGTCTGTGCCCCTCCCTACTATAATGCCACTTCAGGCGATGTAGGTAAGCGAATGAATAAATAAAACAAAAACTATCAGCAAGCAGACGCGATAAATCCCATACATATGTGAATATTAAACAACCATCTAGGGCAAAGAAATAAATTGTCTGTTTTACATCTTCAATGTGGGCTAGTATAATATGAGCCATATTCAAACGGAGTCAGCGCATGAGGACCCTGACATTGCTGCAAACCCTTTTGAAACCGCAACAAGTAACATTGGCGGCCGCCATTTCTTGGGCACGAAACGCGTGATTGGATCCGAGCCCTCGCCAAACGCTGACGTCACAATTGTTCCAGTACGAGCTGAGCCGAGTTTACGCCGAACGATGACGCGGGCCTCGTGTTCATACATTCTCACAGCACGGTCCCAAACATTAGAAAACTCACTTCATTGGCGCCGCAGCTGCTATACTTCGTTCACCCCTAAATAGGAACGCTAGTGGGATCTACGTGCTCTTGGGACCAATGAGGCGTCGATTGATCGCCACGTGATGGCGCTCTCGTCCACACCCACGCACAAAGGGCGGTGTATCCTCTTGATAAACGTAGACCAGGGCACAAGCGAGCAAGCGTTTATTCTCCTCAAATGGCTAGTTTGTGTTGGGCTCCACCGACATCATGGCCGGTGTGATTGGATGTCCGTCCAAGGTGGGTCAGCGAGCTGTGATTCTTTAACGAAGCGATGTCCAAATCCTTCACGCTGCGAAAGTTTGTTTGATATTCAATTTTTTTGTGCCTGTTGTGATAGTCATTGCCGAACACTCTCGTTAAGTTGTACGATTCAGCCATCGAAACGCGGGTAGTCGCTAGGCGCATGCAGTACTCACGGACGATGTTCTCGAAGCGCGCGCCGGATGGTCCACGAGAAAGCCAAGTGAAAGTGCAAGACACATCTGGGGTCTTCTATAACTCCTATCACTTTCAAACAACCGGTACGTTTTTCTCCAGTATACTTGTTAGTCAGAGCGTTGGTAATGATGTAATTTTAGAAAGAGTTATATACGAAAAGGTCTACCGCGGCGGCGGCGGCTCCAGTGCTGTGAGGAGGCGCACCCACCGGTTCCTCCTAGCCACATCATGTTACCGTCATGCAAAAAAGCTGAGATAAACATGTGTTAAGCGGAGCACAGCCTTCTTATACGTGCCTCCCCATCGCTCAGGACCGCGCGCATTTTCTGAGCCTCTTCTACTAAAACGAGGGGGGATCGGTGGCCGAGTGGGCTGAAGCGCACACCCAGCTCGACGCGCGTGGAGCGAAAGCTCGCGCTGCAGAACCCAGATCGAAACGGGCAGGGTAGAGCCACTAAATGAGCTACGCTTAGAGTATCGGCACTCCGTTCCCCGACACTGTTGTGGGCGCCGCCATTTTGGCTCGTATGCAGAGCAGACGCAACTGCCGATCGTCATGATTCAAAAGCGCGACTTCCTCGGCATTCGGTTTGGTGTTAGAAAGGTTATGTAACATTGCTTTGCTCTGCCGCGAACTGTTTGAACATTTGTGGAGGGCGGAAAAGCGCTTCCTGTGATTTCAGACAAAGCTTCAGATAACTGGCAACCATGATTTTAAGACACAATATGGCCAAGTGACGTTACTCTGAAGCGTAGCTTATTTAGTGGCACTAGGGCAGGGGTGGGGCTCGAACCCAGGGATCCTGGGTTCGAGCCCCACCCCTGCCCGTTTCGATCTGGATGAGCATCGTACCGGCGTGCGGTCGTGTATCACTACTGCGTGGTGCACGTTAAAGACCCCAGGCTAGCGGTTGTACCGCACTGGCTAAATTGCTCATCTACAGTGTAAACCAGTGTCGCCCCTACTGGCAGACCAACCTTACGCTGTATAAATCACTAAAACGTCCAATTTGACTTTTGATTTCTACTAAAACGAAAAGAAAACTTCCCATTTTAAAACCACTCTCCGCCTCTGCGCCTTCAATTTGTTTTTTTCTGACCACCCTTGAGTATTTTTACACTTTGTGAAAATAATGAATTTTTCATATATAAGTTTCTGCTCCATTCACGGCGCTGCGGTAGCCTCCATTTGGCCATATTTCTAGTTTTAAAACTTCAAGCACACAAAAATAATGCAGCCTGTTTTTGCAAATATTGTTAGTACCTATCATTGGCCTTACTGCGTAAAGTTTAAAAAAATCGGAGATGGCCTTTTTTTTAAAATTGAGTTTCAAAGGAACTCCTAATTATTAAAATGGCCCCATTTGAACATTTATAATACTACCCAGGACAACAATATTTACGCTACCCAGGAAAACAGTATTTAGATATAGTATTAACAGAATACAGGACAAAACGCTGACAAGGTTTGAAAGTTCTGATATTTATAGTTGGGGGAAAAACAAAATATAAAATGTAAGCTTTTCTTTTCCGGAATGTGCCGTGTTTCCGATTCTTCTCTGGAATTTAACATCGTTGATGCTAAATGATAAATATTTTGAGTCAGTCAATCCTCCCTGTAGGTAGTCTGAGATTAAAAATTTCTAGACCCGTGGCCATGAGTTTTCTTGGGAGAGGTGCCCGAAATACCAACTTCACGCAAGTCGCGGAAAGCGACATGGTCGGCCGAACTTCTCTGAAAACACCCTCCAATATTTAGTTTCTTGATTGTAGGGAACAATGCATCCAACGTATGAGCTTCCAGAAACATACAAACCAACAGATAATTATTATATTTATGAAATGAATTGTTTTTAAAATGGAAAGTGTATTTTGCTTTATTTTCACTGAATATGCAAGTAATGTTAAATGCCGACTGCATGAATACTTAATAAAGTCGATGTAAATGGGATTAAACTCGCCACTGAATATTCCCATACGTATGAAACGTAAAGAAAAGTAATAGACGCTCACACAACTCCTGCTAAGCAAAAGGTTTGCCATATTGCATTTATTTTTATCGGAATCAAACTGTAAAAGCAAATAATTGCTTCTTACGACTTCATTCACACTCTATAGACCTTTTCTGTGTACTCTCGTCCCCAGCCACCTAATAGGCGTATCCGGTATGGGCGACAAGAAAATAATCCAACGTTTCAATCTGCAAATAGTAAAAAAATAAAGGGGAGGCAAAACGAGAAAATGTGACGGTTACGCTTATATCCTAAATGCCTTCTATTGGCGTGGCAAAGGCAAAACAATGTTTTCGCCCATACTGGAAGTGACGTCAATTCAAGATGGCGGCGCACTTGCAGAAAACGTCTATACTCCGTCTCACTAAAACCGTTCAGTACAGGCAAAGCTACATGGGAGATAGTGTATCCCGACATGTTCAAGAGGAGGGAAAGGATAGGAACAGGGGAATCCCAGCCCTTCTCTCTTGTTCCTCCTTTCAAGCATTCACGGATAAATATTTTATGTTAGGTTAAATTAAATTAAGTGAGTTTGAGATTAAATAAACGTTTCTTATTGAATTTACATAAGCATAGGCGCACTAAAGAAACAAATTAATAATTCTCACCTTGCTGATTGCCGCAAAGTGTCTCGCCTGTCCGCTCCGCATCACCTCTAGAATCATTTACAATCCCATTAAGATACACGTTGTCGAGATGACAGCCATACTTCCTCCCCGCAAAGACAACTCATGCAAACTCTCTCTCACTATTACTAGAACTAACATCTCTGAATTCTCTCCTCTGTGGTTATCACTCTCCAAATGGAATTCACTCCCGGATACTCTTGTAACCCTACAAGACACTTCCAGTTTTAGAATTCTCTACTTTAGATCTTTGAAATTAGCAGCCTAACAACTGTTTTATTGTATTATTTCTTAGTGCTAGTTAATGTCTCTTGATGTTTTGTCCCACTTATATAAAGCCCCCTACGGGCGATTTAAGGGAACAATAAATGTATCCAAATGCACTAATAACCCAGCGCCTCAGGCTATCATAAATTAACTTAATATATATCAATGATATTTGCTTGGGTATTTCATCTTGTGTTCGGTTGTTTGCCGATGATTGCGTAGTATACAGAAAAATTAGTCACAAAGTTGATGCCAACCAGTTGCAAATAGATTTAGAATCCATTACTACGTGGTGCTCTACATGGGAAATGACTTTAAATCCTAAAAAGAGTGTGCATTTATGTTTTACTAAAAAGAAGAAAATTGAAACCCAGTATTATATAAATAAGAATATAGTAAACAAGGACTTTAAGTATAAATACTTAGGTGTCACGATCTCAACTGACTGTTCATGGAATTCACATGTGGATGACGTGATTGTAAAGGCTGCCAGGGCACTGAACTTCATTAAACGAAGCCTAAAATGTTCACTTCCTAACTTCAAAGAAAACGCGTATTTAACCCGTGTTAGGCCGATTTTGGAATATGCCTGTGCCGTCTGGGACCCGGAAAAAAAAATCATTAATAGACAAACTAGAAAAAATACAAAATAGAGCAGCTAGGTTTGTTCTCGGACGGTACGGGCGGAGAGACAGCTGTACTCAAATGAAGATTGAACTGAATTGGGGAACCTCTCTCAGCCCGCCGTAAAAAAAAAAAGAAAAAAAAAATCGTGTTGAAAGTTTTTTTTTTTTTTATATTTAAAAACAAAACTGGAATTAACAGTGAAACTCATTTAAAAGAACCATAATATATTTCTAAACGGAACGATCATGCTTTCAATATTAGAGAGTACCACGCCAGGACGAGCATGTACGCCAAATCTTTTTTTGTTAAAACGATACGAGAGTGGAATGGGCTGTCGGAGCTGCAAGTGTGGACTAAAAATGAAAATGTTTTTTTTCCTTTTTTTTCAGTATTGTAACCCCCCTGCTGTAACGCCCTCGGGCACTGCGGGGTAATTTCTGAATAAGGAATAAACTACCTTGATGTTGTCATGCTATCAATGTAGATTGTTACTTTTTTATACAGAGTACTACGTCGCTAGTTTTGTAACAAGTTATAGTCGCGCGTACTTGTAAAAAAGGTGACGACAGCCAATTACAAAACTCTTGTTCGCTTGTAAAATTTAAATTACAATTTCATTCAGGAAGACCTTTTCATATATGTCAAAAATTTCCGGAACGGTAGCACTTTCTTATAGAGCACAATTGTGATCGTGTTCATGAAATACTCATCAGTTTTTAATGTGCACGAAAATGGGATTCATGAGTTTAATCTGTGACTGAAATATTTTCTCTCAGATATATTTTCTGCTCCTTCAGAAGATACCTTGCAACAATTAAGCGCCATGTTCCAAAGTTGCATCATAAAGATTCCGCTTTATCTACTATTGATACTTAAATTCCACATTAATGGTACGTACTATATGTTTTTATATTACACACAAAATATGTTGAGTTGTTCTTTTTTGTGAAAAAATCGTCATGAACGAGCGTCATGAACTTTAACAGCATAAAACGCTGGGAGCGTTTTACGCTGTTAAAGTTATACAATAAAGTGCAAAAAATAAACAATAGATAATAAAATAATATAAAATGAATATTTAAAACACGAAAAAAATAGAGGACGTACGACGCCCCAGTGAGGCTCGAACCTGGGTCGGTGCCGTGACAGTTGGATACTACAGCTGCTGAGCTGTGTAGCACAGCAACTCTGTAGATTTCCACACCCGACAAAACGTGACGGCGAGAGCGGTGGGAGTTCAAGTCGCACCATGTGACCACTCGCCTCGTTGAAATCACAGATTGCGAGAGAGGCACACAAGGTAGTGCCTGTGCGGCGCACTCGTTCCCTTGGTCTTGGCTCTAACTAACATCTGTGGTGCACAATGAAAGAAACTACACTCAGCGACAACTTTTCTAAGCAACGCAGTCAAAGGCACCCAAGGACCACAAAGTGGGCTCAGAAAGAGTGGCCGAGTTAGGTCCCACGTGGGCAGCCCACGTGTGTCTCACGTCGGTTTTGCAACTCTGGCCATGGTCGGCCCCAGTTTGGCTGCCCACCGGGCTTCCCTTGTGGGACGCACAGCGGGCAGACTTGGGCAACCCATCTCAGATTCACCCTTGAGACCTACAGGGGGCCCATTAGGGCAGGTCGCCCTCGTGGAGCCCGCATAAAATCATTTGGCCCCCGTAGAGCCAAGGGGGGTCCCACGGGGGTTTTATTTGGGCTGCCCAAGTCGGGCACGCCTACGCTTAGCTGTTCTATTTTTTTTTTCTCTTGTTGTTCGTTTAAGAGCGGCCTAGGTCGAACTATTCTGTTACGTCTTTGCTGCCATCCGCCGTTCGGCGCAGGCGCGACGCGATTATGACACGCTCCTGTGGTAGCCAGTATGGGAAAACGCCCCCTTTATTGCTTCGAACACAGATATATAGAGAACGGGAACGCGACAGAACAGCACACGACAAAACAACACGCGACAAAACAGCACGGTCAAAACAGCACGCGTCAAAACAGCACAGCGTCAAAACAGCACGGCGACAAAACAGCACGCGTCAAAATAGCACGCGACAAAACAGCACAGCGTCAGAACGGCACAGCGACAGAAGAGCACGTGCCAAAACAGCACGGCGTCAAAACAGCACAGCGACAAAACAGCACGTATATAGCAAGTTCGAGCGTGCTTTTTACCTCTCTCTGCGCAAATAATTTCGAACCTCCTTCACCCCTTCATTTAATGTAGCTAGGTTATAAATGAATTTATTTCCTATTTCAGTGCTCACCAAACTCCGCAACCCGAAGACACCCCCACGTTTTTCACAAGTCTACAAGAGGCAGTTTTAATGATTCAATGATGATTACTAGTGTCAGTAACCATAATAAAATGTATACTGAAACTAGCTCAACTGAAATCCATAAAAAAAAAATACTGAGGGCAGCAATTGCTTCGCGACCCCCACTGGATCTGTCGGACCCAGTTTGGAAGGCACGGAAGTTGGTAGTGAACCACAATTTCTGGCACAACAGGAGTTACCGATCGGCATCCAGCGTAAAGCATTTCCGTATAGATGACAGGCGGAAAGCTTTAAACAATTAAATGGAATTGGTCGAACCTCCTTTTGCAGTGAAGCTGTTGTTTGTATGTTTGTCGGATTTTTTTGTGTCGTTGATAGTCAGAAAAGAAAAAGGGTCAAATGTCAAATGTACTCATAACACCAATTGCCACTGTGTTCATCAGCTTCGCTGGCCAAACATGTCAGCAAGGATGAGTTTCAATCAAGTTTCGTATCTTAATTCAGATGTAGTAGGGATGAGTGTCTTATTTGGCAACCGCTTAGTTTTACAGCCGCAATTAACTGTGAACCTCATGGACGATTTCATTTATAGCGGAGTCTGCAAAGTAAATGAAGCCATATTTCTGTCAGCTCCTTAAAGTTAGAGATTAATCTTACGCTGTTAACCTTTTCGTAGTTATGACGCTGACATGAAGGTCTTGCAAATAATGCACCGTGTAATCGAGAGTTTAGTTATTTCCGCAGAATATCAGAAGAATTCCGAAGATCCTCATTTGGCGAATTCACCATCAGTCCTCCGCTAAAGTGCGCGATATGTCCTTCTTTGGTTTGGCATGTAAATTTCCAGAGGTTACTTTAGCAGCACATTTATACTGCGAAAAGTCTTCTGGCTACCGATTAACATCTACGATAGTAGGAAAAACAAACTTGAAACAGAGGCAAGAGTAAAAATGATGTCCTAAAGAATAGATTTTATTCTACTCGCTCTCTCCTTTAGCATTCAATTTACATAGTGTAGGAAAATCGGCAGCCCAAAAGGGCATCAATGAGGGGCTGAGCGTCATACTGGGATAAGATATTTCGTAGCTTTTGCGAGATCTTTGCTTAGGGCTTTGAGCCCGACGGTCTGCATCCCCTTTGGCTGTCTACCAGATTCTGCTGGCTGAGGCTCTGCTCGGTTTTGAGTGCCTCGATTAGTCGGTATGGATCTGGATGCTGGAAACCGAGGGAAGACTGCAGACTTCTGTGCTGTGTGTCATATTATCAATGTCCTGTTTTGACGCTGTGCTGTTTTGTCGCTGTGCTGTATTGACGCTGCGCTGTTTTGACGCCGTGCTGTTTCGGCACGTGCTCTGCTGTCGTTCTGCCGTTTTGACGCTGTGCTGTTTCGTCGTGTGCTGTTATGACGCGTGCTGTTTTGTCGCTGTGCTGTTTTTACGCTGTGCTGTTTTGACGCGTGCTGTTTTGACCGTGCTGTTTTGTTGCGTGCTGTTTTGTCGTGTGCTGTTCTGTCATGGTGTTATAGAGAACGCCACGACTGGTGACGTCAACAGGGAAACTGCTATCGGCTTGATAACAGCGGATAGACAGGATGTAAACAATGACAATACAACATTTCTTCTTCTCTTAAAATTGCAAACGATCGGTCGGTTTCTGTGTCCGCGTTGAACGTCGTAAGGCTGGTTGGACTTGACCGTCGGGGGCTGGCACGTCTTGCTCGCTCGGTGGCTCCTGGCTGTCCGACTGTCCTAGTGTCACTGGCGGCCCGACGTTTCCCGAATCGTCTTTAGGGCCACCCAGACTTTTAGTCGGAGCTTGTCTGCCGCGGACCTGGTTCATGTGTCGACAAACTGTTCCCTCCGGAGTCTCGATGACCAGCATCCTTGACACGAGCTTGTTCTGGACGGTCCCCGGTGACCATCTTTCACATTGGCCGAAGTTGCAGACCTACACCGGTGCTCCGAGGTCCCAGGAGTCTCCTTGAACCTGCATATTGTCGGACAATAACGCAGGCGGGAATGGTACACTCATGTCCACGTTTGATCCTTGCCGAGCAGCTCGTGTAACGGTGCTAACAGGGTCGACATATTGGGCAGGAATCGGTGATAATAGAGAACGCCACGACTGGTGACGTCAACAGGGAAGCTGCTATCGGCTTGATAACAGCGAACAGACAGGATGTAAACAATGACAATGCAACATATTCAGATACTCTCAACTATTTAAATTCTTTAAAGAAAACAGGCACAGACAATAAATCTTCCTTTTATGGATAATATGCTTTATTATAGAAGCCATTCCAATCTGTGAAGTTTACAAAAGGCTTATTATGTCCACGGAAACCAAACAGTGAGAAGTGAACTTCTGAGTTCATCTGTTCTTCGCGATTCAGCACATCGTTAATTAATCGGTCGATCTGCTTCTTCACTATGCATTCATGCATTTTATATATTCTAGTGTCGTCGGGTACGGCCGTAGACAGTGGTAACCCTCCCTGTGTACAATATTTAGGGTTGTTCGTTTTCGGTTAAGACCCGATTTTACCCGATTTTTACACCCCGAATATGTTTCTAGG
This sequence comes from Ixodes scapularis, assembly GCF_016920785.2. Lineage (NCBI taxonomy): Eukaryota > Metazoa > Arthropoda > Arachnida > Ixodida > Ixodidae > Ixodes > Ixodes scapularis. The sequence goes on from NW_024609846.1 coordinate 124,596,349, forward strand.
AAATCGGGTTAAACCCGATTTCTCCCCGAATTCCAAAACCACATAAAAAAAACCTTTTTTTAACGCCACACAACGTTTGCGGTGCACAATACTGGCTACCCTACCTCAGGACAACAGTGACCTATAGTTCATTTCGCAAGCTGCGTGTAGCACTGTGGACGCTACACGGCTCTCAACCAACCGCCCAACGAGCGCGCCTGACTCACCGTGGCATTCTACGGAGGCCGGCTGAAGAAAAGCGACAATGGGCGTTAGGGCCTCGGAGGGACATTTCCGTCCCTCCACTGTGCATGTGGAACCGCCTCGGCACGCCACGCAGCTTCGGCCCTGCTGCACGCAGCTTGTGAAATGCACTATTAAGCCCCCTTCGACCTCTGTTAGGTATCGACGCCGAGCCTGGTCTCTCAGGTAGAGTTGCCATCTCGCTGGCGGTCTACCTTTCTCACGAACAACGTCCGAGCCAGTCAGTCGGAAAAACAGATCGGGAAAACTTAACAGGTTTCTTTCATAGCAAAATATTTAATCGAAGGCCACCGTCCCTCGAACGGTCGGGATTTTCGTGGACTCTTGAGGGAGAGGCGGATTCCGTGGGCGGTCCTGAAGCGACCGACGGCAATCGGACCAGCGGAGCTCTCCCCCAAGAGGAGTTTAAAGGGACCATGAAATGATTTTAAAATCGAGTTTCATCCACCGCACGTCGTAAAAGGTGTGAAAAGAAACACAAAAATAGGGAGCCAAAAAAAATTATTTGCTATAGAACTTTTAAAAGAAAACTGGACTCTTTTACGCCTTCCTTCCTTCGCCTGTTCACTACGATGCATCCGCGGAAATGGAGCACGTCAGCCAAATCCAGGTCGCCTATTGGGTAAGAGCCTACCTCACCAGCACCGCGATCGTAAACAATAAATAGCCGGCGAATGTTTCCTAAAAGTTTTGTTAAATAATATTCAGATCCACATTTTGTAGCATAATTAGAGATGTGTGGCGAAAATTGCCAAATTTGATAATGCTGAGAGCCAAGCGCCATCTATCGTGTGGTAAACGAAGCAACTACTGCGCGTGCGCAGTAGGGCAGGGCCGACAGTTACTTGGGTGGCGGCGACCGACGAACATTTATTTTCTTTGTTTTCCTTCCTCTCAAAACTCTGACTGACTGAACGTTTATTTTTCCACGTGTTCTTCCCGCGCGTGCCGACTTCAAGCAGCAAGAAAACAGTACTTAAAACAGACCACGACGAACAAGAACGCTGGATCCACCGACTCCGACGAAGCGAGCTGCTCAGAATATAGGCCTAGCAGGCATTCCGACTCGGCGCTGCGTTGCTTCGTCGCAAGACCGCCTGCCTACGACCGGCTGGCGTACTAAATGGAATATGCCCGCGCGACCCTTGTGGACCCTTCCCGTATTATAGTTTGATCACTGACCTCAATTCTAGATTAAGAGGTGAGGTCAATCTCTTCCCCTTGTTTTCCGAGGCAGTGTTGACGAACACTCGTCGAAAAGGGACTCTCGTCGATTCTATCTTCTTGTTTTGTGTGATATAGAGCTGAAATAAACGCCGTATGGATTACCTTCGTAACACGGTATATACACTTTGTTATTGGTATGCCATTTTTATTCTGACAGACTGCACGTCACTGTCGAGCTTTAACAGTTCCTGGGAGGTATACGTACAACCCCGGTCCAACCTTTCTTTGCCGAGTGTCGCGTCAGTATCGAGTTGCAATCGTAAAAGAACGGTCCCGAAGCGCTTACAAACAGCTCGAATACAGCACTTCCATCAAGCGCGCGCGTCCGCTCCGAGTGTAAACAGGTATTTACGTGGCTCTTGCTGACACTCGTAGTTCAAACGTATCTTTTTTAACGTCGGCTCGCTCCTGCATCTCCGAGGCCGCGAAAAACGCCATCTACGTCGCTTTGCAAACGACTGACACGGGCCGGCCCTTCTGCCAACAATGACAGGGTGGTTGACTTCTGGAGTCTTCACCGGAAGACTCGCTGCACTTCCCAACAGGCATACCGGCGTATGGGACTAGTCCCATGCTGTCGCTGTAGCGCAACATATCTCATTGAATTTCGCTCAGCTGCGATGCGGCGATGAGAGGCGCCGATTCAGGAAATACGTCGGTGACATCAGCGCAGTAAAACCTACCGGCGCACCCCAACTGCCGAGAGAACTTCCGGTTCCGGAAACGGCCTACGTCACGGCTTGTTTTGCGGTCAGTTGGAGAGAATGAAAAAGTCGATATTTCAATAATTTTTTGTGTAGAAGTTAATAAACCGAGACGAAAACGGATGCCTGTTCGGCATTCAGTGAACATTGACGGTTTAATGTAAAAGTTATCTGGAAAAAGTAAAAAGGTCATTTCATGGTCCCTTGGCAAGATGACTCCAAGGTCTGCAAATTGGCATGTGCTCGAGCCGGCGCCGTTTAATTAACCTCCCGCCACCGTGACGGATAAGCTCCCGGAAGGCCAGAAACGCATATTGTCGCATTCCGCCGCCTCGGCGCCAGCCGAGGTGGCGGTAGAGGTCAGAAGGATTGACACGTGAGGGAGAGGAGCCCTTGTGTTGTGCTTCCCCTAAAGCGACCGTTGCCAGCCAGAATAGACAGGCCCCGAGCGTTCGGCTAAGCCTTGGCTAATCCATCCCCCAAAGTGGCCCTAACGAGTGGGAAAATGGTTCGACGAGTTTCCCACTCGCTCACAAACACAAGGAGATATGGGAAGGGTCATAACACTGCGCACAATAGAAGGGAAAGAAGGCGACTGCAATCAAAATTTTGTTTTGAAAGGATCAGCAATATTCTCAGAATGGTGGCATTTTTCCAACTCTAACCAACGAGACGCATGATCCTCATCGTCACTTCTCACTTGACTGACGCGTGCAAAGCCGAAGATAGGGCCCCAGTACGCCGCACAGAAAAATTCAGCGTTGGAGATGGGAAGAAAACGAAAGACACTGGATGACTGGTGTAAAGAGAGTGAAGATCTCCAGATCGCAACGAAAGACAGTGAAGGCAGCCGCACGTTAGTGTGTAAATATTGCAACACCGAGATGGTCACCGATCCAGCGAAGAAGCCCTACGATCGAATTCGCGAGCATCTAGCGTCATCCCGCCATAAGAAGTTCAAGATATCGACCCAGGAAGCTGAGAAGGCGGGAACATCTCAGCTGACGGCCTTTGATGTGTCGTGTAGGCAACGTGCGAAAGAATCTGAAACGGACGGCGTAATCCACAACTTCGAGCCCTAGCGTACAGTGGAATCTGCATGAACCAGGCGAACGGACCTCTGTGAGAATTTGTACGCAAATACTGCAAGGCCGCGAAGACCATGCCAACAGGACAGAGACTTCGGTTGAAATACTTGAAAGAAGCTTTCGACAAGGACATGGTGAAAATCTGCGATGATATGCGAGCTGTGAAAGTGAGCGTCATCGTCGACGAATCCCCGGACATCACTGGAGTGCCTACCATCAGCACTCTCCCGTGCTACTACAGCCAAAAAACCATGAAGAAGCGGGTTGTTTTGGTCGACATCGACAGAGTAAATGCTTTGAACAGCTACGCGGTGGCCAAGGTAGTCAGCAAGGCTTTCCTCAGTGTAGGCAAAACGTGGAAGGACGTTGCGGCTGTAGCCACAGACTCAGCGGAGTACATTCGAAAAATGGTAAGACAAATCTGTCAAGCTGAAGCGATTCGTATCTTGCATCTGAAAGACTTAGCTCATCTGATTCATGTCAGTGTTGACCATGCCATTTCTTCTCCATGCGTGTCTGATGTTCGATCCGCAGTGATCAAGTTTAGCGCGTTATTTAAGCACGCTAACAAGCTCTACCAAAAGTACACCGAAATTTGTGCTTCTAACGGCCTCTTTGGGACAACAGAAGCCACCTTCTGTTGTCCCGAATAGATGGCAAAGCTTCTACAAAGCGCTTGTTGTTGTCATAAAACTGTGGAGCTCGTTAACGGAACTTGCTGAAAGCTCGCACGATAACAGCAAAGCAGAAGCTATTCGAGTGATACTTTCTGAAGTTGTTTATGCGAAGGCAATCCTGATGAAAGACACACTCGGTCCTCTTTTAGACGCCCAGAAAACGCTTGAAAGCGGGAAACTTCTAATGCCCAGCTTTGATCACCTCGTAAACGCCAAGCTGCAGCAGACTGTCAGCGAGCTTTCAACGACGATCGGTCAAAGCGATGAGGCAAGAGCTGTTTTGTGTATGTTACCAAAGAGCAGCGCCACGTTTGTGAAAACACGTTCTGAAGAGTTTTGCACGAAACTTGCAACAAAATGGTACTGCACTGTTAAACGAAACGTTTCAGACAAATACGAAAACCAGCTAACGTATGGAAATTGGGAGCCGTCTTGGATCCATTCTAGAAGCGTCTGCTGAGGCAGTCATTTCATGACTACCGACCTCTTCATTTCCGTGACCGACGACGTAGATCCGTTTGAAGACGAGTTTAACCAGTACTTGCTGGAAGCAAGCTCCACTAACACAGTTGTCGAACTCATTGAGTATTGGCATGACTCTACCGCTCGCTACTCCAGGCTGTCAAATGCTGCACTGACATTGTTGTGTCTAGCTAATGGAAGCTGTGATGTCGAGAGAACGTTCTCTCAGCTGAGATAAGTTCAAAGATCGGACAGGTCTCAAATGGAGACCGACATGTTGTGCATGCAGATAATAATGTATGTTAACAAGGATGTGTAAAAAATCGATGACCAGCTTTTCATGAATAAAATGTTTCATTTCCTAGAAGTTACCATTGCTCTTTACTGTAATAATGCTTTTTGATTTCCATAGAAACACCGAATTTTTTATTATTTGCTAGAAAACCCTTATGTGCCTCCGATTACCACATTCAAACAGATCCCTAATTTTAACGCGTTGGCGTTAAGGAGCTCGTATTACCATCCGATAAAAAAACAAGAAAAAACGAATGTATGCAGATTTGTAAATTTAACCCGAAAAATCCCTAATTTCGGAATGCTTCTACAAAAAACCCAATTTCTCCCCGATTATCAGCTTGAAAAATAGCACCCCATTTTTACCCCCCGAAGTAAAAAAAAGAAAAAATATATAAAACCCGAAAACGAACAACCATATTCCGTTCACCCTTAAGCTGAAACTACGGCGGGAGCTACGTGCCCGCTGGATCAATCAGCCGCCTCCCTCTTATCACCTGACACGGCTCTTCGCGCGTGGGTATGACCGGAAGCGTGATGACGTGGCAAAGGAGAGGCGCATGACTGGTCCAACAAGGGCGTATCTTTCACTGCAATCGCAGCTTAGGAATGAACGGAGTATAGTTCAGCCGCTTCGTCGCCAAACCTAGCCGAAATTAACGATGAACGTAATCAGATGCATGAAAAGTGTTCGTAAAAATGGCCACAATTGAGGCAAAAACCACTTCGTGGTTCCAAAAGTGGATCAATGCCACTCCCTGCTTCATCGGTTGTGGGCCACGCGGTACATATTTGTATCACAAAATAAAGCGAAATCGACATAATACAGAAACATAGCCGCGTGCACGTTGAAGCTGAAACCAACCAAATTGAAGCAGAATAATGCCGGCGTGTGCGTCAGCGCACTCTGTCCACCTGAATTTCACGCGAAAAGAGTTACGCACGAGTGAGACCAAAAGGCTTTGCACACAAGCCAAGATTATGCAGACTTAGCCAACACCAGGTCAATGCATAACCATAAACAAAGATTATGAGTAATAATTAGTTATGCATATGCATATTTAGACGTAATTAATTGTAGAACGCAAAATTTATTCGGCGGCTCAGTGGATCTTGAACACAGAACCATGTGAATCGCAGCCCGATACATTCATTCGTGGCGCCCTTAGTCTGCACCACGAGGAGATGAATGAGGGCGCCAAGAGCACGACCCAACATCACTTACGGGAGCCTGAATAAGCAGGTAACCGTCGGCGCGCGCAGCTGGCTCCCAAATGACGAAGCATTGCTCCGTTCGTATTCCCACAATGTCACGGGGCAGGTCATAGCATACCAACGAATATTATAGTGGGTGTATAACGTCACGACTTAGCAACAAACGACGCACCCTCGGAAAAAACAAATCCTAAAGTATTTGCAGAACCCTCGAAAACTTCTCGTTAAAGCCTGCTCCTTACACTTCACTCTTGAATAAATTTAAGCTTGTGTTGATCATTCTGATAAACCGGTGAGCATACGAGTCAGTCATGTGTGCAACGCATCCAACGAATGCACAACTTTGCAAGAGTTGAAGCTTCGATGCTGGCTTCGTGCACTAGCGAGCGGCAACCCTGTGGCGTGATTTTATTGACGCACTCGGGTTTACGTCTCTCGCCCAAGAAGCGTCCGAAAAACGAATGCCGGAGATTGTAATGCTGAGAAATCTCTTATGCGCATTTAAAATGTTCTACCTATCATGAAACTGCTTCATACTGTATATGATTTGTTTTCCTAACACATACGTAAGAGCCAATTTCAAACTTTATCCTATACATCTTTCAAGCGACAGTCTCGAACAAGGGATTTTACGAAGCGCGTCACTGGTCTTCAGAGTGAACGTCAGTGTTGCAGAACTGCACTGGGCTGTGCGTTTTTTTTTTGTTTTTTTTTTGTTTGTGGGCTGTGGCAGCCTGCGTAGGAGCAATTGCGGACATTGGTGTCAGCTAAATTGCTTGGTTTTATTGTTGTTTTTGTGTTTTATGCTAAATAGAATGTTTCGAGGCCTTTGATAAAACATTGTACTATTTTTGGCAACAAAATATAGCAAATGAAATATAGCCTTCGTGAGACCGTGCGCGACAGGGGGAAGGCAACTAGAATGTTTGTTCATTTTACGCAGATTTTTTACGCCACCAAACACTCAACCATCACGGTCTACAAATGTTCCAACTGTCGAATATATTTGAACGCACAACACAGCCTAAAGGCATGTCCATACTCCCCGCTCACGACATGAAATTCAACAAGACTCATCAATCGAACATATTGCCGCGCGCCAAGTAGGCAGCGCGGCCGTGGCCTCATTCCACTTCTGGCTTTCACCGAGTGCGGACGTGGGATGGCAGGTTCCGCCGGAGTAGCGATAGCGGCCCAGTCGGGCCGCGGTGACAGGAATGACTCTGCGTCTTCGGAGTATCAGATAATTTTGCCGCCTCTGCCAACTGGACCTACGGTGCTCAACACCGTGTTTCTTCACGCCGATGTCCGGGAACGCCCGTACTGTGTGGAGGACTTCCGCGACACCCTGAGTCGTCTGGCACTGCTCCCCGAGGTTCTTACCTTAGGGGCGTACCAGATGAACCACGTCTGGGCTGTGACCTTCAGGTCACCCGAGGGTAAACGGAAAATCATCGCTGCGGGCGACCTCGTTGTCAAGGGACGGCGATGCGTCGTCGTGGACCCGGCGAATAGGGACGTCCGAGTCAAGATTCATTGGCTGCTTCATTACGTTCCCGACGACGAGGTGAGGGTGGCACTTGCACCGTATGGCCAGGTGATTGACGTAGGAACTGAGAAGTGGCGGGTTGAAGGAGTCATGGGCTGCGGGTCGATGACACGCACGGCTGTTATCCGGCTCAAGCCAGGGATAGGGTTGGAAGACCTGCCCCACCAGCTGCGTATAGCCGGAGGACCGGCTCTCGTCGTGGTGCCGGGCAGACTCCCGCTTTGCCTGCGCTGTCAGCGGACCGGGCACATCCGCCGGGACTGCCGTGTGCCGAAGTGCGTAACCTGCCACCGGTTCGGCCATGATGCGGATCACTGCATCAAGACCTACGCAACGGCCCCATGTTCGAGTGGACAAGACGCCAACGCCGAGCATGTCATGGATGAAGCAGTCGCGCAGGAAGCACTGAAAGGGACGGGCCCCGCCACCAAGTCACCGGGAAGCACAGGCACGCAGGTCGACCGGGCCGCGTCTGAGCATTCGCTGAAGGTGGTCGCTGCTTCATCGGTCGACGCACCCACGGGAAACCGGGAAGAGGCGCCGACCAATGAAGACGAGACAGCGACAGGAAATAAACCATCGACGTCGAAGAATGAAGGGCCTGAGTTAAACACTGCGGTCCCACCGGTTAACGAGGTTCACATGGTCGACGCCAGCGGGCTGGCTACGAAACGCCCGCATCCCGAAGACTCCGACTCTAAGCAAGTTGACGGCAGACTGACCCTGGCGGAGGCACAGGTGAAGGCGGCACCGCCTAAAAGACAGCCGCTTCGACCTTCTCCGAAACCTGCACCCGAACCCAGGGAACCGGACAAACAGGCCGGTTGAAGCGCCCCCGGGCCAGCTCCTGGTGAGGATACGCAAGTCACTGGCACGCGGGGACGTCTAGCCTTAGCGACAGTCTGAAAGTAGCGACGCTAAATGTTCGCGGGTTTGCCTCGCGTCGCAAACAGTACCAGGTTAGAAGGCTGCTAATCGATAATGGCATAGACGTCCTGGCGATTCAGGAGACAAAGGTTGAAGGCGATGAGGCAACCGCTTCCCTGCTGGCCCCTTTTTTACATTACTTTGAGGTTTGCGTCTCTCGTGCCAACGGACTGTCTGGAGGATGTACTGTCGTGAGCAAAAGTCTGGATAACACGGGAGCGCCGACCGAATTGCATCGCCGCGCTCCCTGACGGCGCGGCGCTTGGTGCCGAGACCCGCGCAATGCGCACGCGCGTCCTTTCTTATCTGCTGGCCCACTCGTTCGCTCGCTTCAACGCGATGCGCTCCTGAGCGATTAAATGGGCGCTAGAGCCCCGGGAACCAAGATTCCGAGAGCCTCGCTCACCGCTCGGGACGAGCTCGCGTGCTCCGCGACACTCGCCGTTCGCGCATATCTTTCCCGCGACTCGGCGACGCGTTAAAAACTGTCGCTTATGTTGATGCAGCCGCAATGAATTGTAGAACTTGTTTTCGCGTACTCGAGGTAGCCTTGGGCTTCCTTCCGAGTGATCATGCACGCGCGGTAAAGTGGTGAATGACGAGCAAAAAGAAAACGCCAAATAAGAAAAATATTTTTTCAGCCCACCTCCCAAGAAAAAAGAAGAAACAAAACGGAAGGAAAAAGAGGCGCTGGTTCAGTTTGTGTGGCTTGTAATTTTTAAATTGTTGATAGCGTCAGAAAGAATCGAAAAAGTATCACTTTCCTGAAAATGTTGCAATTCTGTTGTGTAATCGCAAAGCAGAAATGGAAATATTTCCCCCTCTGCAGCCGTGCGCGGCGGCCATGGGAAACGCGCCGTGACGAATACGCGGGGATCGCTGCAGCTCAACGCCTCACGAAGAGCAGTAGAGAGAGAAAGAGTAAACATCCTTGAGAAGAGCGCTCGGAAACCGGTGCATCCTCACGTCGACGTCACTGAGCACGTCACTCGGAGAGTTGAGGGGTGCCGGACACTTGAATCTTTGCTATTGTTTAAAATTATAATTAGGGCACACAGACTAAATCGCTTTTCTGTTCTTTACTTTAAAAGTGTCGGAGAACAAGTCCTATAATTATTTGGCCATTGTCCGTAAATCGTTGCATAGCCGCTTTATTTTATGACTTCCGGTACCGGTCATTACAGCTGATGTCAAACTGAACATTTCAAGGTCACTTCGCGAACAACCATGCTGAGAATTTGTGGCCAGTACCATGTTTTTTTTCTCGTTGCTTTCTTGACTTCTTGACCCTTTACAACGCGTGCATAATAAATTGAGCAGAGCTGTTTGCATTGTAGCCGGGGCAAATATAGGGGAAAGCTTAAAAATAACGAATGGAGGGAAGCGACAGTTTTTAACGCGTCGCCGAGTCGCGGGAAAGGTATGCGCGAACGGCGCGTGCCGCGGTGCACGCGAGCTCGTCCCGAGCGGTGAGCGAGGCTCTCGGAATCTTGGTTCCCGGGGCGGCGCCTAGCGCCCATTTAATCGCTCAGGAGCGCATCGCGTTGAAGCGAGCGAACGAGTGGGCCAGGAGATAAGAAAGGACGCGCGTGCGCATTGCGCGGGTCTCGGCACCAGGCGCCGCGCCGTCAGGGAGCGCGGCGATGCAATTCGGTCGGCGCTGCCGTGTTATTCAGGCTTTTGCTCACGACAGTACGTATGTTGTTTTTAAAGAAGTCTTTAAACGCGCGTGACCTCTCCCTCACTGTTGATAGCGAGGGCAGATTTGTTATTTGTGATTGCAGCTTGAGCAATGTTGAATACAGAATAATAAATTTGTACGCGCCAACCGATGTTAATTTTAGGAAAATATTTTTTGAAAGGATTTATGCGTATCTAGACTGCCAAAGGAAAATCATTATGGTGGGTGATTTTAATTGCGTTTGTGACGTAAGAGATCGCTCTTGTAAAACACGGCAACGTGATATTAGCACGGGTATTTTGAATGAAATGATTTCCGAATTCACTTTATATGATGTTGCGAATTACCAAAGAAATGACCTGGCGTTGCGGTACACGCATTTTCAAGGCACAAGTCATGCCCGTCTCGACAGAGCCTACGTGTCGATTGAACTTTTAACTGGTTTCGATGACTACAGTGTGTCACCCGTTTATTTCTCCGACCATGCGCTGGTTTCTTTCTTTGTCGGGGGAAAACAGAAAAACACCGGCTTCCAATGGGAATTGTGGAAACTTAATAATAGCCTGCTCAAGGATGACGTGTTTAATGAGTCTACAGATGCGTTACTAGTGAGGATGCATAACCGTACAGAGAGCCCCAGTACGAAGTGGGAATGGTTTAAACGGGAGGTCAAGCTAACTGCTATTAGCCCCGAGAAGTTCGCCTGGCGCCCCCTTACGGCGAACCGGGGTGACGTCACGGCGAGGAGAGAATTTTTCCCCGACTCGCCCCGCTCGCCCTGTGGAGGCTGGGACGACGCTAGCTGTCGGCGCGCTCGTTTCTATTTATTTTTTTTTGGCGTGTTTTTCGTAGTAAGTGTAAATTTTTATATGTGCCTTTATCGAGGTATGGCCTGTAGCTACAGGCGAAACTTCAACCAACATTTTAAGCATGGCTGACAGGCCAGGCAACGCATGAACCACAGCTGGTATGTGAAAATAAAGAGATATGGCCACAATTGCAGGGGGATCACTACAGATTTACATCTCGCACAATAAACGCTGCTGATGGTCCGAATGAATTGGCAAATTATGTATACTATTTTTTTTGTATCTCTGTGTTTAAACAAGATCGCCGAAGCAGAAAAGCTGCATGCTGCTCGAGCTACGTGCTAAATACAGTCTCGACCATGGGGAGAGAATCACAAGTAAGACAGCCCAAGTGCAGGGGCAAAGTGAAAAAACAAACAAGGAACATTTATTATATACATTGCTCGCACTTTACCTTTGCTGGATTCGGATAGTATTTCAATGGACTACACGGGTGGTATCTGTGAACTTGTTTATATCAATCCTCAAGTAATATATAACAAATGTAAGTTATGGTGTCTAGCTCATTATAAGTCCATTAAGCCCTAAAATTGAGATTTTACTTAAATCGAATTGTCCTGAAGCTAAAGTACCAGAAGCTTTTCTCACGCAGACTGTCGCCCTTAACAGGTTCCACATTTTCTGCTACCAGTGCTGCATCTACCACTAGACAGACGTTCGAGTGCTTGCTTTTACTCCTGTTTTCCTCTGTTGTCAGAGAGTCCAGTTGCAGGGAGTTTGGAGGCTGAGGAAGCTTTTGGGGACCTGCGGCAGTGACTCTTAAATGGAAATGACAATTCAGACTAAACGGTGTATTTTCCGAATACCAAAGGCTGGAATAAAGAATGTCAGGAAAAAGTATAAACATTCCAAATTACGGCACTATTGCTGTGCATATTTTGGGCAGTTTACTACATGTCATAGAGGCAACTGGGCAGTGGCGTACCAACTTGTTTTTGAGTGGGGGGGCAAACCCGACCCTCTTCCCCCCCCCCCTTAATCGAAAATTCGGCGCAACTTTTGTCGAAGTTTTCTAAAGATGTGGCAATGATTCGGCAAAATTACAACGTTACCAGACTTAACATTTTATATTTTGTTTTTTCTCACGAAAAAGATTTGCTTCTTCTTCTTAAAATAAATACAACTTGTAGTGCCTATTGAAACAGTTATGATTAAATAAGGTGATATTCTACAAGATAATTGTATCGATGTCGCTTTTGTGTGTTTACTGGCAATTTTAGTGTTTGCTTGCAGAAAGTGGCGTGACAACGAGGTTGGGTAGTAGCCGGAGCAGTCACGAATCACACTACGAGAGTTTTGATTTTGAGGCTTCATCAGCGCACGCCTGCAAGTGTGTTTACATTGTTAAAATAAAGACAATCACTGCGTTCTTACTTTCTCTGGGAGTCACCGTTTCGTGCGCGAAAACGGATGCAACGGTTGTTTAGCCTTCACCAGAAGAGATAACAATACTGTAAATATGCATGTTTTTCGATTTGAGTCACTTGACGTCAGCTTTGCATGAAAGTGCGCGTTCCATATTCGCAACGTGCCGTTTTTAACCTTTAAAATTCCGGTTTCTGGTGTTAGGACACACACGGACGTTTAAGAAGATGGGGAGAGTTAGGAATGTCGGATGTGCAACGTCGAGCATGATAGTTCTGTGTTTAACGAATACTTTTCATCAGTGTTTACTAACGAGTGCTTGGACTTCGTCCCCACTCTCCCTGAAGAGCTTTACGAGCGCATGCATCCTATTAACGTTAACTCCGCTGGTATTAAAACATTGATTGATAAACTAAAACGTACTTCGTCCGCTGGAACCGATAACATCAACCCTAAAATTTAAAAGAAACACCCGTGTTATTTCTAGTGAGTATTTGAAACTCATCTTCATTCAGTCCTCATCTCAAAGCTGCCTTCCATCTGACCAAAAGGTGGGAAGGGTAATTCCCAGTCTTTAAACAGGGCAGCCACTCTTCCGCATCTAATTATCGCCCTAATTCATTGACTTCAATTTCTTGCAAACTACTTGAGCATATCCTCTACTCCAATATCATGAGGCACCTATCATCCCATTTCTTTTCTTTAAACAGCAGCACGGTTTTCAAAAGGTACTTTCCTGCGAAACGCAACTCTGCGACTTCATCCATGACTTGCACACTAACCTTGAATGTCACGTCCAAACTGACGCAGTTTTTTTTTTTTTTTCCAAAGCGTTCGGCCGTGTCCTCCATCAACGCCTTCTTTCTAAGCTATCATCTTTTTGCCTCGACCAATAACCGTTTGCATGGATTCGTTACTTTCTTTTTTCCCGTGTACAGGTCACGTCCATGATGATCATGAATCTTCCTTAATAAATGTATCTCCTGGTGTTCCCCTGGGGTTCGTACTTGGACCCTTACTCTTTTTAATATTTATTAATGACATTCCCATTGGGATTTCTTCAAAAAAACGCTTTTTCGCCGACGACTGCGTCATCCATAACAAAGTAACTTGTGTGCAAAATAATAACCAGCTTCAGGAAGATCTAGATAAAATTAACAATTGGTGCAAAGAGTGGATTATGTCCCCAAACAAGTATAAACGCAAACTAATCCACTTCACCAAGAAAAAAAACACTCTGTCATTTAATTACTTCTTGGACTCCGATCTGATTGAGACCGCTACTGTGTATAAATACCTTGGTGTAAGACTAACATCTGACCTTCCCTGGAATAACCACATTGAAGTCATTACCGCCAATTCATCTGGAACTCTTGGACTAAGCAGACGTAACTTAAGAAACCGCTCCACCCTTTGTCCCTAAGCTAACCTTTAACACGTACGTCAGACCAAAAATAGAATATGCTTCAACCATCTGGAATACCCATCGACTGTACCTCATCAATACGCTGTAGAGGCAGTTCAGAACAGAGCTGCTCACTTCATTTCATCCACTTATGACTTTTCTTTCAGTGTCTCGGCGCTAAAAACTGAACTAACCATGTCCTCTTTGCAGCTTTGCAGGAAAGTCTCTCAGCTGTGCCTTATTCACAAAATCTACTACCACATTGCCGACCTCAAAACCACTTTGTTATTACCCCTCGACCGAACATCTTCTCGCCTCAACAACGTCTGCACCATCAAACACACTTCTGGCTCTACGAACGCTTTCAATTGGTCATTCCTTTCTCAAGCCATCAGCCACTGGAACAGTCCCCCATCCTCCATTGTCACCATCTTGGACCCTGCTGATTTCTCCTCTGCAGTAAAACTACACCTTTCTTGGCCCATGTGATGGTGTGCGGGGCTAGGCAGATCAGTGAAAATACTTACGCAGAGCGCTTGCCAGGCCAGACTTGTACGTAGTTCAACTACTTTACTCAAGTTACTGTAGTTTAACTACTTTTCTGGGTAGTTTAGTAACTTTTAATTACATTTCTATTCTAGTAATTAGTAGTTTACTTTAACTACTTTTCCGAGTGACTTCCACTCAAATTACAAATTACTTTCTAATTTTAGTGGTTGTTTTGCCTATCAACAGAGAACAGAGGTCGGAAGGTCAGCTGATATTTGCAGAGGGGGAAGCATGCGGAGTAGAAAAGGGGGGGATGGGAAGGAAGAAAGTGATTTATATAGTCCAAAAAACCCCAAAATTTTAACAAGCCCCCCCACTGCAACAACACTGCTACAAGGCGCGGGGAGCGAACAGACACGACGCAAGAGAGGTCGAGCACCTGTGGGATTAGCTCCGAATAGTGGCGTTTCTTTGTATTCCGAAGCTCAAGGAGACTTGACGCATTTGAAGAAAGGGCTTGTCCCCGCTTCTCTCCAATGTAGGAATTCTTGCCCACTACAGGAGGTGCACACACTGCTCCTTTTACGGTGCAGGCGATAGAACCCCTAACAACGACGCTCACGCCGGATGGGCTGCTCGTGTATCACTCGAAGCGCGTTAACCCACCCCCGCGCCTGCGTTCACGCCGCTTCGCGGTGACGGTGTGCGGCTGCTAATTACAAATCTATTAACCCACCTAGCCCCCCCCCCACCCCCCGTACACGCCGCTTTGCGGCGTCCGGTCGGCAACCTAAGCCCCGCTGCCCCCCATGCACTTCCGTAAATAGAGTCGATACGATTTAGTTTAGCGATGTTTCGTCAACAACATTCGTCTTTTTAGTGTTAATGTTAAAAAAGAAATGTAAATATCGCCAAATGCCTCGACAAAACAAAATGTTCGAGAAAAAAAATAAAAAGAAGTAAGCCGGCCCACACCATAAATAGAACCCGGGTCTGACACGTATGAGGCAGACATCTCACCACTAAGTTACACTGTAAAAAATGGACCGTAAAATTTACGGTCAAATACCAGGCAGCTGATGCTGCCAAACTTGTGCAGTAAAAATAACGGTGCACTGTAAATCTGGTTTACGATAAATTTAAACGGGGACCGTAGAAATCTACGGTCGGCCTTCAAATTTACGGTAAAAAGAGTTACACCGCGCCGTTATTTTTACGGCGCAATTTAAACGGCGACCGTAGATTTCTACGGTCACCGCTTAAATTTATCGTAAACCAGATTTACAGTGCACCGTTACTTTCACTGCACAATTTTGGCAGCATCAGCTGCCTGGTATTTGACCGTAAATTTTACGGTCCATTTTTATGCGACCGTAAAGTGTTGAAAACTATGGTACTGGACCACACCATTATAGTCGTTTGAACAAAGTAAAACATACAACGTAAAAAAAAGGTCGGCCGAGTATTTTGGGGCTGTTGTGTTAAACTGTTCAACTGACTTTAATTGCGCATATCTAAAGTGAATAAGCAGTTATGCACAGAAAATTTTGTCTGCGGCGAGGTCGGCCGCTCTTGCAGCACCCGATGCATTAATATTCGTGACCGTGCTGTCAAAGAAAAGTAAAAAGATGTTATATCTATTTGCATTTCCATTTATATTCCGACATGTCAATTATATTATATTTCACAATATTGCAGGCCCCGTTGGGGCCCAGGCAGGAGTGGGGGGAAAAGAAAGGGGAAGGGATGGCAGAGTCGCAAACACACACGTTCTTCAACACAACACTGATACTAAATAGCATATATCATCGCAATTTCGAAAAAAATACATCAGGGGTAGGGCTATCAACAGTGTCTTTTTCTAAGCAATTCCATTCTATTATGGTCCTTGGGAAAAACGAATTTTTAAAAATGTTGTTTGCGCTTTGGTATGGCTCTAAAAGACTTCCATGATTAAAGCGTGTATTTCGGCGTGTGACGTGCTTTATGTAAGGTGATGAATCTAAATTAAAGTAATTATTCTTCATTAGGTACAAAAACTTCAATCTGAAATTTTTCCGGCGCGATCTCAAAGACTCCAATTCAAGTGATTTTACCATTTCTGATGGGCTGTCTAAGCGGCGGTACCTATTGCATATGAATCGCGCAGCTAGCCTTTGAACTTTCTCTAATTCGTCTATGGCTTTTTGTGTACACGGGTCCCAGACTACGCACGCGTATTCTAAAACTGGCCTGACCAAAGTCTTATAGGCACAGAGCTTGACACTGGAGGGTGCCAGCGGAAGTCTGCGCCTTAGGGACCACAACGCTCGTCTCGCAGCAGCACAAACATTGGCAACATGTGCATTCCAGTTCAAACTACTCGTAATTGTTACCCCAAGGTACTTAACTTGAGAGGCGGCTTTAACTTGAGTGCCATTAATTGTAACTCAAGAACCTTTTTGTTTACGTATGTTTTCTTGTTTTTTATTCGGGTTCCTCGATCAGGGTTGATCCCAACGACATCTGTAAGAACAGATATACGAAGTAGTTTTTTTTTACAATCTCAGCTTGTAATACGCGTTAAAACATAATGAGACAATAAATACCTAAATTGGCCAGTGACCAAAGCTTTTGAAACACTGATCTTTTGAATATGCCTAAGTAGCCTGGCACTTAATCTTGCAAGTTAATAAAACTCCCCCATAGGAACTTCTAAATTCACATAGAAACTTTTTTACCAAACTCATACCAGGCTAAGGACCGAACAGCCATTTACCGAATTACATGTTTTGTTGACTTGTAAAATGCAAATAAAGAACGAAAGGGAATATCTGCCAGTTCTCAACTATAGTCGTTTAAGAAGCAACACATTATAACATTTTACAATTGTAACGAAGGTTGCTATATAGGGAACCGCATTCAAAACTGTATAATAGATCATTGCTTTTTTTTTCCTCGTTTTGCGCTAATAAATTACTCTCAAATTAGTTGTCGTTATGTTAAGCAACTTGCTTATCTTGGAATGTACGCACTGCTATTATTATGTAACAACAATATTCAATCGAGCCACTTTTACCAATACCTTTACATCTTCGGGATATTGAAAATGTTTAAGTTCAGTATATATATATATCTTTACTGGATCCAAAGCTGCAACAGCAGCCCTTGGAACTGATTTATATTTTTGTTCTGTAAAAATTAAAAGTGGAAATAAAAGCCTTGTTATTTTGAATAAACATTTTAAGTCTTTTTGAATGAAGACTAGTCGCCAGTGGCGTCGTGAGGCAGGTACACTCTAAAAAAAAAAAAGGTGTCAAGGGAGAGTAAGTGCCCTAACTTACTCTCCTTTAACTCTATCTGCATGGAAGTTACTCTTTCCCGACCGCTTCTTTCGATGATACTCTCCCTTAACCCTCCCTCGACCTCGAGAGTAACTGTAACGAGAGTTAGTTTCTCCTCGCGATATCACGGACTGTCGATAGATGGCGCCGCTATGGGTTCGGCGCAAGTTCGACGCTGTTCGGCGCAGGTATTTTTTTCGTTTTCTCGGGGAAACCTTTTTTTCCTATCCGCTTTTCTTTTTTTCTTTTTTTTTTTCTTTTTTCTTTTTTTTTTGGGGGGGGGGGAGATGGGCAAGGATGTTTTAATAAATGACTTGGTACAGCCTGCCTTGACGGGTTTATATTTCAGTATTTATTAACTTAATTATTACCTGCGGCAGGAAGATCATTTGAGCGGGGGACACTCCTTTATCCAAGCAATAGGCAATTAATGTTTTTGCTACACAGATATATTAAACAATAAGCATATAGATCAGTGTGTAAACGGGTGTATGAGCGGATGCTGACGCGCGTGTGCGATTATGTTTCGTTACATAAGTGCCTAGGGTTGTTATGTAGCCCAGGGATGTTTTTGGGGCATTGTTATATTTTTGGGGGGTCGTTTCAAGTTACTGCTGAGCCCGACCTCACTGATCGTAGGAACAGGTATATGTATAAATCAAGTATTTTTTCCACATTCGCATTAAAAGCAAGCAAAGAGGAAAACCTCCCTCCGTGAGAGAAGAGGTCGGCTTCGCGCGGTCTATTGCATACGCCACGTGACGACCATTTCATAAAGCGTCGCCCTAAACACGGCGTTCGTTTCGAAGCCATGTATAGGTTCAAAAAACCTATACATGGCGGCAAGCCAGGTTTATGGTACGTGACACTAGGGGCTCCCTTATTTTCACCGCCGTGGAGAAAATAAACGACGGAGCCAGAGCGTTTGGAAAAGTTGTTAGCGATGATTTCCAAACTTGTTATGCGGTCTTTGTTTTGAGTCATTAAATAAACTTGGCTTGACTACTACCTTTTTTTTTCAATATTTACATTTTACTTTTCGAAGCGAGGGAGTCGATTAGTCTTCTGCTCTGTTCAAGAAAAGCTCTGGGGGGTTAAACCTTTAACTCTGCACAGTTTGCTACATCCTTTAACTGTTTTAACCTCACTCTCCGAAGCTCCCTTGACAGGAAGGTTTTCGATATAAGAGAACATTCAAGATCGCTGCTCTTTTCCGCTGTTAATCAAACAGTTCCTAATGTACAGCGGAAGCACCGTGTAGCATTCCGGATATCGATATTTGTGGTACGGATCTCACTGGCTTTAAATATAGATACATTAGTGTGTAATACAGAAGTCTTATTTCGCTGTCCAACAGAGCCACATTTAAACTGCCATTGACGGGTTCACCTTACGTTCAGTTGATTCTACACAGCAAGCGATAGCTCAATTATTTGGGGGAGAACGTACACTGCTCTATGTCGCCCTACGATATGTTAAAAATATGCTAAGCTTCTTATGTTCAATGTCCCCGAGGTACGAAACACGGACGACAGAAGCTCAGTTAAAATGAATGAGCGAAAATGTCTATATGTTCTGTAACTAGCGGTAGCTTCCTCCATCTAGCATGGCCTTTGAAAAAGCCTGTGTCTAGAGTGCCATGGTACTCTTGCCAAGCGTTCAAGTGCCCACGTCCGATGGCACTCTAAGCACGCATTGGAGTGCCGTCCGAATGCCCTAAATGGGCTGTACAGAAGACGTGGGTCAGCGCGTCCCGAGAAGCATAGCCTGCCGCATCCGTGAGCTAAAGAAATCCAATTCACAAAAAATTTTTCACCATCGAAGTGCTTCGGAAGTGAGGGAAGTGTCGCAAGCGGAAATTTAGAGGACCCAGAGGAAATTCGAGAGTAAATAAATTTAGAGGAATTTAGAAGATAAATAAATCGGTCTTTTGGAGACAGCCAAATTTACTTATAAGCTTGGTCTTGGTACCAATCCAGCCAGCTGAAAGTCATGATGTGGAAAGATTGTGAACTTTAATTTGGTCTCCTGTGTTTGTTAGTTACCGAATCGACAACAAACCAGCACCGACCAACCAGCTCTTTCACGACGCAAATATTTTCACGAAAAAACTTTAAAAAAAAAACTTCGAAAAAACAAATAAATAAACACAAAAAAAATAGTGTGGAATGGGCATGCTGCGGACACTAAAGTTCGTTAATAATTTTCTCTTGTTTTTTTTTTTTTTTTTTTTTGTATGGAGTATTAGTGCAAGCTGGGTGCAAGGTGCGCAAGGAACGAGCGAGGCGCCCGTTGAGTCCGGATTCCCTGGATTACCGCCTTCGGAAGCACACGCTGTCCTCAGTTGCCACACAAAGCCTTTAGTCATGGATCGGGGACTTCATCCCCCGTAAGCTGACAGCGCGGTGGAAACTACGTGCTTGTTAGACAGTTTGACTGTCAGTCTCGCACCACGTGATCACCCCTTCTCCGCATACACACGCGAGGCGAGCGAAATCAAGCGATAGGAGTCAGGCCACTGAATGGTTGGCTAACGCTTAGCTTCACCGCATTGTCAACTTAGAGATGAACGAAATAAGAGCTTACCTCTACAATCAATTTCCGGCCTGTTATCGCCTGACATCACTTTCTGCGCGCGAAACCTCCAACCTTGAAAGCAACAAGATCGTTTTGCCCACGAGCAAGCTTCCCGGAACTTTAGAACGGATGCCTTGCGAACGATGGGGCCTAGGAAGAGTAGCGCTGCCATATTTTTTTTTTTTTTAATTCTGTTTTTGATTTTACGAACGGTTTCGGAATATATGACCGAATACCGTTTTGGCATCTCCACAGAACTAAGATTTAGTGACACTATGAATGTGTCATTGATAGTAGGTATTCCATGCGCAATTATGCATAAATATATAGGACAACGATAATTTATTTGTTATGTTTGTGAACACGGAAAATACATAAATGAATTAATTAATATATTTATAAAAGTATCTGTTTCACATTTTTTCTCAAGAAGGTCTTTCTCGCGCGCTTCATGGGTAACAACACAATCATTTAAGTACTGACGTGTGCACTTATATGGCAGAACTTTTTTTTTTTATTTTTATACAAAAGAACTTTACGTTAATTTACCTTAATTACTTTTCTCGATTAAATTTTCCCTATAATAAGGGACGTGCTTAAATGCATATATGCTTCTGTGCAACCCTGCTGTCATTGCTGCCAAAAAAAGCAAACATCTTTTTGATAGGACAGGTCAGGAGTGCTTATATTATAAATTTGAAATAAACACCCGTGCCAAAATCACCGGTGCATTTCCAATGAGAGGGGCCGCCATCCCGTGCTCGCCTGGCATATAAATGATCAGTGACTCGTCATTCGTAATCTATAGATAGTATTTCGGATGAAAACATTATTTCAAAGCAAATGAGGGCGAAATTACAGTCGATGTGCCATAGTGAATCGTTAATTAAACAAGAGTCCCACCTACACCAAATCTATGACGTCGCGCTTAGGCGGTGGTGCAGCCTGTTGAACGGAGCATGGCCGAACGCTTCACACTTCGGAAAATGGGTACATGCAGCGCGTCGTGCGCGGAGCTCTTGTGTGCAAACGCGTGCTTGTTTACACGCAATGAGTTGGTGTACACTCGATTCAAAGGTCAAACAAACTGTTCGTGAGAGATTATTCGGCGTGAGGTCGGTCTGCCTTTCAAGATTTGCGACACTGGTTCGCGCTGTACATGAGACACGCGTAGCTATACTCTGTTTCATACTTAGCGTGCAACGCTGTGAATGCTACTGACGCGAGCGCGTGGCTTCATCTATGGTTTTGTTTGAGCGAGAACGCGTGCAAATGATCAACGAGATCAAGCCCCACGCTCGCACCAGTAGCTCTGACAGCGTTGCACGCTAAGTATGAAACAGAGTATAGTGCAGCACGACCGCTAACCTGAGGTCGTTAACGTGCATCACGCGCTATACTTAGTTTCACCTCCGAATGAACCGCAGATGCTGTTTCAGTGCTTGTGCACCCGCGAGCGCTCGTGTGCCCGCCGAGGCGTCATCCAAAACAATTAGCTCGCGCTTTTAGCACGTGTGACCAACAATGGTCCATGCTGAGTTGAGACGAAGTATTCCTGGTGTTCATAGCACGTTCTACAGAATGAACTTGCGCTCCTCGTGCTCCTAGCTCCAACCAGTCAGCGACACGCGCGGGCTAGCGCGTAAACCTCCCTTTGAAACAAAAATTTCTAGCGCAAGCGGTCATTCCGCGAAAACACCTCTGAAGGCTGCACTTTCGTGCCGGTAGCCTTCGCTGTTTAAGGACAAGCCTCAGGCACGTGCAGCATTCGCGCGGAAATATATGTTGTTGGTGTTGTAGTATTTTGAAGTGCAGGAGAAAAGCTGGAAGCCACCCGCATCTATTTCACAAGCAGAGTGCTCGCGAAAGTAGCGTAAGTGCTTTTAACGTAAGCTACCACTTTTAGAAACAGATTGTAATTGTGTGAATAATCTTCATTCTTTTTTTCCCAAAAAATTGATTTGTGATAGGAGTGATCTCCGAGAATACGGGTCACCAGTGATACCTGTATAGTGCCATATTGGCGTGATATTTGAGTTCTGTGCTCTTGATGGATCGTGTTCCTTCTTATTATTCCTGTTTTTTTTTTTTGTTGTTTTTCTTTTTTTCTTTTTGCAATTTGAGAACTGGACTTTTATGTAGTCGGACGCTGTGTTTCTCTACCTGTGACAATTTGATAGTTTATGTACGAAATTAATCCCTAAAATAATGCCCTCTGCACACCGTAGGTATTTTATAAATAAATAGAACAAATAAATATCCGCGGGAAGGGTGCGCTAATAACTAATTGAATAATTTTCGATAAGTCTTTCATAGGTTGGCAATTTACGACAGTTAATCATTCAAATATTAAGCTGAGATCTGTTTTTGTAGTGAAGGCAACGTGGAAACCGTTCGCGAGTTTTAGAGATTCGAAGAGCTATCGCTGTAAAACGCCAAACACTATCCAATGTACTTTTTATTTTTTTTTTCGGACAGGTTGGTTTGAATATATTTACTGTGGCGGATGCTTTCAACGCGTGAGCTCTTGTTTAGTGGGGGCATTCCTTCAGAAGTGCACCCGCTCTCTCTTGCCTGGGAATTACGCAAATCATATGATTAATAACCCCTCCAACTCGCAATCCGGAAAATGGGTTTTATCGACGTGTTTTATCCGCTATGGCAATCAGTTTGTTGGAGGATGCTTCATCGACAAAATCGTCTCGTCGGCACCCTGTGCTGTCCCATCGACGGTTTCATCAAAACGAGCGTTGTATCGTTTCATAACATAGCTTGCTTTGTGGTAGCATTTATGGGCGAGCCCTGCGCACTTTACGCGTCCGTAACGGTCCGCCGGTCGGTCGTTTGGATTGGAGCCACCACAGATTGGAGCCACCACGTAACCACAGTGGAAATAGCGCTCCATATAATAGTCACAAAGTCACGTGACTATAATCCATGCGGGCGATGTAAACATCCTCACTGATGAATCCATGAATCCCGAACAAGAGCTCTGCCGGACAAAAGCTTTTATGACCCGTACTAAACCTCAGCACATTTTTTCCAGAGACCCGGATAAAAGGACATCATTTTACGACTACACATGAGCAAAGGGTGCATGAAGAATTTTTTTTATTTCATTGCCGATCTTGATATGAGGACCGTATGTTTGTTTCTGGGGGCCGAAAACTGCGATCAGAAATGTCTCGATATGGGCTCATCGGGGCCGCCAAATGGGGCTGCCGATGTCCGCGTCAATGCCTCGCATTTCTGTCGCGGCCAAATGCATGGGACCTTTCGCTCCAGATTATTATGTTGACTCTATGACCTCGAGAGAAAAGCTTCGTACTCTAACTGCGGGTTTATGGACTCCATTTCGTGTCCAGTGAAGAACCCCGGTGCGATTGACAGGACAAGAACATATTCTGAAACGTGGTTATACAAGGACGGCTCTATGACTTTACGGCACTACTGCTGCCACAATAACACGCCGAATGCCTCCAACATGGCACCAAGGCACTGATAGCAGACGATAACGTCGTTTTTGATTCAGAGTTTAGCCGGAAATAACGTCAACTGCAAAACGCAAAAAAAAAAAAAAAAGAACGAGCACAAAGAAGTATGAGTGCACACTCGGAGCGCTACTGGCTACTGAATTTTATTTGGAAAACACGAACATATATACACACATTATTATACCTCACCCCAAATGAATCTGATTTCCTTGTTTGATGAAACGAGTGACGACGCACTGATGCAACCGTCATCCTTCTTTACACTGATTTTGAATGCCTCGAAAATTTTACCCTCTGTTTTCGGTACCCACTTGCCCGGAATAGGTATTTTATCTAGCAAAAAATCATACGAACGCTTATCACAGTGGACTGCCAAGTTCCACAAGGGAGACCGCTTTACAGAAAGTTCATGCCCTGTGTACGATCTGGTGGGGGACGAAAGCACCCAATGTCAAAAGCCCGTGCCAAATGCCCCACGACTGACACCTCACCCTTTAGCCCCGCCTTTAAAAGGCTAGCTTGATCAGAAGCCCATGACGCGAATCCCGAGATCACATGGCCGGGTCCTCACCGTGACGGCGGAGCATTCTGCTTTTAATTAAGAGACAGCAAGTGTGCACGCGAGCGTGTGTAACGTAATCATGCCGTCATTTGTAGACCCTCAACGTATTAGCTTAAGACATGGAACAATGCTGGTTGAAGCTCGCACAGGGATTCTGCACGTGAGGCTATAATGCTACACCCGTACGATCGCCCACATGTGGTTGGTATTTTAGACTACCGATCTGGCGCAATCCACATGTTTGCGTGCATGTTTTGTTTTTTTTTGTGTGCGCATGTTTTGCTGTTTTGTTTATTTTTGAGCTTCGCTGGTGCTCCAAGGCAACGCGAAAGTGGCTGACGATTTTCTTGAAAATCATATTGCCTCTTTTTTATTCGTTGGGAGACATTTGATTTATCATTCTCTTTTTAATGTTGACATTAGGCTTCAGGCTGAGTTCGGAGCGTCGTGTCTGCCAGACTCCTTTTGTCTTCTTGCTAGAGCTGTCATGTCTAAGCAAACTCTACCACATTGGTTTTTTTGGATATCCGGCAAGCCATAGCCTCCTCTATACGGAGAAAGCCTGGCGCGTCGCGTGAAAAGACGGCCGCCGTAAATGGGAAAGGAGGGGCGGAGAAACGGGAGCGGAGAGAACCTTGACTGCTAGCGCCACAAAAGAGCGAGCGGCCAAACGCAGAAACAATCTTTTTTTTTTCTTTTTTCTTTTCTTGTCGTTATCGTGGAGAGGGGAAACTCAACGTCCATCCTTTCCCGTTTCTCCCTGTGCCCTTTCGAATCGCCGCGCCCGTTTCTCCCGGAGTACAAAAACGACGGTGACGAAAACACAAAAACAAGCGTGGTTCGGGGAGCGGCCGCTCATGACCCAAGCGCTCGCTGTCTAGGTCTGCCCTTTCTGCTCTGCGCTACCATATTGGTCACCGTTCGGCGCGCTCCTCCTCTCCTTTTTTCTGCGGCCGCGCGCCCTATGGCTCCGTCGTCGATGTGCCAGGCTTTCTCCGTATAGAGGGGGCTATGGGCAAGCAGATACCAGCAGAGACAAACGAAAGAATTCGAGTGCCCTTCCCCCGCACGGCGGGGGGGGGGGGGGGGGGGGGGGGTGAAGGAAGGCGCACGCACCGACGGCCTCGAAACCGGAATGCTTACAAGGTCGCTCGGCCTGGTGCAAGACCTCTATCTTTCCCTGGGAAAGGGCGAGAGAGGGTGATGAGAGGACAGTTCCCCACCCGTTTTCCCCACACTGCCCTACACCATCACCAATATCTCCAAATCTCTTTGTAAGCGGACTCGGCGTCCTTGAGGCGGAACTCCCTTCATTCCTAACCTGATAGTGCCGGGCGAGCTAAGCGCCCACCGGACCAGTTACCACCTGCCCCGCTCTCTGCGCGTGGTTACAGGAGGGAGCGTGATCACGTGATTATGGACAGACGTGCGATTAGTTCACCGGGCACCCCTTAGCTTCCTCTACACTTTCAGCTTAGGAGTGACGGAGCCCAACCCGCAAGACACACACGCTGTAAAAAAAAAAAAAAAAAAAAAAAAGAAGAGAAGAAGGCGTTGAAGCGGCGCGCAGCAAAACGCCGTCGAGGCGAGATCTCTTTGCTCTGGCGGCATTTCGCCATCGGAGCGGCGGAGGGAGACGAAAGCCGGTGCACTCAGCTCGCGGACGAACACGTCCGTCACGTGACGTTTACCGGCCGCACCATCGACACCGCTGCGTGCGCTCGTTCGCGCGGGAACCACCACAGGCGGTCCGGATGACAGCTCTTCCATGACTTCGCTGTTGCTGCTATCACCTGTCACCATTCAACCACACTTAAAAGGTAAGTAGATCATTTTCGCATGCGCCTTTTAGAGGTAATCGAAGTGCAGAAGGAATGAAAGACGCGTAACTTAACGCGATAGCGCGTGTTGTGTCAGGAAACGCGCTCAACCTTGTTGCTTCCGCTTTCCCCACTCAGTCGCACAAGGTCAACGCTTCCTCGCATCAGACTCGACTCGATTGACGTGTGCAGGACAAGGGCTCATTGCCATGGGAGTTTGGTTTGTTCTGGTTTCTTTCGAACACTTCCTGTTCGTACCTTTTCGCTTTCCGGCGCCGTAAGAAGAACAGAAGAAATAAAAAACACTGAACCGCGCTCGTTGAATAATTATAATGGGCGCTCTCGCGTGCTGAAATTTAAGAGAGCATGTCATCTTTTCTTTAGTCTATATATATATATATATATATATATATATATATATATATATATATATATATATATATATATTAAAAAAAAGTTCTTGTCTTAGGCAGTGGTGTGTTCGTTTCACATCGCGCATCCCCGCTCCGCGAGTGCGGCCACCGGACGGCCATGTTACATGTCGGAAAATTGCCTATTTGGAGCGTTGCGGATGCTGGCGGCAGCGTGCTGAAGATACGTGTTCTACTCGTTCGTCGGTATTCGCCGAAGAAGTTATTTAAAACCCTGTGTAAGCCGTGAGACTTGCCGTTGAGAACACGTGAAAAGTTTTACGGAAGCGCAGTGCCGAAGGGAAAAGACGCAACTCGTCGAGATCAAGTTTACCGCGGCGTGATCAAAGCTTCCTTGGCACGCCGAAGCGCTGCGTCTTTCTGCCTTCGGGCGCTTGGATACCGATCAAGAATCGGCGCCGCGGCAAAGTTTTGAAGGTGTGTCGCGCGTATATGTCATTGCATCATATATCGGGCACGGAGTTCTGGGTCGTCCAGCTGTTCCGGCGAGTTGCTATGAATAAAGGGGGAAAACAATATGGGGACGGTTGCTCTTATGCACTATTAACCATGGCTATTAACCAAGTTCCATATCTGCTCTAATGAATCACATGGCAGCACAAATAGAGCAACGCTGCGGAGCAAGTTTGGTTTTTGAAGGCAAACCTACAAGACAGCGAGAATTAAAATTTTTGAAGCGCGACCCATATGGTCGTGTGCAGTCCCTTGGCCAATCCCAATTAGGCGAGTCGCGCTCAAACGTCAAGTGCAATAAAGTAGGTTTATAATGAGTCAGCACTGATCATTATAAACCTACTGAGGAGCTGTTGTGCACAATATTCTGTAAACCGTCTAACGACGAAAAAAAGACGTGCTGAGTGCGACACAATTTGTGCGAACAAGTGATCGCTGGTTTTTTCAGTTTTTCTCTTTGAAACCAAGGGATGTCATCCAAGTTATTATTTTTACGGAAAGAGCTCATATAATGTAAGCAAAAACATTTTGTGTTCGCTAATACTATTTGGAAGTAAAATGTGCCGATGTCGTGTTCGCGCTAACAATGTCGTGATGTGTACCTTCCTCTCCTCGTTCGTTGCCACTGGAGACTGGATCAAGCTCTTTCTGGACCGCTAGTGCCGGAAGTTACAAATACAGCCGCCAGAGTAAAGTAAAACGCTGCTCCAGAAGCACATATGGCTTCATGTACATTGCACTCGCAAAGCACATTTACACATTGATTCCTGATAGTTATCTGAGCATGGGAAGGCACAGAGACACAGCACTTTTTTGAGCCAGGGAAGCTTTGATCACACCGCTAGACCGGTGAAACTTGCTTTCGACCAGTTATGCCTTTTTCCTGTGGCACTCTGCTGCCGTAAAAATGTCCACGTTTTCTCAACGGCAAGTTTCACGGCTTACACAGGGTTTTAAAGAACTTCTTTGGCAAATGACGACAAACAAGTAGAAAACGTCTTCAGCTCGCTGCCGCCACCCTCCGCCACGTTCCAAAAACAATTTTTCGACGTGCAAGATGGTTGTTCGGTGGCCACACTCGCGCTGCAGCGAGGAAGTGGGAATGCGTGATCCGGCAATTGTCATAGAGACCAGTGGTTCGTTCGTTTCGCGGTAGGCCTACCGAGGCGAACGACGACCGTGCTTGCATAACTTACCGCAGGATGGCGCCACCGACATCATTAGATGCTGGCTGGAAGCAGACGAAGACGTGCCACCTGCTTTTGCCACTATGATTTATTAAATACTTTCAGCGGATATGATATGTTACCGCTCGATAATAAATAGGACTGAGGTACACAAAGCACTTCTGTCCCACGGTGAGCTGAGCAAGCACTCTGCCATAGACGGAAACAATTTTGTCCTTTCATGAAATTAAGGAACCCCAAGTTACTCGCTTATATTTCTCTACGTAAAAGCAACCATTAAAATATGTGCTTGAGCGAAAAGTAGACACTTTCCGAGAAAAGTTTTCAACTTTTCCTTTATGGTTGCTTCCCTTTGGCTGGAACGATTATTGATGCCTTGCATGGGAGAAAGTAAGGTGTCAATCATTGTTTCAGTGGCCCCAATTACTTGAGGATGACTCGTACGATTCTTCCTCGCTGTATTTGCATTTTAAAGGGATGCTGAACCGAAATCTGGATTCCACAAAACACGGCGGCAAAAGCGTGCAACGGGATGCTACAAACACCAAAACATCACCCGTATAGCGATATCTCGACCATATTTTCTAAAAAAGGAGGTGCATTTGACAGATATGTTGACGTCTTGTTTCTCCGAGAAGAGTCGAGAAGGAAAGGGAACGGTCTCGCGTCCTCCCCGCCTCGCCGCCTTGATAGGGCGAAGCGAAGAGAGGAGAAAACCAGATACGTTGACGCCACGTCCCTCGTCGGCCTCGTTCAATCTTGACCTCTTTTTCCAAAAATACGGCCGTCAATTGAAAATATCGCCTTACGAGTAGTCTCGTAGGGATTCTAGCGTCCCACCTACAGCTCCTGCATTGTTTTCTGAAATCCAAATTTCGGTTCACCATCCCTTTAAGGAAAAATGCATGTTGCATGCAACGTGTGGTTTATTCGCTCTGCTGAAATAGTTTTATTGCCCTGCAGTTGTCGAAGACTGAACTGATTTAGTAAATGGATCGAGATTTAAAGGCGTTTTGCGTTTTTACTTTCTATCCCCTTCTATTACAACACTTCCAACAACAATCTTTTTGCTGCAAATATTTGTCTGTGTTTAATCACAGTTAAAATAGTTTTTATGGCACTTTGAGGAACTGCGGGGTTTTCTATAGTACTTGCATCGCTTTTTACAAGGTGATGAACCGGAACCACCTGCTCCAAAAGCTGAATTCAGAGGGGGGGGGGGGGGGGTCACACTACCACAGCCATGATGGAGCACTCACACATATTTTTGTTGCAGACTATACTTCTGAGCATCGCCAGCAATGACGGGGCCCATGTGCTGGACGGACCATGGGACACCACTGAACCGATCATTTTCGAGCCAACCACGGGAAACAGCGGCTCCCAAAACCCGTCCTGGTGGATTTCAAGTTAGGAGCATTAGGAGCCTGCCAACATTGGTCGTCAGCTGCGATGCCTCTACAAAAGCCGTTATCCCATGCCGGTCATTCGGGGCACGCTACCACAGCCGTGATGGAGCACTCAAACATCTTTTTGCTGCAGGTTGGTTATTTGAAAACTTCAGCTTGCTGTCATTCTAGCAACTAATGTCTGCTAGTGGTATTGTGGCCCAGTGATTGCCAAATTTAACATAGCTCTCTCGAAATTTTCTGACAATTATGTTGTAAATTTTTTTTTTAATTGTACAGTTAATGACAACTAGTTACTTTCCAAACAGAAGTTGCTAGAATTTATTCTTGCCTTTGTTCTATGCTTTCGTATTTGGTTAGACAGCACTAAACCCCGGTACAAGGAAGATTTTGAAAACTAGGGCAACAGAAAGAAAAGACTATTAAAGATAGCCAAAAACTCGAATGTCGAGGCAGCCTGGACCAAATATAACTCTTGGGCCAAACTCTGTATCGAACGTATGCATTTCTTCGAAGACAAATTTTATAACTGTGACCTGCCTTTAATATTATAGAATAACCAAAAAACGTTTTGGAAACGTATTTTCTCATATCAGTCATCCTGTTCAATACTCTTGATGAACAATGATGGCAGTGTTATTTCGGACGCTGTATGTCCTACGGTTTTGAACAATTGCTTTTAGTCTACTTTTACTGATGGAGATAGTTCCTTCTTACCTTTTGTACCAGATGTCGATTTTAGGTATATGAACACTATTTCTATAACACCGTCTGAAATTGCGATATTGATGATAACCTCAAAATTTTCAGCTTGGCTGGTGTCGACTCAATTAATACAAAAATTCTAAAAAATACCAAGGGTGTAACCAGCGAAATATTGTCACCAAAAATAGGTGATGAGGCAAACTAAAACTGAACAAAATGAACGTTTAATGGGGCGAACTTTGCCCAAATTAAAGGGAAATAACAGCACGTCGGAGGCGTCGAGTGTCTTCAATGCAACAGGGTCGAGCACAAGTGATAACTGGTTGCATAAGGCCACGCGGGGCTTCTTTTATAGCACTTTCCTTTCTAGAACATTCTGTACTCGAACATTCCGTACTAAAATATAGAATTAACCACGGCCTTCTCAAATTTTCCAGAAGCATCGTCTTAGGAGTAAATAAAAACATCTGCCGGTCCCAAAATTCAAACCCGGGACCTCTGCATGACAGTCGGGCGCGGTGCCCACTGGGCTACCCCTAAGCACGCCGTAATATGCAGTCTACTTTTCCAGCATTCGTCCACTGGTTGCATCCCACACGAGCGGAAGGTTGGGAAGGTCGTTCCAATCTACAAAAGTGGCGACCGTCACTCTGCGGGAAACTACCGTCTTATATCATTAACCAGCGTTGTATGCTAGTTGTTAGAACCCAATATTTTCTCATGTAGTATCGCTTTTGGAATCTACTAACAACTTTTTCTACCAAGATCAGTACAGGTTTCGTAAAAGATATTCATGCTAGAGGCAGTTGCCGGAGTTCACCCATGATATTCATGTTAATATGAACACTAACTCCCAAATATGATGTCATATTTTTGATTACTCTAAGGCTTTCGATCATGTATCTCTCTGTCATTTAATATCAAAACTTTCCTCACTGAATCTTGATTCTCTCACTTATCATGGATTAAAAATTTTCTTTGTGAAAAACAGCTCAAAAGGGAAAAGGACAAAAAGGAAGGACTACATAGGATAAGTGCTGAATAACAACTGATTTTTCATTGGAATGTGTAGATGGCACTATGTTCGCACGGGCATAGGGCGCACCGTGGATTTTGCACTTCTTTCTTCTTCATTGCACACTCCTCATGCTAACCAAGATCCAGAAAATGAATCTCACTGTTCGTTGGACTCAGTGAAGGTTGGCTCGCTCAAGATGGTCTGTTTTTTTTATTATATAATAGGTTTCCTTCATTTCCTTACACATTTGGTCTTGGTGTTTAAACAATACAATGGTGTTGGAGAACTGCGGTTTGCACCCGCAATCGCGACAGTGCACCGCTAAATACTAGTATTAGGTCCCTTGCAATGAGCTTTGGTGTTCTCAGAGTTCGATGTTCAGGCATCGCCCGGTCACCCAGGTATCCTGGTCACCAGATAGAAATCAGAAACATTAAAAGATATATTTTTGTAATTATTGGAACTTTAAATATTCTGAAATGTTTTCTGTATGTCCAGTAACCTATGGGGCTGTCATGTAATGAATACTCTTACTTGCCTAATTTCTGTGTCCTGGCACCTTTCAAGTAATTTCATTTGGGTTTACAGCTTTCTTGAATCACACTGGCACCTGCAGTGCACTTACGTGTAACTCTCTGGGAGGTGCACTCGGCAGTAACCTCTGAAATTAACTTGTGACAGCAGGCTTGATGAAACTCATTGGATGTGGAAATTTCATTTTGAAAGGTATTTTTCGAACTTGCCTTGTTAAAGTGGTTTCATAGCATAAGTCACAAGTTGGTTTCACTGCTTAGTGCCTGCCAGAATGAATCTGAGTTACTTGCACTGCGCTTATGTATAACTCATAGTTTGCTGAAATCGGGAGGTTTAGTTTGTCATTGCATTCTGTTCAGAACCTAATCACATTCCACTTTTTTTTCCAGGTCCTGTAGTTTTCCGTATGGACTTGATTGCTCTGGAAGTTAGAGATTACCTTCCACATAAAAGCTGGACATGGCCCACTAATTTTTTCCCAAGAATAAAGGTATGAACAGGTTTTACTCCGTATTGCATCTTATGTGCACTTGCTTGAAATTTCTTACTAACATAGTGTGTAATTATCTCTGAGAGACAAAGTTGGCAGTAACTTTTGAAAGTAACTCGTGACAGCATGCTTGAAGAAACTCATTGATTGCAGCAATTTTGTCTTCGAAGGCATTTTCGGACTTTCCTTGTTAGTTTGTAGCATAAGTCTCAAGTTGGTTTTGCTGTCTAGTTCTCGCGAGGAGTTAAGCTGAGGCTCTTGCAATGCGCTTACGTTTAACTCATAGTTTGCAGAAATTGGGAAATTTATTCTGTCATCGCACTCTGTTAATAATCTAATCACATTCCATATTTTCTGTTTTGCTTTTCCAGGATCTGTAGTTCTTCATATGGACTTTATTGCTCTGAAAATCAGAGATTGCCTTCTACATGAAAGCTGGAAATGGCCCACTAATTATTTCTTGAGAAAAAAAGGTATGAACATGTTTTACCTAGTACTGTATCTTGTGTGCACTTGCTTCAAATTTCTAACTGTTTAAGCACCTGCTAACCGCTGGGATGCGCAGTTGGCGTTAACTCTTGAAAGTAACTTGGGCCCACAACCTAATCACATTTTATGGGCGCTAGATATTTAATTCGAATTGTTCCGGCATCAAAAATTAGTTGGCGTGTTCTCCGTAACTTGCGGCACCAGAAAACCGCAACTCTCAATCACTGAGCTGCACGTCAGGCGTGACAACGGGAATCATTCACACATTAAAAATTAGCTGCCGTGTTGTCCACACCTTGCAGCAACGGCTAGAGCCTGTTGAACTGCTAGCTGCAATGATCTAATAAAACGGACGTCTCAGTGAACAATAATTATATTAGTAAAATGCCATATTTATTGTTCACTGAGGCGTCCATTTTGTTAAGTCACTGCAGCTAGCAGTTCAACAGGCTCTGGCCGTTGCTTCAAGGTGTGAACAACACGCCAGCTAATTTAAACGATTCCCGCCGTCGCAAGTTACGGAAAACATGGCAGCTAATTTTTGATGCCGGAACAATTCCCGTATCCGTGCATCACGTGCGGTACAGTGACTGAGAGTTAGTTTTCTGCCATGCTTCTACGGGTCAAGTTACGGGGAAAACCGTAGGGCCTCATTACTCTCATGCACGTAAGACATAGTTAATGCTGTGACCATGATGGAAGACAGCGGTAATTGTACCGGCATCAAAAATTAGCTGGCAATTTCTATTAATTTGACGGAATTTGTTTTTACAGTGAATGTACTTTTTGTCAGGATCCGATGAGCTTGGATTGTGTCTAACTCTGAACCGGGAATCTCTGACAAGTCCAGCGTGTAATCCACGGCGAAAGGCCCTGTACAGCGCTATTTGTAAGTGCTTTTTATTCTAATAGTTCCTGAAAGACGTTATGATTGGTTACTTTTGTGTTCGAAGTCATGTTTATTTCATTTTTGCTATTAAAATATGGCTGTCTTCTTGGCGGTAGATGTGTGCTGTAGTAAAGTCCTCCCAGTAGGTTCAAAGCCGAATGCCACAGAGCGTTGAGTTAGTCCTTATTTGCCAAGATTCGGCTTGTTGGGTGCGAGTGGAGTGTCAGTTACGTCACTGTGATATGTGAATGTATTTGCCAGTAATTGTCTTTAAACGACGATTTCTTTTTATATGACTGATTTATTTTAAATTCTTGATTCATTCAAATATCATGTTCTTTCCTATAACAGGGTATTTATTCGACTTAATTTAGTAGTACATTTGACGCTAGTGAGCTGAAGAGGAAGGCCAGCGGTTTGATTTCTAACTTGTAAATGATATGGAGGCACTATGGGTACATTTATGACTACATATTTCTGTGCCGCAAATACCGTAAGCCTTAAAACATTTTTTTGTTTGTTTTCAAATCAACATAGAAATATAGGTGTGAACTTATATGGCGAGGTTGTAATTATCAGTTCTTAAAAACCGGTGAAAGGACAAAAAATGTTTTTTTTTTAAAATCTGGTTGGGGCACGCGTGTCAAAGAAAATTGAAGTGAAAAAAATTTTTTATTTTAGAGAAATATTGATGGCGCGAGTTGCCTTGCAACTAAGTCAATAGTCACCTCCTTTCAACTGCTTTTCTCTTGGCATTCGGGCATGCGGAGGAGAGGTGGATCGGCTTCGCCTTTACGTTGAGGTGGAAACAACGAATGACCATCTCGTTGAGGCGGAAAGAGCAAATGACCATTCTGTGATGTCATGGACTTTGCCTGCATAATTTCAAATCAATCTTTTGCCGTCAATATTGCTCTAAAAATTATTTTTATTTTTTTTCGCATAAAATTTATTTTTTGACACGCGTGTCCCAACCAAACTGCTTAAAATATATATATTTTTTTTTTTTCAAAGCTTCTTCAAGGTTAGATGAAGGGTTGAGGGTCACTATGATGTAGCAAGGTTAGGCCTAAGCAATTTATAGATTCACCTTCCTACTATTTGAAAAAAAGAAAAAAAGAGCTCTAAATTCGACCTTGCAATGCAATGCATTCAGAGTGGTGCAACCGGTTCATTCACATGCAACGAGAAATTTAGAGCCCACATCTATTGTGCAGCTAGCTGCATGATGAAGTGGCACACATGAGCAGCTTGCTGACTATCTAGTAGTGTCGGTTGTGGCGGAGCTTAGGCATGCCATGATGCATTCTTTGTTTTGACATGTGGCACATTTATCAATTATTTTAACTCTTGCGAATCAAAACCTGTGTGTTCTTGGGTTGGGGTACTTTTATATATATATATTTAGAATTTGTGCATTTTAGTATGTATAATTGTTTTTTTTAAGGTTAAAATATACTTTATGGCAAATTAGCTCCTTGTAGAGTTGAAATTAC
This sequence comes from Ixodes scapularis, assembly GCF_016920785.2. NCBI lineage: Eukaryota > Metazoa > Arthropoda > Arachnida > Ixodida > Ixodidae > Ixodes > Ixodes scapularis. Next base: position 124,631,421 of record NW_024609846.1, read on the forward strand.
TTTTAATTAATGGTCTCCCCAAACTGAGATGTTACATGCATTCGCTAGCTTTTTTTTGTTTTTGTAAAGTTGTAAAATAAACTATAATATACGGCAGTCAGCACTGAACCACCACAATAGATTGTTCACACTAACTAATCTATAAAAACTTGGACGAGTCTACTTGGACAAATCCAGATGTTAAGAAATTGCATTCATCCTACCCTTCGGGAAAGTCTGTATAAATATAGAGCTATGTCTTTTGCCACTGTGGGCAGAGGCCAGCTGAATTGCTACCGTTTGGAAGGTGGAGGGGTGATGTGCAGGGAAGCTAAACCCTGTCCCCCTCTCCCATATTGTTTGGTATAATTGTTTCAAATGTCAGGAAAAAGGGGGGGGGGGCAACTGCCCCCTCCCCTTGCACCCTTGTCCCGATGCCACTGGCAGGGGGTGCTAGCTTGGGGATGCCATAAATAAATGCAACCACTTACGGCTGCCATTGCATACAAAGGAAAAAATAGAGAGAGAGGGAGAGAGATGTGGATTAGTTTTCTTTTAGGTGTTCATGTGAGAAGGGGTACTAATGGTTTTGGATGGTTGCGGCTGAGTGGCTAGCCATGAGTGCTGCCTAAGTGTTTGGTTCGGACTCTTGTTCAATCGGCAAAAATGCAAGTCCCAGCCAACTATTCAAGTATATTCTATGAATGGCTCCTGGGATTTTCGAAAATGGTCTATTGTCTTGCAAATGAGTGCACTGGTATTAACTAAGGGCACTTAGCAAGCTTACTCTTTTTTAATATTTCTGACTTTACATTTATGCATTCATTCTTCACAGGAGGAGTGGCATGACGGATCGACCTGCCCGGTGATGTGCAGTGAGGAAGAGGACTCAAGTGCCATAACTCTGGTGTCGGAGGACCACTTCTTTGAGGTGACGGATATTGTGGCTCCTGCTGTGCTCGTTCTTGCACTGCACTGGGTCCACCGCATATCTTACCGTCAAAAAGCAAGCCGGTCACTCGCAGTGATTGGGCACTTCATTGGTTTGAAGTACAAGATAAAGTCCGTCCTGTCCTTGGATCTGATATCAAAGTTAGAAACTTTTAGCCAGAGGGAATTTAGGTGCCAGTTTTGTTTTTTTTGCCATGTGCTGAAATTAAAGTCTTGGTTTACTAAGCTTTTTTCTACTGTTTTTATTCTTTCCATGCTGACTTTTCATGAAGACCTGTAGCCTCTGTACAGGCTCATTATCTATGTGCCGTTCCACATTTCCTATGCAACCATCTTGTAAACATGTACATAGCCGATTTCAGATTTTAGGGCTACTGTTCATTGCAAAATACTTGAGTTGTCCCTAGTTGTATGCAACAACTCCTGCAATGAGGCCAAAAGCATTCCACATTACAGTGAAATCAAGAGAGGTATTTACATTCATAAAATAATTGCAAAAAGAAAAGTACAGTGGTCGCACTTTAACTGGCTAGAAATGCCGATTGCCTGTAGAGTTTTTTTTTTCTTTTTTTTTTTTACTTTTTTTTCAGCAAACTTTTTATTAACAAACAGCCAAATTTACACTTCTGTTCTTCTAATTTTCCTTTCAGGCGTTTCTGTTACTTTTTACTGGGTTAACTTGCACTCAACAACACAACAAGAACAACATATAAGAGTATAATTGAGTGGAGTTTGTGTGACCCCTTCCTGGAGAGTGTGTTCAATTCTTTTATACAGAGTTTAGGCACACGGGGGTGTACTTTACACAATTCTTCGTGGAAAGTAATTGACTCTATTAAAGAGTTAAGCACTCTTCGAAAAGGGGTCACACAAACTGCTCAAGTGTGCTGTTATTTGACATTAACTCTCGCTAGAGAGCATACTTAACTCTTTAGTATGAAGTGTAGGCAACACTTCTAATGGAGTTTTATTTACTCTCCTCAAAATGGTCATCACAACTCTTCCTAGAGAGCATGCTTAATTCTTTAATACAGAGTTTAAGCAATCACTTCTAATGGAATTGTAGTTACTCTGCACAAACAAGTGAAATCAACTCCTCCTGGAGAGTTTTTTTAACTCTTTACACAGAGTTTAGACAACACTTTTAATGGAGTTCTCATTACTCTACACAAAAAAGTGAAATCAACTCTTCAGGGAGAGTATGTTTAACTCTTAAGTACAGAGTTTAGGCCACACTTCTAATGGAGCTGTAGTTACTCTACACGATGGAGTGAAGGTAACCCTTCCTGGTGAGTACGCGTAACTCTTGAATACAGAGTTGAAGTTACTCTACATGAAGGAGTGAAGGTAACTCTGCCTGGAGAGCCTCCTTAACTCGTTAACAAGGAGTTTAGGCAATACTTTTGATAGAGTTATAGTCACTCTACACAAAGGAGTGATATTAATTCTCGTCAAAGAGTTTAGACAACACTTTTTATGGAGTTATAGTTACTCTACACAAAGGAGTGAAATTAACTCTCACACTTACACATCGAAAGAGTAGTGCTGACTCTGGCAAAAGTATTGGCATGACTCTTTATAGAAGAGTTAAGTGAACACTCGCATGGGAGAGTTAAACTGACTCTCGTCGTTGAAGAGTAACCGTTACTCTCAATAGAGAGTGTGGTTTGCGACAACCCAGATACTCTCCAAAAAGAGTCGAGTCAACACTTGTCGACTCCTTTTTTTTTTTAGAGTGTGTATATATATATATTATATATGGGTGGTTTCATCTCAAATCGTGCAGGCAAAAAGGGTCGAATTTTTAATTTCGATGAAAAAAAATATATGTTCTGGCGCCGTTTCTAAAACCGCAGTCGACACAAACCGCAGGTTCGTCCGATTTTTTGTTCTCGACTTATGCATTTTTAAAGAGGCCGCGGCGAAAAGCAGTGTTTTTCACACCCGTCGTGGGTCGGATGTTTCGCTTGATCTCCCGCCATGGATTTTCAGTCCACATTATATTAACTTTTTTCAAGCACTCTGTGGACACATTTAAAAGGCTCCAATATCATTAAATAATTTTAGGCCTTTTTTTTTCTCTCTGTAAAAATGCCAAAAACGCCTCCTCGGTCAATTGTTGACGAACTTTGACAATTAAATACTGGTGATCTACTTGGGTTACACCAATATTTTTTAAGTCCACGGAGAGCCCAAAACACGGTCTTTATATTTATTATAAAATGCCTTGGCTGTATAAAATATCCTTTGCGGTACGTTTACGTTATTATTATGCAAAAACCAAAAAGTGCAATTTTTGAAATTGATTTTCTAAAAAAAAACATTTTTATTTTTTTTTTATTTTTTGTTCAAATGTAGATATGATAGTTGTCTACACGAAAATCAAGCCTAGAAAGTGTATATTTTGTTTGTATGTTCTACATTTAAGCATCAATATCGTACAAAAACGTGTTTTTACGGCTCGAAATGGACTTGCGAATTGCGCGTCTTCACAAGCTTGGAAATAGTTTTTTTTATATTTTTCAACGTTCCCACATAAAAATAAAATACAGTATTTCCACCCTGATATATTTATTGATTATTTAAATTTTATTATAGGCGGCAAGCTACATCGGAGGAGTTCCAAAAAGAGAAAGCAACACTTCTTAACAGACCAGCAGGTGTCGTAAATTTTGAACGTGTAGCAGTCGGCAGACGTCTTATTGATTCAGGGCCCTAATTGGCCTGCACGAACGTCCCGCCCTTTCGGAGCCAGCAGGTGACCACGACCTTTCCCGCTCGTTGTATTAGATGGGACGGCCTGTGAGAGGAAAGCGAGCAGCGCACCCTGTGTCACGAGGAGTGAAATGGTACGATTGTGTCGTTGACGCGGCGAACGGTGACAGCCACCCAGGAGGAGTCTGTCAGAGTATTGCACGAGGGAAAGCAAAGGAATCGTTGCCTGAAAGGATGAGGACACCACGGCCTTACAATGTTGACGGTCGACAACTGTTCTGCCAGCCAAAACAACGCCGCGTGCGCGCTAAAACCGGCGGCGCGGGACAGAAATCCCGCAGACGCACACACGAAGATGGGCCGGTTTTGTTAGGGAGGTGGGGAAATTTGAAACCAGCCATCCGTGCATGCGTGAAACGATACCGCCTGTTTGCCCTAGCTTTGAGCGCCCTATCCTTACTTTGAAACGGCCGTGCTCTCTCTCTCTCTCCGGGGAGATCCGAGAGCACCGAAGGGTTATCTATTAAACTTGAGGAAGAAGACGAGAAGGGAGTGTTTAAGTTTAATTATCCCCACCAACCCGCTCGTTCTGTCCTTATAAAGGGTTATCTCTTTTGGAAAACCCAAAGCTCGGAGACAGACATTAAAACGAGCGCGTTGGTAAATATACTTGTGTTTGTATTCTGCCCGGAGACTAGTTGGGTCGAAGTCAGCCTCCTTGTCAACTATAACCGTTTGTGAAGAGTGGGCTTCTCCCGAGATGAAACGTTAGCGCCGGCTGACGTGTTCTTTTAAAAAAGGGAAGGGGAAAGAGAAAGTTTGAGTAACTGCAGAAACTACCTCGAAAGCTCCTCTCCCGATATGAAGCTTGAAGCATAGTCTCGGTTACCTTCTCGCGCATCGCCTGCTCGAATCTATTCTTCACTTTCTTTCGTACAACTACTGTTCCGCTCAGCCGTCGCGGATGTGCGTAATAGAGGGAGGAACAGATTCGAGCATCATTTGGACGCCGTCATCCTGCCAGACTTCAATGTCGTGGGGCCGACTCGTGTGTGTTTCTTTGCCCCGCTGAACTTTGTTTCTCGGGTGCGGTTTTTTATAAACGTTTTTTTTTTAATGTTTTCTTACTAACTGTTTGTTAGCACTGTTCAGTTGTTGGGTTTATTTCGTCATGGCGTAGCGGCCTGGCGGTGATGTAGAGAGCGTGTTCGCACGCATTTGGTTGCGTCCCGCTTAGGGAATGCCCGGAGGAGTTGGTTTTTGTTCTTGCCATGTGCGGCTGAGTTTTCCCGTCTTTATTAAATTATTGATTTTTTTTTTGTTTTAAATTTACGTGCCGTCGACTTCTTTGTCTGACTCTCCAGCAGGCGTGGACCTATCGCCTTGCCACCGCTCGAACCTAAATACTTTATTTTATTTTTTTAATGCAATTTTCGTTAAGATCGGAGTTGGGCAATTTAATTCCTATTTATTTATTTTTATTTCCTACCCCTCTCCATGACACACTCTCTGTGTGTTTCGGACCGTTTCTGTGTCACCACTTTTGTGTATTACGGAAGTGAAAGGACATTCCCTGGTGACCTGTGCGATGTGCGGTGAACAAACCCCCAGTGTTTGGTTTCAGAAAGAATTGTATATAATATATCGACGATGTGGTGACTTTCTTTGTCTTAGTAATACGACAACTAATAGCTAGTCGTTCTAGTTTACTGTGAAAGGTTTATAAATCTAAACAATACAACGTCTGTGCCTTTTGGTTATTGAAAGTCCACTAGGCCTGCTGATTTGTTTAGATATGTATCTCATGGTTCCCGCTCTTATCCCATGCCAGGCCATGAAACGCGCGAAAACGCGCTATAATATCAAATCGGCGCCTAGCATTGTCGAAACAACTTGCCTCCGTACACTGCGCACGTGCTTTCTAACAGTCCACTCCGTGAAGCAGACGAGCTTCCGAGGGAAAGGGCGCTGCGCTCTGGTTCCAGTGTGTTTTTCCCTTTCTGCATCGACCTACTTGGAACGGTGACAGAGGAACGGAATTTATCCTGTTGCGTTCTAGTCCGTTGCAATTCTAATGTTATCGCCATGTTTACCCGTCCATCTTAACATTTTATTTTGTTATTTTTCTGTTCAGCGAACTCAAGCACGAAATACGCAGTTTTGCAATTCATTTCCGAAAAATATAATTTTTTTTCTCGATACTACACGAATTTTGAAAAAGAAAATGGTTTTCTCAAGCAAAACATTTGCAGTCAGATAATTAAAAAAAAAACTACTTTCTAACATACTCCTAAGATTTGTTTTTCATCGTACACAAAAAATGCCAGGACTTGAATACGGAATCATGTTGATGCATTAGTTTTATATTACATTTAGAAACTCCTGAGGTTTAGAAACCTTGAAAAAGGTTTCCTGACATCTTCAAACATAAATTGTTTAAACGGACTGTGCGGATACAAGTGTACTCAAACGCAACGCCACTGACCAAGACGCGTCTTCGTCGTGGTGGAATTCCAAGGATAAAATCTGACCTTTTCTTTTATTCTCTGCTCAAAACATGGTATCGGAACATGTAGGGACGATGCAAACAATGCGATCCAGAAGAGTGCGTCATGAAGTTTTGCGATCCCAGCTGCGTTAAATGCCGCTCATAGAGTGGACACGACGACTGCGTAGGCATTCGACTTTGGCTCGTGACAATCCAGATACTTCGAAATGCATTCGGATAGTGGTTCGTGCCCAATCGTTGGGTTTACGGGAAATAAGCGGTACATTAATAATGTGTGGAATTTAGCGCGCGCCAATTTGAGGGGGTTCGAGTTGTGAGGGTAAACTGTGTTCGTTTTCCCCCGATTTTGTTTCTGCAACTGCGATTACGTAGAGAAAAAAACAAACGCCATGTGTGTTTCATAGATCATAAATGTCAAGAAAAAAATGCTAAGTTGTAATTATTAGTAGTAGAAAACTGTTTGCATAGCTCATGTAAAAGTTTTTCTAATATGTCCCTTTCATGAATAAATGTAAAATGGCGGTCGCAAAAACTCCAACAAATCTGGTGGTGTAAAAAATAGAAAGGATCGGAAAGGAGGAGCCTCGTTGCGCTGTTCTACAGCCTTTTCTCCTTGTTGCCTTAATTCGTAAATCTCGAATGGGAAATAAAGTTTATTATTAGTATTAACCGTGAAGCATGTATGCATTTACTCAGTGGACATGTTGTTTTTTTCTTTTAAAGGTCATCTTAGCGTTTGAGCTATAGGTACTTTCTAACTTCACACATTTTGCTTTTGAAAAATTGTTTCTAGCTAGAGATTATACTTCCTTCTTCCGTGTTTACTGCCGTAACTGTGAAATGACGTTAAAGCATAAAGAAATGTATACATATTCAGATTGAAAAAGCTTCCTGTTCGTTTGTTTCCTGCTCCAAATGCGCTGAACCGATCTCGTCACGTCATGATTGTTAAACTCCACCAAATGATTTGTAAGGAAAGGTTAGGGGGATTGAAGTTCATATATTACGTATTAATATCCACAACGCTTTTGCTTTTGCTCCTGCTCATGATACATTCCAGAAGGGTATAGACGTACTCAACCGTAATACATTCCACTGTGTGCGGGTGATATTATAGGTAAGAAATAATATTTTGTGTATTTTCTGCTAAAAAGAGAGTAACCGATTTAAACGCCATTGTTAATGCTTTAAGCATCGTTTTCCTCTAGAATATTGTTTTTTTTATTGAACTGCATTGTCCCCTAATAGATTGAAATCTCAAATCACATGGATGCCACAAGGATTTTGTGGATTTCATTTCAAGTCTTTTTCGTGACCAGCGATGAGTGTAAGTATGTCATGTTTAATCATCAGGCAGTTTTCGATACTTTATTTAGTAAAATGGGCCCTCATTATCAGATTTTGCCAACAAAGCCTTCAAAGCGCTCTGTGGTGTATGCTGTTCTTCTACTAGCCCTTCGCGTTTTTAGCTCTTTTCATTTTCTACAATGAATCACCAACTCGCCCAAATTCATACCATCCTGACCCTCCTCAAAGTTATGAATCGAGTGATGCAAGCTTCAGACGCATATATGGTCTTATAAATAGCGAGCAGCTGTTGTCTGCTAACTTTATTATACTAGTCTTACGGAAAAAATATACGAAATTATGTATTACCTGATTCAGGAGCGTTATAATCTGCGAACGTGGACGATAATTTTATCCTCTGCATTTCGCACTCCGAGCCTTCCGCATGTTGCACAGGTGGTAAATTTAACGAAACCCAGCGCCCTGTCTGTGTGTTTCTTCGACCTCGTCCTTCGTCCTTTTTGCGCTGTTCCCTCCAAACAGTATGTACCACACACTAGCCCAACTACATGCCTTGCTTAACGAAACCGGCGCTTTTTATGAGCTGCAAGCATGTCTAAAACGTACTGATTTAGATTACGCTCAGATAGTTCTAAATTAAAACGATGTTTAATTTTTACTAATTAAAAGTTAATGACCAATTTTAGGTAATTATACGACTTATCGTAACGGTTAGCCTCCTATATTCTCTCCCCCCGGCCGAACAGCTCACACGTACAAAATGTATAAATGTAGCATTCACGTTTTGCTTTTTTTGTTTTTTCATATAGTCTGTTTGAATTAAAATCAAACACCCAGTATATTCTGAACAATATTGTTCTAAGGTAAGGGGTAGAAAGTGCGAGAAACATTCGTGCTCGGCCTTTTCCGTCTTTGTAATATGTCAACACCGAGTACGTAATTGATAGCAATAATTTTTTATCACTCGTCTCAAGTAGAAGCTATATGCGCCGTAATTAATTTTTATATTATTCACTACTTATTTAAAAAATGGGCGCTTTTGTCCACTGCGTATAATTGTCTCAAATAAAATTGAAAAACGCCACCACCGTAAGAATATTTCAAAATATAGTTTTCACAAAGCATAGCAACACTGTTGATACGTTCATGGTTTTATTTGTGATGTCTTCGTTTTTTGTACATTACGGCAGATTACGCCATGTATTGACGAGCCACTGTAACCTTATTTTCCAGACAGCGGACCCGCAACAAGTAATCTCGACCAATATATCGATAATGTAACCGACAGCTTATACTCTGCAGTTCAGGAGATGATTCCAGATACTGACCCCGTAACCGTTTCAAACGTGCAACTATTTCTCAGCGATTCTTCGACGCCCACCACTTTCACCAGTTTTTCTCTTGGAACTTTCTCTGGCCTTGGAACTTCATTTCATCGCTCCGCGCCTTGCTCTGTTCGATATAAGGACATCGAATCAAGAGTAACCTGCAAAGTGGGTTTCACGAATTTGCAGGCTACGCTACCAAAGTTTAAAGATGACGAAGATGTCAAATATGATCTTTTAATAAACGCCTCAGGTCTTCTTATCCTCTCTTTGCCCAAGGGTAAGCCAATTGTTTTATACCTTAAAGTAAAAAGAGTTTGTGATCCATGATATGTAAAGTTAAGATGATTCGCTGCATGCACGGAGCCATTGGGCGTAGTTAGGTAATCGCGATTTTGTACAGACGACACTACTGAATTATTGGCGCTTGCGAGGAACAAAATAAGGGCAATGCGTGAGCGACGACATATACGAGGATCATACTAAGGAACTGACTCAGAAATGCAAGAGTTAGAATCATGTTAATCAGACACACACATGGGAATGTTTTCTGGTCACATGTATTTCCTGCTTTTTAAAAAGTATTTCGCTTACAACTGACACTATTCCTGAAAGCATGACTCGCTCCGAAATACTAAGTAGTCCACACAGGAGTAGATGATTGAGCATTTTGCGCTGTTCTGTTGGAGATTCGATGATGCTCGCCCTTCATCCTCCAGAAACCGCTTCAATACTATGTTGACTAAATGTTCGGATAAATATGCTTTACCAAGAAGGACATAAATGAAGAGAAAAGTTTGAACATAAAGACAAAGTGTATTAGACAATCTTTCGGTAAACAAGAAAGGCTTGTTTAGGAGCGTTACAGTGACTTAAGCGTTGTTTTAAAGGGATTGACACGAAAATGAAACGAATATATTATTCTTGAAATGAAATTTTTATAGGCTACTTAGTATATACACCAAGTTAGGCGATTTTTAGCGCTCTGGTAATTGCAATAATCAATTTACGAATTTTCATCATTTTCGTCTGGCGACCAGGCAACACTGCCCAAGTTAGTCACACAACGGTGTCCATAAGGCACGTATGATCGCGTGGTTCATGGACACAATGGTGTGACTAACGCTCTCTCATTCTAGGCGCCCCCGTTATCGCCCAAGCTCTCCTCGCCGCGGTACGATCAGAACCGCTCTCGCAACTCGGTAACCCGAACCCTATTCTCGCTCTCGCCCCCGGCCCGTTGATCTTCCACCCTGCATGCGCCTGCGAGATATTCCCGGACGACGGTGACCATGGCGAGTTCGTCCGTAACTCGCCGTCACTAGAGCTGGTCGCCAGGGTGTCGCAGTCAAAATCAACAACTTCCAACATATCTTGATAGCAATTACCTTCATCGCTGCTGCGATCAATGTCGGACACTTTGATAAAGCGAGTGATGCCGTAGACGTAATCATCACGGACCGCATGCTCGAAACGTGGAAGGTAAACGAGGAAGCTGAAGCTCGAGACGCCATGAGAGTCAAGTCCGCGAGTGCGTGCAAGGGGACGCCGCGCGGGAGGCTGGCTACGTCACCAGCCTACGACACTAGCCGTGGCGTTTTTGATTGGGGCGGATTCGAAACTATCGCAGCATTTTGGTGCGAAATAACACGGAACTATTCCGCCATTTTCAGAACAAATTTAGCAGGATTATAGGATCATACAATGGGTCCTAGAAGTATTGTTATCTCATATTTTATTTTTGGCGTGTCATAGCCCCTTGCTTAGCTTATTGCGTTCATAATAAAATCCTCGATACTATTACGTCAGATTAAGTCAAGACTACAGTCCTGTTTTTTTATGACAGATTTCAACTCCCCCCCCCCCCCCCCCCCCCCCAGATAATAATTATGAATGACAACTTACAACAACAGGCTCCGAACTTTGCTTCTAAATGAGCCAGTGAATTGTAATCATACATACGATTTCTATATTGTTCTCGGAAGTCGCCTAGTTCACAGTTTCTCGGGAGTCGCGTATTTCGAAGTTCTCGGGAGTCGCCTAGCTCGCAGTTCACATAAGATATTTTGCGAAAATTTAGTAGTTATTCAGATATAAATTCATAAATATTTACGTTCTCAGCCCAGTTTAAAAGTTGCACGGAAACATGGCGCTGCGCTGCAGGCCTTGCTCCCGATCTCGCTTACAAGAGTGAAGTAGTTGTTTCAGTCACATCGTCACTTGAGTCATCGGCACACCTACTATGGACACGCTGCCAAGATAGGGACGGCATGCTTGAAACGACTACGCCACTCTTCCAAGCGTCAATGTGGACAAAACTTGCTGCGCTCTTTTTGCGTGCAATTCTTAAGACCGAGCAAAGAAATATGGAATTTATCAATTAATATCTAGAAAACGATTACATTTTCGCAAAATGTTTTTATTGTCTCTCCTCTAGTTGTAAGTGTTGTCAATACTGCAATGGCAACATGACCCCTAAAATTAATAACTAAAAAGGTTAATGTACGGGTTTTAGCTAGTTAACTATCTTTCCATGACGATTACTTCCTCATCTAGTGTCCGCCGAGCCTGATAAATCAATGGGAAAGAAAGCAAGTCTAACCTAAGCCCCTTTAAAAAAATCTGTTCCAATAAACTTTTAACGCCTTTTATATTATTTGCAAAACACCACAGCTCTATATACAGTATACTTGAAGGGTTTACAATTAAGAAATTAATGTATAAAGATAATTAGTTTAAAAAAAGACTCCTTTTGTTTAATTGAAAAATAGCCATGTCGTTTTCTGCAACAGCATGCTGTGTCCTAAGAGTGCTGTCCACATTCTGTAGAAAAATTGACAACATAGTTTTACTGAATATACAAACGATATGTAATGAGACCTTATTGCAGCAATTTCTTAAGCAGTTTCCAGAGACCTGGGTAATAAAATGCGTTCATACGCAATTGAAGAATAAATTTTAGCAGGACATGGCACATGGGCGACACCGGAAACACCATCTGTAAAATATATATATATATATATATATATATATATATATATATATATATATATATATATATATATATATATATATATATATATATATATATATATATATATATATATATATATATATATGTGTATATATATATGTGTGTGCAGAGAACGCACTTGAGGGGGTTGTTGGAGTTTTTATAACACATTGCCACGCACCTCGGCGAGCGAGCGCGTGCGCGGTCGAGTTGTTACCGCGCTTGACTGTCGTGCGGAAGACCAGGGTTCGATTCTTGGGAGCGACTCGTCTTTTATTTATTCTTTCAATTTAAATTTCTAGTCAATTCGAGAACCCCGTTTGACCTATTATTCGACGCGCCGAACGTTCTAGGCAGAATGTTTTGTTTTGGGTAGAAGTTCGGCCCATTAAACGTTTAATTTCTTCAGTTATTCTGCGCCTCGTCATTTGTCATTCGTGACAACATAAGACAGGAAAGGAGGGCGCACGAAGAACTTAACTTTCATCGTCCGAACATCCCCGTGAACTTTTGTTTCACATTTGCTTTTGCTTGTTAAAATTAATTGTTTGAAGTGAATTACGTATATCGAAATGCTCTTTCAAATTAGCTTGAATAGTAATAATAATAAACCACTTTAGTTGACCTCCTTTGGTGCATTTGAATTAAAATATTTTCTTATCTATTACTATATTACGTTTATTTTATTTTTCTCAAGAAAAAAAGTGTACGCAGCCGACAAATACACTCGACTAATTCTTTTTTTTTTACCGAAGTTTATACTCAATAGTCGCATATTTTTAAACTAAAGCTCCCGGGACAGTTTTAGTTTAGAAACATTAGTGCAATATTGACGCTGCACTCTTTATAAAAGATACATTAAACAAGTACTGCTTACGTACAATCGGCCGTAAAAAAAAATGGCACAAGAGAGCGATTGCCGGTCCGGCGTTAAGGCGACACGTGGCGCTTTGGTAGCGTCAGCACACTGGGGCCGCGATTGCTGGATTAGTCCACTCTTGGATGAACCGGGGACGTCGGCACACCAGAGCCGTTCCCCAAGCGCGCTTTCGAAACGACACAGCGTGACTGCGCACATGTACTCTGGTTTTGCACGCTCTACGCACACCTCATATATCAAACGCGGTGTGCTTATAATGTAACAATATTACAAAAAAAAAACTAGGAAAAAAAAAAAGTGGAAGCCGCTTACAATTCCCTGTAACGCCGAATTAGAGCGCAGCTCTTGAGGAGGAGGGAAGGGCACTGGGGGTGGGGGTTAAATTAACCAGGGGGGGGGGGTCACGTGACCTTGGGGGGTCACGTGACCCCCAATGCCGATGATGTCATCACTGACGTCACTGATGACGTCATCAGTGACGATGACGATGCGGGTACCAATGACGTCATTAGTGACGTCACTGATGACTTCACAAGTGATGATGACGATGGCGGTGCGAATGTCGGTGACGTCATCAGTGACGTCGCTGATGACGTCATCAGTGATGATGACGATGACGATGCGGATGCCGGTGACGACATCAGTGACGTCACTGATGACGTCATCAGTGATGATGACGATGACGATGCGGATGTCGGTAACGTCATCAGTGATGATGACGATGCGGATGCCGGTGACGTCATCAGTGATGATGACGATGACGATGTGGATGCCGGTGACGTCATCAGTGATGATGACGATGACGATGTGGATGCCGGTGACGTCATCAGTGATGATGACGATGACGATGTGGATGCCGGTGACGTATTCACTGACGATGACGTCATCGGGGGGTCACGCGACATCGGCGGGGGTCACGTGACCTCGAGGAGGGGGTCACGTGACCTCAGGGGAGTTACGTGACTTGGGGGTCACGTGACCTCGGGGGTCACGTGCCCCCCCACGACATCACGTGACCCCGGTGCGGGGGCTTGCGCGGTGCATTATGGAACACTTCCCATGATGCACCGTGCGGTTACGCCGACGGCGACGGGGACGCCGACGGCGACGCCGACGCCGCTCAAGCCGAAACGGGCCCCTAAGAGCTGCGCTCTAAAACGTCGTCTCACGCGTGACCCGTCACCCTCGAAAATAGATCTACTGCAAGATAAAAATATTGCTCCGAACGCTAACTATATCTCTCCAAGCACCCCCGCGATTCAAAGGTGGGAACGTCCCGGCCACTTTCGCTCCCCGTGTTGTCGCAAAATACAACGCTGCATGTGGCGGTTTCACCGCACTGGCCACCAATCACTTGTGCTAATATATTTTTGCGGCCGAATGTACAACCTTAAACTTAGTTATCAGTGTAAAGGCAGCCTACAATTTTTTTACTTGTTGGCCAGTAGATTACAGGTTTTATAGTAACTTATCATCAGTATTCTAATGGTGGCACCGATCAAACGGCACTGCTCAGAAAAAATACTGAGTGGTTTTCTTTTTCGCATAAAGTTGGTTTTTAAAAATGAATAATGGGTCAGATGGTACCTAATATGTTGTCTGAAGTTGTACAAGTTCCTTGGGGGGGCCCTGAAATACAAGGTGCAAAGAATACCGAAGCAGAATGAAATACAATTCAAAGTTCACGAATAAAAGCAGGCAGTGTACAAAATGAAGCATGGCAATTTCTTCAAGTTAGTGAATTCGTTTCATTCGGGAATCGAAGCATTTTGATAATGAGGTTTATTTACTGTGGAGGGAGACCTGTGTGTTCCCCATTCATGTATAGAAGGTCGTCTCGGCCGCCGGTCCCGACTAACGTCCTTATACAGAGGGACCTCAGCCTTGTAGAATATGTTTCAATGCCCTTCTGCCACTCGGCGCTTTCGCACTGGCGCCCCCGTTTCGAGCTTGGTTGTATTATTTTCTTGCTTTCAAGACCCAGTTCTTTTTATTTTTTTTTTAAATGGACCAATAATCATAACCGCAGTGGGATAATTCACGTTTTAAGAGCATGTTGTTGCACTTTGTAGGCCTTTGATAAAGAATGCTTGCTTGCGAACAAAGCAAGTTTTTTTTTTTTTTTTTTTGTGAATGCCAGAATGATTGTTTTTAAAGGGTAAATACAAAGCTGCGTGCGACTAAAACATTTTTTTCCTCCAGATCAACGCAACGCAACCGTAAAGTTGATGACGCTATCCAGCGTGAACTTTAAAATGCAAGTAACTGGAACTGCATTAAAGAAGAATGAACCGACTAGTACGCCATCAATGTACAACCTTGATGAACATAACCCAACGAATTTTAAACAAACATACCGACTCGTCTTTGAGAAGTTTGTAACAGATGGCAAATTTATAAAGGCACTAGATGCTGCGCTTGCTAGTGTTCCGAAAGTGAATTTGTAAGTCTTTGAATCACCAAAAAAGTAGAATAGACCCAATTCAACAAAACATAACAATAAGATATCTGAGCATAGATGATCTCGAGCGTAATTAGCTTGCGCCAATTTCTGCACCTCACCTTGGAGCTCTGTTTGTTCTTTCAAGCAAAATAAAGTGGTATGCCGCGTACAACTAACTTCCCCTGCTTCTTGCTCACGTCGTGTGTTTGTGTACCCTCCAAACTCGCCCTCGTTATTTTGTTTTCCTCCGACTAAACTATAAACCTTTTTCGCAAAGGCGCCACCATCTTGAATCGACGTCACTTCCAGTATGG
Organism: Ixodes scapularis; assembly: GCF_016920785.2. Classification (NCBI taxonomy): domain Eukaryota; kingdom Metazoa; phylum Arthropoda; class Arachnida; order Ixodida; family Ixodidae; genus Ixodes; species Ixodes scapularis. The sequence goes on from NW_024609846.1 coordinate 124,646,858, forward strand.
GTGAAAACATTGTTTTGCCGTCACCACGCCTATAGAAGGCATTTAGGACATAAGCGTAACCGTCCCACATTCTCGTTTTGCCTCCCTCCTATTTTTTTACTATTTGCAGGTTAAAACGTTCTGATATTTTTTCGTCGCCCATACCGGATATGCCTACTCTGCGGTCGGGGGCGAGAGTAAGCGGAAAAGGTCTATTGACGGTGAGCGCTTGGCTGCCGTGTCATCACGCGTTTTCTGCGCATTATTTGTGTTGCCGTTCGATTGACCTGCTCCTCCTCGCGTTCTGATGCGCTGAAGACACATTTTGGAACACGTGCTCGTCCTATAATTTGAATAAATTTTTACTTCAGCGTTTAAATCGTAAATATGGCAGTAATAATGAAGAAGTTGTACTTTGTTTTAACCTAAATTAAAACACAGTTGACTTTACAACCTAAAAAAAAAATAGTTTCTAAGGACCGATTGAAGTATTTGGTCCTCAAAACTCACATTTGCTCTCCAAAAAGATCATCTGGTTCGATTTAGGTACCATGCGCAGAAGCTGAGGACTAATGCACTCGACTGGTACTAACCGACGGACGTGCGTGAGCAAAAACATCCCTCTTCAAACAGGGTGCATCTGTATGTTTTAGACCCCGAAGGCAAACGGAATATTCGCCAGGAAGGCAGCTGGTATACCGATCGCCTTGGGGATCGGCGCAACTTAACTCAGGCTGAAAGTGGCGAATTTCTTTAATGTGGAACGATCGTTCAGACGTTACACGGTGCACTGACCTTCGCGCGTGGTATGAATGTGAGATAAGGATTCTGTTGACTCGCATTCACCCAACTATCTCGTAAACAATGACGCGCCATCTGACAGGGCCCCCATTTATAAGCCCCACTGACGTAATTGGCCCTCGCGCAAATACATGAGCACTTATCGGAGCTGAACACCTTCAAATACTAACACATTAGGTGTTTTGTTTTTTTATTAAACAACCTTAAGAGTCTGTAGAAGACGCACTGTCATCGCCGGAGTCTCACAGTCACGGTAAATAGGTCTTTCAATCGCTAAAGCTGAGTTACTGAGAACAACTCAAGACTCGTCTTTGCGTCTGTCCGTGGCCGACATTTCTGGGTAGTCCTCCCGAACTAAGAATCCGCTACGACACAGTTGATGCACGGCACGTTCCACTCAGAAAGCACATTTAGGTGTGGTATGCAGACGCCTTCGTGCCGTCGTCGCTGTTTCACATAGCATTTCAGATGAACAACGAAGAACGAACTCAATGCGCCCCCAACATCACCCATTTTAACACCGTGTCCGTAGCCGTTAAAAGACGAATGTGAACTAAAAAAAAAGGAAGAAAAAGAAACAATCCAGAAGATTGAAAATGTGGACAAGAAAATAACAAAAAAAAGAAGAGAACCCATCGCGTTCGCTTGAAAATAAAGAGCATGACATGATTGCTTATAGATAGATACGACAGTAACGCTTTGAAATTAGTTAGCGTATAGAATCGTCCCATGTAAACACCTCGATTGGCTAGCCAAGCGCGTCAAATTGTGTCCGATCAGATCCGTTTGAAGAGCTTGATTTGAGATTTTCAAGCCGAATAGAAACCTCTGTGTAAATTCTAGCAAATCGAATCGCGTGTCTGAAGGACGGAGAAGGGGGAGAAGGAGGGAGGGGAGGAAGGCTAAGATGATCTTCAAGCTTTGCTCCCCTCCCCCTCTCTTTTTTCTGCCACCGTCCTGAGCCAAGACCACCTAGAGAAGAAGGCCAGCACATGCCTCCAGTGACGTCACGGCAGCCGGCTGACGAGCAGACCGACACGCGGGCTTGACGTCACGGAGCTGCGGCGGCGCTGCGATCGCGCCGGAGCCGGGGGGTGTGGGCAAAAGCACGCACGTTTCGCATGGGCGTCATAGCATTTCAGCATGCCGCGAAGCTCTGTTGCCGTTAATTTCACCGAAATGTACAAGAAAAGCAGCGGAGTGAGTTTCCACAAGTTCCCGGCAGACTCTGAAAGGCATAGAAGGTGGATAATATCCGTGGATCGAAAAGTATGGTCGCCTCGCGCGAAAGACCGTTTGTGCGGCAAACACTCTCTTGGAGGCAAGTGCGGCTTCCATTTCAATCTCCGTCCGGAGGCTTGCTTACGTACAGGGAAACCGTTGTCTGATCGAGACCATCCGGATTTTGTTCCCATGGTGTTCGCGCACAAAGCACCGGCCAAGCGCTCGTCGGAGGCTCGTTACGCCCGTGCTACCCAGCAGAAGGGGAACGGCGACAGAACGGCAGTGTTGTAGGCGTTACCGAAAAAAAGTAACGAAATACGTTACTCGTTACTTGCAAATAAAAGGTACGCGTTACTGAGCTACGTTGCGTAAAAATAAAAGAAACGCGTTACCGCTACCGATAAAAAGTAACGCACGTTACTTCTGATTCCGCGTTACTTTTTTAAATTATGATTTAACACATTTTACGGTTTTGACGATACAGGTAAGATATCAAGAAACATTATGTTTATGCAGAAACTGAACATAATTACTTTATCTCTTCTTACGGTTTCACCTAAATACTTACGAGAAAAAACGCACAAAAAATCATGGCATGAAGCCTAAAACACGTAAAGAATTGAAGTGTAATTTCTTTAAGACTTAGGAAGTAGTAACGAGTAACGTAACTACGTTACTTGAAATAGTAACACAAGTACGTTACCCGTTACTGTGTCGAAAACGTAACGAGTGGGTTACTACGTTACTGAAAAAAGTAACGCGTTACCAACAACGCCATTACTTAATGTAACGTGTTACCGCGAAGACTGCAGAACGGACAAAGCGTTACTGCTTGTCATGCCTTGTGGTCATGAGGGCAGGGAAAATATCATACCTTGACTTGAAGACGCTGTGTGTATTTAATCAATTAATGAATACACACACTTCCGCGGACCCACAGGCTGCTGATCCCGCCGGCAGTGCGGAAACCAACTCGAAGTAATCGTAGACCTCGAGAGACGTGTACGCCTGCACCGTGTCGGCCGTGAACTGGCTTGGCGAAAAAACTAAATAAACGACGACGTGAGCTATCGACGTCGGTGGCAGCAACTTTACGCCGGAAGTCCAGCAAGTCTTGTTTATACGGCGTACGGATCCTCGTAGGCAACGCCGTCCACGCACAGTTTGTTTCGATACCGCTGCCGTTCAGGCTCGGGCAACGAGCTCAAATAGTCGGGCATAGCATACGACATACGCTGTGAGGAAATACGACGCACAAATAAAGATACAAGCGTCCCTACAACGTCAACAACGAGCGCACGCCATAGAGCGCAATGGCGAAAACACGGAGAGCCGGGCTGCTTTTGCCCACATAGCTACCGCGCATGCGCGGCCTTCCGGCCGTGTTGGTAAACAGAGCCGCTCTTCGCGCGTAGCTTTTACGTCGTAGAAACGCGGGTATTCGCACTATTTATTTTTTATGAGCTAACATGAGAGCTTCTTTGATGAGAGGAGCTGCTCTGGCTGCTCAAAATATTCCCTTTTTTTTTTTTTACTCTACAGGGGTGCCACAACCCCTATTTGAAGCTAATTCGTTAAATTAATAACAAACAACCCGTTGGAACGGAGGAAGTAGAGTGTCGTGGCGTCAGAATTTGACGTGGTAGAAAAGAAAAGAAAATAACGAATGCACAATACATACCGTATGCCAAGACCGTTATACTCCGCACTTGGCGAGGCCTTATGACGCCGCCGACGACCGTTAGGCTATTTATTTTGTTTCTTTAGATTTTTTATCGTGACGACTACTGCACTGTGCCTCGGAGTCTCCAGCGGAGATTCGGCAGTTTTTAATAATTATTATTATTGTCGTTTGAAGGGCACTCTTCGTATGCTGCTGCGTTCCTTACGCCATAAAAATACGGGGCGGGATTACTTTGCACCACGTATAAAAAAAAAAAAATATAAAAATGTTTAGTTCATGGTCGGATTGGTTTGTGGATACAATTAGTCCAATAGAATTAGTCCAATAATTGATTAGTATACGATTATTTAGCTTCATTATAAGCATCTTTGATGTGCATGCGTGAAAAACAGCACCCAACGAGAAGACACGAGAACAACGCTGCGACTGCTGGACCATAGACCACTTTTGAGAAAATGCGCCGCAAGACAGGGAGGAAGTAAGGGAGACAACAAGTAGACTATTTAATGTCACCAAAATCCTGGGCGGGGAACACTTGGTGGTATCAGTGTATCGTTTTGAAAGCGATACAAAAACACGTCGGGGACACTGGACTTCTGGACCAACTTTGAGTGCGTGCGCTTGTGATGTGTGTGTATGCCATTATTTCTTTTTAGATTGTAGGCGCGAATAATCCACACGGACTAGACCCTGAGTAATGCAGAGTTGTTACTCAGGCCCCAGTCAGTGAGGATTTTTCGCGCCTATAATCTAAACAGAAAGAATATTTTTATGGCGTCAGGAACGAAGCAGCATAGAAAGAGTGCCCTTCAAACGACAATAATAATTATTAAAAACTGCCGGATCTCCGCTGGAGACTCCGAGGCACAGTGGAGTAGTCGTCACGATAAAAATCTGAAGAAACAAAATAAATAGCCTAACGGTCGTCGGCGGCGTCGAAAGCCCTCGCGAAGTGCATGCGGAGTATAACGGTCTTGGCATACGGTATGTATTGTGCATTTGTTATATTCTTTTCTTTTCCACCACGTCAAATTCTGACGCCACGACTCTCTACCTCCTCCGTTCCAACGCGTTGTTTGTTATTATTTTAACAAATCAGCTTCAAATAAGGGTTGTGGCACCCTGCAGAATAAAAAAATAAAAAATAAAAAAAATGAAGGAATATTCCGAGCAGCCAGAGCAGCACGGCTGCTCTGGCCGCCCTGGCCAGAGCAGCTCCTCTTATCAAAGACGCCGTCCGAAACTCCAACGGCTCCTTTCTTATTTTTTTTTCTTATTTTTATTCACTTTGTTACTTTATTTTGTTGTTGGGTTCGACTGCTCCCTTCTCTGTGACGAGTCTGTGGACATACGTTTGGCAGGACTCTTGTTTGGCGTTTGTTTTGTCACGCGATGGTGTGGTCCGACCGTTCAACCAATGAGTTTGTTAGAATTGTGTCACGAGGTATAAAATGGCGGATGAAATAAAAATAATAAATGCAAAGAAGCGCGAAGTTCCCCCTCGGCGCTTTATTCTTCCAGAGGCGAGCATCGCAGTGCCATGGCGTTCAACTTGTGCCGTCTTCTTGGCGCCATGAAAGACCCTCTTGAAGCAATTAATTTGCTTTAGCGCGTTGACCTGCTCCTGGCTCCTGGGTTGTCCTGCGTGTCCAGAGTGCGAAGCTGCGATGACAAGCTGCAAGTCCGCGCTAGATCTGCGGACGGCTACACGGTGGTGGTGGGGGGGGGGGGGGGGGAGTGTGGTGTGTGGATGACTCGTGAGGTGCCCAGGGGGAAGCCGGTCGAAGTTCAGTGCCGGGGCGAGGTCTCTGTACCGAGCGGTTCCTTTTTCCAAGGACGCTTCTCCAACTCGTGAAAATCATCCTCCGGATGCCAGAACCTACCGTGCGCCGTCATTCAGCGGCAGGCTGATATCGCAAGTAAGACAATAACTGATTGGGCGAGCCTTTGTCGGGAGGTTGTGGTAAATGCCGTCTTTAAGCATTCAGACATGATTTGTGGCGAAGGCGTGACTGTAGAACTAGACGACAGTATGTTCGGTCGGCACAAGTACCATCGCGGGTATTTAAGGCCTGGCCAGTGGGTTTTCGGCGGTGTGGCGCGTTGCAGCGGGTGCTGCTTTCTTGTTCCCGTGGAAACCCGTGACGCTAAAACCGTGCAAGGGCTAATAGCCGAGTGGGTCCGCCCTGGAACAAGAATAATCACTGATTGTTGGGCTGGCTATCGCACGCTTGCAGATGACGCTCGCTTCACGCACCTCACCGTCAACCACAAGCTGCACTTTGTCGACGCGAACACTGGTGCGCACACCAATACGGTGGATTGCACCTGGGCCCACCTCAAAAACTCTCTTCCATCTGGACGGCGCGAGAGCCACCATTTCACTGGTCACCTTGCAAAGTTAATGTTTTGGAGGAGAGACAAGGCGCGCGGAAACACTAATAGATTCCAGTCATTCGTCGCTGCGGCCACCAAAATCTAGAGCCCCGACGCAGACAGGGCGAGGATTCTGACGGCCCCGGTGACTTCGAGTGATCCGCTGCGCTGAGCCGGTCACCTGCCTGCATGCATAAAGACGACTTATGCGCCAACCGCTCGTCAAGTGCTCGTGACGTCAGTTATAGGTTCTGTTAGCGGTCTAAACGGTCCTTTTCAGAGCCCCCATACTTTGCAAACGGAGCTGTGTTTTGATTGCGGCACCCCGTGTCTCTGTAAAAAGTTCACAGGAAAGACCCAGCAAAGATATGTAGTCCCCAACTTGGATTTCGGGTGTTATGATTCAAATAAAAATTGTTCTTGCTTATTTCGCGCCTTTGATCCGAATAAATGCCGCAGTTGCAGTCGTCCCGCGGTGCTGTTGCTCGCCCATTCGCCGTCGGCGTGCCTCAGCTTCGTCGTCTTTGCTAGCGGCGCACCGGCGGAGGTGGTTGATCTGACACACCGGGTTCGGCTTTGGCTAGCAGACGGCGTTCGTAAAATGGCGTAAGCTGTTGCTGGCTTCACGCGTCGGTACCGTGCGTGCTTTTATTCATTCGGCGTTCGTTGCCATGGTGACGGCGAGGAAAGCAGACGAACTTTTTGATGCGGAAGAACGCTGCGGCGCAGCGATACCAGGTGCGTTCTAAGGCCCTTCCCGCATGCTTTTCAATGGGCGGAAGGCGAACAAAAAAAGTTCGAAATAAGGACTTAACGCAGAATGCTGCATTTCTCCAGCGCCTCATATTTGACGAGCCTTGCACGAAATGCATGTTTTTAGACCGGAGTTTGGAGATAGTTTTTTTTACAGCAACATGGGTCTAAAGTATCAATGTGCCATATTTTCTTTACTCAGCGTAAAATATTTTGTGCCACATTGTGAAGGCTAGCGTAGCTTCCTCACTGCTGCAGGCCTGCACTGCGGCGAGAGCGAGTGACTTCGTCTTGCGTTTTATTCGCATGGACCCAACGCAACTTGCTTCGACAGAGTTGAAGCACTTCGGATGCTAGGCTAGCCTTGGCAATGCAAAAAGTTGTTTTCGCCGAGGCCGCAGAGTATAGGAGGTATTCACTGGACGCCATATTTTTGGGCGATGTTTAGAGCGCATGCTCAGAACGAGCTCACATTAATAGCCTGCTAAGACCGGCAGCCTTGATGGTGCTAAAAGCACGTTCCAAAAGGACTGCGGAAGCTCGCCGTCAGCACACGCTCAGCAGCAGCGCACAGGGATATGGCCGCCAGTGAATACTCCCTATAGAAATAATAATAGTCAAACCAAGAATTGACACTGCCGCGGCCTGCTGCTTATATTTCAGTAATAAAATAAAGAATAGTTTTTTTTTTAATGATCAGGTTCTATTTTACTTAAACAAATGCCACAGGCGTCCACAATGTCATTTTTTGGTTTTTACCAATATCATGCCAATATCAGACGTCGGTTCATAAAAAACAAAAATGTTATCTGTTTTATCTTTTAATACAGGTATCGTCATGCTATCTCAATTTCGCAATCTATAACGACAACTAGCGTCATATTTACACTGAGTGTTAGCGTTCTGTGATGCGTATAGTTAATTATTGCGGGTCAAAAAACCGGGTTTCGTTGTAGGAAACAGCGCGAAAAACAGACGAGGGCGAACACGGCACGAGCGCTGCCTATCAACTGAAATATTTTAATAGGCAAACACATGAAAACGACCATTCATCTTTGGCGGTACACCCCCGTCTGCGTATCACGAAACAATTCATAGCAGCGTGATGGCACGTGTTAAACGCGATAAATAGTGACATGATGATATCCCAAATCCAAAAACGCCACCTCACTGTCCAGCAGTTCCAAAGACCCCTTACAAAATTTTTTGATGTATTTCATTTGAAAGTTTATGAGTCTACTCATCGTATCTTTTCGAGTCTCAATGGAAATGCAAATGATTTTTTGTAACTAATCCGTAAGGAGTTTACGAAAACTATTGGCCACTGCGTTCCAATTGAAGTTTCGACGTGCTACCGCAAAAAGTTTGTAATGCATTTCATATGAATATAATTTGAAAGTCTATTGACATCGTTTCGAGTCTGTGTTGAAAAACAATTGATTTTTTGTAACGAGTCCCTAAGGAGTTTACGAAAACTATTGGCCACCGCTTTTCGATTAAGGTTTTGCCGTGCCACCTCATAAGTATTTCTAATAGATTTTATTTGAAAGTCTACATGCACTGCTTTGAGTCTCTGTTGAAAATCAAATGTTTTTTTTGTACCACGTTGTACTTGAGGTTTTGACGTGCCATCTCATTAGGTATATTCCGACGAGTCGGAATATACCCACCGTGCATGCAAAAACATGCACGGTGGGCAACTTGACAAGAAAGAATGGGAGAATAGTATCCTTAAAAATGTTCCGCCCACCCCAAAACGGAGGTCTGGATCCGCCCCTCTTACACAATCGATGCAATACAGTAAGTTCGAATTATAGGGAGGATCGATACATCAGAGGCCGAATTCAAAAAGCAAACTTACGATAAAAAATTGCGTATGACAAAACCAGAGAAGAAATCCGTATTAACAAAACAAAATTGTCGCAAATTTTGTGTGAATTACAACGGAATATTACGACATTATCCAAAATGTCTTACAAACTTATTAGACATGGCCGCACATCACTTGGCTATTTCGCCGCGACCAGCAATGAATATAGAAGCGTGGGCAAGAGGCATATGTTTTGCGCACTGTTCACATGCACCCTACTTGAATCAGCATAAGGACAACACTAAACTACACACGGAAGATTCGGCCGTCGAGTCTGCTGAACTGTCTATCCTGCCCGTTAGATCTAACGAGGTGCAGGACTGCGATCAACGGCGAGATGCGCCAATGAATCAACGAAAGAAACTGCCACACAAATCTTCAGTGCACCCAAAAGGATCCTTCACCTATGAATGGCGTGAACCTGATTTGGTGATCACTAGCGCCCTCTCGTACTTCAGTAGTGATTTTCAAAGTGGTGGGCAGCTGTGCGACTCTACCGCACGAAAAGGCACATTCCTGACTGGATGTGCCTTTTTAATGCGAAAACATTACCTATATTTGGGGGGGGGGGGGGGGGGGGGGTTCCATGGAGGCAAAAAATCCGTCGTCCGGCCGCGTTAACCGAGTGGTACCAAATGTTAACAGAGGAATAAAAGAAAGAATAAAATGTGCTTTTACGGCTGAGATTTGAATCCGGTGCTGCTGTGTGAGAGCCGGGCATGCTATAGTCAGTTGCAGGTTAAGAAGGTAGCGGCAAATGACACTCAAAGGGAATCAGATATCCCTCCGCTACCTCCGCATCCAATAGCGTCCCACCGTTTCCTTGACGTCGCGGCCAACGCGCCAGGAGGGTCTTGCCTTTCTGTACATATTTGCTTTATCTTTCGACTTTGACTTAGCATTGTGGAAGCCACGAGAGGGAGATTAGAGTTCTCCCCCACCAACGGAGACAAATACGACTTTCGGGGATTAGCTTCCCCCCCGATGGATACAAAGGCTGCTTTCAGGGGCTCGGTTCCCTCTCCGATGAATACAAAGGTCGCTTTCTTAAAAAGTGGGATCGGGAACAGGTTGGAATCCATTGAAGCGGAACAAGGAGCGTTTCCAGTGAACTCTTCTTTCGTCTGCGGAGGGATTTGAAACGGGCGCATCACGCTTGTGGGAGGAGCTTCTCCTACCTTCTTGACTTGTAACCGTGCTGTGCTATCTCAGCCGCTTCGGAATGCGGCATTACTCTCCCCTCAAAAAGAAGCTTGTCCCATGACGGCAAAAGACGGCATCGAGGTTGATGTGCCCGGAAGATAATCATAAAAATATGTCCTCGGTTCGATGGCATCACACTTCACGGTGACGACATGATGTACCATGATGTGTGACGCCGTATGATGTAACATAAAAAAATATTAGAAGGGCACTAAGGTATCCCTACGTGGATTGAATGCGAAAGCATTGCCATTCCTAACAATAGAGGAGAAAAAAAAGAAAGTGTTGTTAGTAATGGCAATGCTTTCGCATTCAATCCACAAAGGGATACCTAAGTGCCCCTGTAATATTTTGTGTGGAGTAGAGCTCAAATCAACGCCGTACGGTGCAGTATATACACGTTTAAGTTGCTGCTAGTCGTGAGGCTTAATGTTTTGCACCAACAATACCGTAGAGTTTTTCCTCGGTTGCGACGCAGCGCCACTGCGCTACGAACTTGCCAGAGATTTCTGCATATGCGACCGCTTTCTTCTGGAAACCTATGGTGACCTGCCACGCACTTTTGGCCAAAGAACAGTGAAAATACCAGATGTGAAAACAGCCATAACAAGCATTAAAGAAATCAAGATGGGAGTCATAGCATTAGCTTCCCAACGTGGCGAGACTAGCACAGGATTTCTGTTACTCGCCGTTTACAAGACAGGAGTCGACTTTTTCCGATCTGATCTTGAAAACAAAGTTTGGGTCAGTTAATTTTGTAGCAGAAAGCCCGTGCTTTCCCGTTTGTCGGGCCCTTTTCTCGGTTCAAAATATTATGCAGAGTGCTTCCCATAAAAATGCATGGGTGCCCGCTAGGACTCTTCGAAATGATTAAATTAACTGAGGTCGTGCTATACTCTGTTGCCGCTCTAGAATATCAGAAACCCCTCCCACAAAGCCCTTCACCCTTCTTAATGACAAACACTAGAAAGGAGGAGAGCCGAGAGGACACCGCCAATCATGGCGAGCAAAGGGAATTGTGGGAGGGGCTTGTGCTATTCTATAGTTGCAACGGACTATAACAAAAGTTTACAGTACCATGAAAACAAAAAGACCAAGCATGCAGAGAAATCGGCAGGAATTAAATGTAGCAGGGACAGAATAGAAAAAACTGCAGCTGCATTATTTACCCTTTAAAGGGATACTGCAACGAAATTTCGGCGCTCATTTTTTGGTCTATATGTCTTCAAAAGAGCAGTATCACATGGAACATACCAATATCTTGTTAAAAAAGTCACGAAAAGGAATTTTAAAACGAATAAAACGATTAGCAAAGAGCACCTAGAGGATGTCGCTAACGCCTCGTTTGTAATGCTCGTCTAGGAACCTTGACAGCTAGTGACGGAGGTTGTCTCGTCTCCGGTCACGACGAGAGAAGGGGAGAAGGAAGAATCTTCCCGAGAATCCCTTTTGTGTGTCGCAGAAGTCGGTATTGTCCCCCTAGAAGATTACAGAAAATTAACCCGTCACTCAAAATTCGTACAAAAGCAGCCGCTTCGGTGGCTGGAACGACTAGGCCATCCTCTCGACGTCAGCCTCGCCGTAGCTTTGCTCGTCTTGAGACGACCTACGTCACGATTGCGTTGGATGTCACGTGCTCTAAGCTGGGCCTTCTCCGAGCGCTTGCCAGAGTGGGCCGTTTATAACGAAAAATACAGCCACCAAGATCAAAATACAAACGTGCGATTGTCATTTACGGATATTGTGGATCATCCCTATTGGAAAAACGTACAAGAAACAAACCTGCTGCTTGTACAGTCCTGGTATGACACCACCATAATTTATTGTTATTATACATGCAGCTAGTTTGGTTTTGCGTTCTCCATAACTGGAGATACCGGCACCGCTATGGCTCCGGGTCTGTCTATACTGGCAGCCGGTTTGCTCGCCGATATGACTCGGTATGGCTGGTATGATTTTGCGTCCGATGACGTAGGCGACCGCCATCTTTCCAACGAAACGCCTATACCACAAGACCACCGGTATAACTAAACCATACATGCAGAAAGACGACCGCCGTCTTCCAACAAAAACGTCCATCGTTTACCACCGGTATCGTTACATACATCATACATGTCGAAAAATAACATAAGCCGCGTTTACATGAATGCGACTTAGTCGCATTGAATCCAGTTGCCGCATTCAATATGCGGTCATGTAAACGGCATAATGCGCAAAGCGCATCGCATTAAAGTCGCTAGACAGAGGTTGATCGAGATGGCGAGTGCGCATTTATTCAGCCCATGTAAACGAAGATCGCATCGCATTTTGGAACGGGGAGGATTATCGGAAGGCGCTCGCTGCGGGAGCGAGTGAACAGCTGAGAACATGGTGGCGGCCAACCTCGTCGGCGGCGCGGAGAGCGGTCCCGCAATTTTTTTCCCGAGAACAAACGCAAGCTTTTATTGCGATCATAAGTAAGCGGAATTTAGCGGAGCTGCTCGGTGACGGCGGCCCCGTCCAAACCTTTGCGAAGTACGACTTGCGCGTCCGAAGGGGTCACAACGGCTTCGGTGCAAGCACGCATGACACCGAGAGCTCCGATCACTGTAGAGCACTGCATGGTTGCGCAGAACGAGCAGCTCCTACCTCGCTGCCGTTCCTGGCTGCGCAAGAGCCTCTCGGACTCGGGGTCTGGTCGCGATCGGCGAGGTCTGGCGCGGCGAAACGTGGAGGCTTCCTCAAAGCGTGCACACACACGTCGCCTCTCGTTCAGAGTGGACCGGCGGCCCGGACTGGAGTCCTAAACGCCTTGGTTTTGATGCTTCTTCCGTCTCCCAACTTCTTCCACAGCACCGAAGACAGCGGGCGCGATCTTTACTTTCACTGAATGCGTCGAAAGGCCTCCACGTGCGATGCACCGGAAAACGTGGTGCGGCTGGTGCCGGAACGGAACTGACGGAACTGCATAACTTCGAGCTTTGAGTCAACGTGCACGGCAACAAACCCATCGTGACACTAAGCCGCGGATACCGCATCGCCGGTCGACAGGGGCGAATGGCCCGTTGCTCGTATCGTGGGCCGTGACTCGTACTCGGCCAACTCGGCGTCTTTTCGTGGCCCCTCGCGTCGTCGCAACCAGCCGCAAACATACCAGCCCGCGACCGTGGCCGATGTCGGAGAAAAGCGAAACCGAAACGTAAAGCTTCCGCCCAGTGGCTTCCGCTGCCGCGCCTTTTCTAACTTCCCGGCCAGTCCCGGTTTACACACTTCCGGTCGTCGCGGCAGTGTTGCCAGGTCTACTGATTTATCAGTAGATCTACTGATTTCGTTCCGGGTCTACTGATTCACTGAAAAAGAAGAAAATCTACTGACTTTTTTTAGTAAACATATTAAAAATTTAATATTAGGCCCCCTCAGTTCCCAGGGTCGCCCATCAAAGGAAACTCATATTCTCCCACAATTAAAAACGAAGCACTGGCTGGACGGCCCAGAAACCCAACCTGTTCGAGCGATTAAACCGTATATTCATATCTATTCATACAGAGCAGGTTCGACCAACGTTGGGTTCGACGGTGACATCCGGGCCAGAGCCATATAGGGGGAGAGTTTGGCCAGTCTATGATCTCGCCGCCGTAACGTCTCCCTTCCGAGTGAGCCAATCAGCCTGCGGCGCAAAGCGAGAGGTGTGAGCGCATGCGCATGAACTCTCGGCTGCTTCCAGCTGAGCGGGGAGTGCCGCCATTTTCATTCATTCGCCCGGCAGTATGCATGGGATCGACATCCAAATTTCGGTTGTTAACTTTTATTTGCCAGGCTTTGGCAAGAAAATAATATAATGTTATTCCTCGGTGGCTTAAAAAGCTAACGAATTAAGTTTCTCCATATGCGAACGCAAACTTTGAGTCAGGCGAAAAAGATATAAGCCCGCAGCAGACGACGCGTAGCATCGACAGTGCTCCGCGCCGACAGCGTTGCGTCAAAAACCTTCCACAGCCCAGTAAGGAAAGATGGCAGCTTGCAGAGGACATAAAATGAACATACACGCGCGCACTTGCTGGAACGTCTTGTTTTGGTTTCGTTTCACTAATACCGACAGGTGGATGTCCCACTGTCGCCCTCATCTGTTGATCCCAAAAGTGGCTCAGTCTCGATTTCAACGAATAATCCTCGAAATCGCAACACTAGTCAATGCTGATAATATATATATATATATATATATATATATATATATATTCACGGTGCCATTTTACTTTGTTTTTTTTATAAAGAATTACTCGAGAACTGTTCTTGTTTTTTCGTATTTTATTTGTGTTTATTACCATGTTATTTTTTGCTCTAAAGTATTTCTTCGAAAAATGGTTTAATGGTAATGGCAAAGCATGCCAAAACACAAATTTCGTAGAATCTACTGATTTTTGTGCAAATCTACAGACTTTTTGGAGATTAATCTGCTGACTTTTTTTTTCTTCGTCTGGCAACACTGCGTCGCGGAGATGGCGACGCAGCCAGACGTAGCGCCTTTGGCGCTGGCTCCTTCTGCGTTTTACGGGACAGATGTTTTACGGTCCGTTTCTACTGCGTCTCTGGCTCTCAACTCGACGACGCCTCTCATGGTTCAACCAGGCGTGGTTAGCCGGGGTCAGCACAGCGCGGCCGGCTCAACTCGTCCGATCGCCGGACCGCAGGCGACTTCCGATTTCGGCCGTTAGGCCTAGGATCCGAAGGACTCTGTTTCCGTGAAGCGGTAAGCGAATCTCGTCCCGTTTTCGTTCTACTTTTAAATTACGTTAGGTGCGCTACAGTGTAAGCATGCGTGCCAAGTGTTCGTGACAATTTTGAACTAGAATAATTGTGCTTCATTGCGGTTTGTCATTTACGAAAAAGTAAATCGAGCAATGAACGAGGAGCCATGCTTGAAAACGATGTATGTACGATGTTAACTTCTACCTGGGCGGCTTAAAAAAAAGTCAAGACTGGTTACGGTTGGATGCGAGGCTGGTCCCATTGCAATGGTAACCACTTAGAGCACCTTTCTGAACAGCATGTAAGCAATATAGCGATCAACGAGACGAGCGACGACGAGAAGCTACAAGTGCCGGCGCCGAGCGACGAAGATTTCTCACTCTCGCTGCTTGCGCCGCTCGGTTCCTGGGCTTCTAGAAAACGTCGCTCATCACCTTGATCGCTCGCACCAATCGCTTTCATAATGTGTGTCTCGTCGCGCAGCTGACTACCGTGTTTATTCAAATATATGTCGACCTTTTTTTTTTTCTTTTTTTTCTTTTTTTTTTTTTCGGAAATCGCGACTAAAGAATTTCGACCTACATTCGCGACCAAATTTTGCCACCGTACCGGAGGCATGAAGCTATCGAGTCACCGAGCCGGCGTTGCCGTAGAGCTGCGCCGCTTCTTGTTTCCAAAGGCTTTTGTTAAACAACCGAAAACAACAGCGGTGGCCGATGCCGCTATCGCGCGCACCTCTTGGGGCATTGGATTTCGCCATCGCACCCCTAGCGTTCCCCTTGCTGGGCAATGGGGAAGGAGAGGAACGCGATGCGCCATGCACTTTGTCCTCCATCCTCGCAAACGCGCACAAAAAAAAAAAAAAAAAAAAAATGTTCCTTTTGTTAGTTGCTTGAGGCGGCTCGGCTCGCGTGTTGCTCATGGCGACACGGCGGCTTTGTTTGCGTCTTTGTAGTTTGTCTTTCGTCGCTTCGCACCTTCTTTCGTTTCTTGTCGTCATTTTACAACGGTGTCAGTGAAGTATTGTGGCGGATTTGCGAGGATGTCTACCAAGCTGTGAAGTGATGTAAATAAAGGTTTCTTTCTTTTGCCCAAAATTTCCCCTGTTCTTAAAAATAAAAAAAAAAGTCGACCTATATTTGAATTTTTTTTTTTTTATTCTCGGTGGGTCCAACAAATAGAGTTCGACCTATTTTCGAGTAAATACGGTAACTTTAATTTTTATTTTGGGTTACGTCGGACGTAACTCGAATGCTTGACAGTTACGTTGGGCGTAACTTTAATTTTTATTTCGGGTTCCGTCGGACGTAACGTTAGACACTGCGTTACACTTAAGAAAAATAGGGGCTGATGGTTCATCATATAAACCAACCATTTGTGTTTAATTAAAGCGAATCACTGGCCTAAAAAAGATACTGCTGTCCTATAGGAATGTAGCGCTTCAGATAAATTTGTTAATTTTTGCTTTTAGTCTCTGCCCCACCAGATACAACATCTGGCCTAAAGCAGTGTTCCGGATCTCCTTCCAAGACCTCAGGCGGGTCGTCATTCAATCCAGGAGGCGGCGGCGTCTCATGGGCGTGTTGCTGGTGCTTCTTACTGGATGGTGCTACCGAGGGAAAAGTGGTCGTGCTTGGGAAAGGCAAGTATGGCCGCCGTAAGTATAGATATTGTTTTTACCTTTGCTCGAACCCACCTTTAAGAAATGCACAGTTCGCATGTGTGCATCTCTCAATGCTTCTACAGTCGGCTGTTAATATTTGGAGTGCTCCAACTCTGTCAGCGCTAGTTTCTCTAGATTATGCAAATGGGATGCAACACTAAACCACATATGCTCTCGCAACAAACAGTGCTCTGCTGAAGCACGCACTGTGGAATCTACTCTGGCTTTATAATGCAGCACAAAATAGTTGACGCCAAATATAGCTACTTTTGTGACTCCGTTTTACCAAAAGCTCTGCCGAAATAAACTTGCCACCTTATAGGTAGTGCAAAAGAACCTCGCGTGCCTAACCTGGAGAAGGGCATTTTTTTCATAGGTCAATTTTTTCTTAAACCAATACCTTCAGCCTCCTTGAAATGTTAACATCATGTGACACTCAGAAGAACAGTAAACCCCTTAATGTTGGCGAACCTTTAATTTTCGCGGCCTTTAATTTTGCGGAATTCAGTGACTGCGATTATGTCCTCTGTGACCGATTCGAGAAGAAATAGGGGCCACCAAGATAAGGGGGTTTTACTGTCCATCGGAGGAGAGAGGAAGTCACCTTTGTTTGTATGCAAGAGTAAAACCAACAACAACAATCATGGTGCCGACACTTTGTGAGCCTATCTGTGTCTATTGAATGATATCAATTTTGTTTTTGTTCGTTAAAAATTGTTGCCTGTCCACTGTGGGATGTCGTCTTCAACACGAGCAGTGGTTTTCCTCTGAAGCAGGCAGCATGGACGCGTGCCGCAGCACAACATAGTTTATTTGCAGGTGGTACCGCAGTTTGAAGGATGGTTCCCACAATATGGGGGAATCGCAATTCAATGTTCTACCTCGGGCGTAGACAAGATTTGCTCATTCTAAATCATTTTGTCTACAAATCGGGAACTTGCAACGAATGTACCCGCATGGTTGGAAGGGCCAGACAAGCCTTGCGAGCGCTTCGTTTTCTAGCCTCTCAGTCCTAAACCTACTCACGCACCACATGTGTAGATGTTCCGGTACGTGGGAGCACTTATTTGGAAAATGGTGAATGGCAACTGTTGTTATCTTTAAGGTGGACTGCATATTTGCAGTACTTTTCCTCACTTAAAAATATGTCTTACTAAAAATATGTAGTATAGCCGATGACAAAAAGAGAATGGCTGGGCGTCCTCCAGCACATGCTTGTGCTTTTCACCCCGCTTTAGACAGATGTGCTCGCTCCAGGCTCATCAGGCGCTGAAACGTCATCGAAGGTAGCAGACGGGCTGGAGGTCGAACAACGGAGACTTCTCCCTGCCTTTCAGATGGTGTCAGTGAGCATGTACTTCTATACTCTAACTTAGCTTAACCTGCACAGAGCTGAGTAGAATAGGCTTGGCAAGTGCCCTTATTGCATATGCATTTGTACAGCTGAGGCACTTTCTAAATCAAGAACATTGTGTACCTTACCTTCAAAAACACATCATTTTGGGGGTGCAAAAGGAATTCTAAGGCATATTTTTGTTTGTATTGTCCTATTACGCATCGACTCCTTCAACTTAATGCGGAGTCGACCCAGCCTCTTGAAAAATTTAATGCTTGCCAGGTAATTGTTTTGCATTTAGTTGATATATCAGTATTCAGTTAGGTATCCCAAGTCATTAGTCGTTGAGGTGGAGTCTCTCTGTAAGTCAGTCATGTTTAACAGTCATAGAAATGCTTGTCAAATAATGGCACTGTCGAGGACATGTATTCAGCTCGAACAATCGCTGGGCACAAGCTGGTCGTGTGGTTACAGGCAGCAAACATCCCGGTTGGAACGTCCTATTTCGCAATGTAGCTGCAGACTAAATGAGGGCCCCACTCATAAACGTCTATACTTTTAGTCTCTTTAAGCTGGACCACTTTTGAAACTACAAGCCTTTGCAGCAAAAACAGCATGACGCATGATTATAAGCTCGACGTACCATGGCGTCCAACTAGAAGGTCACATGACTTGCTTTGTGCACTGAATTTGCAAGGATGGCTTGAAGCTTCTGTCGTGGTTAACTTTAAGCTGAGATAGTTTAAAATAATGCTCTCAGTTTTTAGTGTTGCCCGGCATGGTTAACAAGTTGGTGATATAGCGCTGCATTGAAAAGTCTGTGCATTCATGACTGTATCACCTTATGAATGCAAGCTACCTATTAAACTCTTCGTTTTTCAGAGAAATGAAATGCACTTTGCTTCCAATTGCACCCGCTTCTGTAACTTCATGGTATGAAGCACCTTATGGCTGCAAGCTCTGACCGATCTTGTTTTGTGGTCTGCGCAGGCCCATATGAGGGAGTCACTCCGAGAGCCTCACGAGAGTTTCCTGCCCGTGGTCGTTCTAATTTGTTTTTGTTGTAGGTATGCATCCTTTCTGTCTTTCCCTTAATTGTACTCAAACGTCTTCTTTTCACTGTCGCCGATTTGCCTCAAAATTGGTTAAGCACACAAATGCACGCTGTACAACTGTATTGTACATATTTTTTCCAAGGTAACTTTTCTTTGCCAAAGTTAGATTTTTTTATGAAGGTTAGTCTTTTTTGTTTTTATTTTCAAATTTATGTGAGTTTCCATGGGCAACACTAAAACGTTATGCCAGAAGCAAGGACAAGTTCACTGCTCTAATTTGTTCTCAACTGATTGCAAGAAATTTCGTTAATGTTGGAAACCTCCTTCCAGCGCTTGCTTTGCAGCATAAAAAAAAAAATTATACATAGGACATCTCTGTTTCTTAAACTGCTTGCTCATTCTGCAGGTCTGCCTGCCATAGATGTCGTGCTACTGGAGAGCAGGCGAATTCGATTGCTGGTTTTGCCATTGCTTTTTTTTAGACGTTGTCTTAGTAGTTCTTGTAAATTTTGAGATTTTCCTAAAAAGCAAGCCGGGAAGAATATTTAGTTTAGTTAGGAAGCTGAAAATAATGATTTAGTACCCCTTTGTCACTAAAATAGATACTGTGTGCCGCTGTTAGTGTCAAGCCGAGATCCACGCTTTTTTGGCATTTTGATCAGAGTGGTACCCATTCTTATTCGTTAGCCTCTTGGTGTGCCAACTAAACTCTTTGTATACAGACACCTGCCCTCTGCTGGTACACTCTACCCTCATGTTCAGCGAGTGTATGAACCGGAGTTGTATCCACAGTCGACACTCGCTGAGCACGAGGGTAGGAAAATCTTTCCATTGCAGCAGAGCCATATATGGGGAGAGTCTGGCAGTCTATGATTTCGCTGCCGTAACGTCTCCCTTCCGAGTGAGCTGATCAGCCCGCGGCACAGAGCAAGAGGCGTGAGCGCATGCGCGTGAACTCTAGGCTGCTCCCAGCTGAGCGGGGAGGGCCGCCATTTTCATTCATTCGCCCGGCATGGGATCGATATTCAAATTTCGGTTCTTTCCTTTTATTTGGCAGGCTCTGGCAATAAAATGATATAGTGTTATTCCTCGGTGGCTTAAAAACCCAAAGAAAGAAGTTCCTCCATGTTTGAACGCACTTTTATTTAGGCAAAAAAAATAAATAAGCCCGTAGCAGACGACACGTAGCCTCAACAGTGCTCCGTGCAGACAGCTTTGCGTCAAAATGGTGGTCGTCTCCTCTTTGTTTCCCTGCTGCCTTCTCTCTCCCTCCTTCGGCGTTCTCCTCCCTTTCCTCCTCTCCGGCGCCTTCGTTGCCACACCCGCTGGCTATACTCTCCCACTATACGGCTTTGCATTGCAGTAGTAGTTTTATTTGTAGTCTTTACAGTTGAATGTGAATATTTGACAGAAGTCTCAGGTTGGGGCAAAAGGGGGTTAAATGAATGCATTTGATCATTCACCTAAATTCGGTACCCATCATTTTAACGCCTACGTAGCTTTGTCCTGGGTGGTGACTATGACTAAAATAAGAGGATCTATGTGCTGATCACGAAAGAATATGCTAGCCATTCTAATGTAGCTCTGCCAAGTACTTGATTGTGATTTGTTTTTATTTTCAGCTACTTGGGTGCCTCAAGATCTGGAGATCCTAGTGGCCACAAGCTTGGACTCATTCTTTTTCTGTGGTCTGGGCAGGACCATGGGGGAGGTAATCCCAGCAACAAGAGCATCGCAGTATCTCCCTGGCTGTGACTTTCGGTCTGCGTCACGACAGGGGAGTCCTCGTGCCACCAGGTGTTAGGTATGCCACTTGAAATAAGCATTTTTCTTACCTATTAATAGAACAGCAAAAGCACTACTAAGCCTAAAATGAAAAAAAAACATATTCAAATCTTGGGTTGGATGAAATTCCAATTACAAAAAGGAGTCTGCAGACATGATTAACATGTGAACTTAAAGCCCGCGGATGTAGGTTCGGCGGTGTCACAGAAATAACTTCCCGCAGATCGCCTTGCTCGTGCTATACCCAAACAAATTCTTAAAATAATCATTGTGTTTCGTTGGTGTCATCAATCTTATGTCCCTACCACACTCACCAGTCGGGACATGTGAAATATAAAAAAACAGAAACTTGCACATTGTCAGCTCTGCAAAGATTTATATAGTAAACAGAGCATAGCACGTTCAGCTTAAGAAAAAAATTCAGTGCAGGCCTATATTCATGGTTCACATATGTGTAATTGCTCTTTATAATGAAGTGAAAACTGCTTAAGTTGTGGCCCACTACAGGCTTTCTATTAGTGTTAAAAAGTGCGGTAGAACATATGATTGCGCTTGGAAGACGGGGACATAGGAAGGACAGACACAACAGAGCGCTAACTTTCAACTGATTTAATTCAAGAACCTCAGCGTAGAAACGGACTGTGTCACCGCACCACATCTCAACCAATCCGTGGCCCTGCCACGGACCGCAAGTACGCCAAATCCTTATCCGCCAAGTCAATTGACGCCACACTGACACAACTTGTGCCGGAACTATTTATAGTGTCAGCCTCCATAATCTCGCTAACAGTCATATCTTTGTGCCTCTCAAGAACAATAGACGAAACAAATAATGGTTTGCACCCGCAGTCATGACAGTGACACGACAGATCATGACTGCGAGTGCAAACCATTATTTGCTCAGTCTACTGTTCTTGCTAGGCACAAAGATATGACTGTTAGAGAGATTATGGAGGCTGATGCTATAAATAGTTCCGGCACGTGTTGTGTCAGTGTGGCGTTAATTGACTTGGCGGATAAGGAGTTGGCGTACTTGCGGTCCGTGGCCACGGATTGGTTGAGATGTGGTGCGGTGACGCAGTGTGTTTCTACGCCGAGGTTCTTGAATTAAATCAGTTGAAAGTTAGCACTCTGTGGTGTCTGTCCTTCCTATGTCCCCGTCTTCAAAGCACAATCATGTTTTCTAACGTACCGTACCAACTTGCCCAACAATCAGCACTTGCTAAAAAGTGCTATTGTGTTTTAAGCAGCTCGCACCAAATATTTTCTTGAAATACATAGGTTCATGGAAATTATTATGTAGATGTTGGCAGACAGTCATGGTGAGGCCAATCTTTAATGCCAAGTGGTCCACTTATTCAGAGTTAATTGAGTTTGTAAATATTGTAGGTCGCAAATTAAATTTTTATGGTACGCAATGGGCACAATCATCCGTAATGACTAGCTCTACCTAGGGGAACTTCATACGTTTACTACGGCAAGATGGTTTCGAAAAACAAAGTATTTAGTTTATTCAACTCCTGCACTAACCTTGTCTTTAGAAACTTTTTATATTCTTTGCGATGCTGAGATAAGATTCTGGAAATAGTTTTTCTAGAACTACTCTAGATATTTCCAGTTCATCATTTTTCTCGCAAAGCATTCGAGAGAGCCAAACCCTGTAATGTACGGAGGGAACTCACAGAATGATGCGACTGACAGTTTGGAACATTCGGCACTGTAACAGTAATAATGACATGTCACTTATGTAATGTTCATTATCGCAGATCAAACTGCTTTTTCCGTCTACACTCATTTTCAGTAGACTTATTCAGCGAACTCCCACCTGAGACTGCAGCGCTGGGTTCTGCAAAGTAATTTGAATGAATATAGATGCAACAGGTTTCTTTGAGCATGCGTCTAACACATATTCTTCATATTGAATCTGCTAACTGTATTCATGTCCATGTCCATAATTCCACATTCCAGCTTATTTTTATTTTGACATCTGAGTTTTCTTCAGTACTTTTCTCAACATCTGTGCTTGCTGAGCCGTACTCAAGTCCATACATCTTGTCTTTCGCTATTACATTAATATATAAAACTGTTGATGCCGAGTGAGAATTCAAGGTACCGAATCTGTCGTGCGAGCTAAATAAGAACCAATAAAAAGCTCTACAAAGGAAATTTTGTTAAAGAATGCTGTATGGGCATTAGAATAGCACATGCCATGCTAAAAAAAAAAATACAAATTCTTGTTAGGTATGCGAGGATGACAGTGCTGTGCTGTTTCTGATGTGTCACAAAAAAAAAAAATCAGTGCCATACAGTGTTCCTTATGGAAGTACAAACTGTTGAATTCGAAGCCCAGAAGTTTTATTCAAGAATGTTCCTCAATACAAATGTATTTAGAGATCTGAGCCACTGACTCATACATGACTATGTGGCAAACATTAATTTTCATGTGGATTATAGTTTACAAGGTCTAGTCTGCATTGATTTATTGCATTCATGCTGAAACTGGGAGGGGTTCTCTGGGTATGAATAAAGAGATAAACATTTCTTGAAATCAAAACATTTGAGAACGGACAAAAGGAAGGATCTGAGAACGGTATCTTAGATTCTCTTCTTTTTCTTACAGTATCTCTAATGTTCACTTTATTTCACCTGATGCATTTAGTTTTTAGCGCAGCTCTTAGCACCCGTTTCCGCGTTTCGCGGCGTCGCTGTCGGCGTAACCACCCTGCTAAACTTGGCAGGAAATTGAATTAATGTTGTGGTCATGTGACGTTAATATTTCCGCTAAGTCTAGCTGAGAAACTGAATTTTTTTTATGGCTGACGTGACACGGTCATGCGACATCATTTTCCCTGCTACTCTTAGCGGAAAAACTGCATTTGTGTTGAGGTCATGTGACATCAATTTCTGCGCTAAATTTAGTGGGAAACTTAACCAGCTAAATTTAGTGGGGAAATTTTCCCGCTAAATTCAGGGAAGTTTCCTGCTAAATGGGAGGGAGCAGAAGAGGAGGGGAGGGGGAGGAGGGGCATACCTTCCCATCCTCCTCTTCAAGATCTGTGCTCTAATTTCACGTTACAGAGAATTGTAAACGTCTCATATTTCATCTCATGTTTATTCAACTTTTATATTGCAGGTGCGCTCGCAGCACAAATCTGGGTTGTGCTGATCCTCTACGCACAAGTTAGGAACTCCTGAGTGGCAAGAGTGGGAGTTTGGTCTGACAGCTCAAGGGACACCATTGTTCAGTATTGAATTTTTAATAATCTTCTTTTAAGCAAAGTTAAGCTTTGCTGCATGCAGTTCTTGTAAAAATAAATACCTGCAACCAAATTTACCAGGTCACGACATTTCGCCTCTGCTCTTAGTGGTCCTGGTGAGCCTCGGATAAGAGCTTACTGGTGTGCAAACACCATGCTTGTTTGAAACCACTCACTGATGTAGAGACTCGCTGACATCCAGCATTCCAATGAAACGCTGGATGTCCACAAGTCTTTCTTGAACAATGCAAGCGGGGAAGGAACCATACAATCGTATCGTATTGGGGGACATTCTACAGAGTTTTTTTTCTATGTTTTACAGATTTTTTTTAAAAAAGCCGTAAAAGCTACATTTACGCGGTCTGTGCACGTGAGTTATATGGCCAGGGCGGCATAGTATAAAAGGCTAATTTGTAATGATCCGTCGGCTTATTACAGAGATGTGCCAGACTTCTTTCAGAAAACTAGATGGAGGTTCATTCTAGCGTAGTTTTATCCCGCAAATCTGAATATCCCGTTCGTTTTCCTCAAAGATATAACTAAACGTGAGAAAACACAAAAAACATCCCACCAACAGTGACATCGTAAGAAGACCTTTCGGCCGCCAAGCGTGTGTCGCTTAAGGGCCGCGCGTCCAATCGCAAGTTTTCTAGGTATATTCTCCGGCACTGGCACCAGTCGTGACACATTTTTCTGCCCTTTTAAAAAATAGCATGTGCGTGCATAGCTTTGATAGGCGCTGAAGATGCGTGAACAAAGATTTTGAAAGCTGCTGTTGTGACGTCGCTCTCTAGGGAGGTGCTTTCACAGCGCTTTAAAAATGACTATGCAGCCTTGATTAATTAAATTAGCAAATAATTTTGATATTTGAGATTCTGGAGGTCGAATGAAGAAGATTTAAAAGTGTTTTCTCAAATACAAAACTGCTTCAGCCTCTCTCTAAGTATAGTATGTTTGTGAAATTTTTGATCAGTGAAAATAGACCCATGGTTCCAATTAGAAACCTGCTAAGCATCATCAAAACACACTAAATCAATTTTCTTTGTAAAGATATAAGACGAGTAGCATTTTATGGCGTTATAAAAAAATGGTCAATTTGGACGCATTTCCAGACTTCGGTTTCTTACCAGAGCGCATCTTTGCACCTGCGGTCCAGCTGCCCGGTGACCGCAGTGCGAAGCCGCCCCCTCGCCTCCCTCGTAGGATGAAGGGAAGCAAGGCGCATGTGTGTGCGTGTCTATGCCCCTGGGGAACAGGACCGTGGGCGCAGAGATGAGCTCTGATAAGAAACTGAAACCTAGAAACTCGTCCAAATAAAGCTTTTTACAGAATGCATAAAACGCTACCCCTGAATTATATCCTTCTAAAAAAAACTTGATTTTGTGGTTTTCAATGACTCAGCAAGTTTCTAATTGAAACCATATTTTTATTTTCACTAATTAAAAAGTTGATTAACAAATTGTATTTAATTATCTGACTGATCGTTACGACTAGGTCCCTATACTACGTACGCCTGGCCGTATAACTCGCCTGCACAAACCGCATTAATATAGCTTTCACGACCTTTCTAAACATATATGTAAAGCTTAAAACTAAATCGCCCTGTACAACAGTGAAAAGGCGAAACCAACACGCTGGAGCCATATGGCTCCACCATGCTGGTATCGCCTTTTTGCTGGTATAGGATGTCCCATATTACGTTATGCATGTATGGTTCCGTCCGCCTACATGGTTCCGCCTATATCCACTACGCTGGTATAGGATGTCCCATAATACGACACGCTTGTATGGTTCCGCCCACCTGTATCGTTCCGCCTTATTCCACTATACTGGAGCCGCCTTTTTCGCTTGTATAGGATGTCCCATATTACGGTTACGCTTGTATGAGCCTTTTCCGTCATCTTTCCATCATCGAGATTTTCCAACAGGGATATTCAACCTATTTTTGAACACGACGGGAATATTTCAAATTTCGTTGAGGTATCCCTTTAAATTTCCCTCGACAGCACAGCAGAGACGACATGCTGGTCGTCAGCGCCTGGAAGGCCACCCCCCTGTACTGGGAGCTAATGTAGTCTGAAACGAACAACAAACAAAAAATTGAATGCATGGACAATCCGCACATGCTGTTATTTCGCTTCATTGTCCGCTTCAGAGAAAGCAAGCACGCACACCGTTGTCCCACCATGTCAACTGCTAGCCAAAACTTCCTGCCGCCAGGATTAAGATATTGTTTGTGCTATAAAAAAAAAAAAAACAAGTATACACTACCCAGCTGGCACGCTGAAAGTTTAAACATTGAAGAGACTAACTCATAAAACTTCAATCCAAGATCTACAGCTTGTGGACAATACACAAAATTATGTTCAGTGTAAACCTTGGTGCACTGCAAGGCTGCTTTACCTCAGCCAGTTTGGAACATCTGCAGTTTCATTCTTTTCAAGTTATTATGCCTGAAAATTTGTGACAAATTAACTGGGTTAAAATTTTCTAATCGACACCCGGCCCAAATATATAGGGAGTATACTAGACTCTAGAGGGTTAATTTCTAACTTACCATAATTATTTTCGGCATCCTGAAGGCGTCGCTTCAGGGTCCAGTTTTCATATTGAATCCACCGCACCCTCACAGCTGCAACCACACTGAAATGTGTGCAAAGTTTCAGGCAGGGTAATTGAAAGTCTGCAGTTCCTCTCGAACACCGCTGTCACAAATTTTATCTTTTTTTGTCATTTTGTTCTGTTTAAGGGTGGTTTAAGGGGAGAGGCCGCGGGGGGGGGGGGGGGGGGGGGGGTCAATTGCAACCCTCGCACATGTTTACCTGAGCGCCAAAGGCAGGAGCTCGGATGAGACTATACTCCCTTTCATACTTAGGGTGCAACGCTGTCAAAGCTACTGGCGCGAGCGTGGGGCTTGATCTCGTTGATCATTTGCACGCCTTCTCGCGCAAGCAAAACCGTATATGAAGCCACGCACTCGCGCCAGTAGCTTTGACAGCGTTGCACGCTAAGTATGAAACAGAGTATAATGCCGGCCGAGCTTCAAACCAATGGGAAGAGGAAGACAAGAAGAAGGAAGTGGGACTTGGAGCGTTTCGGGTTCACCAACCACGAACCTGTGACAACCGCATAGGTCATTCAACACACGTTTCATACCGCTTAAACACTGTGTTGAACTGCATTTTTAAGTCAGTCCCAATTCGAACGGTGTATGAACAGGGGCATTTATTTCGTGGCATGCCTTGATCTGAATCGAAGTGACACAAGCTGGGAACACACTGCTGCTGCTTCATTTGGAAATAACTGCGGCCCTCGGCTTGATCCAGTGATGTGATTGGCCTAAGCCGTTTTGGAGCACCTTTCGGAGCAGCCAAAACAGTGTTTTGGGGCAGCAAAAGTGGCCTTTGGAGCAGATATTCTTAGAAAAAGAAAAATATTTGTTTCAAGTGCTGGACAAACGAAGGACACTTTGCTCGCCGCAGTAAACATATTATAGTCAAGTTAGACCACCTGGGAGTCTTTCAAAATGTAACTGAAATGCCATTGACATGAAACATATTGCAATGCTTCAGTAAAATTATACATATATATGTACAGAGCGCGACACTGTTAGCGCGAACAAGCGATCGCCGATTTTTTCAGTTTTTCTCTTTGAAACCGAGGGATGTCATCCAAGTTATTATTTCTACAGAAAGAGCTCACTTAGTTTTATATTGTAGGCGATAAAATTTCGTGCTCGCTAATACTATTTAGAAGTAAAATGCGAAAATGCGCGGATGTCGTGTTCGCGCTAACAGTGTCGCGATGTGTACCTCCTATAGGTAAATAAGAACCAAACTGCATCTATTAAAATTTCTTTTAAAGTGACCAGCTTAGTATTAAATATCACAGCATTAGGTTGACTAGTAATTTAATAAATAGAAGCAGTCTCTAACTGTTGATACACGTGACCACTGCAGTGCATTGCGAAATTGTCACGCGGGAGGAGATAGCTGTTCGATCGAAACCATGCCACCTCGCTCCGCCGCCGGTTGCCAAAATTGCACACAAAAGACCGATCTCACCAGCCAGTTTGACTACGCCACCGCTGCCGCAATGCATCGAGGGAACTTTAGTCTTTCTGCACGTGCGACAGCCCCGCTGGAGCTCTGCGCGAGTGGAGCACGAGACAACACGAGCGCTCTCGTGCACTGCCGTTTGCCTGCTGTGAACTAAAGTTATGGCGGCGTCACGCATGCGCCGAACGCTTGATGAGATCGGTCTCATATGACGAAAAACAGCCCAGCCGCACGTGCTTGCCAGAGCGGCTGGCGAGGTATAAGCTAAACACATAGAAAAAAAAAAAAAAAAAAGAACCTGAGCACATCGATGCAAGACATCACGAGCCAGGGTCAAAAAGTTCTTGGAGCGCTTTGTGCAGCGACTGAACTCGAGACAAACATGCGCGCTGTGCGAGTTCAACGTAACAGACATTGCCTTCTTTGCTTTAGCTCACTTCTCTTCACCAACTCTCGCGGCAGATTTTTCACGTACCGGGGTCCCCCTCGAAAGAAAGCTTACAAAGAGAAACCCAGGAAATTAGTACTTCGACACAGCAGTCTTTGATCTAGAGGGATTTTTGTAGCAGCGTATTAAACAAGAACAGGAATGTTGATGAACATTAGGGCGGTCCTTACGTTTCAGTTTAAAAAGCGCCATATCTGCAGCGATGTGGCGACGGCAACACTCGACGTCGCACGACCACGGCGACTGGCAGGCAGGGACCAATTAGTTTTCCCACGGCCATTGCTTTCAGGAGCAAGCGCTTCAGCTCACAAAGTAACTCCCGCCGCGCAAAAACGTGGTTTCGTTTCACAGCATGATGACATGGCTGGTACCCAGCACGCTAGCAGCCGAGTGCAGCTGTAGCCTCCACCGTGGTAAGGAGAAACTAGCGCCACGAGGCGCTAGAGGCAGAAAGGCGAACATACGTACGGTCGGAGACGAAAATTGGTCTCGAAAGACTGCCAGATGGCGCCACCCCTGTCGTTGGCGTGCGCCGTGCGCCCACCTGGTCTCCTCCTCCTCCCCCTCTTCCCCCCCCCTCCCCCCGATTTTTTTTTTTTTTTTTTTTTTTGGGGGGGGGGGGGTGGGGGGGAGGTTGTTTGCTAGACTGGTGCCGCGCCGGCCGCTGTGAGCGGCCAGCACGGCACCGGTCTAGCAGACGAGCCGCGCGCGAAATACTTCACAACAACTGCGTTTCGCGTGATATTACCAGTGCAATCAAACAAAAACAGCACGTTCATTGAAATTTATATTTTATTGAACCTCATTTAAATGAGTTGCGTTATTTCAAACACGTATCTACAAACTCCGTTGGCAGTCCACCGCCCTCCAAGGGGAACCAAGAACTGTAGTAGGCAGTAAACACAGTAAAGTTGTCAAATATGTAAAGCGAAATTAATTACTTTAATGTACAAACTAAGAGAAAAGCACTTATCATCGATTTATCTAAATGGCTCTGTATACAACTTTCACAAACAAGACTTCTGAATACCCAAACAAACAAATCAACACCGAAATAAAGGAAAAGGCTTGCGGGTAAGCTGCATAAGAATAAACGATAAATAGACCATAAACAAACTCGCTAATAGGCAATGCAATTAAGAAAGAAAGGAAACAACTACTGTTTTGGTGTGACTACATCTCTGACTGTAGGTGCTTTATCGGTACTCTATCCTAAGATATACACACGAAGCTGTCAAATTAACTGAAGATTGCTCTGAAAGGAACTCACCCAGAGGAACAAGTCCTTGCAGCAACGGATTCGTAAAACAAGAACGGTGGAACATGGTTAAAATTGCGCACAAATAGAAAGGTACAGAGAAGAGGGAAGAGAGAAGAGACAAGCGCAAACTCACAACTCGATGTATTGATGGAAGAAAAAAGAACAGCCCTCGGTATCAGCTCGAGCCGAGGCCGGTGGGGCAACGTTTTTCGGTGGGGCACGCGTTTTTCCACAAACAAATCTTCCTTCAGCTTGCAAACGCGGTAGCGCCGAAGTGCTCGCTGCACAAACGACGCTGGCGCAGCTTGCTCGTCGGCAAGCCGGGCAGGCTTCCAAAGTCCTGGCAATTTGCATACGCAATCAATTTCGATGCTTTATTGGAAAGATCAAGTTTCGAACGCAGACAAAAAAAAAAATGATATAGAGGTTCACCCGTCGAATTAGGGCTGGCGTGCAGCTAAAATATTTTCGGTTAATGTTTTTGCTGCGTAGTTACGGAAAGCGATTTTCGAAATGGTCACAGCTACGGTCGTGAACGTTCAGACTGGTTTTTGAAATTAGAACTGCCGAAAGACCAGCTCACATTACTGATAGTAAAATAAAATGTCATGCCTACTCACCCGCCGATGAAGTATAATAAAAATATTCCAGAAAACCAAAGATTAAAAAATCGAAGCATTAAAACGACCATTCTGAGCATAATTGTTGATGCCTGGAACTTGGAAACAGCCGCTACCAGACACCCGATTTGTTTTCAAAATAACAGGGCATTTTGGGGAAATGAAGCGATCACATAGCAGGCGGCAGGCAAGTAGACAGCGTTGAAAAATTTTTATTCCACCGATTGTTTGAAGGCCGATCGTGTCGGTGTCGCAGTTTTCAAAGCACTGTCAGTTCAGCTCAACACCACGCGACCGGTGGGGGCGAAGAGCGCGGGAGAGGAGGGAGAATACCGCCGTGCGCGGGGGTGAAGTCCCCGCGATCGCGGGAAAGCGAGAGAATGGCTGGGAGGAGGGGAAGCAGCCGGAGTTCGTAGCAGCGGTGGGTCACTCTACGAGGGAGCAAAGGATCGTGGCTTGGGGGGGAAGTGGTAAGCAAGGAAGAGCTTGTCGAGGCCCAGGGAGCAGATGGATTTTGTCAGCGGGTGTTGGGAAAACTTGCGGAAATTGCGGTTGACATCGGGAACACTGACGGACGAATCGGCGCGCCGTTCGATTCGTATCTGCTGGGCGAAGATGGGTTATTCCTCCGCTATATCCCCGCGATCGACAAAGAGGAGGGGAACGACCCTCCCTTCAGGGTGGTGATTCCTAGGAAGCTACGCAGGAAGTTTATCAGATACTTCCACGACTCGGCTCTGGCCGGTCATGGAAGCGGCAGCAAGACTTGCCAAAAGTTATGTCGCGTCGCGACCTGTCCAGGAATGAGGCAGGACGTATTTCGGTACTGTCGTAGCTGTCCAGCTTGCCAGAAGGCGAAACCGAGAGGCGGGAAACCTCCGGGGTTGATGCAGCCGGTGATGAGTCACTACCCGTGGGAGATAGTCGCGTGCGACATCGTTGGCCCATTGCCGAG
Source organism: Ixodes scapularis (assembly GCF_016920785.2). Taxonomy (NCBI): domain Eukaryota; kingdom Metazoa; phylum Arthropoda; class Arachnida; order Ixodida; family Ixodidae; genus Ixodes; species Ixodes scapularis. The sequence continues at coordinate 124,677,911 of NW_024609846.1, forward strand.
GAGTCCTCGGGGAAATCAGTACCTTTTGGTGATCACTGACCATTTCTCGAAGTGGGTGGAGCTGTACCCCTTGAGAAAACTGGTCTCGGAGCGAATCCAGGAAAAGTTGTTAGACACTTTCCTGCGTTTCGGAACGCCCAAGTGTCTCGTCAGCGATAATGCTAGTTATTTCACTAGTAAAGTCTTCGTGGACTCCTGCTTGGCCCTCAATATTAAGCACAAGAGTACGACACCGTACCATCCTCAGGCCAATATCACTGAGAGAGTGAATCGCAACCTGAAGAGCATGCTGATCGCGCTGACGGAGAGACACCGGGACTGGGACGAACACATCGTCGAGATGGGCTTCGCCATTCGGACGACAGTGAACCGATCAACCGGCTTTACACCAGCGTTCCTGAACCTGGGTAAGGAGCTCCCGTCTCCACTAGAGAACGGGTTAAGACACAGCGACGGGGGATCGGGTCGCCCCCTCTCTACGTGCGCGGCCGGGCTCAAAAGCCGCTTGACGGGCGCGTTGCACGACGCTAGAGAAAACCTTGATGCCGCAAGGATCGACCAGGCGGCGCAGTACGACAAGAGCTATCGCCACCTGGAGTACAGCATCGGAGACCTGGTTCTGAGGAAAGTGCACCCACTGAGTAATGCAGCTTGCGGTTTCGCAGCATCGCTGGCTCCGAAGTGGGATGGGCCCTACGAGGTAAGTACGCGAGTGTCGCGGCTTACGTACACCCCGCAGGGGGTACCTTTGAAAGCAGGTGTTTGGAGAGTGGCGCCTCCACGGACCCCGAGCCCCGCAGGGGGCGCCTGCACCTTAGGTGCTAGGTGCTTGGTGAGTAGCGTCACCACGGACCCCAGCCACGTGGGCCACCATACCCGCACGCAGGGGGCACCTACTTTTGTAGGTGCTTGGTGAGTGGCGTCACTACGAACCCCGAGCCATGTGGGTTCGCCTACCCACGTCTGGCTGTGCGTGGCGTACCCGTGTCCGGGGAAAAGGTGACCCTGGTGGTTGAGCTGAGCCCTGGGTATGTTTGGACCCTTCGGGGCCCCCCGGGCGAGGCAATACACTGCTTCGACCCCTGCTTCTCGTAGACGGGTGTCCTGGCTTGGCCCGACCAGGATGATTCAGTCAGTCGCCTCTTCCACCCTCTTCTTCCTCCTTTCACTTTTCCTCCCACCTCTTTCTCTTTTCTTCTGCACTCTCTTCCTTCCTTTTTCACCTTCTTAGGCGGCAAGGGCTAACCTTGAGTGGAAACAGGTCCTGTCCCTGCATCCACACTCGGTTATAGTGCCCGGGCAGCACTGGTAGAGTAATTGTGTCAGCCAAGCCTTTCTTGTTATGGCACATTACCTACCCCCTCGTTGGGCTCCGTGGTGGGTGGTGCGCCCGGGCACTGAACTTCTCTTCCATCTTTATGGGTTCTAGTCAAAAAACCTCTGATCGGGCCCTGAAAAGGGTCCGCAGCGAAGCCATCACTGCAAAGACACATGACCTTCCTCCAAGATTCTCCAAGTTTTTAGTCATTCATTCTGGAGGTGATAAACAGCTCTCACAGATGTCCCGATTCTTAGTTGCAAAAGTACTTGAAGGTGCAATTGGGAAAAACTACAAGGCAAAGAAAATGAGCTCCGGCGATTTACTTGTTGAGGTTGAAACGAATCAGCAAAGTACTGCACTACTAGGTTTAACATCTATTTCCGGTTATGACGTCTCTGTCTCTCCCCACCGAACGTTAAACAGCATTCAAGGAGTTATCTCCGATGATGACCTTCTTGACAGCCCTGAGAGTGAAATTGTTCAAGGCCTCTCTGACCAAGGTGTCACAGCTGCAAGGCGGATCACCATACGTCGTGACGAGAACGAACTCAAGACCAAACATGTTGTACTCACCTTCCAATCGACCATCCTTCCTGAGGCTGTGAAGGCCGGGTATCTACGCTGCAGGGTTCGACCTTACGTGCCCAACCCCCGTAGATGTTTTAAGTGCCAGAGATTTGGCCATGGCTCTCAGAGCTGCCGTGGAAAGGCCACCTGTGCGAAGTGTAGCAAAACCGACCACGAAGCTGATGCATGTTCTAACGACCCACACTGTGTAAACTGCTCAGAACCTCACCCAGCATATTCCAGATCATGCAAGAAATGGAAAGACGAGAAAGAGATCCTCACCTTGAAAGTTAAGGAAAACCTTTCTTTCCCTGATGCACGCCGTCGCTTCGCATTCGTGCAGAAGGGCGGCTACGCCCAAGTGGTGCAGCGGGGACCTGCACCACTGAAGGTTGCAGCGGCAACCCAGACGTCCTTTGTGGACTATGGGAAGCCACGGCAGTCCCCCACGCCCCAGCTGAAGATTCAGCTTCCGGGGCGTGCAATCTCGGCTGGGCGGTCTACGGACCCTCCCAGCCAGAGTGCGAACCCTCGCGCTCCAACAGGGCAACAGCCTGGGTCTTCTCAGACTGTTTCCCAAACCCAGGAGGGGCCGGTGGCTGCCGCAACCGTCCCTCCTCCACGATCTCCTTCCAGGGAGAAGGGTCGACACTCTCGCCCACACTCCCTGGAGAGAGCATCATCGAAGGAGCGGCATAGCTCTCGTGCCGCACCTGCAGCGCGTAAGGGACAGGAACGGGTGGACTTGGGCGACGCTTCGCCCAGCACCTCGTCTGCCCCTTTGGCTGGGTCTGGTCGTGGACGGCGCATTGCGCCCCGTTGCCCAAACTTAAAGAACCCTGCAGGAAAAGCCTCGTCTCAGGAAACTGAGGCCATGGATGAGTGTAAAGTCTCCACTCCTGCGTCTGACCAAGACGACATGGAGTGGCAGACTAGTAAGAGTAAAAACAAAAGCAAAAAACCGGTGATCCCACCAACATGACATTACGAATTAATTTTTGCCACATGCGGCAGCTTTAGAACTTTTATTAATTCTCCCAGTTTTTTTTTTCTTTATTCATATTTTAACTCAATTTTAAAACAATGACCAATTTCCACTTTATGCAGTGGAACTGCCGTGGCTTAATCAGAAATATTGATGACGTAAATTATTTTATGGACGAGCTGAGACCCATTGCACTCAGCCTCCAAGAAACACATTTAAATCACACTAATACGCAGATTTTACGTCAGCACCAGAGGCCGGATTCACGAAGAACGTCTTATCTTAAGACAATTTTTCTAAGAAGTTCGTATCCCAAGAAGTTGCTACGACATGCCGAAATCGGTATTCTCGAAGGGCTACTTACGAACGAAAATCCTACGACAAAAAAAAGTGAGGGAAAGAGAGAAACTTCCGGTGTCTCGCGACCAACGTGAGCTGCGAGAGGGAAGCGTTGCCATGTCAACCGCAGGGGACGCTTTGTCCGCACACATGCGTTTGTCTGCCACGTGCATTCGTTCTCGCCGGTCGAACCGATAGACACCGGAAAATGTCGACACCGCCCGCCGACAAGAAGGCTCCGTTGAAGAACTTTTCAGAGGTCGAATTATCGACCTTGGTTGTTGGGTATGAAGCGCATAGAATCGCGATCGACGCGAAAGGAGACGGGCCCCATGGATCGGCCGCCAAGCAGCGGGCTTGGCAGAGGATTACGAATGACTTGTTTGCTGTGTCTGGGGTGAAAAGAGAGATCGCCGATGTAAAGAAAAAAATGGGCTGACTACAAGAGTTCCCAGAAGAAGCGAAGTAAGATAACCCATTTTCACAGTTCGCGAACTAAGTTGTTGCGATATGCGTCGTAACGCGAAACGTTTGGCGCGAATGGTGAGCCTACGAGCGAGCACATTTTACTCCTTCAAGTTAGTTTTTATTACTTTTGGCGGCAGTCTTGAAGATGTGAAGTTGCCGAAGGGCGACGAGTGCTATGTTCCCGAATGCCGCAGAAGGTTATTGTCTTCTGTCAGCATCATAGGACTTCAGCCCAAGCGTGTAATGAAATGTGCAATCGTTTGAATTTCGCTCATACCAGTGTCGTGCACGAGATAATGCGCAGTTAGATGTCACTGGTTTTAACCAACATTCGAACTCACCAACAGTACAGTGGCAGTCTGTTACGCGAAGAAAATCCAGGAGCAGCTGATCAGTCGCGCGATGTATATCTCGTTTTTCTGACGAGATCCGTGCAATGTTATTTTATACTAACCACAGGTGCAGCCCTCAAGCGCAGTCAGTGTGCGACTAGAGGCGGCGTAGGAGACAAGCCCCTGAACGACATGGAGGAAAGGGTCGTGGGACTTCTGAATGTGGAGGCCATGATTGGCATCCCAGGCGCGTTCGACATTGGTGTTCCTGTAGAGGTACCTAATGGCGAGCCCTTCAGCCTGCCGCTTTCCGGTAGGTTAACAGGAGGCTCGGCAAGGCACTAGCATTCCTTCAGTAATGGATATCTCATAATTATTATGCTCTTTCATTATACTAATTCCATTCCTGGACCCTAGCTTAGTCAGAGAGGGTTTTACTTTATCTTTCCAATATAAATTATGTCACCTTTCTATAAAAACCCAAATTACCACACTAAAACAACAAAAAAAATGTTTCATAAGTAGTATGTTTCCTAATTAAAATTTCAATTTTCCAGGCACTCCCATAACATCGGACGCTGCTAGGCCCAGATCAGTAGACCTAGTTCTTTCATTCGGTGAGTTCATAATAGATACTGGTCTGGTTCATTTAACCAGTCATGTTGCACCTTGGCATCCTGTAAACCAAACCCCTGGTTTGGGAGCACGGCCTAAAAATTTCAGTCTAGCTTGACTAATCAAATAGCTCTATATCCAAATGGTCTCGACGAGGGACTAAATTATTTGCATAAACAGGGCATAACGGTAATAAGAGTTCAGGCACAGGCAAGCTGGTGAACGGTTACACTGAGAAACCTCAATGCAAGCAAATTGAAGAAACAGGACAAGCACAACGATGTACCATCATCTAATGTTGTGTTTGTTCCGTTTTTTTCGCTTCCCTTGTCTGAGGGTTTTTCAGAAGACAGAAGTGTACTATATTTTTACCGAAGATTCAGTTTTCTGGGTCAGTACAACATGTTTCTTAATCTGTGTTCAAGATACTACTGCAGAACCAAGCAGGCCTAGTTCAGTGAGGCCACGACATACAAGGTTTGCTGCCTTATCAATCATAACATTGCACATAGTGAATATACTTGTTTCATTACCTAATAAGAACTAAATCTTTTTTGCCTTCCAGCCAGGCTGATAATATTCCGGAACGCCCGCAGGGTGATGCAGGTGCGCGACTTAAGATTTTGTTGAACAATCATGCTTGCTGGACAGCCGACCACATACCCCTACAGCAGATTTTCCTAGTACTCAGCTCTATTGTTATTTCTATTCAGATGTCCACGGTGCAAGCAGAGGTGGGCTCCAGGAGAGCGAGGCCTTGCCGTGCACTTCAGGTAGCCGCAGGTCTAACCACAAACGTGAGTATAGTCCTGCTAGATTTGGATTGCAGCATGCAGCAATACAAATTTAACTCTGAATACAAAAATGATACTAGATTGAATATGCAGCAAAAAAACATGTGCGAGAAGAGAGATCCACTGTAAATTCCATGCCAAGGCAATCTGCCATGTAATCTACAGCCTCTGAGCTGCAATGCACTAACACTCGGCCACTGATCCCCCAATTATCTCATTAACTACTTGTTTTGCTCATTCATGCATGCTTCCTACAGCTACACCTGGACATTAATTTTCCATACAAGTATCACAACAGTAGCGTGAAAGTGGTGCAAGGATTTTAGGTTTTCAATCACAAAGAAATCATTTTTCTCTGATGTGCAGGTAGCAGGGACGCCCCTAGCCACGAGATAATCCAGACCCAGAAAGCTATTGTTGAACGCCTCGACAGGATTGTGGTCCTGCAGGAGCAGATGGTGGCACTGAAAGCATACAAGCTGAATGTTCGGTTTGAAAATGACAAAATTGTCCCCAGGTATTAATAAAACCTCACTTAGGTTTTATTAAAACTGTTTCTTTAATGCACTGAAGACTCTCGTTATCCTGAAGTTTCACTTGAAAACGCTGTTCACAAGCTCATTCCTGACGGCGGTGCCAGTGGCCGTGTCTAGAGCCACTCTATATGGCAGCGTAGCTGCCAGAGTAGCGACACGACGCAAAATTATCTAGATGCACGACGTCAGAAGCGCTGATAGTGATCTCCATTTTGGGCCTGGGAGGTTGCCATGGTAACCGTGCTTCGAGCGACGCCGGGCAACAACCTTTGTAGTCTAGTTGAAAAAAAAAAAATTGGGTTGTGTGTGTGTTTATACAGCCTAGAACTTGGTCTGCCTCACAGGGGCGACGAGTCTCCCAGCTGTAGATGAGAAATTTAGCCAGTGCGGTACAGCCGCTAGCCTGGGGTCTTTAACGTGCAGCACGCAGTAGTGATACACGACCGCACGCCGGTACGATGCTCATCCAGATCGAAACGGGCAGGGGTGGGGCTCGAACCCAGGATCCCTGGGTTCTGCAGCGCGAGCTTTCGCTCCACGTGCTCCGAGCTGGTGTGCGCTAGACCACTCGGCCACCGATCTTTTTTTTTTTTTTTTTTTTTTCTTTATTGCCGGGTTTTTTTACATTGTCAAATAGGCAGGCATATCGCTCAAACCATAGGACGCAGGGCAAGGCTAAACTAAACCAGTCGGAAGTGACTGGCGTCGGAGGCTAAAATTGTTTCATGGACAAAAGTGCCTCAATGCGCGGAAGCCACTCAGGCTCGCACTTCTGTGCTCTGCTGACTTCAACTAACAAAGATACACTTTCACGAAAATATTCCCGCGCCTCCCGTACATTATTGTCAGCGTTGTGTAGAGCCATTCGGGACTTCCAAATACTGTGCAGACCCAACAGCATAACCAGGTCAAAGGGAAAACCTTCCTCGTTTTTAACCGATAGATAACGGATTCCATGCGCATCCAGGGGGAGGTCCTTCTTCAGGGTACGTTGGAGGACGTCCCAGAAGAAGACCCCATCCCAGCACTCAAGAAACACGTGTTCGACCGTCTCTGGCTTCTTGCATAAAAAGCAGTGATCCCCCCACGGTACAAAAAGTCCCCTCTCGTTTAGCCATGTCTTGACCGGCAGTGTACCTGAATGTAATGTAAAGAAGAAAGTCTTGGTGCCTGCGGGCACCACCATACGCTTAACGCGCTTCAAGACATCTTGCCCTGGGCCTGCACAGTATAAGGCTCTGTATAGAGGTACAGGAAACACAGTATCGCACACAGCCTTATACAATCTTTTCCGAGGAACCTCACTCAAATACTCAACTGAAAAACGAGATAACAGAAATTTACATGAGGCAACGACTTCCTTTAAATATCCGTGAATACCACCCGACATCGATGACGTGTAAACAATCAACTCAGGCAACCTGCTTGCAACTCTCACTTGACAAACGGTGCGCAAAAAGGGGTCACTTATGTCCCGAAAATACATGAACCGATTAACAACCTGACGTAAAAACAAATGCGTCAAACTAAGCCCCCCATTGCGTACGCGCCGGAAAAGATTCGTATACTCGATCGCTCCCACGTGGAACCCCAAATAAACACTGCAAATACCCGGTGCAATTTCTGCACATTTACCCGCGAACAATGCAAAAGTTGTAGAACGTACCACAGTTTACTGACAAAAAACGAATTGCAAACTGTGGCCCGTGCAAAAATAGACAGATCATACCTCCGACTTTTTTCTACTCTTTCGCGAAGCTCCATTACCTGCCGTCGCCAATAGGGTTCGCTATCGCGATAATTTTCTAGAGGCACTCCCAAATATTTTAGGGGGGTGGTCACCCACTGCATGTTGGCAAACGAACTAGGAGTAGAGCTCCACTCTCCATGCCAAAATCCCAGGCACTTGGCCCAGTTAACAGAGCTGCCACTGACTTCGCAATAACGTTTAAGCGTGTGAACGACTTGAACAATACTCTCGCGGTTGGAACAAAACACTGCAATATCATCAGCATACGCTAACACTTTAACTTCGGTCGCATGAAGCTGAAAACCACTGATAGTACTGTTTTTAAAAATACTAATGCAAAGGGATTCTATGTAAATGCAAAAAAGAAGTGGTGACAAAGGACACCCTTGGCGGACGGATCGATTCACTTTTATACGTTTTCCAACCGACTTGTTCACCATAAGTCTCGTCGAGCAACCGTTGTACGCCATGCTGACACCTTCACGGATAACAGCGCCGACGTTTATATGATCGAGAATGGTTAAAAGCAGGTCGTGAGGCACGCGATCAAAAGCCTTTTCCAAATCTACCTGGAGCATCGCAACGTAAGTACGCATCGCGTCGCAACACTCCAGAACACTGCGTGCTTTGTGGATGTTGGTGCAAATAGTCCTTCCTTTAATGCCGCAAGTTTGATGGGGCCCCACTATTTCCGATATTACAGATTGCAATCTCCTTGCTAAGATCTTCATTAAAATTTTGTAGTCGACATTAGTCAGACTGATCGGCCGATACGCTGTGACGTGCTGCAACTTAACTGCGTCATCTGTTTTGGGAATTAACATTGTGTGCGACGACATAAAAGATGGAGGCAACATATTCAAATCATATGCTTCATTGAATACCTTGGCTAGGACTGCGGCAATCTCGTGCTTCTGAGTCTTATAAAAAACTGCACTTAGGCCGTCTGGGCCAGGGGACTTTCCCGGGTTTAGGGCTTCTATTGCAAAGACCACTTCCTCTACGCTGATGGTCGATTCTCGTTATCTATGCGCGGCATGAAACCCAAAAATTCATCTTTAAAAAGCTGGTCATCTACTGGACAGGACGCAAATAATCTACTGTAATACTCGAAAAATGCGAGTTCGATTTCTTCCTTATCGGTCGTAAGTGATCCGTTCCTCTCTACCCCCGTTATCTCGTTACGCCGAGCATATCTTTTCTCGAGGCTCAGCGCACGCTTAGTTGGCGCTTCGCCTGTTGACCATCTTTCGGCTCTGGCTCTAACAATCGCCCCACAATATCGTTCCCGATCTAGAATCTCGAGTTTATCTTTCACACAAGAAATATCATCTTTGTATGCCCCAGGCATTTTAGTCTCTTCCTTTAGCAGTATCCGCAAATTATTACGCAATAACATTTCGTTGCTCCTTTCAGTGCTTTTAATTACGCCTGCCCGCTCTAACGCTTTCATTTTTATTTCCTGCTTAAAAAGCTCCCATCTCACACCATACCCTAATTTTTTCTGGCTCTCCAGTGTTTCAACTGCGGCCTGCACTTCGGCAGTGAAAACGTCATCCTCCAACAGTTTCGCGTTCAATTTCGATAATTCCCAGCTGAAGACTTTCCTGGCTTGGGATTTACTACGCATACAAAAAGAAACTAGACAGTGATCACTAAAGGAAACAGGGTGCACGCGATATTCAAAACATAATGGTATCAAATCTAAAGATACGTACGCTCGATCTAGACGGGCGTGACTCGACCCTTGGAAATGGGTGTACTGGATTTCGCGACCATTCCTCAAACATTCCCCGACGTCATCAAAGCCGGACTCGTTGATTAACCTCAGAAGGCTCTCGGTGCTTAAATCGCGATAGGGCGTTGAGCTGGACTTGTCCCCAGCAGAGCAGACGCAATTGAAATCGCCAAGAAAAATAATAAGGCGATCACTTTTGCAATACTGATGCATGAAATCAAAAAGCTCCCGCCGCTCATCAACCCTATTGGAGGGGTACACACAAATGACCCTCCAATCATACGATGAAAGAGAAAAATCACATACAACAAAGCGCCCTGAATCACATGTCGTCACCGCCTCGACTGTTGCACCCAAACTCTGGCGCACTAACAACGAACAGCCCGCTGACGACCCAACCGCGTGACTAACACACACTTCGTAACGCGCCGAAAAAGGTCTAACCATGAAGTTGGTCTGGTCCTCACTCTCGACCTTGGTCTCCTGCACAGCGATGATGTCGAGGTCCTGTTCGACTGCTAGACGGTAGAGTTGCCTCTGCCTCCTGCGATCTGAGAGGCCTCGGACATTAAGGGTCGCTACTCGGACAGGACTTTGTAAGGAGACCATGGGTTAGTGAGGACCAACCCGCCTACAGTGCCGTTCACTGCGACAGTTTGTCGCGTGGTCCTCCTCGGTCTGCGCCGGACCGCTGGTGGCCATCCACTCCGCTCCCGCCCGACACCATTCTCCACCTGCGCTCGAGCTGACGCAGCCGAAGTTCCTGACCAGTCGTGTCCGTGACGTCTTCGAGCCTACGCTTCGCAGAGCCCAGCTCGACGTCCATCTCTGGCGTGATGGAGACCTCGTCTGGCAATGGCGAAGCACCAGCTGCCCCGCCGGCGCTCCCTGTTGGAGGTACCGTCGAGCGCTTGACTGCAGGTGGATCTGCATGAGCCGTAGTCGACGGCTTGTCCGGCAGCACGGTGTTGTTCACTTCGGGGGAGGTGCCGGAAGCGTCGTCGCTCTTGGCTTGTTCGGCCTGGGTTTTCACGGGCGCGGCCGCTCTCTCCGCCTCTTCCTCGTCCATCATGTCGTCGGCGTGGTCTTCGTTGACTCCTCGTCCCACGGCTCGGGCGTAGGAGCGGACACAGTCGTCACGCTCGTGGCCATAGGCGCGGCACTCGGAGCACCTGGGAGCCCGGCAGTCTCGACGTATATGCCCCGTTTTACGGCACCGGAGGCATACTGGGGCCCTCCCTGGCACGACGACCAATACCAAGCCGCCTCCTAAGCGCAGCTGATGGGGGAGGCGGTCAAGGTTGACACCCTCCCGGAGTACCAGCCGCACTATCCGGGTGGTAGACTCGGCTCCCTCGAAGCCCGGCACCTTCCAGCGATCGGACGCGACGTCCTTCACCTCGCCGTACTCCGAGAAAGCCTTGCGAATGGTGTCGTTCGACACGTCGAACGCCACCCAGTGCAGCTTGATGCGCACCTCCTGCCTGGAGGGGTCCACGACGATGCAGGTGCGTCCTTTGACAGCGAGCCGCCCTGCGTTCACCAGCTTGAGCTTGGCCGCGTCGGTCCTCAGGTCAAGCAGCCAGACATGGGACATCTGGTACGCCCCAATTCCGGCTACCTCCCTGAGGACCCCCAGTTCGTCGAGGGGTTGCCGGAAATCCTCAATCCTGTATGGCCTCCCGGCCATGTCGCAGTGAAGGACGACCGCTTTCTTCATTGAATCACCTGATGGAAGCTGGGGCAACAAAAACCTGTACTCACTTGAGCCGGGAAAAACAGTATCACCGCGGCCGGCGAGGGCCGTTATCGCCGCTCCTTCGGAGCTCATGATTTCACCTCCGTGCGCTCGCGCGTTCGAAAATGGAATGACTCGGCCACCGATCCCCCTAGTCTAGTTGATATCTCCACTCGTTCATTGTAAGCCTGGTATAAGACGCTTGGCACCGCGGTACGGCAAGAACCTCTGGAAAAACGGTGCCTGTTTTTTTCTGAAAAGTGAGACGATTTGCAGCCCGGGGACTGTCGGGCGACGAGAGCTGCTATGGTATCGTATGTGCACGGACAAGGCAACAGCCTTGTCCGTGCACGAAGCGGCCGCCGGGATGGCGGCCGCTTCGTGGGACGAACGTACCGTCCTAGTACTTTCGGACTTCGCTCCGATGGAACAAAATCCGATTACGCCGGCCACAACACGAGGATTGGCTCGGGACATGACTGCTGCTCGACTCCTCCATAGTGAGCGAGTATATATTTAGCATCATACTTCTTCAAGACCCGATCATCCCTTCAAGATGAGATTTTCTCACCGACTGGTGAGGAGCGACGTCGACGGGGTTCAACCAAGAAGGACGGCATGGTGGTCTCTAGGGAATTGTTGACGCCATCAAAAGAGACGGACGCCGGATAAGAGGTGTTCTTGCCGACAGGCCAAATGGTTGTTCGGAAGTTTACCGGCATTCAAAAGTCAATATTTTTATCTGGTGTAGCACACATATCCGTGTTAAAGGGGCCATGAAATTATTTTTAAACTTTTTCTTCTTTACCTGTAATCCTCAACTCAAAAGAGAACTGTGAAATCACGCAGTCCTGACATGCTAGGGCACCGGTGCGATGACCCCAAGCTTTCACCGTGCTTTTTAAGCACACCGTAGAACTTGGCATTCGCAAGTGATAACTTTGTCAGGACACTCTTTGGCCAGGAAAGCGAATTCAAATATCTATGGACGAATTGATTGCTGACGAGTGCATACATCGGAGCGACGCAGTTTTCGTGTCCAATGCGTGAGTTGGGGTCGGCTGACGTCATTTTGGCCTTTGTAGGCATTGCAAAGAGGATATTTAGAACCATACACACATGATGATAATGTAATAACACACTGACATTAAGGAGCACAAAACGGGCCCAACTACAGAAAATAAATATTACACTCGTAAGAAATAAATACTTCTGTAACTTGTTAATTACAAAGACGAACACACCTCTGAACATCTAAGTTTAGTAGTATGTGGATGTATTGTTATATAGCAGGACATTTCATACACGTCACTCGATCAAACGCCAGTTTTTCATTTGAAAAACAAACCAAAAAGCACTGCGATCAAATGCAAGCTATTGCAACGAAAGCAAGTTATATCAAAATCTTCAGAAATGCCAGTTCGTAAAATTGACGATTAGTAAAAAAGGTTAAAGATCGCAGGAGCTTCCTCGCTAAAAAATGCTGTGATTATTCGGTGACCCAGGGCTGAAAAAATTTCCCTTAGGTCCTACACGCGACGTATACCTCTCGTTATGATTCTCAGAAATTCAGACTTTCAAAGGAAGCTAGAAAAATGCGAAAATTTTATCCTAAAAGCTATGTGGAGCGCAAGTTCGTCTGCTTCTTTTTGCAAGGGTTGTGGTGACGTCAGAACGCCGAGGTCTGAGTGGCTCCGATTGAAGGATAGTGGGTAGACCTAAAAGCAAGCTGCCTTGAGGCCTACCGACTATTCTTTATTCAGTACCAATCAGAGCTCGGCGTTCTGACGTCACCGCAACCCCTACTAAAAGAAGCAGACGAGCTTGCGCTGCGCATATCATAAAATCGTTGATTAGTATACTTAAGAGTTGTGTGAATATTTATACAGCGTGTAGTTGGTCAGCCATTTCAAAGTTGCGACGAGTCACTCGCTGTAGATGAGCAATTTAGCCAATGCAGTATAACCGCTAGCCTGGGGTATATAGGTCTTTAGCGTGCACCACGCAGTAGTGGTACACAACCGCAGGCCGGTACGATGCTCATCCAGATCGAAACGGGCAGGGATAGGGATTGAACCCAGGTTCCCTGGTTGATTAGTACAAAACGTAAACATCGCAGGAGCTTCCTAGCTAAATGTTTGTGATCATGCGGTTACCTGAGGCAAAAACAAATTCCCCAAGGCCCAACATGCGACGCATAGGTTTCGCATCGATTCTCAGACACTCCAACGTTCATATAAAGTTAAGAGAATGCGAGAATTGCATGCTAAATGTCTTATCGATCCTCAAACACATCCGGAAACCCGAGCACCGCTAAGGCGATATTACTAATGCTGTCGCACACCTGCTAATATCCAGAGCGACCTTGCACAGAAAGGGTATAAAGTATCATTCTTTCAGATCTTCACGTTATACCTACGTCAGAAAGCACGAAGAAGCCCTATATCGTCGGCAAGTTGCGGCACATCACGACTCTCCGAACCGAACAAACTCGCATCCACGAGCTCTGGGCGCTGCCATCTTACCGATGACATCACGGCTCTTGAGAGGTCACGTGATGAGTCGTCACTTGGTTGCTACGGAAACCGAGCCAGCTCAGCTCGTTGCTATGGTACCGCGTGTGACCAATCGCGGTGAGAGGCGGCACAGGGAAAAGCGTGGCGCTACTCTGGCAGCTACGCTGCCATATCGAGTGGCTCTAGCCGTGTCTCGGGCAGTGGTTGGCCTGTCGTCTTCTTCCTCTTCCTCGTCCTCAGATTCTGGAACTGTTCAGGATGCCACACTTAGCACAACAGAAAATGAACACCTCGAAGGCTTCCAAGCACAATTTAAACTTATAACACTGCAATAGCTGAATTAAGGTGCTGGAAGCACTCATTTATAAATTGCGGGTGTCACAAATCCAGATAGAGGCTTATTGAAAGTTCATAAACGAAAATAACAGTATGGAAAGGGAATTGTGGGTCTCATGTGTATACCATCCCCAGAAATCTGTGCCATCGCATGCTAGCGCCATCTCTTGGCGGGTTATGGCAACGCTCCCATAGAAGCAATGTATTAAATATAGAAATACGGCAATATTTGCTCAACATCACATTTTTTCAGATTTGCCATGCTACCCGTCCAATCTCTGACACGATCCAATCCTTCCGCAAAAAAGTCAAGATTACAGCGCATAAACTGCAGGTTCCTCATTCGAGTAAATTATTTGATGCATAGCCACTATGGGCGGTATTAGGTTTGATCGGTTTTTAAAATATATTATTAGGTGAGTGAAATAAATTTTAATTTTATATTATAAATACAACCCTTCCCCAATCATATGACAAAGTTTCGTGATTTGTATGATATTTTGTAATGCGTAGAAAAAACATCCTTCCGGGGCAGCTCTCCCAAACGTGCCACACAAAGTGATTTTCAAACCTCCCTAATTTAAAAATACAGAAAGATACGAGATTTGCTATATAACTGCGACAAGGCAAAAACATCCAGAAAGCGTAGTGTACGCTCTGTCTTCTCTCAAACTTATTTGCTCGGGTTCCTGAGACCAGTTTGTCGAACCAGGCGCATAATCGATCATCCAGCTGTTCAGAATCGTTTCCTGCATTCTGCTGCTGGGATCACTAAACTACCAAACAAAGAAAACAACTATTTGTTTTTCCATTTAGAAATTTTATCTTGGCTAAGAAAAGGTATAGAAATATTGTTATTAATCATTAAGAAATTATTGACCTTGGCGAAGCTACATTTAGGGCGAATAAAGTGGGAATATTGAGTGATTATTTGGCAAGGAAGCTGACTGTACTTGATGGTCTCTTCATGACACGTCAAGCACATAAATTCAAAACATCAAGTAAAAAACATGTCGGTCGATCCAGCGAGGAGAACATTGGAAAATGAGAACTACGTAACGTCCTCGCTCGAACGCCATTCCCATCGAGGAGGTTTATTTTCAAGGATATGCAGTTGTACCATGATTGATTTGATGGACTTAAATTTTATCATTTTTCCCAGTTAAAGACCCGAATGTTCTAAACAAGTTCCTTGTGGATGAGCGGAGTCCAAAATTTGAAAAGTTGGACGAAGCCGTCGAAACGGAAAAACCAGGTCCACTTGGGAGCGGTTTTGCTCAAGACAGATTTATTTCCAAGTATTTGCCATGGCACTAGCATGTAGTAGAGGGATGAAGATTATATATTTCGCCCAGAATGGGTGCATGAGCCGTGCTCCAAAGGTTCCCTGTGAAGGCGCGGGTGCTCAAACTTTAAAAATGGGACGAAACCGTCGAAACGGAAAAACCAGGTCCACTTCGGAGCGGTTTTTCTCAAGACAGATTTATTTCTAAGTATTTGCCATGGCACTAGCATGTAGTAGAGGGATGAAAATTATTATTTCGCCCAGAATGGGTGCATGAGCCGTGCTCCAAAAGTTCCCTGTGAAGGCGCGGGTGCTCAAACTTTAAAAATGGGACGAAACCGTCGAAACGGAAAAACCAGGTCCACTTGGGAGCGGTTTTGCTCAAGACAGATTTATTTCCAAGTATTTGCCATGGCACTAGGATGTAGTAGAGGAATGAAAATGATATATTTCGCCCAGAATGGGTGCATGAGCCGTGCTCCAAACGTTCCCTGTGAAGGCGCGGGTGCTCAAACTTTAAAAATGGGACGAAACCGTCGAAATGGAAAAACCAGGTCCACTTCGGAGCGGTTTTTCTCAAGACAGATTTATTTCCAAGTATTTGCCATGGCACTAGCATGTAGTAGAGGGATGAAAGTTATATATTTCGCCCAGAATGGGTGCATGAGCCGTGCTCCAAAAGTTCCCTGTGAAGGTGCGGGTGCTGAAACTTTAAAAATGGGACGAAACCGTCGAAATGGAAAAACCAGGTCCACTTCGGAGCGGTTTTTCTCAAGACAGATTTATTTCCAAGTATTTGCCATGGCACTAGCATGTAGTAGAGGGATGAAAATTATACATTTCGCCCAGAATGGGTGCATGAGCCGTG
The DNA here is from genome assembly GCF_016920785.2 of Ixodes scapularis. Taxonomy (NCBI): domain Eukaryota; kingdom Metazoa; phylum Arthropoda; class Arachnida; order Ixodida; family Ixodidae; genus Ixodes; species Ixodes scapularis. The sequence goes on from NW_024609846.1 coordinate 124,694,099, forward strand.
CTCCAAAAGTTCCCTGTGAAGGCGCGGGTGCTGAAACTTTAAAAATGGGACAAAACCGTCAAAACGGAAAAACCAGGTCCACTTCGGAGTGGTTTTTCTCAAGACAGATTTATTTCCAAGTATTTGCCATGGCACTAGCATGTAGTAGAGGGATGAAAATTATTTATTTCGCCCAGAATGGGTGCATGAGCCGTGCTCCAAAAGTTCCCTGTGAAGGCGCGGGTGCTCAAACTTTAAAAATGGGCCGAAACCGTCGAAATGGAAAAACCAGGTCCACTTCGGAGCGGTTTTTCTCAAGACAGATTTATTTCCAAGTATTTGCCATGGCACTAGCATGTAGTAGAGGGATGAAAATGATATATTTCGCCCAGAATGGGTGCATGAGCCGTGCTCCAAAAGTTCCCTGTGAAGGCGCGGGTGCTCAAACTTTAAAAATGGGACGAAACCGTCGAAACGGAAAAACCAGGTCCACTTCGGAGCGGTTTTTCTCAAGACAGATTTATTTCTAAGTATTTGCCATGGCACTAGCATGTAGTAGAGGGATGAAAATTATTTATTTCGCCCAGAATGGGTGCATGAGCCGTGCTCCAAAAGTTCCCTGTGAAGGCGCGGGTGCTGAAACTTTAAAAATGGGACAAAACCGTCAAAACGGAAAAACCAGGTTCACTTCGGAGCGGTTTTTCTCAAGACAGATTTATTTCCAAGTATTTGCCATGGCACTAGCATGTAGTAGAGGGATGAAAATTATTTATTTCGCCCAGAATGGGTGCATGAGCCGTGCTCCAAAAGTTCCCTGTGAAGGCGCGGGTGCTGAAACTTTAAAAATGGGACGAAACCGTCGAAATGGAAAAACCAGGTCCACTTCGGAGCGGTTTTTCTCAAGACAGATTTATTTCCAAGTATTTGCCATGGCACTAGCATGTAGTAGAGGGATGAAAATGATATATGTCGCCCAGAATGGGTGCATGAGCCGTGTTTCAAAAGTTCCCTGTGAAGGCGCGGGTGCTCAAACTTTAAAAATGGGCCGAAACCGTCGAAACGGAAAAACCAAGTCCACTTGGGAGCGGTTTTGCTCAAGACAGATTTATTTCCAAGTATTTGCCATGGCACTAGCATGTAGTAGAGGGATGAAGATTATATATTTCGCCCAGAATGGGTGCATGAGCCGTGCTCCAAAAGTTCCCTGTGAAGGCGCGGGTGCTCAAACTTTAAAAATGGGACGAAACCGTCGAAACGGAAAAACCAGGTCCACTTCGGAGCGGTTTTTCTCAAGACAGATTTATTTCTAAGTATTTGCCATGGCACTAGCATGTAGTAGAGGGATGAAGATTATATATTTCGCCCAGAATGGGTGCATGAGCCGTGCTCCAAAAGTTCCCTGTGAAGGCGCGGGTGCTCAAACTTTAAAAATGGGACGAAACCGTCGAAACGGAAAAACCAGGTCCACTTCGGAGCGGTTTTTCTCAAGACAGATTTATTTCTAAGTATTTGCCATGGCACTAGCATGTAGTAGAGGGATGAAGATTATATATTTCGCCCAGAATGGGTGCATGAGCCGTGCTCCAAAAGTTCCCTGTGAAGGCGCGGGTGCTCAAACTTTAAAAATGGGACGAAACCGTCGAAACGGAAAAACCAGGTCCACTTCGGAGCGGTTTTTCTCAAGATAGATTTATTTCTAAGTATTTGCCATGGCACTAGCATGTAGTAGAGGGATGAAGATTATATATTTCGCCCAGAATGGGTGCATGAGCCGTGCTCCAAAAGTTCCCTGTGAAGGCGCGGGTGCTCAAACTTTAAAAATGGGACGAAACCGTCGAAACGGAAAAACCAGGTCCACTTCGGAGCGGTTTTGCTCAAGACAGATTTATTTCCAAGTATTTGCCATGGCACTAGCATGTAGTAGAGGGATGAAGATTATATATTTCGCCCAGAATGGGTGCATGAGCCGTGCTCCAAAAGTTCCCTGTGAAGGCGCGGGTGCTGAAACTTTAAAAATGGGACGAAACCGTCGAAACGGAAAAACCAGGTCCACTTCGGAGCGGTTTTGCTCAAGACAGATTTATTTCCAAGTATTTGCCATGGCACTAGCATGTAGTAGAGGGATGAAAATGATATATTTCGCCCAGAATGGGTGCATGAGCCGTGCTCCAAAAGTTCCCTGTGAAGGCGCGGGTGCTCAAACTTTAAAAATGGGACGAAACCGTCGAAACGGAAAAACCAGGTCCACTTGGGAGCGGTTTTGCTCAATACAGATTTATTTCCAAGTATTTGCCATGGCACTAGCATGTAGTAGAGGGATGAAGATTATATATTTCGCCCAGAATGGGTGCATGAGCCGTGCTCCAAAAGTTCCCTGTGAAGGCGCGGGTGCTCAAACTTTAAAAATGGGACGAAACCGTCGAAACGGAAAAACCAGGTCCACTTCGGAGCGGTTTTTCTCAAGATAGATTTATTTCTAAGTATTTGCCATGGCACTAGCATGTAGTAGAGGGATGAAAATTATACATTTCGCCCAGAATGGGTGCATGAGCCGTGCTCCAAAAGTTCCCTGTGAAGGCGCGGGTGCTGAAACTTTAAAAATGGGACAAAACCGTCAAAACGGAAAAACCAGGTCCACTTTGGAGTGGTTTTTCTCAAGACAGATTTATTTCCAAGTATTTGCCATGGCACTAGCATGTAGTAGAGGGATGAAAATTATTTATTTCGCCCAGAATGGGTGCATGAGCCGTGCTCCAAAAGTTCCCTGTGAAGGCGCGGGTGCTCAAACTTTAAAAATGGGCCGAAACCGTCGAAATGGAAAAACCAGGTCCACTTCGGAGCGGTTTTTCTCAAGACAGATTTATTTCCAAGTATTTGCCATGGCACTAGCATGTAGTAGAGGGATGAAAATGATATATTTCGCCCAGAATGGGTGCATGAGCCGTGCTCCAAAAGTTCCCTGTGAAGGCGCGGGTGCTCAAACTTTAAAAATGGGACGAAACCGTCGAAACGGAAAAACCAGGTCCACTTCGGAGCGGTTTTTCTCAAGACAGATTTATTTCTAAGTATTTGCCATGGCACTAGCATGTAGTAGAGGGATGAAAATTATTTATTTCGCCCAGAATGGGTGCATGAGCCGTGCTCCAAAAGTTCCCTGTGAAGGCGCGGGTGCTGAAACTTTAAAAATGGGACAAAACCGTCAAAACGGAAAAACCAGGTTCACTTCGGAGCGGTTTTTCTCAAGACAGATTTATTTCCAAGTATTTGCCATGGCACTAGCATGTAGTAGAGGGATGAAAATTATTTATTTCGCCCAGAATGGGTGCATGAGCCGTGCTCCAAAAGTTCCCTGTGAAGGCGCGGGTGCTGAAACTTTAAAAATGGGACGAAACCGTCGAAATGGAAAAACCAGGTCCACTTCGGAGCGGTTTTTCTCAAGACAGATTTATTTCCAAGTATTTGCCATGGCACTAGCATGTAGTAGAGGGATGAAAATGATATATGTCGCCCAGAATGGGTGCATGAGCCGTGTTTCAAAAGTTCCCTGTGAAGGCGCGGGTGCTCAAACTTTAAAAATGGGCCGAAACCGTCGAAACGGAAAAACCAGGTCCACTTGGGAGCGGTTTTGCTCAAGACAGATTTATTTCCAAGTATTTGCCATGGCACTAGCATGTAGTAGAGGGATGAAGATTATATATTTCGCCCAGAATGGGTGCATGAGCCGTGCTCCAAAAGTTCCCTGTGAAGGCGCGTGTGCTCAAACTTTAAAAATGGGACGAAACCGTCGAAACGGAAAAACCAGGTCCACTTCGGAGCGGTTTTTCTCAAGACAGATTTATTTCTAAGTATTTGCCATGGCACTAGCATGTAGTAGAGGGATGAAGATTATATATTTCGCCCAGAATGGGTGCATGAGCCGTGCTCCAAAAGTTCCCTGTGAAGGCGCGGGTGCTCAAACTTTAAAAATGGGACGAAACCGTCGAAACGGAAAAACCAGGTCCACTTGGGAGCGGTTTTGCTCAAGACAGATTTATTTCCAAGTATTTGCCATGGCACTAGCATGTAGTAGAGGGATGAAGATTATATATTTCGCCCAGAATGGGTGCATGAGCCGTGCTCCAAAAGTTCCCTGTGAAGGCGCGGGTGCTCAAACTTTAAAAATGGGACGAAACCGTCGAAACGGAAAAACCAGGTCCACTTCGGAGCGGTTTTTCTCAAGACAGATTTATTTCTAAGTATTTGCCATGGCACTAGCATGTAGTAGAGGGATGAAAATTATTATTTCGCCCAGAATGGGTGCATGAGCCGTGCTCCAAAAGTTCCCTGTGAAGGCGCGGGTGCTCAAACTTTAAAAATGGGACGAAAGCGTCGAAACGGAAAAACCAGGTCCACTTGGGAGCGGTTTTGCTCAAGACAGATTTATTTCCAAGTATTTGCCATGGCACTAGCATGTAGTAGAGGGATGAAAATGATATATTTCGCCCAGAATGGGTGCATGAGCCGTGCTCCAAAAGTTCCCTGTGAAGGCGCGGGTGCTCAAACTTTAAAAATGGGACGAAACCGTCGAAACGGAAAAACCAGGTCCACTTCGGAGCGGTTTTTCTCAAGACAGATTTATTTCCAAGTATATGCCATGGCACTAGCATCTAGTAGAGGGATGAAAATGATATATTTCGCCCAGAATGGGTGCATGAGCCGTGCTCCAAAAGTTCCCTGTGAAGGCGCGTGTGCTCAAACTTTAAAAATGGGACGAAACCGTCGAAACGGAAAAACCAGGTCCACTTCGGAGCGGTTTTTCTCAAGACAGATTTATTTCCAAGTATATGCCATGGCACTAGCATGTAGTAGAGGGATGAAGATTATATATTTCGCCCAGAATGGGTGCATGAGGCGTGCTCCAAAAGTTCCCTGTGAAGGCGCGGGTGCTCAAACTTTAAAAATGGGACGAAACCGTCGAAACGGAAAAACCAGGTCCACTTCGGAGCGGTTTTTTTCAAGGCAGATTTATTTCCAAGTATATGCCATGGCACTAGCATGTAGTAGAGGGATGAAAATTATTATTTCGCCCAGAATGGGTGCATGAGCCGTGCTCCAAAAGTTGCCTGTGAAGGCGCGGGTGCTCAAACTTTAAAAATGGGACGAAACCGTCGAAACGGAAAAACCAGGTCCACTTCGGAGCGGTTTTTCTCAAGACAGATTTATTTCCAAGTATATGCCATGGCACTAGCATGTAGTAGAGGGATGAAAATGATATATTTCGCCCAGAATGGGTGCGTGAGCCGTGCTCCAAAAGTTCCCTGTGAAGGCGCGGGTGCTCAAACTTTAAAAATGGGACGAAACCGTCGAAACGGAAAAACCAGGTCCACTTGGGAGCGGTTTTGCTCAAGACTGATTTATTTCCAAGTATTTGTCATGGCACTAGCATGTAGTAGAGGGATGAAAATGATATATTTCGCCCAGAATGGGTGCATGAGCCGTGCTCCAAAAGTTCCCTGTGAAGGCGCGGGTGCTCAAACTTTAAAAATGGGACGAAACCGTCGAAACGGAAAAACCAGGTCCACTTCGGAGTGGTTTTTCTCAAGACAGATTTATTTACAAGTATATGCCATGGCACTAGCATGTAGTAGAGGGATGAAAATGATATATTTCGCCCAGAATGGGTGCATGAGCCGTGCTCCAAAAGTTCCCTGTGAAGGCGCGGGTGCTCAAACTTTAAAAATGGGACGAAACCGTCGAAACGGAAAAACCAGGTCCACTTGGGAGCGGTTTTTCTCAAGACAGATTTATTTACAAGTATATGCCATGGCACTAGCATGTAGTAGAGGGATGAAAATGATATATTTCACCCAGAATGGGTGCATGAGCCGTGCTCCAAAAGTTCCCTGTGAAGGCGCGGGTGCTCAAACTTTAAAAATGGGACGAAACCGTCGAAACGGAAAAACCAGGTCCACTTGGGAGCGGTTTTTCTCAAGACAGATTTATTTCCAAGTATTTGCCATGGCACTAGCATGTAGTAGATGGATGAAAATGATATATTTCGCCCAGAATGGGTGCATGAGGCGTGCTCCAAAAGTTCCCTGTGAAGGCGCGGGTGCTCAAACTTTAAAAATGGGACGAAACCGTCGAAACGGAAAAACCAGGTCCACTTCGGAGCGGTTTTTTTCAAGACAGATTTATTTCCAAGTATATGCCATGGCACTAGCATGTAGTAGAGGGATGAAAATTATTATTTCGCCCAGAATGGGTGCATGAGCCGTGCTCCAAAAGTTGCCTGTGAAGGCGCGGGTGCTCAAACTTTAAAAATGGGACGAAACCGTCGAAACGGAAAAACCAGGTCCACTTCGGAGCGGTTTTTCTCACGACAGATTTATTTCCAAGTATATGCCATGGCACTAGCATGTAGTAGAGGGATGAAAATGATATATTTCGCCCAGAATGGGTGCATGAGCCGTGCTCCAAAAGTTCCCTGTGAAGGCGTGGGTGCTCAAACTTTAAAAATGGGACGAAACCGTCGAAACGGAAAAACCAGGTCCACTTCGGAGTGGTTTTTCTCAAGACAGATTTATTTACAAGTATATGCCATGGCACTAGCATGTAGTAGAGGGATGAAAATGATATATTTCGCCCAGAATGGGTGCATGAGCCGTGCTCCAAAAGTTCCCTGTGAAGGCGCGGGTGCTCAAACTTTAAAAATGGGACGAAACCGTCGAAACGGAAAAACCAGGTCCACTTGGGAGCGGTTTTTCTCAAGACAGATTTATTTCCAAGTATATGCCATGGCACTAGCATGTAGTAGAGGGATGAAAATGATATATTTCACCCAGAATGGGTGCATGAGCCGTGCTCCAAAAGTTCCCTGTGAAGGCGCGGGTGCTCAAACTTTAAAAATGGGACGAAACCGTCGAAACGGAAAAACCAGGTCCACTTGGGAGCGGTTTTTCTCAAGACAGATTTATTTCCAAGTATTTGCCATGGCACTAGCATGTAGTAGATGGATGAAAATGATATATTTCGCCCAGAATGGGTGCATGAGCCGTGCTCCAAAAGTTCCCTGTGAAGGCGCGGGTGCTCAAACTTTAAAAATGGGACGAAACCGTCGAAACGGAAAAACCAGGTCCACTTCGGAGCGGTTTTTCTCAAGACAGATTTATTTCCAAGTATATGCCATGGCACTAGCATGTAGTAGAGGGATGAAAATGATATATTTCGCCCAGAATGGGTGCATGAGGCGTGCTCCAAAAGTTCCCTGTGAAGGCGCGGGTGCTCAAACTTTAAAAATGGGACGAAACCGTCGAAACGGAAAAACCAGGTCCACTTCGGAGCGGTTTTTTTCAAGACAGATTTATTTCCAAGTATATGCCATGGCACTAGCATGTAGTAGAGGGATGAAAATTATTATTTCGCCCAGAATGGGTGCATGAGCCGTGCTCCAAAAGTTGCCTGTGAAGGCGCGGGTGCTCAAACTTTAAAAATGGGACGAAACCGTCGAAACGGAAAAACCAGGTCCACTTCGGAGCGGTTTTTCTCAAGACAGATTTATTTCCAAGTATATGCCATGGCACTAGCATGTAGTAGAGGGATGAAAATGATATATTTCGCCCAGAATGGGTGCATGAGCCGTGCTCCAAAAGTTCCCTGTGAAGGCGCGGGTGCTCAAACTTTAAAAATGGGACGAAACCGTCGAAACGGAAAAACCAGGTCCACTTGGGAGCGGTTTTGCTCAAGACAGATTTATTTCCAAGTATTTGTCATGGCACTAGCATGTAGTAGAGGGATGAAAATGATATATTTCGCCCAGAATGGGTGCATGAGCCGTGCTCCAAAAGTTCCCTGTGAAGGCGCGGGTGCTCAAACTTTAAAAATGGGACGAAACTGTCGAAACGGAAAAACCAGGTCCACTTCGGAGCGGTTTTTCTCAAGACAGATTTATTTCCAAGTATATGCCATGGCACTAGCATGTAGTAGAGGGATGAAAATGATATATTTCGCCCAGAATGGGTGCATGAGCCGTGCTCCAAAAGTTCCCTGTGAAGGCGCGGGTGCTCAAACTTTAAATATGGGACGAAACCGTCGAAACGGAAAAACCAGGTCCACTTGGGAGCGGTTTTTCTCAAGACAGATTTATTTCCAAGTATATGCCATGGCACTAGCATGTAGTAGAGGGATGAAAATGATATATTTCACCCAGAATGGGTGCATGAGCCGTGCTCCAAAAGTTCCCTGTGAAGGCGCGGGTGCTCAAACTTTAAAAATGGGACGAAACCGTCGAAACGGAAAAACCAGGTCCACTTGGGAGCGGTTTTTCTCAAGACAGATTTATTTCCAAGTATTTGCCATGGCACTAGCATGTAGTAGATGGATGAAAATGATATATTTCGCCCAGAATGGGTGCATGAGCCGTGCTCCCAAAGTTCCCTGTGAAGGCGCGTGTGCTCAAATTTGAAAAGTAGGGCGAAACCGTCAGTACTGAAAAACCAGGTCCACTTTGAAGCGTTTTTTTTTTCAAAATAGAGTTATTTTCAAGTATTTGCCATGATACCAGCATGTAGTAGAGGGATGAAAATTATATATTTCGCGTCGTCTACCACTTGAGTATAGAGAGACCAAGGTTCGAGGAGATATCATAGAAACAACATCTGAGCGGATGAACACTGAAACCTTTCAGACTCGCCAAACTGCTTGGCCCATGGACAACATGACAACGCCCAACGAGCCTTCAAAGCAATTCTAAAAGCGCAACGTGCGCGCGTGCGTGCATCGTGTATGCGGACGCGAAGTGATAAGCCAAGCTATGTTTTTTTCTTTAACACTAACTTTGATCTCCCCTTTCCTAACAAAGTAGCCAAACCCTCAGTCTTTGTTCAATAAAATGGTGGCCGGAAGCATACTGCTGTAGAAAATTATGTTAGCCCTGGAATAAAGAGCATTGAGAAAGAAACGGGTATTACTCTGTCTCAGTCACAAATGAACAGAAATGTACTTCACGAACCCCGGAACCAAACCAACACAGAGTGCGCCACGTGATCAGACGGTATTGCGCAGCAGTGCGAAAAATGTAAAGTCATGTGGCACGCTCACCGGGCTGGGTTGGCTGGGATGAATCGTAACGTTTGCTGCGGTTCATTGAAGAGAAAATCTAGATATAGCTATAAATAAGAAATTATAAACCAAATCGTGTAGGAGATTCTCATGGAACTCGCAGCATTTTGCACCGTCTTTTATGGCGTAAACGCTTCTTCGTTAAAGGGGTCTGGAACTGTTATGGAACCTCCATGAATCTTTGTCGACTTCCGTGAGGTCCTTTATATGGCTTCTTCCGTGAGTGCTTTTTTGGAATTCTGAAGATGCTCCGGAAGGGTACTGCGGGGGGATCACGTAGTGGTCGACGGTCACGCGTGACCCCACGGATCATGGGCACTTGACCGTGCGACCAGCAGGTTCGTTATTTCTAGTGTGGCTACGTGGTGGACGAAAACCGATGGGCCATGGTCACGTGACCCCCACCCACAAACAAACGACGCTTACGCATGAACATGTGGCCAGCAAAAGTGCGCTATTATCAGTATTGTCAGGTTGCTTCCGACTCAGTCACGCGACCATGTCTGGCCATCAAAGGTGCGCTATTTCTTATGTGGTCACGTGGTGGACGAAACCCCACGGACTATGGTCACGTGACCTCAGTGACGATGGACAGGTGATCGCTTATGATCATGATCACGTGTCCGTGCGACCACCGAAGGTGCGATATCTTATGTGGTTGCAACCACCACCCCCTCGACAGACCGACCGACGTGAAAACTGAGAAAGGTTTTTTAACTTTATGATGTGTGAGGGCAGACATTAACGTAAGCTCACGACGTTTTTGTTAGAGTATTTGAAGGCCTTGAGGAACACAGGCTCTAATCATTGTGGTGAGGTCATGCTATATGATCAAATTTTAACGACTGTGTCTGTTTAAAGCAATTAACGGAATAGGACCAAAGAATTGCATACTTCAGGAATATATCGCATATTTACTCGAATTAGTTTTTATACTAGACCTCGGCGTTTGGACAAAATCAAAGATTCCGGAGTTCCGCTCGTTTCAGCTGAATTCACTGTGGAGTTATAAAGTCGTTCCTAAATCCTCCGATTTCCTCTTCTTACTAGCAGGAACCAATCTCGCTCGGTGGCCGCTGTGTCAGCGGAGTAGTACTCACGCATTAAAATAAGAACGGCGTTGCATTGCACTTTTGGAACTACCTTTCTGATAGGAGTATCAGAAAGTTACGCTGGAATTATGCGGAAGTGAAAAAGGCAATATCATTCATGTTGTTGACAGAACAACATTTGTATTTTTCCACACGTACGTGTTTTTGATTATATACAACGCACATGCGCAGCAGCCTGTTTCTTGAAATGTGAAAAATCTTCACAATCTTGGTGCAGCAGTCCTCACTACTGCTCTTATGTCATGCTCCAAAAACGTGGTGGCGTGTGCAAATTTCTGATAAGTACTAAGAACTCCTGATATGGTCATAACGCCGTTTTGAGCTGAATTGTGGGAGTTTGTCACGTGGGCCTGAAAGCTGAGGTGAAGTTTTACATAACGAGCGAACGTCAAAACAAACGAAGTGTCTGGTTACTCGAAAAGGCAATCTCGAGTCCTCGGCCACATATTTGTGCGAACTTCTCCCCGCTATTTAAATATTAATACCCCAAGGCGAACGTAGGTAATAAATAAACAAAAATAATAGTGCCCCAAGGGCGAACTGTAGGTAATAAATAAACAAAAATGAACAATAAACAAATGTATTTCATGCATTTCCTGACTTTCTCACGGAAAGCGTAGCCACAACTTTATTTATTCTTGAGCGCTGAAAACGTCTGCCGCGGGAGAGGTATGTAGCACTAATGTAAAAAGTGATGACATGTGAATAAGCCCAATAGTGACATACAAAAAACAAAGATACAGTTTAGAATATTCCTTCGACGGCAGACGAACGTTTTGTGATAATCGGAATAAACGTGCTTTGATAAGTAAGCCCTTGGGAGCAAGAACACAATGTAAGGGTTACAATAGCTCAACAACGGAAGAAAAAACTCAGTTTGTTGAGTGCCAGCCTGGTGGAAAGAAACTGTTAACCAGTGCACCGCGCAACTTTTTGCGATCTGATATGGTGTCAATTATTGTCGGAAAGATTGTTTGAGTTCTGTATGGCACGAGGAAGTGCTGAAGTTTTAAAAGGATGGATGCTGAACGAAATATTCGCTGGAAGCTTTCGCTGCTTTTTACGAAAAGAATCCGGTGGTTCTTAATAAAATAGAAAGAAAGAGAGGCAGAGAGAGAGAGAGACAGACAGAGAGGGGGGGAGCAACGCTATAAAAAATATCAGGACGGACTTAGCCTTGCCGTTGGAGCTGGCATTGCCCCGCTTGGCAGTGGTTGCAAAAGAGGTGAACTGGACTGACCGAAGTTTTGAAGGAACCGATGAAGTAAGCAAAAGAGCGATATTAGTCGACGAGTCTGGAGAGGATGAATGAACTTACATTGCCTAAGATCTGACACGCTAATAAATCGAGAATGAGACTATATGAATAGCGCGGTACAGTTTTAGACGGGTTCTGAATGCGTAATTCTGTACGTTTGGTGATATCATTAAGTATTGTAGACTAAGAAAAAGAAGGTGCAAGCTTCCGGAGACTAAATAGACACGGAAGAAACTAAGAAAGAGGAAGGAGAGAGCGCTCGCACTGAAAGGATCGAGATGACGGTCGGGTGCAGTTCAACAATACCTCCAAAATAAATTTCATTTCATTTCATTTATTATACTCTCAGGGCCCGAAGGCATTACAGAGAGGAGTGGAAATATATACATCAATATAAGGTGAACAATAAAACAAAACGCAAAAAACGAACAAAACACAAGGTACAGAATCGCTATGGAACATTGTTAAGAACATCAGTTATGGCGGTTTTAAAATCAGCAGCGTCAGTAAGTGAGACTACGGATGCGGGAAGGCGGTTCCAGTCGACGGAGGTCAGAGGTAGGAAGGAGGCATAAAAGGTGGAAGTGATGCAGTAGGGGATTCCTACTTTTAGTGGATGATCGGTGCGCGGCGATATGTATGATGGTTCTGAAATTAATGAGGCTCGAAGTGCTGGGTTAGAGTGATACATTTTGTGAAATAAGCAGAGGCGAGCTATTTTTCTACGAAAGGAGAGATTGGGCAAATGTAGAGACGCTTTCATGGAGGTGACGCTGGCTGTACGGTGATAGTTAGAAAGTATAAAACGTGCGGAGCGATTTTGAATGGATTCAATGGATGATGCTAGGGATACGCCAGGGTTCCAGATAGAGCCTGCATACTCAAGCTTGGTGCGCACTAAAGTTTTATATAGGAGAAGTTTAAGTGAAACAGGGGCAAGGGAAAAGTTTCTTCTGAGATAGCCTAATAAGCGATTAGCGTTGTTAGTGATATAGTCGACATGGATGTTCCAGGAGAGATCGTTAGTTATATGAACACCGAGATATTTATAGGTTGGCACAGAAAGCAAGGTGGAGTTATTAATACAGTAGGAGGGACAAGTGTTATTTTGACGGGACACTCTCATAGATTTACATTTAAAGGTGTTAAGTTCCATAAGCCAATTATCGCACCAGCGGGTGACGTTGTTAATATCGGTCTGAAGAGCAGATATGTCAGAGTCGTTAATGATTTCCTTATAAATTACACAGTCATCAGCGAATAGGCTAATAGTAGAAGATACATGCGTGGGAAGGTCGTTAATATATATAAGAAATAGAAGTGGACCTAATACGGAACCTTGTGGGACACCGGACTTGACAGGTGAAGTTGAAGAATTAGTTCCGTTAGCGTGAACAAATTGGTAACGGTCTGATAGAAACGATTCTATCCAAGCGATTATATTTAGATCTATGTTAAGTTTACGGAGTTTATGAAGAAGCAGCGCGTGAGGAACCTTGTCGAAAGCTTTTGAGAAATCAAGAAATATGCAGTCAGTCCTGGAACCCCGGTCAAGTGTTACGTGAAGGTCATGAGTAAAGGTTAGGAGTTGAGTTTCACATGAATAAAACCTTCGAAATCCATGTTGCGCTGAGTTAAAAAACGAATTTGAATCTAGAAAATTGAAAATGTTAGTGTAAATGATGTGCTCAAGGATTTTACAAGGAATGCTCGTTAAAGAAATGGGACGAAAGTTTAAAGGGTTATGCTTATCGCCGCCTTTGTGGAGAGGGATCACCTTCCCCACCTTCCAATCTTTTGGCAATTCTCCTTGTTCGAGTGATTGCGAAAATAATTTAGATAAGATAACGCATGAGTACGTATTAGTGTTTTTCAAAAACTTAGCATTAATATTATCAATGCCTGCGGTCGTATTGGTTTTAAGGTTTTCAATAATATTAGATACACCTTCACAGTTTACAATAACAGGAAACATGGGAAAAAAATCATAAGTTCTAAATACAGGACAATCTGAGGTTACCGTGCACCAAAAAGACCCAACAAACACATCATTTAACAAAAAAGAACAGACTTCACTTGGCACCTCCTCTCCATGGGTGTCCCTAAGCACTATGCCAGTACTAGAAGGAGGGTTAATAACTTTCCAGAATTGACGTGGATTGTTAAGCAACATTGACGGCAGCGTATTGTTAAAGTAATGTAATTTTGCCTCTTCGATTGCTTTCTTATATACGTTAGCTGCAACATGGTAGGCCTCCCAGCGTTGTACATGGTCCGATAGCTTTGCAGTGCGAAATAATCGTTTCTTTTTATTTGACAGCTTTTTTAATGTCACGCTGTACCATGGAGATTCTGGTGAAGAAGATACCACGCGAAGGGGAACATGGGCGTTCATGAGTGACATAACTTTCTCTTTAAATAAACACCAGTTATTATCAACTGAGCGCTCAGCAAAACAACCTATGTAGTCCTCTAGAAAATGGCAAAGTTCGTCGTTGATTGAATTAAAATCAGCCCTAGCATAGTCCAAAAATGTTTTCGTCTGATTGGACTTACTGCGTCCAGGAATGTCTAAAAAAAAGTGTAGTAGGGAATGATCACTGAGACCAGGCATGTAAGTTAACGAGGAGATCAGCTCAGGCGATGTTGTTAATATGAGATCAAGCACAGCAGCAGTTGTTGTAGTCGTACGCGTCGGTTTTGTAACAGTTTGAGAGAAATTGAAATCTAAACAAAGATTCAAAAACTCACTACATTCAGAAGAGAAGTGACTAAGGTTTGCACCCTCGTCTGACCATATTATAGATGGGTAGTTGAAATCACCCAACAGTAGTATCGGTGCATTCGGGAAACGAACAATGACTGAGTTGATCGCATCGTGCAGATTCGTTATAAACGCAGTATTGCTAGAAGGAGGGCGATAACACACGCCTAAAATGTATTTTTTATTTTTTAACTGGAGACCAACCCATAGCAGCTCGAGTTCAGAAACAATATTGATAGAAAACGATGGTACATTTTCTGCTACCGCGACCAACACCCCGCCACCCTTTCTTTCTTCCCTGTCGTGATTATTCATTATTTCCTTCTATTTTAACACAGTTCGCATAATTAAACCGGCTTTTTATTTTTATCGTCACCGTGGAGATCCTTCCTCAATTTACTTAATAAAGGCTTCTAAATATATTAGGCGTATTCCGGTTTCTGGGGCGGACGTGAGTACTATAAGTATGCTTCTATGTTTTCGGACAAATTCGATAAAATCGAAAAAATACTTCCGGTAAAATATTTTAATATTTATATTTACCCAAAAAACTCAGATTTTTTAGGACCGCCAACTGCTATGAATCCTACTGGTCTTAATATTTTCCAGGGATCTTCGAACAAGTTTTGCTCTACTTCTTTATATCTAATATTTATTTATTTGAAAAACTGCAGGCCTTTTTCAGGCCCTCGCAGTATCAACTTTCGTTTGTATGATCACAAAGAACTTCCGTTTAGCTTCTATTTTAAAGGGGAATCGTCGAACACGTTTCTCATTGAAAAGGATACTTTTACTAAATTCACAAACTGCTGTTTTCAACCTTTCGTTCACTTCACCGAAAAAGCCGAAAAACTCTGTACGATGAAAGAAAGCTCCAAAGAACTCCGAATTTATGGTAAAAAATAAGCACTAAACAACACTCCGAGATTTTAAGCAGAAATAAACTCCGAAAACGCAGAATCCTAATTATAAGCTGGATTTCGTATATGTTGGTGCAGCTTTAAGATTTCGTTATAACTTATAGGTAGGGTTCCGTATTTTTGTGTATTCTTTTTTTAAATCTAAGGGTGTATTTGGGTGTTCATTTTTTTCAAATTTCTCTGTTTTCGGTATCTATTTCTGGTGTCGACCAGAAATCAGGGTTTATCAGGGCTTACGTCGTAAAAGCTATTGCACATCTATCGCGTTTTTACAACACACAATGCTATTCGCGCCAGTTATCACTAAGTGGCCCATGCAGAAACTATAATTGCAGCAGAAGGAAGCAGCCTCGCGGAAAATGGTGGTTTGTTTTCGGGGTCAACAGAAATAAAGCAATTTTTCCAGTTAACCTGGGGTTTCATTTAATTCAAAAATTTCAGTTCGGAGTTTTTCAGTTTTACCAATTTCAAGAAAAATCCCAAGAAAAAGGAAGCCAGACATCAGCACAGCGAGTGGTCATACCAAAGAGAATATTTCGCTCCTGATGACTTCAGCGGAGGCAGTGTAGCAATACGATGGTTGTGGAGTTCATGAAAGCCTAATTTAGGCAACACAAAATATGGATCCTTTTTGTTGTAGTTTACTCGACACACTCGCCAATATGCAAACAACTTTCCAAAAATATCGCATATGTATTGTCGGGTAGTTTTTCGAATACTTGTTCGGAATTCTTCCGCAGATCTGACTTTTTTGCTTCCTTATCGCTAGATATGAAAACGCGGAATAATAGTGTTATCGACTTCTTGCAACCGGGAGGCGCTGATACGGCGTGCTCGTCCGCTCTTTGCGCCCGTCTTGCGTTTGTTTGCCTCAAAATGCGCTCACAGGCTGCTTTTACACTCTCTCCCACTACACGCACACACACACGCGCGCGCGTTCACACGCACACGCGCACGCACGGACGCACGCACACACTGACACACACAAACAACCCGTCTCGTCGAATTAACCACCAACACTGGCGCGGGTTTTACTGCCGCGTCAGCACGCTCTCTGCGTGTTCTTTGTGCTGTCCATCAATTGATCTTCCCCCTTTCTGTAGCACTGTTTGAGAAGCTCTGATAACGTAGCTCTATTTTCTATTTTTCACAATTTTATTCATTGCACGCGGAACGCATTTCGGTTTGGCGGGAATTTGCACACGACGTAAAAGTTAAAGGTGAATACGCCACGTGTCGGTAAATAAGTGAACTAGAACAGCTTGTCACAAATTTCTGGCCATGCCAAAATTAACATATGAGAGGCATTACCACCCACTTTGGAAGCAGAGTGGCCAACCACGAGTGCAGGGCCCTTCGTGATAATAGACCCTCCTGACACTAGATCAAATCACTTCTGCAATATGTACAGGAGGAGCCTTATACACAAATTCAACTCTGTTACGTCACGGCTCGGTGGTGGCGCATTGGGCGCACTTCCGGTCTGTAGCTGTGGGCAGAAATCACCATGTGGGACATGCATTCCTACGCTCTTTTGGAAGAAACAATACAAAAACCCGCCTTTTCGTCAATACACTGTGGCTGGGGCTGTACCAGAGGAGTCGGGGAAAGTTAAGGTCACTTTTTATGTGTTTTCTGCCTGCTCGGTTCGTCCGAGAATGTGGATAGGTGCCGTGAAAGAGGAAAACCAGACGCCATCGGACCACAATTACTTGTGCGGGAAGCACTTTGGGTTGATTTAGCGGATACTTGGGGTCGTCAGATTTATTTGTTTTGTTCCAACATGAAGGAGGGAAAACCACCGAGTTGTACGGACCACATGCGGACTACGTTCAGTGCTTCATCACATTCAAACAGCCGCCTGATCGTTCGAACTGTCGTCTGCTCTTTCAAACGTTTCTGCCTGTTCTCGTATGCTTGTTCAAACAACAGCGTCCCGTAGACGGAACGTTGACCCGGTAATTCCGATCAGAAGTAACTAAGTCAAAAGACCTTTAAGTTTGAAGGTTGGTTGGTGTAAGTAGACTCGGTGTAAACAGTAGATACAAAGAGATGTTGATCATTGTCACCCATGGCCATCACCCAGGCACGTAGCCAGGATTTTGTTTCGGGGGGGGGGGGGCCCGCCCATGACAAAATGCTGTATGAGGGGGGAGAGGAGGCCCCAGAAAAAAAAGATTTCAAGGGGGGCCTGGGCCCCATGCCCCCCCCCCCCCCCCCCCCCCCCTGGCTACGTGCCTGCCATCACCGACTTGTTATGCCTGATTCACTTGGTCCGATTCTGCTTGAGATTCTTAGTATCGACGTCGACCATCTCAGCTACGGTTCACCATATTGCAGCTCGAGCGATGTCATCGTGCGAATCAGGCTTCAGCATCCATTCTGTGGTGTCCACGTGGAATCAGTCGCCGCATGTCACATTATTCAGGCAATTTTGTGGTGTAACGAGCCTCATTAATTTCGCTGAGGCCGCTAAAGTAGTCGCACATTGCCAGGAAAACGTAGAATAAGAAATTCCAACGCGAAAAAAGCACGGGGATTGACACCGACGGCGACAATATCGTATTTCAATACTTTGCTTATGGACGACGGCGAGCTTCTTGCCCACACTTTATCGCACATGTGCGGCGCCGATGGCGTCCGCTAGAGGCGCTCCATTTTGTTTGCAAACACGAGTTGGTCTACAGCCAGCAGGTGAGTGACGCTTACGATGAGTTAAGAACAGGCGTAAGGTGTGTTGATTTTCTCTAGTACCTTATTTTTGAAGTAGCCTGATCTAGCCTGCCAAACCCTGCTGGCTCGTTTGAGCGCACAGGGAGAGCTGGTGCTGCGAATGAGACGCTAGGCTTAAAAGGTAGAACATCCGCCTCAGCTTCAATGAGTCCCGAAGTGAACCAGCGGTGCGCAAGTCATGCAAACGCTTCGAATGAAGCTAAGAAGGTCAATAAAAACAAACCATTGCCACCGCAGGCCGGAAGAGCACGGTGAAAGTATCGAGTGAGAGCGGACATTACATGGTCCGCACTTCGCTTCGACCACGCAGGGCAACGACATATTGACACATCTGTTAATGTGACTGCTGCGCCACAACGCGGTTCTGAAATGAGCTTTGGGGTTTTGGCACTATTTGAAACCATATAGTGACTCCAGGTAAAGCTTCATGAATGCCAAAGTTGACTGCGCCTTTGATCAAGCGGACTGTTTGCGTGACTTTCCTCCAGCAAATTTAACGCCTGTATTTGCAAGCGGTGACAGACCTTATATAATAGTGTGCGAATTGATACCTACAAGATAAAAATTAGAGTAAGCAGGGAGCTTGTAAAAGAGATTACTGTTGAGCTTGCAGGCGACCAGAATTAGTTTCCCCTTTACCCCCTTGTGACGAGCAGAATGAAGAGCCCGGGGTCACACCGAATGCTGTCGCTAAACTCGTTAATGTGGCATTCCTAGTGCTCCAACGCACAAAGCCTTACCGGGTGGTTCAGCGAGGGAAACATGGTGGCGGATGCAGTAATTGTGCAGGACTGCACAGGCCACAATTATGCGGCAGCACACGCTAGGAGTGTACTGGAGGACCCCTCCGGACCTGTCCAGGCATCTGAAGCGGGACTTGAGGATTCCGAAAGTCCTCTCGATGACCTGTCTGGTCTTCGTGAGGCACTCGTTGTAGTTCTCTTTCTCCTGCTTCCGCGGCTTACGGGAGGGAGTCATGAGCCACGGCTAGAGGGGGTAACCTGCGTCCCCTAAAATATTGCAAACGGTGTGAGATTTTATGCCAGTGTGTAATGCAATCAACACAATGTTCCACCTAAATTTAACTACCTCACACTTTTCCTCTCGTAGCTGCATTGGTGCAACTCCCACCTAATTTGTTTCTTTCTGACGGCTATGTCAGCTGCGAACGAGCTATGTGTGAGCAACACTCAACAAAGCACTCAGCCAATGTTCGCACTGGTAAAAGTTCGCAGGTTTGATTCCCACCTTCTCTCAGTTTCTATGTCAATCGGCATTATGCTGGTGTGCTTTCATAACTTATTATAATGAGGTGCGCACGAAAACAGCTCGTGAACTGCATCATGATCACTTTCGACGGGATCCAATAGACTCAATTTACTAGCCAGTTTGGTTGTGATGTGCTCATTGTGCTGCGATTTATTCTGTGAGCTGCAGTCCTTTCGCAGGCGTGAAAACCGATTTGCCAGCCTGTGTGTGCAGAACGTGAAACAGTATGACCGTCCTGCGCACTGCTGCCTGCTCTTTGTGAACTGCGGTCATGGTGGCGACACATGTGCACAGAGTAGTTGGTGACATTGGTCTACCCCAAAAGATGCTATGTACATGATTCTGGAAGGTTCAACCAACTAACCTCATTGTGTTCGCTCGGTGAAGGACATTCCCAGCTGTAGAGTTTGACTGACGTGTGCAGCGATTATACGTTGCTATACTGTCATAGCGTTTAGTCGTTTTTTGGGGTTGCTCATTTGCCTTTCTCGCAATAGACGCATACTCAGGTTAAAATCAAAACAAGGCTGTTTAAACAGTGTTGTACACTTTGTTCCTCAAAGGTAACGAAATACACTTACTCGTTACTTGGCCTTAAAAGTAACTAAGTGCATTACTCGTTACTTGGCCTTAAAAGTAACTAAGTGCATTACTCATTCCTTTTCTTAGAAAGTAACTCGGTAGAAGTAACTTATTACTAGTAATGCGTTACATACATTTCTGATTCTAAGTGTGATAAGGCATTGTCATTCAGGCTGCTAAATATCAAATAACTCTATAAATTGGGACCAAAGCATACCAAGCAACCACCCGTCGGGCATGTCGCCCGCCTCGAACTTGTCAGCCAGGTCACAGTTTCTCCACATGAAGCTGTCGTGCGTGCTTTCTGGCCACTTCACTGTGAGCTGCGTGATTTCATTGCTGGCGTTGCAGATGGCTTGCACATTCAGCGAGTCGTAGCCCTTCCGGTTGCGGTAGAGGTGCTGCTCCTTTTTCGCGATTTTCAGGGCGATGTGTGTCCCATCAATGCACCCCAACACCTTGGGGAACCCGTTGATCTCCAAGAAGCCTAGAGGTTAAACAACAAAGATTCTGTTATGGTGTATTTTTATAGAGCTAGAACAGGTAATGCAGACACTTTTCCTACCTGAGATAACACTTCTAGATGAGACGTGCCTCAAATGAGGTACGATCACGATCGTTCAACATAATTAACTAAACAGGAAACGGAGGGGGGGGGGGGCAGTGATTTTAATTGCCACTTTGCGTGGTGGCAAATCCTCCATCTTTCAGCCTGCATCTGCGGCAGAGAACAGCCTACACACTCATGTTGTGCGAAAGATCGGTTCCTCAGAGCAAAACTTTGCGTCGCGCACGGAAAGCGGACGCCGATGGCGGAATTTTAGCCCGCAGATCCAAATATAAGGATCAGTCCGAGTAAGCGCGCTAACGTGGCTCTGGCTTTGTTAATTGCATTGAACCGACGGTCCCCACATTGGGGGAAACACTTACCGCGTGCAGTGAGCAACGCTGCCCGCGACGTCGTGGAAAACTTGATGCCGCTGTTGGCGAGATCGCAGAGCGCACTGCTCACTCCGTTGATTATCCGTGAGGAGCTCGACTGGCTGATGTTTGCAACGTCGCCCACCACCGACTGAAAGCTCCCGCTCGCATAAAAGCGGAGCGCAAGCAGCACTTGAACGTCGACGGGGAGCGAGCACGAACGAGCTGTCGGGCGTCGAAGCGCCGGCGCCAGAGCATCGCAGAGCCTCTGCACGGCTGGCCTCGGCAAGCGGTAGTAACGCTCGAGGTGGTGGTCCGAGATCGTCTCTAATGTTCGACGAGTCCGGAAGACACGCTGCTGATGCAAAGTCCTTCTCGCATCGCGCTGCTGGTCGAGCAAGAAGGCGACGTAGGCAGCCATTTTGAGCAAGCAGTCGCGAAAATGTTCGTAAGAAGAAATGGACCCCTGTCGTAGGATTTTGTCGTAACTTACGCAAAAACTGAGAACATTTTGCTTCGAGAATATGAAAAAGTTCGTAACTTTTGCGTAAGTTATATTTACGAACTTTTTTGTCGTAAGAACGTTTCGTGAATCCGGCCTCTGGTTTTTAGAAAAGACAGAATTTCCTCAAACTCGTCTGGAGGAGTGGCACTAGTGGTGCAGAATGGTGTTGCTTGCTCTGAGGTCCCCCTTTCTACGCCCTTAGAGGCTGTAGCGGTGCGCCTTTTTGTTGACCGTTTGATTACGGTAGTTTCTCTTTATCTGCCTCCTAACTCTCCGCTGCATTTCAGTGAACTTGAGTCACTTGTAAAACAATTACCTCAACCTTTTTTAATTTTAGGCGATTTTAATGCCCACCACCCTTTGTGGGGTAGTATTCGCCAGGATTCACGTGGAGGCGTCGTAGAGCGGTTTTTATTATCATCTGGCTTGTGTCTTTTTAATGGGAGAGAACCTACATTTTTTAGTGCAGCACATCAATCATTCACATCTATTAACCTTTCTATTGCATCACCAATTTTACTTCCATGCTTTTCATGGACTGTTTTAAACAACCCTTTTGGGAGCGATCATTTCCCTATTGTTCTTGAAAGCACAATGCCAATACCTTCTATTCCAACACAACTTCCAAGGTGGAAATTGGAAAAGGCTGATTGGTCTCTTTTTTGTTTGGAAGCATTTATTGATTCATCTGTTCTTGTAAACATGAGCCCTGAAGATGCTACGCTGTATGTTACTGAAGTGATTATAAATGCCGCATCACGCTGTATCCCCCAGACGTCTGGACGACTCCCCAAGAGGTGCAAGCCCTGGTGAACGATGACTGCACCACAACACGCAAGTCGCAAAACAAGGCATGGTGCATCTTCAGACGTTATCCCACTTCTAGGAATTTACTTGAATTCAAGAAAAGAAGAGTCAAAGCTCGCTGGACGTGAAGGCAAGCGAAAGGCAGGTCTTGGAAAAAGTATGTCACCTCTTTGAGCAGCTTTGTTTTTTCAAAGGAAGTGTGGGATCGTCTCAGGAAGATTAGGGGAGACTATCGGTCTTTCAGGATACCCCTCTTTCCATCAGCAACATCCCTGAGGGAACAAGCAAATATTCTTGGTGAACACTTCCAGGAAATCTCTAATTCAGCCAACCATAGTGAATCCTTTAAGAGGTTTAGATCAGCAGCAGAAAAACAAACTATTTTTTGTCTGGTGGTCAGGGTGCTCCTTATAACAAACCATTTACACGGTGTGAGCTTGAGTTGGCTCTCGGCGTCAAAAAGAAATCTGCGGTTGGGCCGGATAGGATTCAGTACGAGATGCTAAGAAGACTGTCGCCTGAATCCCTAAGCAGTTTGCTCACTTTTTTTAACTTATTGTGGGATGATGCTGCTTGTTTTCCGGACTGTTGGAAAATGGCACACATAATCCCTCTACTGAAACCCAGCAAAGACCCCTCTTTACCGACAAGTTACCGCCCAATTGCTCTGACAAGCTGCCTGGGCAAAACCTAGGAGAGACTCGTTAATTGCCGTCTTGTACACTTTTTAGAGGCTGAGGGTGTTTTTGATAGAAATAAGTGTGGCTTCCGAGCAGGCCGCTCCACAGTAGACCACCTTGTCCGCCTGGAAACCTCTATTTGGGAAGCATTTGTCCATCGCCAGCACTGTGTCTCTGTCTTTTCTGACCTACAAAAGGCTTACGACACGACTTGGAGATATGGGATCCTTCGAGACTTGAACTCGTATGGTGTCCGAGGTCGCATGCTTCGCTGTATTCAAAGCTTCTTGACGGGTTGGACCTTCCAAGGGCGTTTGGGCTCCATCCTATCGGATGTTTTTCTCCAGGAGAATGGCGTCCCTCAGGGTGGAGTATTAAGCGTTACATTTTGCCGTGAAGATTAATAGCC